>NC_069386.1:19332750-19978500 GCF_027475565.1 Acinonyx jubatus
CCACTGTGGCACGACGGGAGCCAGCTCCGAGTGGGGACTTAAGGAATTCCCGAAGACTCCATTCCTCAGCAACAGCTTATTTTATAACCTCTTTGTAAAGAATGGTTTCCAGGGATTAAATCCTAAGATAAAATAGTGCAACGGGTGACCTAAAATCCCTAGCGTTAAAAACCCAGCCCTGCTACCAAGGTGTGCCTGAGTGCTCAAGGCCTAGAGAGGAAATTGTGGCAGCGGAGAGAGGGACCTCCTTATTTTACAAGTACGAGGGGGCCTATTCTTCATCATAACAAGTAAATGGCTGTGGTGCATGACAGCATGCTTAAGCCATCATCTTCCCAGACCCTGTCGTTGTTTAGATCCACCTGCTACCAATTATAATTTGAGAGTTTAGTAATTCCCAATCTATAATATATTTGTTTTGGTGCAAAGTGGAAACATTGAAAGAACACATGCCCACTAATAAAAATGCACAGATCAGAATTTTTTGAGTCTAAGATACATGGTCCCACCTTGTTAACGCCTCTGTAACCAGGATCCATCTTATGATGATAGATGATACTCTCTCATAACCCCCTCTGTCCACAGCATTAAGACCAGGTCGCAGACAGACGCTGTCTTAAATACAGTCTGCACCCCCTCCTCTTGACCAGTGTCTGCCCTAGCCCACAGTGGTTACAATGGTCTTCCCGATCACCCACTCTTTGTGCGTGCTTAAAAATATACATGACATAAAATTTACCCTCTTAACCATTTTTCTCTGTACAGTGCATGTCCTTGGTACCTTCCCATTGCTGTACATACATCACAAACCATCCATCTCCAGAGCTTTTTCATCTTCCCCAATTGGAATTCTGTCCCCATGAGACACTAACTCCCCGTTTCCTCTTCCCCCCAGTCCTCTGGCAACCACCATTCTACTTTCTGTCTCTATGTACGTGACGACTCTGGGAACCTTATACAAATGGGATCCTACAGTACTTGTCATTTTGTGACTGGCTGATTTCACTCAGAATAATGTCCTCCAGGCTCATCCATGTTGTGGCAGGTGTCAGAATTTCCTTCCTTCTTAAGGATGAATAATACTCCATTGTTTGCATAGACCACATTTTGTTTATCCATACATCTATTGAGTAGGCACTTGACTTGCTTCCTCCTTTTGGCTATTGTGAGTCACACTGCTATGAACATGGGTGTACAAAGAGCTCTTCAAGTCTCTGCTTTCAGTTCTTTGGGTAGATACCCACCTGCAGAATTATAGGATCACATGGTAAATCTTTAAGTTTTTGAGGAACCACCACACTGGTTTCTACAGTGGCTGAACCGTTCTATTTTTCCACCTCTTTGTCTGTTGTCCACTGGGACCTCACTGTGGTTTGAGTCTTGGGGCACAAGTAGATTCCTCCATTGGGGCTCACCCTCCAGGCACTAGCCCCAGGCTTCTGGGATTTCTCCAGCATGTTCTTGCCACTGTGCCAATGACCTCACTGGCCTCCTGGCCATGTTCCCCCAGCCATGTCCATTAGTCCAGTTTCTAGGTCTTCGCTCGGCTCTCTGCCCCATATCCACTCCCCCTCCTGAGGCCCCGTGGCCAACCTCATAGTTCAAGGGGGTTTCTGAGGCTCCATGTGGCCCAAAGCTTCATACAGGCACAGGCTTTAGAGTTCAGCCAGGGGTGGGGCCACAGCCTTTGTTACCTGTGTGGCCTGACATGTTACTACTCATGTCGGCATCCTATCAAGGATGTCTAAAGCCAGTCCACCCAGGAGTTCAGCATAGCCAGGAAGCATGAACTTCAGAGTTCAGGGCAGCACAGAATGGGTGCAGAAAAGGACATTACTGGAAACGATCATGGGGTGCCTGGGTGGCTCAATCGGTTAAGCTTCTGACTCTTGATTTTGGCTCTCATGGTTTGAGAGTTCAAGCCCCAAATCAGGCTCTGCACTGCCTGTGTGGAGTCTGGTTGGGATTCTCTCTCTCTCTCTCTCTCTCTCTCTCTCTCTCTCTTTCTTCCCCTCTGTTGCTCTCATGCTGTCTCTCTCTCTCAAAATAAATAAATAAACTTAAAAAAAAAAAAAAGGAAACTATCTCATTATAAGGACTTCCATTTTATTTCGGACTCTGGTACCAAAATCACAAATATAGTCATTTGAAAAATACAGCTAAGAAATGGCATTGAAAATGTTTTTCAACAAAGAAGGGATTGATGGAAAGTCCCAAGACTGCCACAAACCAGGATGACCTATGCACAATTCTTACACGTGCGGGTCTTTCTTCATTTTTGTTACATGCTGTCCACAGGCCCTCCCTGACCCCCTGAGGCCTTTTCCACCTGGGACGGTCTGGCTTTGCCCTGACACCTTCTACCTACAAGTGAACAGTGTTTGAAGGCAATGCCAGGCAGGTGAGCAGCAGGCCTGCTCCCTGGACACGTGAGCTGGCCTTGTCTCCAATCTCCTCACCTCAGGCTTGCAGGGTCCCTTGTTACAACCCGTCCCTGCCTTGACCGGTCCTGCAGGCTTAAATGCTCAAAGCTGACACTGTTTTCAGTTCAATAAAATTCTTTTTTAAAAATTTTTAAAAATATTTATTTATTTTTGAGAGAGAGATGGAGTGTGAGTGGGGGAGGGACAGAGAGAGAGGGAGACACAGAATCTGAACCAGGCTCCAGGCTCTGAGCTGTTAGCAGAGCCCGATGGGGGGCTCGAACTCACAAAATGAGATCATGACCCAAGCTGAACTCAGACACTTAACTCACTGAGCCACCCAGGCACCCTTAAGCTGATGCTGTTTTCAAGTTGCTTGACTCGCCACCTGTACTCTTCTGAGGAGCATCTAAAATACTGAGGAAGATGAGAGTTTTCATGTGTCCACAGGCCAAGTTTAGTGGGACAAGCTGGCATGAAATGAAGCTTGCTTTCTATTTAGTTTTGACTAACAAAATTCCTTGCATGTTTCCAATAAAGAATGGAAGGAAATATAAAACAATGAATTGCTAAGTATGTGAATGCCACTTTCCACACAAGTAAGTAATTATTTAGAGTTGTTTGCTTTTTTTTTTTTTTTTTTTAAGAACCTCAGGACACAGAAGCCAGTGCTTTGGCCTGCAAATCGAAAATATTTAGTTATTCCTCTGTTAAACTGGTAGCATTTGAGTTGTATGCCCTTTTGCCTCGTAGGAATCAACATGCAAACATACACAATTGTGAGGATTGAAGCAACCCAAATGTGATTTTTTGAATAATTTAAAATCTCATCTACAACTGGCAATTTCAAATGGCTGGCATGTTCCGAGCCAGTTTTGATGCCTTAACTGAATCTGTTTTTGACACCATAATTGCATGTTCTTTCTGACCCATCCAGACACTAACAACCTAGAGTTTTTATTTGGCTTATGACAGATGAAATGTCACCATTGCATTATCAATTTATCAACTAAACTTTATAAAGATCAGCCTGTGGCCGCCTGAAGGGGGATTCTGGTATGTGACGCAGCATGGGAGGTAGACTTGGGGTTCTGGCCCACCCAGCTCTCTGTGGCCCTACAAAGGGCAGGAGGCGGTGAGCTTTAACCAGGAAATGAAGGAGGGGCACCTGGGTGGCTCAGTCCATTAAGCATCCGACTCTTGATTTCGGCTCAGGTCATGATCTCAAGTTTCATGAGACCGAGTTCTGCATCAGGCTCTGTGCTGATAGCATGGAGCCTGCTTGGGATTCTCTCTCTCCTGCTCTCTCTGTACCCCACTCAAAAAAAAATAAAAAAAATAAAAAAACTTAAAAATACATACTAAAAAATTTTTAAAAAGGAAAGAAGGGAAGGGATCTCTTCACGTCCCTTAAGGATGGCCTTGAAATGGAAGGAAATCCTGACCCATGCTACAACATGGATACACTCTGAGGACATTGTGCCATGTGTGCCAGTCACAAAAAGTCAATTCCTGTATGATTCCACTTATGTGAGCTGCTTAGCAGTCAAACTCATAGAGAGGAAAAGTAGAATGGCGATTGCCAGAGCTTGGGGGAGGGGTTACAGGCAGTACTACGGGCTGAATCGTGTCCTCCCAAACTCATATATTGAAGCCCTCCCTCCAATACTCAGAATGTGACTGTATTTGGAGACACAGGGTCTTTAAAGAGATAATTAAGGTAAAACGGGATCATTAGGGTGGGCCCTAATCCAATACGACTGGGGTCTTTATACGATTGGGGTCCCTAATCCAGTACGACTGGGACCTAGATACACACATAGATGGAGGGAAGACGGCCTGAGTACACGGGGGAGAAGGCGGAGTCTCCCACTTTCTCTGCCCCTCCCCCACTTGCAACGTTTCTGACTCTCTCAAACTTTAAAAAATGGTTAAAATGGTAAATTTTATGAGTGTTTTACTGTGTTAAAAATTTACAGAAAACAGGGGCGCCTGGGTGGCTCAGTCGGTTGGGCGACCGACTTCGGCTCAGGTCATGATCTCACGGTCCGTGAGTTCCAGCCCGGCATCAGGCTCTGTGCTGACAGCTCAGAGCCTGGAGCCTGTTTCAGATTCTGTGTCTCCCTCTCTCTCTGACTCTCCCCTGTTCATGCTCTGTCCCTCTCTGTCTCAAAAATAAATAAATGTAAAAAAAAAATTAAAAAAAAATTTACAGAAAACAAAGGAAAAGAGGAGAAGACAAGTGGGAACTTACTTTGCTTCTAAAGCCAAGGCGATGATGCCCGCCACCATGGGGGCTGAAACCGAGGTCCCAGTGTGGCCGTCGGTACAGCGCTGGCGCAGATCCGTGGTGACCTGGGTGATAAGAGGCTAAGTCAGCTCCCAGATGTCGGAAGCTACTCAAGAGGCACTATGCATTCATATCTCTGCAGCCAAGCTTTTTTTTTTTTTTTTTTTTAATGTTTGTTTATTTTGAGAGAGGCAGGAGGGGCGGAGAGAGAGAGGGAGAGAGAGAATCCCAAGCAGGCTCCGTGCTACCAGTGCAGAGCCCGACATGGGGCTCAAACTCGGAACTGTGAAATGGTGACCTGAGCCGAAACCAAGAGTCAGATGCTTAACTGACTGAGCCACCCAGGCGCCCCTCTGCAGTCAAGCTTTGTGTCAGATACTCCCTGCTAATCTGCTTTGCTCGCATATGTAAAACACCGACCCACTGCAGGGATGAGCTAATCACAGCCTGAGAACCAGGAGACAAGGGAGATGGAATACAAACAGCTGGAAGCAAGACAAACAGCTGGAAGCCGCATAACCTCCTTGCTGCAGGTGTGCGTGCTGAGACACAAAGGTAAGACAAAATGAACAAAGAGGGCCTTCCATGGCAGAGTCCCCATGGCGAGACCACCTGCGCTAGCCCACAGGAATGACCCCCAAGTCACCCCTGACCTCAGAGCAGCTGGAAACATGCGGGGGGTGCCCAGGTGGCCCAGACAGCATCTCTGCCTTTAGTCAGAAGATCAGAGGTCAGTCATAGAAGGTCACAGATCACTCTTCACCAGGACGTCCTCCTTAGATCACTGACTGTGTCCCAAAGCACCCAGTTCCATCTGTAGCAGCGGACGAACCCGGTGAGTTCTCCACCTTCACAGCGCCTGCTGTACGGGACCACAAAGCTGGCCCTTCTCCTTGGGGAGGCAAAGCTGACTCAGCAAACTGCGGGGGCCCCGCATGCCTTCCTCTGAGGCACTGACTCCCAGCTGGGTGGGGAAATTGATTCTGGGCCCCAGTAGCACACAGCCTGATTTGCCCCTTGCCTTTGAGCTGAAATGAGGAAGCAGCATCAGGGAATCACCCGATTTGGGTTGGGCTGTGCCACACCTGCTGCACTAGATGGGATTCTGGCCCTCAAACTACTCCCCATGGGCTCTGCAGATGGGACTAAGGTTGCTGATCAGCAGACCTTAAATCATTGAGAATATCCTGGATTAGCCAGTGGGCCCAATGTAATCACAAGGGCCCCCAGAAGTGGAAGGAGGCAGAAAAATATGTCAGAGAGATGAGGCAGAAGAGAGGCCCAAGCCATCATTGCTGGCTTTGAACACAGAGATGG
Source organism: Acinonyx jubatus (assembly GCF_027475565.1). Lineage (NCBI taxonomy): Eukaryota > Metazoa > Chordata > Mammalia > Carnivora > Felidae > Acinonyx > Acinonyx jubatus. The sequence goes on from NC_069386.1 coordinate 19,338,781, forward strand.
AGAAACATAAGCCAAGGAATGTGGGCGGCCAGGAGATGCTGAGAACAGCCCTTAGCAGACAGCCCACCAGGAAACAGGAGCTCAGTCCTATAACCACAAGAAAGTAAATGCCGCCAACAACCTGAACGAGCACAGAATGGACTCCCCACTAGAGCCTCGGGAAGGGAACACGGCCTGGCAGGCACGTGGATTTCAGCCTCAGGAGACTCAGAACAGAGACTCCGTGGAGGCTGCTGCACTTCTGACCTCCCGAACTATGAGATAATAAATCTGTGCTGTTTAAGCTAAGTTTGGGATAGTTGGTTACGACAGCAATAGGAAACTGATAGCCTCACCAACTGCAAGCCTCTAGTAGCCGATCTGCATAGCCCTGAAGCATGAATTGCCCTAGTGCTAACAATCCAGATCCTCTCCCAAACTGAGTATCTTCCTTCTTCACGTTCCGGCTGGGCTGCAATCACCCAGACAGGATCTAGCCTGTCTCTCTCACACACAGGAAGGATTGGACAGGAACACTGGCAGAGACCAGCCGCTCCTCCCTCCCTGTTCAGCAGGACTGAGGCAACCTAATGTTAGGAAGGGCAGCTGAGGGTAGGGAAGTAGGGACAAGGATGCAACCTCCCTGACCCCAGGATCTTCATCTGCAAATGGGAACAATGCCACATCCTTTATAAGGTTTCTGGTGAAAGTCACAGCTGGCACCTGAAACATACAATGGTGGCCTGTGAGGGAAACTGAGGGCATCTGGGCAGGAGGCCAAGCTCCCAAGAGCAGGTGAGGCCCATGAGAAAGGGCTACTGGGGAGCGAGCAGTGGGTCCTCCATACAGGGAGGAGATGGCTCAACCAAGTCAGGCAGGTCCCCCTTTCTGAGACCAAATGTCGTGCATGGTCTGCTCATGTTCAGCGAATGAAAGAGCCAAGGAATAATTGAGTAAGAGATGCTCACGTTAGGTGTCACTCCATTTATAAAGAGTCACGTGTCAGCACCAGGCAATCCCACCCTCCAGGCAAATGCTGCCTGGCATTCACTAGAGGGCATGGATGGGACAGAGCCTTGATTTCCAGCTGACAGCAAGCTGCCAAAAGTCCAGAGCTTGGAGGTTCTCTAAGGGGACTCAGAGCAAACGCTTGGCTCTAGTTGAGCTGAAAACAATAATAACAACAAACAAAAAATGCCGTCCATACTCTCAGAGAAGAATTCCAGTCCAGAGCAAGAACTGACTCATTCTCTCTTTTACCATCCTCTTAACTACACCCTTCTGACCCATGTTATGGCTCAGAGAAGGGACTTAAGAAAGAAAAAAGAATCAAGGCGTTTTGTAGCTAAGGTGTGTGCACACACAGTATGATTAATTAAGCAAATAAAGCTGCAAGCCCTGCTCCCAGGGTTGAGAGACAGGGTCGTCCCGTAGGAAGCCTCTGGTACAAAGCGTTCAATGACCCAGTCTCCACCCCACACGCCTCCAGCCAGCAGGCCTATTTAACAAGACTCCGGCAAGTTCGTGTTCAAAGGAAGCTGGATTCCTAAACGAACAGGACACCGTGCAGAATCTCGGCCGCCTGTCCCAGGGGCACGTGCTCCAGTAGAAAAGGAAAATAAATTAATACCTTCGTTAACTAGCCCAGGCCGCTGCCAGGCTGGTGGCAGAACAGCTGTGGCTGACCTTTCAACTGGTACAGAGCAAAGTGGGGAACAGGGAGCCTGTATGCTCCTGCAGAAAAACCTAAAAATAAATTTGCAAATAATTTCTCGAGATGCGATGAAGCAGCAGGAGAAATAAAAAAGATGCTAGTGAGCTTGCTTTCAAATTAAACCGTGTCTGGCCAGCTCCACGGTCTCATTTTTTAAACGTCTAAAAAGCAACTTAATGACTGTGCATTTGAATTCTGCATTAATTTCAGTTCAAAATCCTCCCCCTCTTTACTTTTCTTAAAGCAGGAAAGCCTGTAGGGAAAAAAGAAACACGGATTCCACCCATATGCTAAACGGAAACACTTTTTAAAAGAGAAATCACGCTGATGTCCATTGAAGTGAAAGTAACAGACAGAAAAACCAGTGCTCAATTTGAAGGGTCTGGGGCAAGTCCTTTTGTTAGGGAGAGGATGGCCTGGAAGAACACTTAGATCTCTAAAATGTTTCAGTATAAAACCAAGACCTTCCCTTCCTCTCTTTGGCACATTGAAACTGAACCGGTCAGCTGGATCCCAAGCGATGTGACCACAGAAATTTAGAGAGCTAAAAGGAGGCACAGTGCTGAGAATGCACCCCATTCTTAAATACTATTTTTAGATCTCTGAAGCCAGAGAGGGTTTTAATCGGTATTTTGTGCAAAAATTAGAAAGGCAGGGCCTGGGGAAGGTTGCCAAGGGACTGGGGTTTCCCTCGAGGTACAACCAGTTCGCTGATGGGGGAGGTTGGTACCCTGGGAGCCAGTACAAACTGGCCTCAGGGAAAAGAAACTTGTCCCCAAAGGGCTGGAGGAGCAGATCCTAAGCTCTCCACCTGGCCAAGAGGACTCACAATTTTCCGCTCGTAGAATGCCCCGCTGCTGTAGGTGGTGGCCAGGGTGGACGCACACTCTTCCAGGTACCACGGCTTGTAGCCGTTCTCGGTAGTGCTGCTCACGGAGATGGTGTAGATGCTGTTGGTGTAGCCATCACAGGAACAGTGGTCCCCCTCTCTCCCGCCATTCCCAGATGCCCAGACGAAAATGGAGCCCAGGCCCTGCCGACCCTAGACAGGAAGGACAACAAGGTCTCAGTCAGCCCCGGCAGCTACAACTTCGAAGAGTGGGTCTCACACCAGCCCGGAGTCCTTCCCTCGGAATGTCCCTTCCAAGGGTCTAAGAAGGATGCATTCAGGGGTGCCTGAGTGGCTCAGTCGGTTGAGCATCCAACTTCGGCTCAGGTCATGATCTCACGGTTCACGAGTTTGAGCCCCACGTCGCACTCTGTGCTGACAGCTCAGAACCTGGAGCCTGCTTCAGATTCTGTGTCTCCTTCTTCTGTTTCTGCCCCTCCCCAACTTGTGCTCTGTCTCTCTCTTTTTCTCTTAACAGTAAATAAACATTAAAAAAAAAAGGATGCATTCAGATTGTATGATGCTACCAAGGACATGGTTCTGTGGGCCCCTGTTTTATTTTAAAGGATTCTTTTATTTTTTTAATGTTTATTTATTTTTGAGAGAGAGAGAGAACATGAGTAGGGGAGGAGCAGAGAGAGAGAAGGAGACACAGAATCTGAAGCAGGCTCCAGTCTCTGAGCCATTCAGCGCAGAGCCTGATGTGGGGCTTGAACCCACAAAGCTTGAGATCATGACCTGAGCCAAAATAGGATGCTTAACTGACTGAGCCACCCAGGCACCCCTCCTGTTTTATTTCAATAGAGCACTTCTGCCTGTAGTGACAGGCTTAATGCTGCAGAATCACAGATTGCACTGAGGAGATGGCCCAGAAAGACCTCTCTGTTCTTCATGGGAATATCAAGGGCCTTCAAATAAGCTGTTCTATTCCAGAGCCATGCCTGTAATTTCCATCGTAATGTCCGATCATCACAAAGAGCAGTATTACTGAGATGAAAAATTGATGGCTGAATTTATAACATTAATTTTTCTGGACTGAAAGAGCTGGTCCTGTGAGGCAGAGGGTGAATTTTCTTAAAAACCCAGTGGAAAAGGCACATGTCTTAGAGAGCAAGCTAATTTTTAAAAATTGTTTAATGTTTATTTATTTTTGAGAGACAGAGCATGAGTAGGGGAGAGACAGAGAAAGGAGGAGACACAGAATCTGAAGCAGGCTCCAGGCTCTGAGCTGTCAGCACAGAGCCTAATGTGGGGCTTGAACCCATGAACCATGAGATCATGACCTGTGCTGAAGTTAGATACTTCATGGTGCTCCAGAGCAAGCTAATTTTTGAGAAGAGGGGGTGGGACTGTGAATTCTGGGTGAGGACTGAACAGGTAAAAAGGGTCATGGTCCAGAATGCCCTGGCTGCTCATGGCCATCTTATGAGGGCTTCCCAGTGTCCCCGCCATGGGTCCGCATTAAAGCAGTCAGATGATCAATGCCAGCCAAGGCCAGCGCTTCACCTGTACCTAGGTTTTTATTTTTAGGAACGCATACAGGAGAGCAAGTGTTTGAGAGGCAGTGGTGGTCAGGGTAGCTTCCTGCAGCTCTGTTCCATCCCACATCCACAGAAGCAATGATTTCTGATCCAACCAAGTCACAAATACCAGCTAAAGATGAACTAATCCAAGACAGAGCTCACCATTCTCCCCAAGTGGCTGGACCCATTGGTGGTGCACAGCCAGCCCCAGAGAGCAGTGCCAACACCCATGTGGGTGAAACTGGACCCACAGGGCTGGTAACTTTGGTGTCCTTGTCGAGGACCCTTCTTTCCAAATAAGTGGGAGGAAATTGATACTTATGCCCAACAACTGGTCAATTCAAAGAAAACCTGCAACAGAATTCTGCGATCCCCACAGAGTCCAACTGAAGCCTTGCTGCTGACTCAGGGGGCATTACGCTCACTCTGAGTTCAAGTCCATCCCAGGCTGAGTAGATCCAACTACTCTGAAAGCCCCATGACGTTCCACTTTGTAGACCAAATGGACTATAGTTCTTTGCCCTTTTGTGCCTATTTGTCATGACTCTGACATTTCCTCCAGTTTCCAACCTGAGGCTCTCAACACAGTCCACAGAAGGTCCCTCACGCCTACGCAATCCCGCTGCTCAAAGCTGCCTCACTCACTCCACTTTCCACATGTCCCAGGGGGGACTGTCCACATGGCCATGAGCTCCACAGAAAGGTTACTCACATTTAGCCAAAAGGTCAACCTTCTGGAAGAAAGGCACAAAGTACCTTAGAAATGGGTGTGTCTGTATGTAATTCTCTTTGAAACTAGTTCAAAGAAACGGAAATCCAAATAAAAAGGTATTTAACCCATCAGAGCCGATCTTTATTCCATGCGGATTATTTATTTATGAAACACTGTCATTTTGCTAAGTGGGGCCTATAATCTTATTGTTCCAGAAGCACAGACGATGCCTCCACACAGCATTCCTCATACTGGAGCATGCACACAGGTCACTGGGGGCTTTGCTCCATGGCAGACTCAGACTTGGCAGTTCTAGGGGGAGCCCCGAATTCTGTATTTCTTTAAAATAGTTTACTTTTTTTTATTTTTAAAAAATGCTTATTTATTTTGAGAAAGAGAGAGCCAGACAGTGAGCAGGGGAGGGGCAGAGAGAGAAGGAGACAGAGAATTCCAAGCAGGCTCCACTCTGTTAGTACAGAGCCCGATGTGGGGCTTGAACTCACAAACCACGAGATCAGGACTGAGCCAAAATCATGAGTCAGATGCTTAGCTGACTGAGCCACCCAGGCTCCCCAAGATTCTGTATTTCTAATGAGCTCCTAGGTGATGCCCGTGTGGTTGCTTCTGGACTCCACTTTGGGTAACAAGGGCCTAAAGTGCCAAAGGCATATATATGCCACCTTACACCACACAGTTACTCCTAGACCAATCCATTCTCTCAGGTGTCGAGGCATCAAAAACCTTTCTCCTTCCTGAAAAGTCTCCTAAAAAGAATGTGAAAGTGAGGTGGAGAAAATACCCAGATCTGAGGTGTGGGAGATGTGTTCGCTGTCTCTTTCATGTTCATTTCCCAGGTCATGGAAGCCACAGGGCAGAAGTTATAGGAGACGACAGTTCAACCCCAGCCATGAACTTGTATTTCTGTTCAGGACAGTCACAACCTCAACTGGATCAAAACCTATTTCAGCGTCCTGCCTGGGAGGTGAAGGGTTCATCTGTGAACTCCGAAGCACCGTTCCTGAGGGCTAGCAAATGCCCGGCATCTGGGCAAGGCCAGCCTTTCCAGCCTCAGCCATGTTGCATGTCCCCTTTGGGATGACAAGCTACGTGAGGGGTAAAGCTTCCTAAGGACCGACATTAGGCACATCCCTATGCCAAATTATGGTCTCTGAAGTCTCCAAACCACATCGTCCACCAGAAATGAAGTCAGACTTGACAGAAAAAGACTGTAGGTGACAAATGGGGAACCGAGGAGGAAAAACAGATGGGGGAATGTGGTCTGGTTTGAGATCACCAAATTTCTAGGAGGATTTTCAGTGACAACTTTAGACGGCTACGATTTAAGGCTCCCTATATGATATATTTTACTTCAGAATGACTGAAAAAAAAATGAAATGACCTCAGTATTTCAAGCAACTGTGACAAGAATGACTGGGAACCACATGGTCCCTTCTGCAGCTTCCTCACCCCCCCTGACAGCCTGATAAAGCTGACGCTGCTCGGAATTCGGCACGCAAAGAGCCCCTCTCTGCAGCTCCAGGCTTTCCAAAGTCCTCCATGGGTTCGTCTACACAAACCCAAGTAAACTGAGATACCAAAAAATTGTTTGAAAACAATTTGGGGCACCTGGGTGGCTCAGTCAGTTAAGCGTTGGACTCTTGATTTCGGCTCAGGTCGTAACATCATGGTTTGTGGGATTAAACCCCATGTTGGGCTTTGTGCTGACACCATAGAACCTGCTTGGGATTCTCTCTCTCTCTCTCTCTCTCTCTCTCTGTCTGCTCCTCCCCCACTCACACATACACACTGTTTCAAAAATAAATAAATTTAAAAAACTTAAAAAAAAAGAAAGAAAACAATCATTTACTTATCCAGGAAATGGGAGGCCCTGTCCTAAGACATCAGATCTTTAGAAATCATCTTCTAGAATAACACATGTTTAGGATTAACACCATTCAAAGCAGTGTCTTCCACACAGAAAATGTGATCTCTAGTTTATAGCTTAAATTAAGCTTAACTTTTAGGATGTTCCACTTGTCACCAAGAGTGAGATCCATGTGATCTAGTGGGTGGTAGGTGCTGAGTACTGGGAAGATAAGATATTTTTACCGGGCAGCCCCTTGTAGGCAGCAGCTGACTTGGTCACAGAACCTTCTGGCACCTGGCACAGCTCAGGTGCTCAGCAACCTGACAGAAGCAGCCTTTGCATTTTCTTGGAGTTATGGGGGTGAGGGGTGGGGGCAGGCAAAGGAGGCTGTGTGGTGTCGCAGGCATGACCATAAGGTCAAATGCCAGGTTGGGAGCATTCTAACACATAAATGCTCAAACTCCACAAAAAAGTAATAGAAAATGGCCAAACTCAATACATCCAGAAAAGCGATCAAGTCATATTATTTAGAAGAAAGAAATAATGAACAGGGTTTAAAAAAGATGGCTCCTCTATGGGGCAGGGCCAGGGGTTGGGCAGAGGGTAGACAAAGAAAGGTTGCCTTTAACACAATCTTCTGATAATATTTGATTTATTCATTAACTATTTATTAATCACATTTTAATCATGGTGCATAGGTTACAATAAGTAAGGACTTTAAAAAAATGTTTTAAAGCATAAACAATAAGGGGCACTGGGTGGCTCAGTCGGTTAAGCCTCTGACTCTTGATTTAGGCTCAGGTCATGATCTCACAGTTTCGTGAGTTCAAGCCCCGCATCGGGCTCTGTGCTGATGGTGTGGAGCCTGCTTGGGATTCTCCCTCTTTCTCTGCCCCTCACCCACTTGCACTCTCTTTGTCTCTCTCAAAATAAATAAATAAACTTCAAAAAAAAAAAGATTTATAAAGCACAAATAATAAAATGGACTTGAACCACCCTCTTCCCCAGCCCTTCTCCCCCATCTCCAATAGAAGTCAGAAGTATGAATGCTGACCCAGGGACGCTTGGACTTCCTGCCCAAACCCCTGCCAGCATCGCCAGGCCATACCCTATACTCTGGGCTGGGCCTTGTTGGGCCACCCAAAGCCACCCGGACACTGACCACAACTCTGTCTGCCTGCTCCAAGAAGCTGTCCTCACCCAGAAATTTGCCGCACCACCTGGCTTACAAGAACTGGGTTATCTCCAGTCCCTCCTTCCCTTCCCCCTGCATTTTTGACTCCCAAGGACCCAGAACTAATGATCACAGAGTGACTGTGGGTGGGCCTCCTGGTGGGTGGAGGAGAAGAAGGCTGCCAGCTTCCTCTGCTTCCCCTCAGCTGGTCAGTGGAGAACCACTGCTTGGATGTTTGCTCTGTTTAGTCCCTGGTGAGGCTCCACCCAAGAAATCCTAAACACATTAGGCTGTGTGCTGGCACTGAGGGCAAAAAGGCCAGGCCTTCCTGCTTTGGAGGCCCTAGATTAGCACACGCTCGTGACGGACACAGGAAGCTCCACGGCTGGGTGTTTCCATGGGCAGGTGGTCCGAGGCTCAGGACACCCCTTCCACCTGCACATTCCAGGTTAACAGGCCAGGTAGTTGGACTAAGAGCCCGGCTGCCCACCTTCACATACCCCTTGGCTGGGGGCTGTCAGGCTTCAAGGCACAGAGTCCTGGGCTTGGTGGGTGACCAGCTGGCACCTGCTGAAATAGCCGTTCTATGACAAGGTGAAATTATTCTGCTCTGGATGGTAGAGAGCCACCTCCCTGAGCCCCTAAATGACTTCTCCCTCACACTGGTCCTGGCACAGCAGGGCCATCCTGGTCCTCTTTTGGGGCTCTGGCTTGTGTCACTCTGTTTTTAATCGCTAAAAACTTTTTTTTACCCTTCCCCCCCGCCCCGCCCCTGAGAGATCCACCGAAGCCCTGAACAACTCACACCTTTTTAATGCCATACTCGAAGGCTTGTTTAGCCAGGCGGCCAGGCCCGTCCACGGTCTTCCCGTCGTCGTCCGGCCCCCAGCTCGCGCTGTAAATGTCGATGTAGTTGGGTCTGATGCCCAGAGACTTGGCCTCAACCACATCCGTCACGTCGCCGTCCAGCATGCGGATGCCTGCAAGCACACAAGGGGGCTCCATGCACGCCTGCTCTGCACTTGGGAGGGCGGCAGAGACCGTGACCCCAGGGCACAGGGGTACGGCCAGGGAGCCCCACACAGTTCTGGAGCCTTCCAGTGTCATTCTGGAAAGCTTTCCCCCCATCCTGTGCTGGCCGAGGTGAAGGACTTCAAATACCATCTGGGGCCACGCTGTGGCGTCCCCGACACAGGACAGCAGCAAAGGAAACATAAGTGTTTGGAAAATATAGGATTTAAGCAATTTCCTCAGTAGCACGATATCATTCTGGTATTTAACAACAGAACATATTAGACGTATTATGATTATTATTTCTAGAACAGAACTCTGGGGTCATTTTCAACTTTCCCTGCTGTCAACAGTTTATTTCTCCTTTTTAAAAAACATGACTCCATCTCTGATTTGTAATTAGGAGTTTTTAACATGAAAGACGGAAGGCTTCCCCCTAGCATATCAAGGCGGGGGGTGGGGGGCATCTTATCTCAGTGTATGTTCTGGTTCCGGGTTCCCCAGAGGGCTCTTTAGGTGCTGGGGAGTACAGATTCCTCAAGAGCACCTCAAAAGGAGAGGGGGTGAGCCAGGAACCTCTTCCGAAGCCTGCCTCCTCGGCCAGGGGTCCCCTGCCCGCCCTGGGCCCAGCATTTGCCTCCATTAATGATTACACTCTGCACCCAGCAAGTGTGGTACCCCCGTGCCTCATCCAGAGAGGGGGTCTCAGCGATGCTGGGATGTGACTGGGAAGCAAGGGTAATGATGGCCACCAGCATGTCCTGCCTGGACGCAGAATGGGACCTCTCTGAGGCTCAGAAAACCTGTGCCCTCTCACCCCGGATCAGCGCTCTCTAGGTGACTCCTTGGGGACCACAGCCACTCCGCTCAGAGGTCCCCAGAAACCCCTCCTCCACCAGGCCCAGCTCCATGTGTGTGGTGGCCATGCCAACGAATTTTAAATCTTGAGCTATTTAAGACATAACAGGAAAGAGGACTTTTTCTGATTATAAGCATCACATATGCTCTTTGCAGAAAGTTTGGAAAATAGAGAAATAACTAGTGATAATATTTTGGTTATTTTCTTCCAGTATTTTTCTTTGGCCACAGCATGCACTTTCTCTCCAAGTTCTTTTTTTACCACAGAACCTCATACAGAACATTTCCCTGCGCCATTAAAGACTCTTCTAAGACTCGATTGTTAATGGCCGCAGCTTACCCTCCCGTGCACCCCAGCCCAGGCGGCACTTTCCCCGAGGTTTGCCTCACTGAGCAGAGAGGCCCCCACCTCCCCCAGACTGGGCTGGATCTACTCATGCAATATCCCAGAATCTGCGTCGACAAGAGAGCACATATGCCAAAAATAGAAACGCGGAATACAAATGACTTTAAAAGACAGAACGGTGACTTTTCCCTAGGATGAAAAGAAATGGTACAGGGCTCAGGCAGGAAGAACCACAAGAAAGAGACTCTTTGAGGGGACACCCTCCCCAGGGGCTCAGGGACAGATGTGGGATGTGGATTAAACCTTCCTGTCCCACCCATTTTAACTGGAATTGTGGAGATGCCTTGCTGTCCCTTTTGATGGATAGTTGAGAGGCAGAGATCCCTAACACATAAATTTCGAATGATACCTAATCTCTCACCCAGTAACACAGGGATCGTAGACGAACAACTAACAGTACTTTATGATTTGTCAGGGTGAGAAACTTCCTACCTACAGAGAATGTGAAGATGATTTAAATGCAGTAAATTCTTCCAGCCTATCAACTTGTCCTGCCTGGTTTTTGAAGGTTCAGGTTGTCCTGAAGTGTTCTCTTTCAGGCCTGTCCTAACAATTCTGGTTGTGAGTTGAGAGAGAAAAGGTAAGAGGCACCGTGCAGGGTCCCTGGGAAGCTGAGTAGGACAGTTGTGCTGATAGGAGGAGGGAGGGCCACCATAGGGCACACTATCTTGGCCCTGTGCTTACATGGGACACAAAGCAAACTGGAACCGCTTACTCCAGAAGCCTGGAAATCATACTCAAAATCAATGTCAGAGAAATTTATAGCAAAACAACAGTGAGACTGAGGTCTGGGAGACATCAGGAGTTCAGTGACAGGGCCAAGAGCCATTTGGGAGTGTTACGGCACAGGCAGTGACAGAAGGTGGTGCTGGAGTCATCAGAAGAACCATGTCTTTATGGCGGAGAGACGTTAAAAATGAGAAGCAGAAATAAATTCTAACTTCAACCCTGTCTGTTCTATCTTCTGGCTCGCTATCTATTTCCCTTCCTCTCTTTACTACCTGTTATGGACTGAATGTTTGTGTTCCCCCACATTCACACGCTGAAGCCCCACCCCACCCCGTGTGGTGAAGACAGGAGTTTTAGGAGGTAATTAGCTTTGGATGAGGTCATGAGGGTGGGGCCCCCACGATGGGCTTAGTGCCCTTATAAAAAGAGTCCACAGACAGCTTGCTTCTTCTGTCTCTCTCTACCGCATGAGGACACAGAGAAGTTAGCCATCTGTGAACCACCAAGTGAGCCCTCACAGGGGAGCAGAATGAACAAGCACCATGACCTTGGACTTCCAGCCTCCAGAACTGTGAGAAGTAATTGTCTGTTGTGTAAGCTCCCAGTCTGGAATTTTGTTATGGTGGCCCCAGCTGATGCAGACAGGACCTCAGCTGCCTGGCTTAGGATGGGCCAGGAAGCCACCACTGTTCACACACTAAGATGGCACCACATGGCTAGTAGATGTGGACTCCTGTCACTGCTCCCGAGGAGTGGCCCATGGAGCAGAGCTCTCTACGGACAGTGTGCCATGGGACCGGCAGGAGGGAGGTGGGGCATGCCACGGGTGACAGTCCTGCCGTGACCACCAACTAGTGACTCTGGGAATTACCCCATGTCACTGAGCCTCCATTTCCTATAGATTGCATTGATGAAAGTTATCATATCTACAAAGGTGCCATAAAAGCTAAAAAAGAGGGGTGCCTGGACAGAGATGCAGAGATCCAAAGAGACACAGATTCCGAAGCAGGCTCCAGGCACTGAGCTGTCAGCACAGAGCCCGATGTGGGCTCACCAACTGTGAGATCATGACCTGAGATGAAGTCGGATGCTTAACCGACTGAGCCACCCAGGTGCCCCAGGTTTTTACCTTTGTTTTAAAAACATATGCCTATTTGATAATGAATGAAGGATCATAAGTTACATACATGTTAGTGGTAAAGCCTAAGGAAACTGACACTCACAAGCCCTCCATCTATTCAATGTAAATATAAACATGACCCACTGGGGTCTCTACCTATGCCCTGCCCCTCACAGAGGAAATTACTCAGAATTTTGGACTGTCTTTTCATAACCTTTTTTTTTTTTTTCAAATAAAGGGATGCTTATTATATGGTTTTAATGTTTATTTTTGGGAAAGAGAGAGAGACAGAGCATGAGCAGGGGAGAGGCAGAGAGAGAGGGAGAAAGAGAATCCAAAGTAGGCTCTAGGCTCTGAGCTCTCAGCACAGAGCCTGATACAGGGCTTGAACTCATGAACTGCCAGATCATGACCTGAGCTGAAGTCGGATGCTTAACGGACTGAGCCACCTAGGCGTCCTCATTGCCTTTTAAAAACTAGTGTTTTAACACAATTGTATGCATGCTTAAATAACATATTGCTTCCTTTTGCTTGTACTGGGAATTAATCCTTCATTGGTTAGACACATTACCACTATCTTCTTTCAGTTGAAGCCTTGTCTTCTCACTTTATTTATGGTATCTTTTGCTAGACAGAGATACTTAATTTCAAAGGAGTAAGAACAACTTCCCTTTGAGGATCAAGGGAGTTATAACGGAAGCCAAATTTATGTGAGTTCATTGGGATCTATTGCGGGGTTCCTTTCTCCCTTTTATAGGTGGGGCAGATCCACTTTTTACATCAGCTCAGTGTACTTTCTTTCTTTCTGATTTCTGGGTGGACACGATGAGTCCGGGTGATCTGAAAGGTTACCTTTCTTCAGTCACTGGTCTCTGTGCTCAGGGCTTCCCTCTGTCAGAGACACTGGGCCCAGGTGCTTACTTAGCCATCAGCCCAAAGAGAGGGGCCATAACCAGTAGTACAGGATGTTGGCAGTGTGCTGTGGCAACGGTGTGGCCTCTGGCAAGATTAAAGAGCAGCTCACAGTGGGGGAAAGAGAACAGGGGTCAGAGAGTCCTGGGATGGGATCCCAGCTCTGTCTAACCTCAGACCAGGATCTCAACCTCTCTGAGCCCTTGTCTTCCACAATATTTACCTGGCGAAATAGCTGAGAGAGTTAAATATATGTTGAGGCCATAGTGCCTGGTGCCGTTCGAGAAATGGTCGCTTTTTCTTTATATCCTTATGTTCCACAACAGGCTTTCCAGGGCAGCAGAAGGCCTTGACAGTCACACAGGCAGCCAAAATCAATTCTGATGTTCTAGTGCTGAAATGCAACCTGTTATTCTAGACTTCTCCATGCAAGTTAGAGGTGTTGGAATGCCTACCTTTAAACAAATATGTATTTATTTTGAGAGAGAGAGAGAGAGAGAAAGAGAGAGAGCACGGGGAGGGGCAGAGGGAGAATCCCAAGTGGGGCTCAATCCCACAAACCAGGAGATCATGACCTCAGCTGAAATCAAGAGTTGGGATGCTTAACCGAATGAGCCACCCAGAGGCCCCTGAATGCCTACTTTTTAAAAATTTCAGTATAACTAGCATACAGCATTATATTAATTTCAGTATACAATATGGTGATTCAACAATTCTATGCATTACTCAGTGCTCGGTGCCTCCTCTTGAACACGAAGAACGAGATGCCAGAAGACATCACAGATCTGTAAAAGCAGACAACCAGAATGATTTCTCAATACCTCTCCCGATGCTTTTCATCTCAGAAGAAGACTGACAGATGTGTGAGGAAGGAAGCATAATGTATTTAGATTTTGATGAAGCATCTATTTTCCCCCACGCTGACAAGTTGCCAACAAAGAAAAGGTAAATATTTTCAGAGCTCCAATATTAGCTTTAAATGTGAATGGTTCTCTGGAAATGCCAACATGAAGAAAAACAGTAATTGTTTCTCTAATGGAAATGAAAGACCCATCCATTTGCTGTACATTGTCCGGAACAACAACAACACAATTTGGACCAATCATGTGGAAGGCCAGTGAGCTCCTAGGCGGTGGGCGTGCTCACAGGTGCGGCAGCGTTGCAGGCTTCAGAGCTCACGGTGACAGGGCGAATGTGCTGACGGGTCCACCCTGAGGACCGGTCTGTGGGAGGATCACTGAAGAGAAGGAAGATGGTGCTTATGCGTTCTGGTGTGCACAGAAGCTGTGTCCAGGAGCGAATCACACAGGCTGGCCTCACTTTAAACAAGATGTGCTTTCCTATAAAACTGCCTGGACCCAATAATATTTTACATGCCCTGGAGAACCTGCTGAAATGAAGGACTGTACAAGTCTCTTGGTCAAGTGTAAATAACCAACAGCACTTTTTCCATAGTGACCTGTCCTTCCTCCCCTCTCCCTGCTACGAATTTATAGTGTGACTTTCCAAATTACCGGCCTAGCAACGTGCTGTTGACCCTATGAAGTGGCATATGAGACACAGCAGTTCCCCTGAACTTTCTGAAGAATCTCCATGTTAAAAGGCATGGCAAGGTCAGTGTGACCAGATTTGGAGACAGGGTATAAAGAGGTAGTTAAGCTAAAATGAGGCCATCTGGGTGGGTCCTAATTCACTATGCCCCGTGCCCTTTTAAGAAGAGGAAATTCAGGGGCACCTGGGTGGCGCAGTCGGTTAAGCATCCGACTTCAGCCAGGTCACGATCTCGCGGTCCATGAGTTCGAGCCCCGCGTCAGGCTCTGGGCTGATGGCTCGGAGCCTGGAGCCTGTTTCCAATTCTGTGTCTCCCTCTCTCTCTGCCCCTCCCCCGTTCATGCTCTGTCTCTCTCTGTCCCCCCCCCAAAAAAAACCCAAAAAACCGTTGAAAAAACATGAAAAAAGAAGAGGAAATTCAGGGGGCACCTGGGTGGCTCAGTCGGTTAAGCATCCAACTCTTGATTTTGGCTCACATCATGATCTCACGGTTTGTGAGTTCCAGCCCCGCATCAGGCTCTGCGTTGACTGTGTGGATCCTGCTTGGAATTCTCTCTCTCCCTCTCTTCTCTGCCATGTGTATGTTCTCTCTCTCTCTCTCTGTCTCTCTCTCAAAAAAAAATAAACTTAAAAAAAAAAGAAGAGGAAATCCAGATATGGGCAACGCACAGACCAAGTGGTGACCATAGGAGGACACAGTGAGAAGCAGCCATCTGCAAGCCAAGGAGAGAGGCCTCAGTAGAAACCAAACTTGCCAAGAGCTTGATCTTGGACTTCAAGCCTCCATAATTGACAGAAAATAAATTTCAGCTGGTGAGCAAGGAGGCACCAACTAAATGTATTTAGATTTTAAATCTTTTGGCTTCCGAAGGGGACAAGAAGATGGTAACAAAAAAAGGGGGCAAGGAGAAGAACACACACACACACACACGCACACACCCCAATGCAAGAAGTCAGTGATCAGCCCAGCTTGTTAATGTCTAGAGGAAGGCAGGGGAGCAGGATGAGCTGGGCCCACTTTTGTTTATTGAGAAGTAATATATTTTGCCTTCAGCAAGTGAATGGAAATGCAAGAGCAATGAACAGCAGCAAGTAAAATTAGATTGTAGCTTCCTAAGTGTGACAAATAGGTCTCCCCAACAAATTTTGTTCATTAATCCTGAGTTTATTTTAGTAAATCCACAGAAAATTGGTTTTTGGGGTCCTCCCCCCCCCCAATAAACCCACAGTACATTCTGTTCTATGAGCAGACATTCTGGGCCAAGTGAGGTTTCAAAAGTTGTTTGGAATTGTTACAAACCGAAAAGGTTTCTGTCAACTCTCCTTATTGCCTAAGACAGTAACAGGGCTCTCAAATCTCTAAATATGGCCATACATGACAGCCTTGTTCAACAAACACCAGGGAGCTGTGGTCTGCTAAGTTGTCGGGACACATCTACATTCACCATTGTCACAGGAAATTCTTACAGACCAGTGGTTGATGCTCACGCCAAGTTTCTCTTGGTCTCCTACTCCGTTTTTGATCTCCTGATAGAGCCACGCCATTTCTTTCCAGAGTGGAAATGCAGCAGTAGCCACTGGCGTGCCAGGAAACTCATGGGCATGTCCTACCCTGGAGCCCGGGGTCAATGAGATGAGGCCCATGCTAGGTAGGGTCTTGCATTAACCATGCCTTTTATTTTCTGTTATTCTGATGCTTTGACATCTTGGGGCCTTGTGGACCCTGGAGGGATCCACACCCCAGGGCTGGCCAATTCCTCAAAATAGTAAAGAACTCTTCCAGGAGGCATGTCTTCCATGTGCAAATTAATCAAATCCAGAGCCCACACTTTCAACAGCCTCTTGTGCTCTGGGCCCCCCTCCATTTGCCCTAATCCCCGCACGACCAAGTACCAGACCACTAAGGACAGCCCCTAAGCCCCAGAGCCCACCGAAATGATTCAAATGAGCCATCCTCACTCTGTTGACTCTGCCATGCCCACTTCTTCCTGCAGAAACCACTATAAGCCACTACTTCCCTGGCTCCCTCTGCCTCCAGACCAGCTTCTGAGGCTTCCCCTCCTGGCCTCCACCGTGTGGAGCACTCTCTCACCTTGGGAACTGTGAGTAACAAACTTTGTTCGATGCCATTGTCTCCTGATCTGTTGGCCTCGCCGTGCTTAAATAATAACAACTAGAGCTTAAAACAGGTCACTCGTTCATAATCAGGTTCTGCTGATTTTTCAAAGAATGGTAAAAACCAGAAGAGCCTCAGTCGCTACCTTGAGATTTGACATCTAGACTAGCTCTCATGGTCTCCTCACCAGGGATCAGGGGCCAGAAAGCAACAGTGGATCACACAGGGGCCCGCAGAGAGTCAGCGGGGTCGGCGGCTGGGGACACTGGGCACAATAGCATGCTTCCAAGCCAGCTGGGGCACCCACATATCCGCTCTGCGTGTGGCGACAGTGAGGGACCCTGACAGGATGTGCACCTGTGACAGGGAGCACAGGCCCTGAACTGGCTCCTGAAGGAGACCAGCACATGGCAACAACAAGACACTCACATAGCCTCGAACAAAGGCCATCTCAGGCTCAGCTTGTCACTTAGACTTGAACGTGCCCTCTCCCTGTCTATCTATCTATCTCACATACACCCAGAAGCAGCTACCCCTCATCCAGTGTTTGTGAGGGCAAGCTGGGAACTGGATTGTGCACCCCAGGGCATTCAAGAGCCAGTCTTATCTGTCTTCTGGGGGTGGCTGCAACAAGGTGGCTTGCAGAGGGCACGGCCGCCCAGGAGACACAGCGGTGAAGCAGCTATGGCCGGTTCTTGTACATCTCCTCCTTCCCAGGGATCCTGCTTCACTTAGGGATATTCAGACCCAGCAGGCAGGGGCCTTTGATGAGAATGTGGGGTGAAGATTAGGGAGGTGGGGAACCCCAGCTCCTTGAGAGCTCAGCTCTGAAGTAGGAGCTGCGCACATTCACGAAATCCCCCCCATAACTTCCAAAGCACGTTAAATCCCACTGCCGTTGAAAATATACTTGGAGCCTTTGAAGATTAATCTGTAGGTTCAACTGT
Organism: Acinonyx jubatus; assembly: GCF_027475565.1. Classification (NCBI taxonomy): domain Eukaryota; kingdom Metazoa; phylum Chordata; class Mammalia; order Carnivora; family Felidae; genus Acinonyx; species Acinonyx jubatus. Next base: position 19,356,289 of record NC_069386.1, read on the forward strand.
CCTCTTAAAATGCTCACAAGCCTAAACTGTTTAATGGAAACGCTAATGAGACTTGAGAGTTCTGTGACTCTGAATTAACATAATTAACTAATTTATGAGCGTGGATTAATTTAGCTGTTATGTACTTAACATTTTCATGTGTATGAAAGGAAAAACATGATTCAGTTCCCCGAGCAAAATATGGAACAAAAACACCAACGGAAATTTGGCTGTTGGCTGTGTCACTTTTCCTTCCCAGAAACCGAGTAAACACAGGCTAAAAAGATGCTCGGACTTCTTGAGGCCTGAGCAGGGGAGATTTTCTGTTTCTAAGTGTCTGCCAGGTCCCCTGAGGTAGGGGGTGTCCTGGCAGCCTCCAGCTCCCTTGCTCCCTTGCTGCCCGCACCCCAGCAGCCTTGGGATCTGCTGGTCATGTTTCTTCACATCCAGAACCAGGGCGCGCTGGGGTCAAAAAATGCTGTGTCCCAGGCAACACTTGTCCTGCCTCAGGAAAATGTCTGAATCGCATTAAGCATTAGGACAGGTGAGAAGCTTACCAAAAGCTAGGCTCTTCCTAAAGTTCAAGGGCGAGGGCTTCACTCACCTGCCCCATGGGATGCTGGGAGAGGCCCTGAAGCCAAGAAGCCCTAATGCAGTGGCCAGGCTCAGATGCCTCCCAGGATGGTAGGGAAGGCTCTGTCCCAGGGAGCGCACCTTGTAGGTGAGCCTCTGTGGCTGCTGAGCTGATGACTGGTGGACACGGCCAAGTCTGAGAGTTTGCCCACCACCAATGCCAACCTGAAGCAGAAGGGCCAGAGCATTATGGGGAGCAGAGCAACAAGAAGGGAAACTATCCATAGGGCTGAATTTTTTTTTTTTTTTAAAGGTTAACTGAGTGAGAGTGAAGAAAGGTGTATTTTAAAGCCCTGGAAGGTTTTTGTTGTTGTCCTTCCTTTGGTTTTTTGTTTTTTTTTTTTTTTTTTTTTGAAATGCAAGTGCTTGACTTAAGCTTTAATTGCTTAAGGCATCCATTTCAAAGAGTCTTCAAAGACTATTTTTCCTGAGTAAACATTGCCAGCCACCCTAGATAAAGGGCCAGGCCACTTCCCTCCTCCACTGAGGTGCCTTTGTTTTAGAGATCTCAATTGATTTTGATAACTGACCATTTCGGCCACTTGTCTTTTCCTAGCACTTTAAATTCTCACTCTCACATTTTATTAATTATTTTGTTAAACATTTTATTTTTAAGTAATGTCTGCAGGCCACCTTGGGGCTCGAACTCACAACCCCAAGATCAAGAGTCACATGCTCTACTGACTGAGCCAGCCAGGCGCCCTGCCCATATTTTAAATTGACCAATAGAGTGAGCCCATGAAACCCTAGGTTCCCACCCTCAGCTCCAGTGAGAGCAGACACCCCAATACATCCCACCTGTGCATGCACTCTCTCTCTCTCTCTCTCTCTCTCTCTCTCTCTGTATCTCCAACCCTGCTATGTGGCCCCCAGGTGTGCTGTGTCAATTCCAGGTCATTGGTAATAAACTTTTTTTTTTCTGTTTCCTGATGGTTTTGCTGAAAGGTGTTTTGCAATCATAAGAACCACAAGGGGCCATCCAGTTGTAACACTGGTTTGGAAAGGGGAGATGTCTGCGTCAGGCTCACCTGGGGCTCCAGTGAGCGACACCCCCCACCCCGGCATTTCTAGCCAATAGCAAAGGATAGCATTACTGTCAATAGGCTGAGATGGGCATAAAACAAAAGGTTAAGTGAGAAGAGAGGCCAAGAATGACCCACCTGTACCCTCCTATGTTATTCCCACCATGAGACGAGGTTGAAAATCTAGCTTATTCTATTTTAGGCTAGAATAAGGAAACGAGGTCGAAATTATGTTTGGAAAGAATATGAATTCAGCCAAGGATAAGAATACACATGCACACCACGGAACCTTCTTTTTTGCTTCTGTTCCTGCTCACAGGGCTTGGTGGCAGCTGTCCTCACCCTATCCCCACTATGTCCCAGCATTAAAGAGATACCACCGCAAAGGGACAATCCAGGCTTCAAGTCAACGGGTCTGAGTTCACATCTTGGCTCTGTCTCCTAGCGGCTGTGTGAGCCTGGGCATGGTGGGTAACCTCTCTGATTATTGGTTTCCCCTGGTAGAAAATGGCTGTAGTAATTCCAACTCAGGATTGGTCTGAGGATGAGATGCCAACAGCAAGTGGAAAGAGCTGTTACCATCATCACAATAAAAACACTAAGCAGATTGGACCATGCAGGAAAACAGTGATCAGTCTACCTCTCCTTGGGGCCCAAATCCTCAGAGATAACATGAAAAAGAGAAGGAAAAAAAAAATCAGTAAAAGCCTTGGAAAACAAGATCAGAAGATGAGACCTTTCAAGGAACTGTGGAAAGACAGCAAGCAGATGGGATTAACCAGCAGGAGGTTTCAGAAGGGTTTGAAATCCTGGGATCCAGAGGCCTGGTGTGCAAGCACAGGAGGGGTCCCTGAGCAGGCGTCAGTGTGGGGAGCTAAAGAAGCAGGTTAGCCTCCATCTCCTCCAGGCTGAGCAGTGAGCAGCAGCAGGCTTTATTCAGATGCCAACACTGAGGCCAGAGAAGGTGGGACGGGGAGGCCACCTACCACCCTGCCAGAAGTAATATGATCCAGCAGCAGGTCCCACCCCCGCCCACGTCATAGACAGACTGCTGCCATCAGGACTGACAAACACCACAAGCAGACAAGGATCTGTGAGCACAAACACAAGTGCACACAACCAATAATCAGCAATTAGGAGGAAAACCAACATCAAGAAAGAGAACCCCCAAATGAAAAAGCTAAACAGAATGGCATCAATAAGAGGAAGCCAAGGAGATAATGGTTAATGCAGCAAACGGGAAAAAATTCCCAAAGCAAGTATTGTTAATATCTTTAAAATGATGCAAGAAAGTAGTGCGTCTTTGAAAAAAACCAACTAGAAGACTTCTGCTTCCAGGAACATGGAGTAGAAGCACTTCTCCCCATTCTTCCTCCTAAGAAAAGCCAAAACTCTGGACACTGTGTAAGAATGAGACATAAGACTCTGAAAGGTAGAGAGAAGGCAGACTATCCAGAGATCTCAGAACCCAAGGAACAACATAGTGGTAAGTTCCCTGGGATTCTTTTTGTCTCACATATCTGGGGACTTGGAAATGGAGATGCTGGCAGCCTGGAAGCGTCAATGGGAACAGACCAAAAAAGAATCCCCCAAAGCCTGTTCCCTCTAGCCAAAGCACCAAGGAAGGGCAACACAGCAAGAGAGAAACTTTTCACACAAGAACCACTCTACTCTAGCCAAACGCCACAGACGACATTGTGGTACTACCTCTACCCACAGCAGCAAAGACCAAGTGGGGAGCCTAGACCTTTACCCCTGCAAGGCTGTAATGAGGAACCTCAACATCCTTCCTAGTTGATGTCAGAAAAGGGCAATTAAGGAGCAGGTCTTTCCCCTTGGCAACCCAAAATGGGGCTCATTCCCATAGTGTCAGTAAAGATCTTGTGGGGAAGCTTGGCCTTCCACCCTACCTGGCAGTGAGAAGATGTCTCTCCCTCCCCACTGGAGTCATATCAGGAGGCCTGGTGGTGAGTCAGAATTTTCATCATCAACCACAGTAACGAGGTGAACCCCTGCAGTGTCAATAGAGACCACATGGAAAGCTGGAACTCACACCCTGCTCAGCACTGAGGAGAAGCTCTCCCATTTTCAGATGCCAACAGTGGGTAAGTGAGTGGACTTGGATGTCTACCTACACCTGGCAATGATGAAGCAGTGGGGCCCCCTTCAGCAACCTTGTAGTGTCAGAGAAAGCCATCTAAAACAGAAGGTTTAAATAAGATCCAGAGAGGCACCTGGATGGCTCAGGTTATGATCTTGCAGTCTGTGAGTTTGAGATCCACGTCAGACTCTGTGCTGACAGCTCAGAGCCTGAAGCCTGCTTCAGATTCTGTGTTTCCCTCTCTTTCTGCTCCTCCCCTGCTTGTACTCTGTCTCTCTCTCTCAAAATAATAAACATTAAACAAACAAATAAATAAATAAGATCCAGAGCTTCATAACATAATACAAATATGTACAGGTTTCAACTGAAAATCATACATCATACCAAGAACTAGCAACACCTCAGACAGAATGATAAAAGACAATCAATAGATGCCAACACTGAGGTAACAGGGAATGTCAGAATAATATGATAAAGATTTTAAAGCAGCCATAATGAAAACATTTCTATGAGCAATTACAAATATGCTTGAAACAAATGAACAGATATATAAAACCTCAATAAAGAAATAGAAAGTCTCAGCAAAGAAATAGAAGACAGCGATATGAAATAATATGAAAGTTGAAATTTTAGAATTGAAAATATAATAAAGTAAAAAATGAAATGAATGAGTTTGACAACAGAATGCAGTGGACAGAAAGAAGAAAGACAGAATGAATTGGAAGACAGAAAATAGAAATTGCCCAGTCTGACAACAAAGAGAAAACAGACTAAAAAATAAAACAAAATAACAACAACAAACTCAATAAAAGTAAACAGAGTCTGAGAGACTTCTGGAACTATAACAAAAGATCTAACATTCATGTCATTGGAGTCCCAGAAGGAGAGGAGAAGTAGGGAAGGGCTGAAGAAGTATTAGAAGATATAATGACTAAACTCTATCCAAGTCTGGCAAGACACATAAACCTTCAGCTACAATAGGCTTTCCTTCTCTTGAGTTTTCTAAATTATGTTTGATGAATAGAACAAATATTATAATACTGTCTGATGTGGTTCTAGATGTATATAGAGAAATATTTCAGACAATTACAAAGAGGAGAGGGTAATAGGATGTAAGAGAGGTAAGGTTTCCATACCTCACTCAAGCTGGTAAAATGATAACACTCAAAGACTGTGATATGTATATATAATGTAATACCACGAGCAATCACTAAGAAAGCTATACAAGAAGATAAACTTTAAAAGGCTAGAGATAAACAAAATGGATTCTAAAAAGCATTCAAGTTACCCATATGAAGGCGAGAAAACAAAAGAAACTAAAAACAGAAAGAACAAACAGAAAACAAAAGATAAAATAGCAGACTTAAGTCCTAACACACTAGTAATTACATTAAGTATAAATGGTCTAAATATGGCAATTAGAAGACAGAGATTGGCAGGATGGATTAGAAAACATGGCTCAAATATATGCTGTCTACAAGAAACTCACTTCAAATATAACAATACAGGGGTGCCTAGGTGGCTCAGTCGGCTAAGCACCCGACTTCGGCTCAGGTCACGATCTCACAGTTTGTGGGTTCGAGCCCCGCGTCGGGCTCTGTGCTGACAGCTCAGAGCCTGGAGCCTGTTTCAGATTCTGTGCCTCCCTCTCTCTCTGACCCACCCTGTTCATGCTCTATCTCTCTCTCTCTCTCAAAAATAAATAAACGTTAAAAAAAAAAAACAAATATAGCAATATAGGTAGGATGAAAGTAAAGGATAGAAAAAAATATGTCATTATAGATCATTAATATCAAAACTTAAATCAAAACCAATCTAGCTATATTAATATGAGACAGACTATAGAGCAAAGGAAATTATTATAGACAGAAACAGACATTTTATAATGATAAAAGGACTAATTCACCAAAAGACGTAGTAATCCAAATGTATAAGCACCAAACAATAAGCTGCAAAATGTTTGAACAAAAACTGATAGAACCTAAAGGAGAAATATACAAATCCACAGTTATAGTTGAAGACTTCAACACTCTTCTCACAACAATTAAGAGGACAACTAAACATATAATCAGTAAGGATATAGATAAATTCATCAACACCATCATCAAAAAGGTTCTCATCAATGTTTTTAAAACACTCCACTCAACAACAGGAGAATACACATTCTTTACAAGTGCCAACAAAACTTATACCAAAATCAATTAGATCCTGTGTCATAAAACAAATCTCATGAAATTCAAAAGAACGAAACTAACACAGAATGTATTCTCCAACCACAGTGGAATCAAACTAGTAATCAGTAACAGAAAGATAACAGAAAAATCTCCAAACACTTGGAAAGAAAATACTTCTAAATAATTGATGGGTGCAAGAAGTCTCAATGAAAAAAAAAACAAAACAAAACACTGAACTTAACAAAATTGAAAATACAATGTATCAACATATGGGAGGGGCACCTGAGTGGCTCCCTCAGTTGAGCATCTGACTCTTGATTTTGGCTCAGGTCATGATGTCATGGTTTTGTGAGTTTGAGCCCCACTCGGGTTCTGCGCTGACAGTGCAGAGCCTGCTTGGGATTCTTTCTCTCTTTCTTTCTTTCTCTGCCCCTCCCCCACTCACACTGTCTCTGTCTCTCTCAAAATAAATGAATAAACTTAAGGAAAAAAAGTTAAAAAATATGGGAGACACAGCTAAACTGCTGAGAGGGAAATTTATAGCATTATTGTTTATGTTAGAAAAGAGGAAAAGTCTTAAATCAATAACCTAAGCATTCACTTTAAGATCCTAGAAAAAGAAAAGCTAACTAAGCAAGCCCAAAGTAAGATGAAGGAAGGAAACAGTGTAGATAAGAGCACAAGACAATGACATTGAAAACAAAAACACTGGAATAAGTGTAACAAAGAGCTGGTTTTATGAAAAGATCAACAAAATTGATAAACTTCTAGCAAGAATGAGAATGACAAAGAAAAAAAAAGACACAAATTAACAGTTTCAGGAATGAAAGAGGATATCACCACAGATTCTACAAACATCAAAAGTGTATGTAAGGTAATACTACAAACAACTCTACACACATAAATTCGACAACTTAGACAAATGGACCACTTCCTCAAAAAATACAAACTAGTACAACTCACTCAATATGAAATGGATAATTTGAATAGCCCTATAACTTTTCAAGAAATTGAATTTGTAATTAAAAAAAAAAATCTCCCCCAAAGATCTCTAGGTCTATATGGTTTCGCTGGAAGATTCTACCAAAAGTTTAAAGAATTAATATCAATTCTACACAATCACTCTCAGAACATAAAAGATAAGGGAACACTTGCCAATTCTTTTACTGAAGCTAGCATCACCCTGATTAAAAAAACAAAAACAAAAAGACTAGACAAAGGTGGTGAAAGAGAAAGGAAGGAAGAAAAAGAAAATAATAGACCAAAACTCCTCATGAATATATACACAAATATCCTTAATAAAATAATGGTAAACAGATTTCAATAACATATAAAAAGAAAATACCATTACCAAATGGGATTTATTCCATAGATTCTATGCTAGATCAATATCCAAAAATGAACCAATATAACCTACCATATTAACAAGCTAAAGAAGAAAAATCACACAATCATATCACTCACTAAAGAAAAAGCAGTGACAAAATTCAACACTCATTCATTTTTAAAAAAATTGTCAAAAACCAGAAACGGAAGGAAACATTGTCAGCTTGCTAAAGGGCATCTACAAAACCTATAGGTAACATCATACATAACAGTGAAAGTCTTAATGCTTTCTTCCTAAAATCAGGAACAAGGTAAGGATGTTTACTCTAGGTTGGAAGTTCAAGGCAGGGCAATAAGTCAAGAAAAGATAAAAGGCGTGTAGATCAGAAAGAAGAAATAAAATTACCCCTATTTGCAGATGACATTATCAAGTATAACACCTCAAGGAATCTACTCTTAGAACAAGTTAGTGAGTTCAGAAAGATCGCAGGATACAAGATCAACATACCAAAAACAATTACATTTTTATACATTAACAATGAACACATGGATATCAAAATTCAAAATGCAATGCTCTTTATCATTACTAAAAATAAAATGCAACTTTTAGGTGTAAATATAAACAAAAAATGTATAGGACTTGTACACTGAAAGCCACACAGTACTGATAAAAGAAACTAAAGACCTAAATAAATGGAGAGACATAGTGGATGAGTTAAAAGACTCAGCTTAGTAAAGATGTCAATTATCCCAACTGATGTATAGGTTTAACACAATCCTTACCAAAAGCCTAGCAAGATTTTTCTGTAGATATTGACAAGATAATGATAAAACCTGTATGGAAAGGCAAAAGAACTAGAACAACTAAAATAATTTTGAAAAAGAAAGTGGGAGCAATCAGTTTACCGTGTTTCAAAACTTATATATTGCCACAGTAATCAAGACTGTGCTGCACTGGCAGAGGGACGGACACATAGATCAATGGACTGAACATAGAACCCAGAAAGACACACAAACATGCCCATCTGAATTTTGACAAAAGTGCAAAAGTAACTCAATGGAAAAAAGACAGGCATTGCACCAAAAGGTGCTGGAAAAATTGGACATCCATAGGCAAACAAAACAAGAAAGCATGACCTGTCTTACACCTTATACAAAATCAACTCACAGAGGATCTTCAAAGATGGAATTCAAATGTAAAACATAAAACCATAAAACTTTTATCAAAAAAAAAAACATAGAATATCTTTGGAATCTAAGACAAGGCAAGGAGTTCTTTGATATCAAAGACCTCGATCTATAAAAGGAAAAATTGCTAAGTGGATTTCATCAAAATTAAAACTTTTACTCTGCAAAAAACCCTGTTAAAGAGAATGAAGACACAAGCTACACAATGGGAGAAAATATTCACAAGCAACATAATCATCAAAGGACTAGTAGGTAGGATATGTAAAAAACCATCAACACTAAACAGTTAAAAAAAATCAAACATTACAATTAGAAAATGAACAAAAAATATGAAGAGACATTTCATATATATATATATATATATATATATATATATATATATATATATGACAAACACATGAAAAGATTTCCAATATAACTAGCTTTGGGGAAATGAAAATTAATATCACTACATACTCATCAGAAGGGCTATAATTAAAAAGTGATGTTACCAATTACTGGCAAGCATGCAAAGAAACTGTATCATTCATATATTGCTAGTGGAAATGTAAAATGCTACAGCTTCTCTGGAAAATAATTTGCCAGTTTCTTGAAAAAATAAACCTGTAACTTATACAACCCAGTAATTGCACTCCTGGGTATTTATCCCAAAGAAATGAGGACTAATTTCACATAACCTATACAAGAATATTTCTAGATGCTTTATTTTAATAACCCAAACCTAGGAACAATCCAGATGTCCTTCAATGGGTGACTGTGGTACATCCATATCACAGAACACTACTTTTCAACAAAAAGGAACAAATGACTGATAAACACAGCAACCTAGATGAATCTCTAAAGAATCACAGTAAGGTGAAAACACCAATCCCAAAGGCTACATAGTATATAGTTTCATTTATATAATATTCTTGAAATGACAAAATTATAGAAATGGGAAACTGATTATTGGTTGTGAAGGCATTAAGGAATGGGGTTACAGCATGAGTAGGTGTGGCTATAAAAGGACAACATGAAGGATCCTTTTGGTGGTGGAACTATTCTGTATCTTGACTGTATCTGTATCAATATCCTGGTTGTAATATTGTACTGCTGTTTTGCAAGACATTGCCATTATGGACAACTGGGTAAAGGGTACGTTGGATCTCTGTGTATTATTTCTTACAATTGCATGTGAATCTACCATTATTTCAAATAAAACTTTAATTTAAAACATCAGCCAGAAGTTCTAGAAGGGAACCTATTTTCAATATTTACCAACTGAATAGATAGGGTATCAGAGAGGTGGAAGACTGAGTTTAGGGATTCTCCCAGCACCCAAGACAATGGTGACCAAAGAAGCTGGTCCACCTTTATGGTTAAGCTGACATAACTGTTGTTGCATAATGTAAACCTGTTAATAACAATAAGGAGTGAAAATCCTGGATGTCCCCAATTTGGGGAGGTGATGAAGGAGAAGATAAGATGGCAGAAGGAAGGAGAACTATGGTAAGGTTCTTGTTTTGCTCAGGAGAAGGGGGATAGGTACTGATTAATGCTAAACAGTGTAGGAGAATATAAATTCAAGTACGTGTGCTTCAGGTGATGAGAAAGACAGAAATTTCAAGCCATCAGGATGAAAGGGAACAAAGAAGAGAGAAAGAAACTTTATCTATCTGGCAAAGGGCAGGGAAGTAACGAAACAGAAAGAAAGAAAAAACAGAAAAAATAAAGAAACTAAGTAAGTTAATTAAGAGAAAGGAAAATATGGTAACAGATATAAACCTAAATACATCTGAAATCAGAACAAGTGTGAACATTTCAAGTTCTCTCTTTGAAGCAATTCTTAGATTGCACACACACAAAAAATGTAAATAAAGCCAGATACATGTTGTTTACAGAACTAAGGTTAAAAATAAAAGAATGAGGGGCGCCTGGGTGGCGCAGTCGGTTAAGTGTCCCACTTCAGCCAGGTCACGATCTCGCGGTCCGTGAGTTCGAGCCCCGCGTCAGGCTCTGGGCTGATGGCTCAGAGCCTGGAGCCTGTTTCCGATTCTGTGTCTCCCTCTCTCTCTGCCCCTCCCCCGTTCATGCTCTGTCTCTCTGTGTCCCAAAAATAAATAAACGTTAAAAAAAATTAAAAAAAAAATAAAATAAAAGAATGAAAAATATATGAGGAAAATGATCATAAAATAACTTAGCAGGTATGGCAGTATTATTACCAGCCAAAGAACAATTAAAGGCAAAAAGAGAATGAAACAGAGAGGATTTTTACAGTGATTAAAGAAAGATTCATCACACCAGCAAGAGATGATAACATTTGTGCGCCTTGTAACATAGCTATGAAATTTATACACCAAAGATTGAGAGAAACCAACAAATCCACAGTCACCATGGAGACAAACATCCCTTCTCGGAAACTGACCAGATGGAGTGCAAGTCTCCCAAACCTTTGAATGAGTTTGATCAGGCACACAGGTGACAGAGATTCCTACAGGCACCAGGAAGGCAGGAAGGCTGAGGTAGACAGGTCTATCAAGCTAAGCAGTGAGGGAGATACATGAACAGCTATTTGAAAGAACAGCCACTGTTCCAGCTAACTGTTGCCATGAAGTGATGAGGTCCAGCATGGCCAGAGCTTCTAATTTTTCAAGACAAACTCCAAATCTGTATTTTAATGTAAAATCCCTTGATTTGTAAATATTCGCTTACGTTAAAAAACAAAAACAAAAAAACATTTGTGTGGGTCACACAAAACACGCATATAGGCCAAGGCAATCTGTGGGCCCCCAGTTGCAACCTCTGATCTAGTTTATATAGATTTTTGTACTCAATAAGCATAGAATAAAAACTCTTCAAAAACCCACTGGGATATTTACAAAAATTGAACATGCATTACACCACAAAGAAACACTCAACAAATTCCAAAAGGCAGAAATTATACAGAACACAGTCTCTGATCTCAATGCAATGAAGTTAGCATAGCATGTTGCAATGAAAATTAGCAACAAAAGGAGTGCTAAAAAAAAAAATCTATTCAGTTGGAAAAAAATTTAAATCCCTTATAAATAACTCTTGAGTTGAAAAGAAAAATCAAAGCTGAAAAAAATTATTCAGCAACAAATAACAATAAGAGCACTGTAAAATTAAAGCCAGAGATAGGTAATGAGAAGAAAATATATAGAACACTTATTTATATTAGCACATCAAAGCCTGAAAATAAGAACTATGCATTCTTTTCAAGGAGCTAGTAAAAGACACCAATAATAAAAATTAAAAAGCCAAAGGAATTATTAATAAGAAAAGAAAAGTAGAATTCATAATTAGAAAACAAAAAACTCAAATAATAATAATAATAAGGATCAAAATCTTGCTCTTGGGAAAAAACTTATTTCATACAATAGCAAATTTAGTCTAATCAAGGAAAAAAAGGAAAGATGCCACAAATAAGATTAAGAACAATTACAAGTATGAATGTGGAGGATATGTCTTTTAAATTATAAGAATACAATATTAAATTTATAGGTCATAAATTTGAAAATCTGGAGAAATGAATAATTTTGTAGGAAAATTTAACTACCAAAATTTCCTCAGGGGGAAATAGAAAACCTGAATAGACTTAGTCCTTTGAAGAGTCACCCTGTCTGGTCAGACTGATTTTTCAGCCCTGGCAACATTTAAGATAGCAGGCAATGTCCACAGTATATGAACTGTTTCAGAGCACAGTAAAAGATAGAAAACTTCCTTACTCATTCTATAAAACCAGCATAATTCTGATACCTAAACTAGAGACAGACATCACAAAACACAGTAACTGTAGTTCAATCTATCTTACAAGTAAAGATTAAAAAACCAGGTATAACACATTAACAATTGAACACGGCAAGCAGTGTATTAAAAGAACAATACTCATAATCAGGTAGAACTTATTCTAAGAATGGAAGAATGAAATTTCCATTGTTAGGAAATCTATTACTGTAATTTACTAAATTAAACAGATTAAATAGTAAACTTGAAAAGCAATATAATTACCTCAGTAGATGCTTTTTAAAAAGCATGTGATAAAAGTCAATAGATCCATTCCTGATCAAACCTCTTAGAAATCTAGGAATATAAAAATTTCCTTAATTTAATAAAAAATAATTACAGAAAACCTACAGAAGACATCTACAAATGGCACAATACTAGGAACATTCCTGTATAAGCAGGAAACAAAACAACAAAACCTACAAACCACCACTATTTAATATTCATCAGGAGTCCCTATACATTGAAATAAGACATGAAAAAGAAATGAGAGTTATTAAAGAGATAAAAACCACCATTACATTTATAGAGAACTTTTATTTCCATCTGTCTGGAAAAGCCAAGAAAACAAAAAATAATAGCACCAACAGAGTTCATTAAGGCGGCCAGATACAAATACCCAACACACACAAATCAGTCATTTTCCTATACTCATTTCAATAATAACCAATTGAAAACATAATTAAAAAAAATCAACCTGGATATAAACCTAACAAGAAATGCATCAGATTGATATGAAGATAGCGATAACACTTTTAAATGATGTCAAAGAAGACCTGAATAAATAAAAACATACCATGTTCCTGGGTGGGAAGACTCAATATTGTAAAGATGTCAATTCTCCCCCAATTAATCTATAATTTCCATGCAATCCCAATCAAAATCCCAACAGGATTTTTTATGGAACTTGACAAGCAGATTCTCAAGTTCATCTGAAAGAGAAAATGTGCAAGAATAGCCAAGAAATTTTTGAAAAAGAACCATAAGAAGAAATTTGTCCTATAAGTTATCAAAAAAAAATCCTCTTAAACTATAATATACTTAAAAGTGAGGTATTGTTTAGGGATTAAGAACAAATAGGCTAATGAAACTAATGAGACAATGGAGGATCAAGGTGGCATGTGGAGATCAGTAAATATTAACTATGGAGGAAAATAAAGTTAGATCTCTCCTTCACACCATGCACAGAAATAAATTCCATATGAATTAAAAAGCTAAATGCAAAAGACAAAACCATAAAAGTTTTAAGATGAACTATTCTTCTAAAACTAAGTTTTAGAGGAAATACAGGACAATCAATCTATTATCTTGGGCTTTTCTAAGCAACAGCCCAAACCCAAGAGTCACAAAAATGATTAATCTAACAACATAAAAAATTTTAAACAGATTTTTATTGAAATATTACATATAGAAAAAAAGGCACAAATCATCAATGTACAACTTAAAACTTAAAAAAGTGAAAATTTCTCTGAAATGAAAGGGACTTCCGATTAAATTTGGAGTACCCCCACTTTCCTCTCTGAAAACAATAAAGGTGACACATGCCTCTGTGATTCCCTAGGATTTATCATTTCTCCATAAAGTAGGTAATGCACCTGAGGGCCTTGTGGCTGGGACACGGGTGGCGGTGGGGGCAGGGTGAGGGGGGGTGGCTGGTGGAGGGGGGATGTTTCTTTGTCACACTGCATTGTTTTCACAGCAAAAATGAAAAGTCTATTATTTTAGAAACAGTGAGGTCTAACCAGGAACCACACAGACACACACCATCTTTCCAAGAACAGGCATTTTTTTGTGTGTGACATGGTTTGTTGGAGGAGAAAAAGTTAAGTGACAGCCAACTCTGCCCCATCCCCAATGTGGTGAGCATAATGTGAGTTAATGCTAATTCACTAGTGAGGGGAGGAGAGCTCTTCAGCTACTAGATTGGCAGAAGAGAGGGATCTGGGTCCACAAACACAAGTTCTCAATACCTGCAGCCTTGCTCTCTTCTCTGCTCCTCCCACCCCTCACCCCCCATATTCTAGCATCTTACCGACCTAGAGAGAAAGCCTTCACCTACTCTCCAGCTAGTCATTATTAATAACCAGAAAGTGAGCAGCATAACATCTGTGCAACAATGCTGCAAGAAATAAGGAAAAAGGGGGCATAAGTGCAAGAAAATGATAAATATATAAACAAACATTTCTCCATAACTTAAGGAAAATGTAATTTCTCTCTGAAGCAAGAGATCAAGGATATATAAGGATTCGATGAAGACATGACAAGACAAAAGAAAGGGGTCCAAAGTGTGTTCATCCTTAGGACAGAAATAGAAGGAAAATATTAAACAATGTTAGAAATGAAAGCCTTGGGGTGCCTGGGTGGCTCAGTTGCTTAAGGGTCCAACTTCGGCTCAGGTCATGATCTCACAGTTCATGAGTTTGAGCCCCACATTGGGTTCTGCCCTGATAGTGTGGAGTCTGCTTGGGATTCTCCCTCTCCCTCTCTCTCTCCCTCTGTCCCGCTGTCTCCAAATAAATACATAAACTTAAAAAAAAAGAAGAAAAATAAATGAAAGCCTTTATTGGAGTTTTCTCTAGGCAAAAACACTTTGGCAAAATTCCCAAAGAACTGGAGGACAAGCTTGAGAAAAACTGAAAAAATAAAAATTAAAAATAAATAAGTAGGGATGTCTATATGTCTCAGTCAGTTAAGCGTCCAACTTCATGGTTATGATCTCGTGCTTCACGAGTTTGAGTCCCACATTGGGCTCTGTGCTGACAGCTCAGAGCCTGGAGCCTGCTTCAGAATCTGTATCTCCCTCCCTCCCTCTCTCGCTCAAAAATAAATAAAACATTAAAAATAATTAACAATAAATAAATAAATAAAATGGAAAGGAAACAAAAAGTTAAATATGATCACAAAGAAATATAGAAGCCAAGAAATAGAAATCCAACATATGTATAAATGGTATGCATGAAGAGTAGAACTGCATATATAGAGCCCAAAATATTCAAAACCATAACAGAAGAAAATTTGCCTGAAATAAAAAAAAAATACCCAGATCTTTTCAATAATATTGATTCCCAAGAACAGCTGCTAGAGAATAATCCTCATCCATAGGTGGTCCAGCAAAACTACTAGACTTCATGTTTAAAGGAAGAATTTTACACAAGCCAAAAAGTCAAATCACCTACCGGGGGAAAAATCAGGCTGACCTCAAACTTGTCCAAACAACACTGAATCTAGCGGACAAACAGAGGGATGTTTGCTAAGTTCTATAAAGATATAATAGATAACACAGATATAATTCAAGTGTAAAGGCAACTTTTGGGCATTCTCAAAGATGAAAGAACTAGGGAGAGACAGCACCTGTTAGCCTTTCCTGAAAAACACTCAGTGATGAAATCCAGTCAACTAAGAGATGAATCAAAAGAAATAATTCAGGAATGGAGAGGTGCCTGGGTGGCTCAGTTGGTTAAGTGTCTGACTCTTGATTTTGGCCCAGATCATGATCTCAGGGTTTGGGGGACCAAGCCCTGCATCGGGCTGACAAAACAGAGCCTAATTGGGATTCTCTCTCTCCCTCTCTCTCTGCCTCTCCCCTGTAGCATGCATTGGTGTGCTCTCTCTCTCTCAAAATAAATAAATAAACTTAAAAAAATAATTCAGGAATGGAGATGCCATGCTGAAAATGATGGTGGCAAGACTGAACAAGTGGGAGAATCACAGTGACAGATGATTACAATCAAACCCTGACAATGTAAGGACGATGACAAAAATCTGAATCAAGGTATGAGGGTGAGAATGTGAGAAGAAACTGAAGTACTAATTATCTAATATGGGAAACAGGTAATTAAAAAAAAAGGAACCCTAGACTCTTAAAAGATTTTCATAATCTTGGTTTTCTTTAAAAAAAAAAACTTAGAGGATTATTTGAGAAAATATTTCATCATAATGAAATATGTATGTAAAGTCCAGCAATTCCTTCATTTCAAGTTAAGTTTGTTTTTTTCTATTAAATTCACATAATGTCAAATTAGGCATTAGAAAAGTCACTTTGGCTTCTTAAAGATTTTCACAATCTTGGGTTTTGTTTTGTTTGTACTAACTGAAAAGGGCTATTTGGAAAATATTTCATTACAATGAAATGTTTATGTGAAGTTCAGCAATGTCTTCATTTCAAGTTAAGTTTCTTTTTCTTCTGTTACATCTACATCAATCAAATTAAGCATAAAATTAAACATTAAACAAATAAAATGTAAACATAAAATTAAATCTGGAGTCCAGCAATTATTCAGTTTGATTTAATTGTGTTATGTTTGTGTAAGATTAAGCTATATTTATTTTAAGCTGTACATATCTTACTAAAAACAAGTAGAGAATGATCAAATGCCAATGAAATAATAGCCATCCATCTACTATCCATTCATCCATCTATCTGTATATATGAGTGTTTTTTAAGTCTATTCATTTATTTATTTTGAGAGAGAGAGTGAGCATGAGCAGGGGAGGGGCAGAGATAACAAATGTTTGTTGTTCAAGCAGCTACATTTTGTAGTAACTGTCAAGCAGCAATAGATACCTAATACACCATCTATTTGGTAAAGAAATATAAATCACAAGTTTTAGTTCTAATAACTGAAGAGTAGATTCTATCATGCTAACTCCTCTAAAAATAATAATTATAAATTCTCAACACAATAGTTATTAAATAGAAATGCAACATCTTAAGGTCATTGGAAAGCAACCAGAAGAAGACAGAGGCAGGCATGGGATTCAGTTCTTGAAAGACGGGAACCATATTAGGTATGATGCAAGTTTACGTAACTTTTCTTCTGGGGGAACTCCCCAATTCTCTTCATATGGAGAGGCTAGAACTCAAGCAGGAAAGTGCAATCTAGCTCTCCTGGGGAGTATGGGATAGAGTTTGGGACTGCTAGAGCAGCTGGAAATTGAGATAAATCTCAGAAAGATGAGAGCTACAGAAGAGGACATATAAACTCCTCTCAAATACTTAGCTGTCCCCTGAGCTAAACATGTTTGGGAAAGACTCTAAGAAGTTCAAGAGGAAAAGAACAGCTGGAAGCTGAATGAGCTGAGCAGATACTTCAGCTGCTGCCCATTACAGGGGAGTCAATTTAGCGTTTGAGTCTCGCCAAGTAAGAGGTTTTGGTAAACATTTCAGTCTTTCCACTGAAATGCCCAAAGGGTCACAATCTAAGAGCAAAGACCATGTGGTTGGGATAAAGAATTTTCCCTAAGGCTAAGAGCAAATCAGAAAGAGATCAACCATAAAAAAATTAATAATCAAACCATCACAAGTTCAAGTTGAGCTGACTGCTAGAACAAAACTGTACAGCATTCAAAGATCATAGAATGTAGTCTCTACAATGTAGCACAACAATGGCTAGCACACAGTAAAAATTTACCAGCCACGAGCAAAGAAACAGGAGCATATGACCCTGTTCCTAACTCAACCATTAGAAATAACCACAAATAACCCAGATATTGGAATTAGTAGAACAAGTCTTTAAAGTAACTCTTCTAAATACGTTAAAGAATCTAAAACAAAAGATAGAAATAATGGGTGAAGAGAAGAATCTCAGGAAAGATTTGGAAACAGTAAAAAGATGTCAAATGGACTTTGACAAAAGGAAGGCACAAGATCTGAAAGTTAAAAAAAAAAAATCACTGGATGGATTTAACAACAGACTAGACACAACAAAAGATAGTATTAATGGACCTGAAGATAGTGCAATAGAAATCATATAATTTGCAACACACAGAGAAAAAAAGGACTTAAAAAAATGAACACAGCCTCAATTACCTGTAAGGTGTATCAAGCAATCTAACAACTATAATCCATGCCCAAAGAGAGGAGAGAGAAAATAGGGTTGAAAAAAAATTAAACAATAGCAGAAATTTTTCCATGTTTGATTTAGACCAAAAAATAAGAACAAGCCACTAGGAAGCAAAGCAAACCCCAAGCTAGATAAACATGAAGAAAATTATACCAAAGGGCATTGTAGTCACAGGCAAAACACAGAAAGAAAGAAAAAAAGAAATCACATTACATAAAGGGGAAACAACAACAGGGATTATAATGGACTCATCATCAGAAACAATGGATGCCAGAAGACAATGTAAGAACATTTTTAAAGTGTTGAAAGAAAAACCTGTCACATTAGAATTCTATGTGCAGAAAAATTTCTTTCAAAAATGAGAATAAAGCATGCTTGGGTGGCTCAGTTGGTTATGCATCTGACTTTGGCTCTGGTCATGATCTCATGGTTCACGGGTTTGAGGCCCATGTCAGGCTCTGTGCTGACAGAGCTGGCTTTGGATTCTGTGTCTCCCTCTCTCTCTGCCTGCTCCCCTGTCTCCCACTTGTGCTCTGTCTCTGTCTCTCTCTCTTTCAAAAATAAACATTAAAAAATAAATTAAAGGTGAGAATGAAATAGGGGGTGCCTGGGTGGCTCAGTTGGTTAAGTGTCCAATTCTGATTTCGGCTCAGGTCATTACCTCACAGTTTGTGAGATCAAGCCTTGAGTCAGGCTCTGTGTAACAGCACGGAGCCTGCTTGGGATTCTCTCTCTCCCTCTCTCTCTGCCCTTCCCCTGTTTGCCTGTGTGTGCTCTCTCTCTCCCTCTCTTTCTCAAAATAAATAAACTTTAAAAAATGAGAACAAAATAAAGACATTTTCAGATAAATGCAGAGTAAATTGTTACCAGTACACCTGCACCTCAAAAAACATGAAAAGAAATTCTCAGGCTAAAGAAAAATTGAAAGCAGATAGAAATCCAAAGCTAGAAAGTAAGGATGAGCACTGGGAATGGTAAATATGTAGGTAAATGTATTCCTTGCCATTAATATTTTCCAAGTCAACTGTTTAAAGCAAGAATAACAATGCATATGGGTTTATAACACATGAAGTAAAATATAAAAACAACAGCACAAAGGATGAGAGTGAGTGTGAATTCAAATAATCTGTTTTAGGCTCATACATGATACATGAAGTAGTATACTAGTAATTCCAGGTAGATTGGAATAAGTTAGGATATACACTTTAATTTCTCGAGCAACAGCTAACAACAACAACAAAAAGTTAAAGGGCTAAGCTCATGGTCAGTTCCATGGGCATCTCACAGAAATTCTGTGGTATGCAGACTCAGAGAGGGAGTCTGTTAGGGGTGCCTGAAGGTTGCCCTGTCCAGGGGTGGGCTTGGAGGAAGAAGGGGTGGCTGCCTGTGTACAAGCATCTTTCGGGACATAGGTGCCACAAGTTCCCCGGGTCAATGCCAGCTTGCCCCTCCATGGCCAGCCCCACCCCATGGCCCTTAACCCTCTGTGGCATGCTCCATGATGCAGATCCTATTTTGTCATCTGCACTTCCTCCATTCCCAGTTGAATTCTACCGTGTTGAGCTTGTGCCGTGTCCTTGTGATTCTTCCCTCACTAGGTGCTTGCCCTGCCATGCTTGGGACCCCGTCTGCCTCTGTCATTTCAGTACTTGGTCCCATACTGTCTTTTGTGTTCACGCTGTTCATCCCAAAGACCCGTGGAGCTCCTGGGGGTCCCGGGTTGTGTCGGTCTTATCCTTATTCTCCCCTTCAATGGCGAGCATGGTATCATAGTGTACAGTTCATGCTCAAAGATATTAAATGCATTAGTAAAATATATTCCTGTCCTCCAGCCCTGGTCATAGAAGTGATCCCTTCAGAATTTGGGCAACTTGGGTATACAATTTTGTAATGAGTATGGAGCAAATCTCTTTGAGCAAGAACAAACCATATTCACGTGTACTTCTCTGGAGGTTCTTTATCTCCGTTAACTCTGCTGGCTGCTCATCGCAGTCCACAATATAGGTGTTACCTATCTGCCTGACTCCAGAACCCTCTACACCAGCACTTCTCAAACTGTCATTTTTGTCACACCCTCTAGGGATTTTATTAGAATGTAGATCCTGACTCAGTAGGTCTGGGATGGGGGTTAGGATTCTGCACTTTTAATAGCTCCCAGAGAATGTCAGTGGTACCAGTCCAGGGTCTTTGGGGGAGCAGGGCTCAGACAACCCCAAAGGTGGGGTTCACCTCTCACTTACAACAACGCAAATCACTTTTTTTCTGCCTCTGAGTTCCAAAAGGAGGAATGGAATTGTTCAGAGGCTCCCTGCAGACTTAGCCCTGAGCCAATGCTTTCATGCATGGCATCTCACTTCATCCTTGTAACAGACCCAGCAGGCCAGCTGACTCTGCCATTCTTCCTCCACAAGTGAAGGAACCGAGGCTCAGAGAGGTCCAAGGATGCACAGCTAGTGGGTAGTAGGAGTGGGATTGGTTGCAGGGTCAGCCTGGTCCTACAGTTCATGGAGAGACTTCTTAGGAGTATTCATGCATTAGAAACTCCAGGGAGAACTTAAAACATCTCAACATCTGTCCACAAAGGAGCATCCAGGTGACAGAGTGTCCAGATTTGGTCTGCCGGACATACCCTTGGTGGTTAATGCTATCATAAAATGATAAATCCGAGTCACTTCAAAGATTTCCAAGGGAAAGGGCAGGCAGGGCATACTAGTTAAGTAAAAGCTGAGGACTCTCTTTTCAAAATTCAAGAAGTCCCCTAAGGACTGGGTGATCCAGAGAACCCGTGACCCAACCTCTCCACCTATGTGGCTCATAGTAGACCTGAGGGGGTCAAAGACAAAAGGTAAAGTCATCTGAGCAAAGGCAAAGCAGCAGGGAAGGCAGCATCCTCGCATGCCATTGAATGAGCATGAGCACCTCCAAACTGAGAGTCCCATGTGAGGACAGCAGTGCCCTCAAACCATCTGGACGGTCAGGGACCATTCACGCTCGTGGCATGTACCTGCTCAGTTCCCAGTCATTTCATTACCTCGGAGTACTTGCTGACTGCCAGTCTGAATTGTCAAACTGCCAGGCTCAGGTGGGGAAGGCAGACTGTTCTCAAGCCTTCTCCTAGCAAGGGTGGCTTCAGTCACAAATGGGGAAGCCCAAAAGTGGAAGCAGAAACACCTGGGGTTTTCATAACTGTCCAGAAGAGAGCTGGGCACATAGTGAGTATGAGGAATGCATTCAGTATTCTAAGGATCCTGAGTACCTAACAACGGTTAAGTCAACCATGTCGTAACTGTTTGACATTGCTCCTTACAGGGACCTGGAAGAGCTGACCCCCATTGCCTGTAGTGAACAAGATGGCAGGACAGCTACATTCAGGGGACACTTCATGAAGCAGAGTTGCCATGGGCTGCCCATAAGTCATGAGTGGACTGAGCCAAAGGGAGAGGCGGGGAGAGTTCTTTGGGGTGATGGGAAGAATGTTCCAAGTCCAGGAGTAAATTGGGAAGAGCATGTGTGACTGGGGGCCACTATGACAAATGTCCTTTGGCTAATGCTGAGGGGCAGGGGCAGGAGAAGTGGGCCACCAGGCTCGAGTAGGAGTTGGGGCAATGAAAGGCCTTGGTCCCAGGTAAAGACGGTACAGTGTGTTGTGAAGTCACAGGGGGCCGCCATAGGGCTGTGAGCAGCAGGGAACCAACGTGGTCTGGTTGACCATGGTGAGTCAGACTAGCAGGATCGGAAAAGAGAGAGAGGATGCCTTTCTGATGGCTTTTCAGCCAAAACAGTGAGCGATGCCTCTGCCTCCAGGTCCTGGGCACTGAGTGCTGGCTGCCTGGCCGTGGCACACGGGCACGAGGCTTCAGGCTGTGGCCAGGCCAAGGCCAGAGGCACAGCTGCTGAGCCCTGCAGGGAGGGACCCCCAGCGCCCCTGCAGCGGGCCCTGAAGCTCCCAGGCTGTGTGCTCCCGGACCTTACCTCCTATTTTTGCATTGTATGCTATGCCCACGATGCAGTATGAGTTGTTGGCTGAAGCAGCGACCTCTCCTGCGCACCGGGTGCCATGTCTGAAGCAGAGCAGAAAACAGAGTCAGGGCTCAGCCCCCCGATTTGTAGCGGGTTCGGTGCAAGGCTCGGGTCTCCTACAAGGACAGTCAGTTATCCCTAAGTCCAGATGGGACACGAAAGCTTATGTCCTGCCTCCTTCTCTCCTCGACACCACTTACCCTGCCCCCCATGGCTGGCTCCTCTGGGAGGGGGCACCAGGCCAGGGTTTGCATAGACGTGGGAGGTCCTGTCCCCACCACACCGGCACGGACAGGCAGGCAAACAGGACCTTCCCGCCACCCCGCAAACTGCGGGCACCTGCTCAGGGATGGCTCTTCCCCATAACCCCCAGGCCAAAGTGAGGGGCTCCTGCTCCCAGCACCCAGGGTCCCCGGGCTCCCCCACCCTGAGCTATGCATTCACACGACTGACAACACACCGCTTTTGGCACACTGCAGGTGTGGTGTAAACATCTGCCTGGCTGACGGGACGGAAGAAAGAACAAATGTGTTCCCTGTGTACCTGCCACCCCCATGCTCACCTGCAGAGAGCCCCCCCTTCACCTCCATGGCCATTTAAGCCGGAGCTGAGGAAGAGCACTCGAAATTGGACACTCAACAGTAGCGGAGGGACTATGAAGAAATTACCAGAAAAAACAAATTGCTTTCCTCGGTAATGACTCCATTTTCCAACGTGCTGCATCCAGGCAATTCCTCTAGCAGAGGCCAAAATACAGGCGAGTTTAAACAGCACATCTTTGAGGAGAGTCCACAGGGGATTAGAATCATTGATTCAAATTTAAAACCGTCTTTTAAAAGAGTCCTGGGTCTGCGTGCTACCCTCTGGTGGGGGGGGTCATTTGTCCTTCTGCGGACCTCGTGCGGCCCCACGGCCAAGGCTGTTCACAGTGTCACGGAGCTCCATGTCTCGCCCAGATTCAATCCTATCCTTCATGGGTCACTGCATCGCGTCTGGATCATTCCTCCCTGCCCCCTGGATGTGTGGCAGGGAAATGAGGCACCCTGCGCCCCAGGCGTGCTCGCTGCTGAGCAGGAAGGGGCACCTTGGGACGTGAGGCAGGAAAGCAGCCCTCAGGGCTGGGGCCTTGGCGGGCTCTGGGGAGCTCTGTGTCTGTTGTGTTGAACATATCAGCCTGGCCAAACCTCCCTGCACAGCACAGAGAGGGCACCAGTATTTGAACCTCACCAGGGACTCTACGAAAAGCAAAACACTATATGGAGGGAGAATGCACCTTGGCAAGCATCATGTTAGAAGAGGGAGGGAAGAAAAGGGCTTTTGTTCTTTTCCTCTAAATATTTTTGGAGGGATGGTAAGAGCTTAGGGCATGGGGCACGCTAGCAGAGAGAAGACAAGCAGGACGCAGCAAAGTGAACTCCCAGGAGCAGGTTTGCGAAGCTGGACGCTACCCCCAGGACTGCCACTAACAGCACACAAGTCACCTAGCTCTCCAGATCCTGCCGCCTTCATTTGCAAAGTGATGGGAAAAACCATGGAGGCTGCACGCCCACAATATGCGTATGCGGTCTTCGCCTGTCTGCTCGCCCACCTACAACCCTGGGAGATAGGGAGCACTGTCTCCACTGCAAAGTCTCTAAGAGACTGAGAAGGAGCCACACAGCCAGGAATGGTAGAGCTGGGGTTTGAACCCAGATTTATCCAACATCCCTCATGCATGCCCCACCTCTCTCATAAGGTCACAAGTGGCGACAAAAAAAGCTCAGCATGTGACCTCTGTGTTCCAATAGGCCCAACTGCTGTCTTAACACAATTGGTCATGGAGACCACTAGATTCAAGGGCTATTCCTTTCCAATATTCCGAAAAGGCTGGAAACAGGAACAATGTTGGCCAACATCCATTTCTAGCTGAACATCCATTTCTTGCTTCTTCCCTAAGACACAAAGTCCACAGAAGGTGTCTTGGGCCTGAAGGGCTGTGCGGGTCTGGCTTCTGGCTCCCGGGTTAGTCCCAGACACTGGCCAGGCTGCCCCATCACCCTTCTGGAATCCCTACTGGGGGCCAGTTCAATAGTGATTCTGTAGGGAGAGGGACAGGCAAGTAAGGAAAGAGGAGACAAAGTGACATACTTATTTTCATTGCTGGCATCATATCGTGGGGATGGGTCATAATCATTTCCGTTGACATCATAGCTGGCGTAGGAATCCTAAGAGATGAAATCTTAATGACTGAGGGAAATTAAAGCATGCTTTAAATGTTTTTATGCAACTATTAGAAAGTTAGAGAAAAACACACACTTGGTGCTCTCGTATGATAATTATCATCTTACATATATTCTTATTGTGGTAAAATGCACACAACAAAATGTACCACCCTAACCATTTGAAAGTATAAAGTTCAATAGCATCAGACTTCAATGGTTACTCAACATCACCACCATGCATCCCTGGACATCTTCGTCTTACAAAACTGACACCCTGCACCCACCAGACACTAGCCTCCCCCTCCCCCAGCTCCTGGGAACCCCCACCCTGCTTTCTGTCTCTATGAATTTGAGTTCTCTAGGTGCCTCAGATAAACAGAATCATACAGTATTTGGGGTTCTTGTGTGTGTGTGTGTGTGTGTGTGTGTGTGTGTGTGTGCGTGTGTGTGCGTGACTGGCTTCTTTCATTTTTTTAAGTATGTATGTATGTATGTATGTATGTATGTATTTAGAACAAGCAGGGGAGGGGCAGAGACACAGTGAGAGAGAGAATCCCAAGCAGGCTCTGCGCCTCAGGGCAACTTGGGGCTGAAACTGATGAACCGTGAGATCATGACCTGAGTTGAAATCAAGAGTCAAATGCTTAACTGACGGAGCCACCCACCCAGGCGCCCCTTATTTCACTGAATTCCTCAAGGTTCATCCATTTTGCGGTATGTATCAGAATTTCCTTCGTCGTATACTTTTAATATGTATGTCTTTGTTTATATACCCATAATCATAGTATTCATATAATTTCATATCTTCCTTCTAAAACACATAAAAGTCCTCAGTTGTTGACTTCAAAACTGTCATTTTAAAGGGCTGCATGAGGTCTATGAAACAGATACGACATGGTTGACTTAACCATTGTTAGGTACTCAGGGTCCTTAGGATACTGAATGCATTTCTCATTCTCACTATGCGCCAGGCTGTCTTCTTGACATTTATGAAGACATTTAATCCTTACGATAACCTGATGAGATACCATTTTACAGACGGTGACACTGAGGCACAGAAAAGTGAAGCAACCTGCCCAAGGTCTCAGAGCTAATCAGCTGCAGAGCCAGAATAGGAACTCAGGCAGTTGGGTCCAGAGCCCAGGCTTTAATCACGTCCTGTTCCTTGTTGCTCATGTTAGTATGACGATCATCCACACATGTGTTTCTGAATTCTTTAGGATCTATTCCCAGAAGTACATGTGACTCCTCAAACATCTAAAAAAATTGTTCTGTGAAATCCTGGGCTCCAGGAGGCAGAGGGAAGTATGGTTTGTCAATCCTTCTCAACATGGTTTTCTGTATTATTTGTTTGTTTAGAGCATGAATGAGGGAGGGGCAGAGGGAGAGGGAGAGAAAGAATCTTAAGCAGGCTCTATGCTCAGCACAGAGCTCAATGCGGGGCTCAATCTCATGACCATGAGATCATGACCTGAGCTGAAATCAAGAGTCCAACATTTAACCCAGGTGTCCCTCTATATTGTTTAATACAGTGGGTGAGGGGAGAGAAATGGCACCTTATGGTTTTTAAAATCTGGATTTATTTAATGACTAGCATGGTTGAATATCCTTGCACATTTCTGGGTTTGACTTACATAATTCGGGGCCAGGTCGGGGTGATTCCTCTCTATGCCATCATCAAGGATGGTGACCACCACATTTTTGCCCGTGTAGCCCTTCTTCCACGCTGCCTGGACGTTCATTTCTGACCGGCAGCGGCTGTTCTTGTCGCCACAGTGCTGTAGGCACAGAAGACACAAAGCCCCCCCAGCATGGGCACTCCTTGCGCCCATACTGTGGCATGAGATAGACATACCATACCGTGTAAATGCAGTAGGGGAGGAAACATTTCTCCATGCCTTAGCAGAGAGACTCTCCCACGCATTTCCAGGAAGCACTCCACATGCTTTCTGCACCCGGCAATCTACCTGCCCATTTTCCCAGGGCATTATCTCCCTTTTTTGGGGGGGGGCGGGGCTCTCATTTCACTATTAGTCCTGAGTTTGCCTTAAATCACTCTCCTGCTCAAGGGCTCCACCACCACCCCCTGGAGACTTTCACATAATTTCTAAAAAATTTTCATGAGAAAGTTTGTGCTACCCAGCATTAAAAAGTAGGGGTTTCTCACCCATATGAAGTGTGTCTGTTTCGAGTTGTCCTGAGAATTTAGCTTTGCTGGGGGAACTGAACCCATCTCGGGAACACAGTGCTGCCGATGCCCTGGGGGCAGCAAGGCCCACACCCTACTCACCATGTACCACATGTTGGACCAAATGGGGTCGTTGAAATAGAGGGCCTGAGGGTCACCTCGCACCTGCCTCTTCACCCTGCGTTTAACTTCTTGTTGTTGGAGCCATTTCACCTGGCAGGGAGAAATGAGGTTACTCTTCATTTTAAAGAGGATCTCATGATCACCTGTAGCTTCTCTGTGGGTGCTACAGGTGTCCTTTTTCATGAATATCTGTGGCATAGGGGTCTTGGATGGTAAACACCAAGGAGACATTTTCACTCCTAGTGACAATATTTAAATCTGAGAACTTGTCTGTGTATGTGGCAGGGAAAACAGTGCCACTCTCATAGGTTTTGAAATCGTTCTATTAAAATGAAAAAAATCCAACAAAAACAAAAACAAAAAAAAAGCAAAAAAAGACTTTGTGGAATTGCCAGCAAATTGTCTGGTGACCCTTGTCCAGAATATGAAGGAACTCCATGTATAAGAATGGTGAGAGCAGAGCAATTGATCAAATGGTTATTGGCAGTTGGAAGCAAGATATTCTACAGACAGGACAGGAATAAGTAAATTATAGTAATCCATACTTTGGAATTTTTAGCAGCCACTGGCAACATGGTACCAAAACAAGCACAGAGAAAGATCTAGAAAGAGGTACAGTAAAACATTAATAGCAGCAAATCTTTGTTGGTGATATTATTGCTAATTTAAAATTTCTAAATTATTTTCAGGGTTTTATAAATCTTCATTTGGCATAACTTGCCTTCACCACCAAGGAAAATAGTTTGAGAGGGAGTATACTTGGTATTTAAGAGCAGGAATCTAGGAGCCTCCTTGCCTAGATTCAAAACCCAGTCCCATACTCACCAGTGGTATGACTTAGAGCGGTCTGGTAACCTCCCTGGCCTCAGTTTGCTCATCTGTACAATGGGCATCATAATGGGCTGTCATGAGTGGGCACTGGCATATGAACTGGTGTACATAAAGCGCTCACATCTGTGTGTGTGTGTGTGTGCTTGTGTGTGTGTGTGTGTTTAAGAGTTCTTCAAGGTGGAAGAGTTTTTTTTTTTTTCTTTTTAACTTTTAAAAGATCATGGGGAAAAGAATTCCCATGCCCTGAGGTGAAGCATTTTCTTGGTCCTGCTGCCATGGTCTGATTCAGTAATGGCTCCCTCTGGGGCTCAGTCTGGTGCTGGGGTGGAGACAGGCAGGATGAGGGTGCCTGGGCCCTGCTCTTGGGAGTTTGTGTTCTAGTTGGGGGCCCCCCATCAAGCAGCCCAGAGTGTGATGCAGGCTCTGAGGTAGCAGATGGTGGCACAGGGCAGGGAAGGTAGAAGAGGAGGAAAGGGGGGGTTGGGAGCTTCAAGGGTGGGGCAGTGGAGGCCGAGGGTGACCTGGAGGCCAGGCAAAGATGGTCAGGCTCAGCTCCACGGCTGCCACAGCCCACTGTGGGAGCCACACCCAAGGCAACTCTTGAAGGGAATAAAAGCACCCAAGGGTAGAGGGGCAAGATACCTTCCCTCAGACCTCTCTTGGCCTCGACTTCCCCACACTGTCCTGAGGGAGGAAAGTGGAACAGTCCCATACCCAGCCTTATATTTAAGGGTGGGGATTGATCTGCAAGGCAGCCTTCGTTGACAGGACCAAATGCTTACGAAGAAGTACCACAGCCTGTCCCACCACTAATGAGCTCTGTACATGAGACCCCAGTAGACCAGGTTCCTTAGAAACACTACAAACAGGGGTGCCAGGGTGCCTCAATTGGTTAAGTGCCCAACTCTTGGCTTCCACTCAGGTCATGATCTCACTGTTCATGAGTTTGAGTCCCACATGGGGCTCCATGCTGATGGTGCACAGCCTGCTTGGGATTATCTCTATATCTCTGCCCCTCCCCTGCTTGCACTCTCCCTCTCTCTCTCCAAACAAATAAACTTAAAAAAAAAAAAAAAAAGAAAGAAAGAAACACCACAAGCCTCTCAAAAACAATTTCAGACCAGGTACTAAAACTAACCCCCACCCCAAGTCCTAGATAATGTATAATTCCCATGGAGAGATACTTCTATGAAAACTATACAATAAGATATTTTGTTCATAGCACTCTCTGATGGCATTTTGCAACTTCCCCAAGTATCACTGCCTGAACCAGAAATATTGACTTATAAAATACCTAAGGTAATATTTCCTAATCTGCTAAATATCCCATTACAGAATAAGGTGTTATGTATCCCACTGATGGCTCCAAGCTCCCTGGGATGTTCCCATCCATCTTGCCCCACTGACTCACCACCCATCTTACTACCCTCCAGCACCTTCTGACTTCTATGGTCACCAGGCCCCACCTGCAGTTACAAAGGAGGAAGTGAACGCTCTTCCAAGCCCGAGTGGGTGACTTCCCCAAATCAGGTGACATGGGAAAGCATGTCGCCAGAAGTCACAAAATAGTCCCCTAGTGGGATGAAAGAGCATGGGCATCCTGGCTCGAATCATGACTGGACTCTGGGTAATAACCCAACGTTAACACAAGTTCTGAGGGTAGGCTGTGATGGCACAGGTTCCATGGCACAGTTTGGGGCTCTCTCTTTAGCGTGGTCTCAGGGACAGCCCTCTCTCCTGTGCCAGGTCATTATGAGTCTTTGACAGCCAGTGAGGCACTGTCAGGCCAATGGAACTGAATATAACAAATTATTCAGATGGAATCACAGGTGACCCTACTGTCACAGACTGATTCAGCCAGTAGTCACTTGGTCTGGGCTTCCCATTTTCTTTCTCTTGGCTCCAATCACTGCCTCGTTTCTCAGCCACAGAGAAGTACAAGAGGATCCTGGATTCCTGTATCCTGCCTTTTGCCAGGTCTACCTGCCCTGATTTCCCTGTGGTTGCATATTCAGTTGCCTGCTCAACAAAGTTGCATTGAGTTTTACTGTGTTTCTGATGCATAAGTACCACTGGGTCCCATCCAGGACCAAAGCACCCTCCCCTGTGCCCCCAGCTGAGATACAGAGTTCTGTAGATGGCCCTCAGGTTGGAACCCAGGGTCCAATGGCCTGTCTAGGAAGGTCAGAGTGCCGATGACCCAAACCACGTGACTGAAACATTAGCTCTCCCTTCAAATAGTATCTGTACCTGTCCTTGCTAAAGGGGTTACCCATGAAGAGTGATGTGATTCACGAGAAAGGGATACATGGTTTAGGATCTCCAAGGAGGTATCACTCACGGAATAGATTCTTCTGCAGATCTCGAGAACAAATATGGTGGAACAGTGAAGTGGTCATGATAGTGAGTATCACGCCTGGGAGGGAGACTGAGGCTAGTTTCCCTTATGCACATGATTATCTTTATTAGAAAAGGCAACCTAAGATCCTTTGTGGGGTTTCAAGTATTTTTCATAATATTTCTCTGGTAGTGTACCTGGGCTGTCCATTTACATTGAAGCTTCACTTGTCACCTATCCAGATCCCTCAGAACTTCCCTGGGAGGTGTTCTGCCTTTCTCTTGGGAAAAGATGCAGGGGAGGAGACAGTAGCACGCATGATCTACCTTTCAAGGCCACAGACTAGAACTAAACTAAACTCAAGTAAGACTGCAAATGAATGGACCTGGAGCACAATAAAATATATTTAGTGTCTATGTATGCCTGGTAAGAGTTGAGCCCAACCTCCTTATGAAGAGAACAGGCTGATCGTCAAATCTTCAGGTCTTTGGATTGAAGGAAGGGGGAAATGCTGCACACAAGAAAGAACCTGCTTGTAATTCGCCCTCTGTAGGTTTTCCAGTGGGTTGATGGTGGCCTCTCAAAAGGTATGTCCACCCAGAAGTAATTAAAGTTAAGGAGCTCCAGATGAGATCACCCTGGATTATTTGGATGTGCCCTAAATTCCAATGACAAATGTCCCCATATAAGAACACAGGGGAGAGGCGCCTGGGTGGCTCAGTCAGTTAGTCAGCTCAGGTCATGATCTCACGGTTCGTGAGTTTGAGCCCTGCATCAGGGTCTCTGCTGTTAGCGCAGAGCCTGCTTCAGATCCTCTGTCTCCCTCTCCCTCTGTCCCTTCCCTGCTCTCTCTCTTTCAAAAAAAATAAAACATTAAAAAAAATGGCAGGGGAGATTAGAGACACAAGAGGACAAGCCCTTGGGAAGACAGAGACAGAGGCAGAGGTGGGAGGGACACAGCCACAGGCCCAGGAGCATCTGGAGCCACCAGAAGCTGGAAGAGGCAAGAAACGATTCTCAACGAGAGCCTTCAGAGGAGCTACCGCAATGTCGATACCTTGAGTTCAGACTTCTGGACTCCAGATTGTGAGACGATAAATTTCTATTGTTTCAAGCCACCCGGTCTGTGATCATCTGTTACGGCTGTCCTTAGAGAGTAACACAGGTTTAAATCATGGCCTTAATCAGGGCTGAGAGTTTTAAATATTTGAAAATCCATGAGGCTGTCCTGCAGAAGGAGGATCTGAGAGCCCAGGTTTGGCCAGACCTCCCCTCTCGCTGCTGGTGACGAGAACACACAGGACCCCAGAGGAGGGACCACAGTGGCCGAGGCTGGGTGCTGAGGCCGAGTGCACTGGGCCGGGGAGAGATGCTCCAGGCAGAGGCTCTTGACCAGTATTTTAAACGCTGGAACAGCTGTCCTGGTGCACCCCCTGAGGCCAGCTCTGGCTAGAACCACTTCCCACACAGACCTGGAGCTCTGGCCCCGACTGCTCCTTCCCCGGTAAGCCACAGGGCACCCAACACCTCTCCCCACTGCCACCTCTCACTTTCCAGCTGCCCCCAAAGTGAGCCTGCTCCCCACTCAGGCCCCACTCGGCCTGCTGATTCTCCCTTCTAGCTTAGTGGCATGAAAACGCACCCATTCTCCAAATCAGAACAAAACTGGAATCCGCCCCAATGTGAGGGCCTCACATTCAGTCTGCTAGAGGTGTCAGGGTCCTGTCCCCTCTTTTTATGGCCGTGGCCAGTGCCCCTTGTGTCTGGGTGGTCACAGGACTGTCAGGGTGTCCCTGCCCCAGGACCAATGCAGAAATGCAAATCTGACCCCCTGACCCTCACTCTACCCCAGGTCACTCTCTCCTGGTCTTCCACATCCAGCAGCAAGTGTCCAAGGCTGAGCTGTGCCACAAGCTCTATGCCTTCTGATTGGCGTGTGCTCCCTGCCTTTGCTAGGCCATTTCCCTGTATTCACCTTTTTTTTGTGTGTGTATGTGTATTAATTTTGAGGCAGGGCAGAAAGAGAGGAAGAGAGAGAATCCCAAGCAGGTCTGTACCATCAGTGCAGAGCCCAATGCAAGGCTCAAATTCATAAACCATGAGATCATGACCTGAGCTGAAGTGGGAGACTTAATGGACTGAGCCACCCAGGCACCCCTGCATTCATCTTTTAACCATTATGCACCCTGGAAACCTTGTCTGACATCCAGGCTGGCTGTTGAGGGGCTCCTAGACTCCCCTGCATGTCTCTTTACCAGTGCCTTTGCCCCACAATGTGGACATTATCTGTTCAGGGGCCCTCATTTCCTCAGTCATGTTAGCAAATACATGCCCTGTACCACGTACTTCTCAGCAAAGATAGGCTGGACCGAAGTACTCTCCTCTTTCTCACTGAAAAGGCAGATTAAAAACGGATGCAGGCTGAACACAAACTTAGGTGTGCATCTGCCAGAGGTCAAGGGCTTGTCCTGCACCTCATTCTTCCAACACTGGCCAGTCTGTAATTGGACATACCTGGGGGTTGGGCTGATGCCCCTCTGCTCCCCACTGGCCTGGATTTTGCTCACCCCTGTATTTCAGTGTATCAGGCAATGCGTGGCACAGAATGGGAGCTCACTAAATGCTTTCTTGAACGAAGGAGTGCTGTTAAGTGACTACATTACGGATTACAAATATAGCATAACTACAAGTAGACTTTTAAAAACATACTGCAGAGGAGAAAATGCGATGGAGTCTCAAGGACCACCCGATGACCTTGGTTGATCATTTGTGGAAGATCAACAGGAAATGATCTGGAGCCAGAGCAATGTTTGCCAAAGGCCACGTCTGGCCCAAACGCAAATCATCTCTCTTAGCAAACCTGTATAGACCTGTATAGAGTGTCTTGATTTCTTCAAAGTCATATTTTGAAGGTGGAACTTCACACCGACCCTTTTCTTTTTATCTATTTTTTTTTTTTGGTACGTTTCTTGCTAAACATGCAGCATATTTATCATAGAAAGTTATTTGCTCTAGAGAATTCTAGTCATGCAGAAGACTCCATAATCTTCCCAAGGTTATGTGAATAGCACTTCTCCCTTTTGCCGGCCTGCTCCTCCAGCTTTCTTCTGGAGAAGTCAAATCAAAGCTAGGCATCTGGTGAATGCCCTTCTGTAGATAAGATAAGACAAAATTGAAAGATGTGTATAAAGAGCTAACAGAAATGAGCAGGATCCCACTAGATGGCCTGCGGGTGTCATGGGTTATCAGTGCTACTGGGCTGTGAATTGGCCAAGCGTTTTGGCAGGCGTGCCTTGGGCAGACCTGGTCATGTTCTCTTCCCTGGGGCCACAGGCATGCTGCCAGACCAGAAGCTGGCCTAGCACCTCTGCTGTAGGTTTGACAAGTGACAAAGGGGCTTATTTTGTAGCTTCCTCCCATAAGCCAATGACACCAGGGAGAGCATGAAAACCCAGCCACATTCCACCCGAAGCCACCATGTGCCCGTGTCCTGCTGTAAAGCCCTCAACAGCTCACAGGGGCCCCTCTAGGGCTTGAGAAGTCTCAGGAACTTGGTGGGAGCTGGAAAGTCCTAGAAGGGGGCTCCGGAGTCTTTGCTGTGAGATGGAGCTAAGGCAACAAAGGCCATATGCAGAGATCCTTGACCCCACCCCCTCTCGTGTCCCCACTACCTCAAGGGGAAGAACACGCATTTGACTCAAGCTGCTAAAATCCTTGACATGCCTTGTATGCTCAGTTTGTTGAAAGTTAATTCTATACAGGTTCTGGTTTCCATGCACAGTTGTATCCAGCACGTGGGAGCCAATTCTTGCCAGCTCTCTGTTTTCTTTCTCTTTCTCCCTTAGCATCATCAAAGGGAAGGACAGTTTGCTGAAGGACAGGGCATTCCCTCTACTGTTCACCTTGAGTAAGCCAGCCCCTGAATGTAGACCAGGGAAAATCTGTGGAAGAAGTCCAGACCCCTGAGGGTCCAGGTGCCATCAAATCCTAAGACCTCCTTCCAGGGAGAAGCAGAAGTAAAGTAGGTGATAAGTCTCTGACTCACTTCCCCTGTGGGAGATTGCCTGAGCTTCCGCCTCCAATCTGCAAAGTCAACGGGTCGGCTCAGCCCACTCCAAAGACCCTTTGGCACTCAATGGTCTGTGATGCTTAGATCTTGATTCCCATCAACACTGGACCCCTCTCAACATCTTGTCCCAACACTTGTTGGGCCAACTTTCAACCAGGTGAAGAGTTAAGTAAGA
The DNA here is from genome assembly GCF_027475565.1 of Acinonyx jubatus. Taxonomy (NCBI): domain Eukaryota; kingdom Metazoa; phylum Chordata; class Mammalia; order Carnivora; family Felidae; genus Acinonyx; species Acinonyx jubatus. Next base: position 19,390,286 of record NC_069386.1, read on the forward strand.
AGCCAACTCACTGAGTGAAGAATTTAAAGAAAGAAAAACACTGCTCCCTGACAAGTACATGTGACCTTACGGTTTTCAAGGTCGCCCCTCTCTCATGATAGGCAATGGTTAATGCATACGCGACAACAGCAGGAAGCTAAGGTGGGCCTTCTTGCCCCAGGGCCCAGGGTCCCTCAAGAATGGAAGGACAGCCTATGGTCCCAGGAAACCCCAGAAACTACTAGCAAAGTGGTGTGGATATGAGCACATGATTTCTTTCTTCTTCTGGAGAGAGAGAGAGAATCCAGAAGTTTCATCAGCTTTTCAAAAAGGGATCTACGATTCTAAAATGGGTAAGAACCATTAAACTCAGCTAGGCTCATGGAGTAGAAAGTGGATCGGGGCTTTCCATGTGAGGATTTGAGAAATGGAGAAATAGAGCAGCACTGATGTTCCTGGGGAGCAGAGGGGACCAGCCCCACAGGCAAGCAATGATTAGACAGCCTCACTATAGCCTGTCTCAGTGAGATGCCCAAGCCTACCTGAGTGTATCACCTTGGGGCGGGGTAGGGGATGCTGAACTGCTATGGCAGTTGCTCAGCTGGAAACCCAGCAGCCAGGGCAGCATAAGAGGGAGAGGAGAAGGAAGATGAACCAACAAAATAAAGGGTATTCTAACTTGGCGTAGAAACCTACCTCCTTCCTCCCCCAGTGGCATGGAGGCACCTGGAAACCTAGCCCTTCCCCACTTCCTCATTCTACAGCCACAACTGAAACAATGTGTAGACCATCTCTCCAATTCTTGCCATCTGAGCTGAACTACCTGAGCCAAAGGATGACTGCTTTATATTGGTGAGAGATGATGGTACTCATTCTGCCCATATTGGAGACCAGTAGGTGTGAAAGTACTTTGGAAAATTGGGTCTATTCTTTCATTTATAAGTTAGTTCTTACTTGGCTGAAATGAAAGAGAGTTACCCTTGTTCTCCCTGACCCTCTTGAGCATCACCTGCCTCTACTCATGGACAATGGGGCAGGTAGCCAAAGCCTAGGTCCCCCGCGTTCACCAACCAGATACTGGTCAGCACGCCTGGTATCCAGCCAGTATTGTCTATACCTTTGTCATTGTAGGCTTTAGTGATACAGGATGCAGCTTAATTAGCTCATCTGGGCCCTTTTTAGGATTTTTATTATTTTTTTTAATGTTTATTTATTTTTGACAGAGAGAGAGAGAGAGAGAGAGAGAGAATGAGTGGAGTTGGGGCAGAGAGAGAGGGAGACACAGAATCCGAAGTAGGCTCCAGGCTCTGAGCTGTCAGCACAGAGACCGATGCGGGGCTCGAACTCACAGACTGCGAGATCATGACCTGAGCCAAAGTCGGGCGCTCAGCTGACTGAGCCACCCAGATGCCCCAGGATTTTTGTCATAATGTTACCAAGGCAGGGCACAAGTCACATCTAAAGTAGTTACATAAAAAGAAGCTGATAAACAAATGATAACAGATATAACTTGCTTATGTGAACCTACTCTGTGCAAATTGAGATATGTTTCAATAAACATTTACTAAGTGTCTGTCTACTATTTGCTGGGTAGTCTGCTGGACCTGCATGGGAATAAAAACAACTAAGATGCGGCCTTGGCCCTCAAGAACTTTACAATTCACTGGCAAGAGATGGGCTTACATGCTTTTAACTGTAAGCTCCTCCACCTCAGGTCAGCTCACCTCCCCATCGCCTCTCCTTGGGTTCCGGAAAACTTAACAGTCTCCCCAGCCTCATGCTCCAGGCCTCCCTGCCTCCATGGGAACCATCTGCAGCTCCCACCAACCCCATCCCTGTCACCAAGCACACTAAACCACTCGTCACTCCCACCAAACGTTGCCGTATGCTCCTGTGTGCTCCCACCCAGGCCCGCAATCTTGGCACTATTTCCAAAATGGCCAGGAAACAGATGTTACAGGAACAAAAGGGAGGAGGCCGTGGTCAAACAAGTCCGATAGCTGCCGAGCTAGACAGGCTTCTTTCCTTCCTTCAAAGAGGAAGACGGTGCAATTTCTCCTACATCTATGTGACCACTAAACTTTTCAAGATGGTGCATCTCCCGTGACAGCGGTCAGCTCGGAATGAAGGCTGGATGTGGAGGCCCCCCAGACCCTCTCTGGCCCTGCCACTGCTATGCTCAAATGTCAAGCTGGGACAAGAGTAGTGAGAAAAACAGACATGACGCCTCTGCTCCTGGAATCCAGTGAGGAAGATAGATTCTAATGGAATAGTCTCGCAAGTCTAGAATATAAATATACAACTATAGGAAGAACAAGTAAAGTCAGAGGACTCTGAGCCAGCTTCTGGCAGCAGGCACACATGAGCCGAGACAAGCGGGTGAGGAAGAGACACAGTGGGGAAAGACAGCCTGTGCAAAGACTCTATAGGGGGAAAGAGCCCATGCTGTCTGAGGGGTTGTAAAGGCCAGTGTGGCTGGGGCCCAGGGGCCACAGGGAGGCCAGAGGAAGAAAGTCCTGGGAGGGACATCCTAAGGGACAGTGGTACCATCATATGTGTGTTTCATAAGACCTCCTGGGAGAGTGGAGAGCAGACTGGTGAGAGGCAAGGAAGTCTGCGACAGGCCAGGAAGGAGGGCAGTGCAGTGGTCCACGTGAGAGAGGGCGGGGGTGCAGGGGGCAACACAGGACAAGGGCAGCACAGAGCTGTACAGGGTGTAGAACAAGTGTGGTGTGAGGGAAGCTGCTGCTCACACTGTGGATGCCAATGACACTCTTCTCTGGGACAGAGCAGAGTCAGGGATGGTCAGCTGGGTTGTGGACTTGGACATGTCTATGAGGCATCAAAGCAGAAGCATTGAATGTGCTAGTGAAGTAATAAAGCACCATCTTTTAAAGTATATTTTGAAATTCTAACTTTTTACCAATTCATAGTGGCCATCCCACTCGACCCAGTCGGGTTGTACAGAAAATGTGAAGAGACAGGGGCGCCTGGGTGGTTCAGTCGGTTAAACATCCAACTTTGGGTCAGGTCATGATCTTGCGGTTCATGAGTTCAAGCCCCACGTCGGGCTCTGGGCTGACAGCTCAAAGCCTGGAGACTGCTTCAGATTCTGTGTCTCCCTCTCTCTCTGCCTCTCCCCTACTCACACTCTGTCTCTCTCTCTCTGTCTCAAAAATAAAGAAACATAAAATAGTTTAAAGAAATAAAGAAAATATGAAGAGATAGCTGGAGATTTCTCTAGTCTCCATATGGGCAAATCCATCGGACCCTAGGTGGCAGCTGTCCCCTGCCCCCAGTCTACAACAAATTCATCAACCCTGAGATCAATCTGGTCATTTGCTGTCTATGTGCTTGAATTTGCCAGGAACTTTTTGTTTGCACTTTGAATGGCTCTTGCACACAAAACTCTCAGATAAAATTCCATCTGTGGTTAATGGAAAGATCTGCTTAAACGTTGCATCACTGCTGGAAAGAAACCTGAGCTTTGATTAAACTCTGGGGGCAAAGTCCCATCCGACAACACAGAATGCCTACTCTGGTCATGGAAATCACTTCCAACTTCTGAGCTTCAAGCACTGAAATGAAGCCTCAAAGTGAAGGTTCCCATCGCCCCGGAAGGAGCCACTGAGGGCCTGCCTGATAACATCTTTATCCTTCCATTTCTGTCATCAATCTGGCTGAGAACTGAAGGGAAGGGAAGGGCTGTACCCGAGTCATCGCACTAAAATGTAAGGGTTGGAAGATGTAGGCAGCCACGCCGAACTATAAGCCAGCTTGGAACGAAATCAGAACAAGTAATTTAAAAAAAATTTGTGAGCCCTTACAGCCATTGGCCGATGCTTCTGTAACATCCACCCTTCTCCAGACTTTTGGCACAAGAACAAGTTAAAAACAAATGCTTTCAGTTTGCTTAAATGATAGCCCTTGGAAAAACCCAGTGACTGATACTGCATGCGGAGAACAGTTGGGCTGTTCTCCCGAGGAGAGGGCTGATCCACAAAGCACTTGGAGTAAAATGGCCCTTTTCAAGGGTGGTAAAAAAACAAAAACAAAAACAAAAGCAAAAAAACCCACCAAAACATCAAGTGAAGGTAATTAAGAATGCAAAGAAAACAACAGCACAATTCTGGTATGCGATCCATGCAAAAAGATACTTAATAAATGCATGTGCGTGCTCACGCACGGGTGGCTAAGGAACTCTTAAATATTCCCTCCCCGCTTGTGTTTTGCTTTGCTTTAACAAATGTATACTCTCGCAGCTCTTTTATGAGGTAGGGGTTGACTGTAAATTCCATCACTTATCAAAGTGCTCTTACACAATAGGGACTGGAGCTAATTAAAATAAAATACCATCTGCATTCGATCGGACTGTACCGGAGCCCTGTAACATTCATTTCCAGTTTGGTCATTCGAACCCAATGGCGACTCTGCATTCCAGTGTCTCTGAATAATATTAACTCATCTTGTCCTTTTCTTATTAATACTAATCACACCATCTCCAAACGCCAAGGTGTCACAGAAATGCTTCGCTCACGTAGGAAAGCGTTCTGGCGCGCCGCGAGGAAAAGGTAACACTACACACGTGGGTACGCCAGCTAATTTTGCCCAATATTTAATCAGAAATGACGAGGCAGAGTAAATATTAGTTAGCCAGACTGACAGCTAATTGATCTGGTTTGTATTCAACTAGACTGATATAAACAGAGGGATTTCGCTTGCGATTCTGAATTCATAATTGGTTCAGATGTCTATATGCTTTCCCGGAGGCTACAAATTTAATTAGTGCTGTGAGAAAGCAGCGGCCAATCGCATGGAAGTCACAGGCAGGGCTGGAATGTGCAGGCTGTTTACCTTTTCTCTCTCTTCTCTAGCGGCAGGATGCTTTGATAGCAGCCCTGCAAAGCTTATTAAGAAGTTCTTGTGTAAAAAGGATTTGTATTTGAAAAAACGTAACTGCCATAGCCTTTGCTCAGAGAAAGTCTATCCTTCTTTCTCTTCCATTCAAGGACACAACTGATCGCTGGGAATGGTTGGCCCTCGGTCCCAAACTGAATGTAGTACTTTGAGTGCACCTCAAGTGAAGGAGCCCAGCACCTTAGATGATGCAGCAGAGGCGGGTCTGGAGACTCCCACCCCACGGTGCTCAAGCCTGCCTGGACTCCTTCTCTGATGCCTTGAACAATCTCATGCCCAGCTCCCATGCCCTGCTCTGCTGGGGACTCACCCAGGTGGACGCCCAGGCATCTCTGCATTCCCTTGGGCACGGGGGTACCCAGCAGGTGCACAATTAATATTTTTGGGAAGGAAGGGAAGAGCAGCCAAGTTGAATATCTTCAGCCGTTCTAAAATTTAGTCACTTAAAAAAAAAAAGGATGTCTATAAAACTCAGGTCCTATTTCAACTCTGCCTTAGTTCTCTAACAATTGAGAAACCAGCTTAATCCTCAGAAGGACCTGTGGAAAGGGGCCAAGAAAGGCGCTGCCCCAGTATCTTCTCATTGCATAATTATGTTGGGGTACAGGGGCTCCCCCATTCAAATGGCTTGCCCCTTGTTGTAACTATCTGTGTGGTAGCAATTTACCACAAACTCTCAAGGCTTCAGATGAAGAAAAAGCACATCGTCTTCACAAGACAGAGCACCGTTTGCTTAGAAGTGAAATTGTGGAGGGCCATGGCAGGAACTCCCTTTCTAGCTCAGAAGTTTCTCAAGGCTTTGAGAGGTGATGCTGTTGTGAATCTCAGCACCCCCTGTGCGGCCTCAAAGAATCCAGTTTCTTTGGTGACCAGCAGAGAGAACCCCCTTCCACTCAGTGTAATACTGACAGAGGCATCCAGTCTGTTCACCCTTCTCCAACTGCCCCATTCTGTGGGAATTGGCAACTACAATCTGGCTCTGCTTCCAGGAGGAAAAAAATGTAAAAAAAAAAAAAATATATATATATATATATATATATGTGTGTGTGTGTGTGTGTGTGTGTGTGTGTATATATATATATGTGTATATATATATATATATACACATATATATATATTTAAATATATATGTTCTTAAAAAGGGGCTGGTATATATATATATACCAGCCCTTTTTTAAAAACATTCCTTCCAGTTCCATGGTGTGAACACACATAGGTATAATCACAGCCCCCTATGATCAGATGAGAGGATGTATGTTAAAGTACTCAAGCACATAGTAGTCCCTTAATAAGCATCAAATTCTCTTCCCTGCTAGGAAGCAATAATGGGATTAGCATAATGTTTCATATCTACTTCCTTCATTTAAAAAAAATTTAAATGTTTATTTATTTATTTTTTAATATTTTTTAATGTTTATTTATTTTTGAGACAGAGAGAGACAGAGCATGAACGGGGGAGGGTCAGAGAGAGGGAGACACAGAATCTGAAACAGGCTCCAGGCTCTGAGCTGTCAGCACAGAGCCCGACGCGGGGCTCGAACTCACGGACCGTGAGATCATGACCTGAGCCGAAGTCGGCTGCTTAACCAACTGAGCCACCCAGGCGCCCCAGATGTTTATTTATTTTGAGGGAGAGAGCACATGCATGTGTGAGCAGGGGAGGGGCAGAGAGAGAGGGAGAGAGAGAAGATCACAAGCAGGCCCCACACTGTCAGCACAGAGCCCGATATGGGGCTCGAACCCACAAACCATGAGATCATGACCTGGGCCGAAGTCAAGAGTCGGACACTTTACCGACTGAGCCACCCAGGAGCCTCATATCTATTTCCTTCTATCTATCCACCCATTTGTTCGCCTACACACCAATAAAATGAACTCAGAAATATGTACATGTCTGCCTTGTCACAGTCCAATGACATGAATGAGTTCCACGAGGACCACTTTCTCATGTGCTCGGAATCAGAGCATCACAAAGGTAAGCCCTGGAGAAGGGTGTGGCGGGTACAGTATCCAGGGATAAACCATCTCTCCCATCCATCTGTGGCTCAGCCAATACAAAAGGAGCTACGATTGTCAGTTGGGGGTGGCCTGGGACAACACCAAGAACCCATTTCTCCATGGAAACTTTATTATAAATATTCTGTGGGAATAGCTGAAATAGTATCGTGAGCCAGCTTGGAAGCTCAAACTAACATTTTAGCACATTGCTTTCACGAGAAGGCGAGTTCCATGTTCTAAAACTATGATTTACCAATAGCCTCATTTGGGGCTGCTACCGCTTCTCACATGAATTTCATTTTCCCTCATAGCACTCATCACCCTGTGATAGATCACATATTTTTCTACTTACTGCCTCATTTTCTATCAGCCTGACCACCCACTCCAATGACACCACTATGGACAGAGCCTGACACATTGCTGGGATTCCAGAATCACCTGCTGAATGAATGGAGTCATCAAAAGCTAACTTGACCATCTTCAATTTGTAAGCTTACCAGGATCTGTTTTGACTGGCATTTGTGAAACATTAGTCTCAAATCTATGCAGAAAGGAAGTATCATTAACCACCCAATAAACATGAATTACATGAAAACTTAAACTGTCAGCCTCTTTGCAAATTATATTTGTCTTACTCTCAAAGATCACATGAACTTTTAAGGGGAAAAAAGTTATATTTACTGCCCAAGTTTTAAAATTCATGGTAACCATTAAGACATGTGTTATGACAACCGCAAAAACATCTTTCGGCCCAATCTCTAATTTAATCATTAAAACACTGTTTTGAATTCCCTGGTCTTTTTGCTGTTATGGGTGATTTTCAGATATTTATCTCCTCTAATTACGGTGCATTCTGTTGATTTCTAAAGATGTAAAATATCAACAGATCTATACTCATTTGATTGTTGCTTCAAACTGAAGCCAATTTAAATTCTCCAGTCTGACAAGGGACCAAATATTCTGAGCATTCAGATGGTCTGATTTGTTGCTACACATCTGTCTTGTTTTATTCAAAGTGGACAAAGAAAACTAACGACTATGTAGAACCATATTAAAATCAAGGCTCAGCTCTTTTTAGAAGCACAGACCCAAACGAAAAGCAAACAACGCTCTAGGCCTTAGGAAAGGGTCCTGTCCAGAGAGTAGAGATCTGTACCTGGGGGTCCATCCTGAGGAAGGTATGAGGGCCTCTGCTGCTCAAAGTCGATCTTTTAAAGGTTTTGCTATGATAAAAATGGTAGTAATTTTCCAGGTTTCCAATCTGCAAAACAAGAAGCAGGACACTATCAGTTAATACAGTCTTAAAAACAGCTTCAAAAATCCTCTATCCCACAAAAATCTTCCCTTTCTCTTAGAGACTCATTCTGCTCCCAAAGGAAACATACCCTCCGTTATGCCTTCCCACTCATCTCTCTGGCATATAGTTGGTATTTACAAACATGACGGTGGATTTAGACAATCCTTTTGGGATAAACAACACAGGGTCGTGTTTCCAGTGAAGCAAATCTTGTATTAAGTGTCTATCATTTAAAATGTGTACTATCTTGGCCAAGTTTGGTAGACCAGAATCCATGTTCATTTAGGGCCAAGCATCCCTGAAGTAGCTAAGTTAGTGTCAAGTCAGGCTTATACCAAAATATTCATTTATAAACAAACTCCATTTCCTCCACCCCACGGGTAAACTGAAAGATCTAAGAATGAACATTCACTCCCAAGCAAAACAAGGGAGCCAAAGAAAACACGCACGTCCATCTGCTAGGGGATTGTGAAAAGGTCAGATGAGAACATCCAAACCCCCAGGGTGTCCCAATTTTCTGCCAGGGGTGGTTTGTCGAGACAGATTTCAGCTTGAGGGCTGGACAGAACCAAGAGAAGCAATGGATGTGGCCTTCGGGACAGGCAGGCTCTCATGCCTCAGTGACCCTTGAGTATCAGGACATTGTTCTCAGAAGACCTGTTTTTTGTTCTGACTTTCACTGGTTGTTGAAACTAGCTTGTTGGTCACCATCCTTGAAAGCAGAGCTTCTTAAAAGAGGCTGGACTGAACATTATACAGACTTTCAAGTTGCCCTTCTCAGCCTAAACCATCCTAGTTTTCTTTTCCAGCTTCTGATCAAAGGGAGAATTTAAGACAATTTGTCCTCTAGGATGGCACATGTGTGGTGATTACGATATGAACCTGGTTCAAAACCTTCCCTCTCCCTTCACCACCACTAGCCATGTGATCTTGGGCAAGGACATTCGCCCCCTGTGAATCTCGATTCCTTATGTGTAAAACGGGGACAAAACTACTTAGCCACTGGAGTTCAGTACAACTAAAGTCTGAGCAACGCCCAACAACCTTTGGCTACACCTGCCTCGCTGAAGCCATTTTGTCTGCTGTGACCTAACCCCATGAGGCTTGACCGGCCCAGGCAGAGACCTGGGGGGATGTGGATGCTCAGAGTGGCCATTTCCACAAGATGAGAGCCCTCCAGCCCTCGTTTCCAGCAATCCCAGCTGCCTGGCTGTCTCCTGTTCTTAAGTGTCAGGAGATTCCCATTTAAAAATCCTCCTTTTTCAGGGCACCTGGATGGCTCAGTTGAGCATCTGACCTTGGCTTGGGTCATGATCTCATGGTTTGTGAGTGTCAGACCTGCATCAGGATCACTGCTGTCCGTGCAGAGACCGCTTCAGATCCTCTGTCCCTCGTTCTCTGCCCCTTGCCTGCTTGCGTGTGAGCTCTCTCTCTCTCAAAAATGAACATTTTTTAAAAATTAAATAAAAAATAAAAAATATATAAATCCTCCTTTTTCACTCAAACTTGCTCCTGAGTGCTCTGAGTTGTAAGCGACAGCTTACAACTATGGAACACTGAATACCATTATAGTCATGAGGATTAAATAGGTATCATGGGTGTTCAACAAACACTGGTTGGGATTCTCTTTCTGGCTCCTCCCCACGGCTCCTCCATTCCCCTCGCTAGGACCAGGATGCTTTAGATTTGGCCCAATCTGGGCCCACATTCCAACTCGATCCCTTCCTGCAGGTGACCTGGGCTTCAGGCCCTCTCTGAGTCTTAGTTTCCTTGTGAAAATAGTAACTACTGCCTTGCAGGGTTGCTCTAAGACTTAAATTACATGAATATAGGAAGATCTAGCAGAGTGCCCAGCAGGTAGTAAGTGCTCAATAAATGGTTTTCTGCAATTAGGATTCTCAGTTCATGTTCTACCACGAGACACCCCTTCTGCCATCATAAACCTCATTATTTCGGCCCCATTTTGCACAAAAGCACTTTTATTTCTCCTACAGATGAGTCACCTTGCTCACTTCTTCAACAGAGTTAATTGCTAGATATGTCAAGCCTCCTCCTAACGCATGCCAGAGCTGTGATTTAGAGCCAGAAGCAATAATGGAGTCTTAACTTACAGCAGTATTTAATCAGCATGTTTGCTTCTAAGCTGCCACCATCCCTGGGAGATGTTTCACAACTCCTGGCCTTTTAACTCTGGGCATTCAAGTCAATTCCCATCCAGGGACATGGAGAAACTAAGAGGTGAATCAAATTTGCTGGCAAAGGGGTGGATTACTCGCAGAGCTGCTGACCTTAAGCAAACCCGTGTCAGGGCAGCCCTGGAGGTCATTCAGGGCAGCACCTGGCCTCAGGGCAGCCAAGCCAGGCCAGAGGTAGCCAACCCCACCGCCACCCAGCTCCCTGCCTTTGAGCCACCATGATCATCCTTAGCAATGGTGTCCAGGGTCTGAGCTAATGAGGGCTGCTCTCCTCGAGCAATCCATGGGAGGAACAGATGTTCCCCAGGGCTGACCTGGCAAACCGGCCCCAGTGGCAGTGGTGACCAGTGCCACATCTGTCTGGAAGTGTATGTCCAGCCCAGCATAGGGACTGGGGGGGTTTCGGGAAGGACCACTCCCAATGTAGAGGAGAAGGGGACACCAGCCAAGGCTGTCCTCCTGCCCCTGCAAGGTTAGCTGCAGAATAAGCTGGAATGTGTTTCAGAAAAACCAGTGAGGGGGTCAGATCACTGGCTGTTCATAAATCTGACAGCAGCTGCAAGGGTCCCTGAAATTCTGAACACCTCTTTCCACCTTCTGGGTCCTTATGGAGAGTTGGCATGAGTGGGTGGGCAGCAGCCACATTCCTTCCTCATGGCCAAAGATTTGAGGCCAGATAGTGTGATTCAAGGCAGCACAGGACAGAAAGGGTGGCACAGGACAGAAAGTACTGGAATTACTGTAAGGGTAAGACAAGGAGAGGATGGGGCACCTGGGTGGCTCAGTCAGTTAAGCATCTGACTCTTGATTTCAGCTCAGGTCATGATCACACGGTTCATGGGTTTGAGCCCCACATCAGGCTCTGCACTGACAGTGCAGAACCTGTTTGGGATTCTCTGCCTCCCTTTCTCTCTCTCTTTCTCTCTGCTCCTCCCCCACTCATTCTCTCCCTCCCTCTCTCTCTCTCTTTCTCTCTGTAAAAAATAAGCATTTAAAAATAAATAAATAAATAAATACCCATTAATTCAGAGTAGGCATCAGAAAACTATGGTCCATAGGCCAAATCTGGTCTATCTCCTGTTTAGCTTACTTTTTTTTATGTGGTAAAATATACATAGTATAACATTTGCCAGGTTATACCATAGTATAACATTTACCATTTATCAGTGTGCAGTTCAGCGGCACTGAATACATTCACAACGTTGTGCAGCCAACGACACCCTCTGTCTCCAGAACTTTTCTCTCTCCCCAAACTGCACCCATTTCATGAACTCCCATTCCTGCCTCCCCGCCAAACCCTGGCAAACTCCATGCTACTTCCTGTCTCTGTGAGTTTGATGGCTTTAGATATCTCATATGAGTAGAATCATTTGCCCTTTTGTGACTGGCTTATTTCCCTAAACATGGTGTTCTCAAGGTTCATCCATGTTGTGACATTTGTCAACACTTTCTTCCTTTTAAAGGCTGAATAATATTCCCTTGTATTTGTATACCACATTCTGTTTTCCATCCATCCATTCATGGACACACGGATTTTCGCTTCCTCCCCTTGGCTATTGTGAATAATGTTGCTATGAGCATGTGTATGCAAATACCTGTTCATGAACCTGCTTTCAATGCTATATACACCTTGTGTTTTTATCAATAAAGCTTTATTGGAGCACAGCCACACCCACTCATTGACCTACTGCCCATGGCCACTTTCATATTACAATGACAGAATTGTGTGCTACTGAGACCCTCTGGCTCAGGAGCCCAAAACATTTCACATGTGGCCTTTACAGAAAATGTTTGCCAACCTGTGATTTATGGCATTTGCTGCTGAGCATACTTTGGGAGTCCAGCAAAGTCTCTGATGATGAACATGGCTTCTCCAAAAGTTGGGGACCACCAGTCCACATGCTGAGGGGCTCTGCTTAGAAACATAGGTGCAGCTGCTGTCCCATGAGACCTGTGGCGTCTCATGTGGCCATTGAGCTGCCCTTTCTCCAGGAGCCCTCTTTGTCGGATGCCCCAGGAGGTCACTCACATCTGTCTGACTCACACTATCCTGCCCTCTGCCATGGCCCTCCCCTGGTATCAGGCATGGGTCAGGAATATGAGGTTTTCATCATGGCCAAAAGGTCAGAAAGGATCAAGGAGGGGGCAGTAGATGGGTGCACCTGACTGCTCATGGAACACAGCCAAGCGAAAGTCATCTTGCTTGGCTGATGCAGCATTTATGATTTAGGAGCTATTTCCTACTTCCTTCTCCTCCCCCACCCCATCTAAATATTCCTCTGGTTCTCACCTTGCCTGCCACCCCAGTTAATGCCCCTCCCAGCTTAGGGAGCTGCTTTTTAAGATCTCCAGGTACCTACATGAGCTAAGAGGACAGAATGGCTGGGAAGCCTCCATTCTCTAGCAGCATCATTGGGGACATGGCCACTGGCCTGGTTAAACGTAAGGGACATGTCCCATGTGTCCCTGTCACATGGTCCTGACCTACAGAGAAGGGAAAGAACCTTGGGAATGGTCCCATTTTATAAATGGGAAACCACCCAGGGAGTTATCCCCAGTTGTTACTCTCAGGGTTTCCCAATTCCTGAACCAACAATCCCTCCCACCCCACCTGGCCACAGATGAATAGGTGACAACATCTGACACTAAATGACACAGAGACACACAAATTAGGGTTTAGGATTATTGCAACACTTTTGGTACATCTTCAGGGTCAAATTGACAAGAGCTGGAACCATAAGGATAAATAGAAAAACTGGGGCGGCATAAAGACTTGAATTCAAGGTGATCTTGAATTCACTTTCCTAAGTGAGGAAATATCATTATTTTGATATGACTTTTGCACTGATATTAAGTAGCTACTCCTCCCAACTTGGCAGTCTGGGCCATCCTGTGCTGCTGTCCCTCAGCCACGGCCTGGGACAGTGTTTACACCAGGCCTCACTGTCCTCTGGGAGTCACCACTCACGTGCTCTGTGTACCGCTTCTCAAGCCAGTATCGAAGCAGCCTGCCTTTATAAACATGGGGTGAGTGGCTTCCACAGAATATCGCTGTTTGAGGGTGCTAGCAGTCTCCTCTTCCTTCTCCTCCTTGACAATGAAAGAGAAATTCTTCCCCCAGCATCCTAGGCTGTCTGCCTGTCCTGCTCAGCTCTGAGCCCTTCCAGAACCTCAATTTGCTCTCCATCAATGAATCTGATCTCTGGTGTGCAGAGTGTTTTGTTTGTTTTTTTTTAAGTCACAACATAAAATTTCAGTGCCTTTTCTCTTTCCTGTCCATGGTATTTTCACAATGCATTAATTAGGGCCAGTCTGTTAGTAACCCCCTCCAAGAATGTGAACAATCTTCTGAATATGTAACAGGTCTCTTTACTCAACACTGATGTGTAATTATACACATTAGTTGATAAAATTGGTAACATCATTAAAACATCATTAAAAACCCTGCTAAACGTTCTCGGCCAGAGCATTGGGAGAAATGAGATCAAAGAATCCACAGTGAAGACAGTTGAAGCATGGTTTCTCTTTAATGGGGTACTCTATTTTAACAAATCTAGATGGGGCGCCTGGGTGGCTCAGTTGGTTAAGCGTCTGACTTCGGCTCAGGTCATGATCTCACGGTTTGTGAGTTTGAGCCCCGGGTCTGGCTCTGTGCTGACAGTGCAGAGCCTGCTTCAGATCCTCTGTCCCCTGTCTCTCTGTCCACCCCCCAAATAACTAAACATTAAAATAAATAGGTAAATAAATAAATAAAAAGTCTAGATAATGTCTGCACATGGTACAAAATATACATAGTACAAAAGCACACAGAGTTCGCAGGGAATGGCAATTCTCCGTCCTTCCCATCTCCCAGCCACTGAGGGTCCCCAACATTTACTGGGTGCTCCTGGCTCACGTCAAGAGCAGCTGGCACTTGCTGAGCACATGCCATGTGTCAGGCAGTAGGAGAGCAGTTTTAGATGCCTTCACTTGTTTGACTGTCATGACGTCCTTATGCTATCCTCACCCTGAAGTTGGGGAAACTGAGGCACGGAGTGGTGAAGTAACTACTTCAAGACCATATCTTGAGTGAGTAGCACAGTGAGGATGTGACCTCGGAGTTCCCATTCATAACCATCATGGCTTCTGCCTCTTGCCACATTCACAGCATTGGTTGCCATGAGGGGGTTCCCAGTCATCTTGGTTCTCATCCTCGATAGCAGGTGTGTTCACACAGGGCCAAGTGGCTCAACAGGCGTCCACTCTCCATTTCAAGCAGAAATCCTGAGAGACATATATTCCATGCACGTATCTATTCCATTACGTCCACATGTGAGTGTATGTGCCCATGTGTACACACGGATATGTGTGCTTATGCATATATATGCACGCATGTATATATGTACGCATTCAAACATGTGTGTATACATGCATGTTCACATGTATATGGATGTGCAGTGTGCAATATATGCGTACATGTATATGGATGTTTGTGGGTATATATATGTATGCATTCAGATATGTGTGTATATGTGTGTGCATGTATGAGTGTGTATGTATGTACACAGAGATGTGTGGGTGTGTGTATATACATGTATGTGCATATTCAGATATGTTTGTATATGTATGTATACAGTTGCCTGAGGTGTTTATGCAAGATTCACAAATAAATGGCTCTGAAATGCAACCAGGAAAGTCTTTGGTTTTCCCACAGCCCTGATATCCAATAGGACCTCCTGAGGCCGCTATTAATTGCTCTAATTCAGAACTTCTGGGTCTGAGGGCCACCAAGGCCACTACCTTGGTCAGAATCACCTGATAGCATGAATGCTGGCTGTGAGCCAGGCCCACCCCCAGATGAAGGTTCCGGCTCCTGGGGTCCCAGCTGCTGCCACACACGGGTATGCCAAAGCCTCTTCCCAGGAGACGCTGAGCTGTATCCAGGGACTGTGTCGAGTCCCTTTCCAGGAGGCTGCCCCTCCCTCGCTGGGCCTTCCAGGCTAGCTCCACACCAGCTCTTCTGGGAAGCCTCTCCCACGCACCTGGGTCCCGAGCACATCTGTGCTGTACAGGCTGAGTCTTGCGGGGGCAGGGTCACAGCCTCACCATCTTGGTTTCCTTATTCCAGGCTGAGCATAGAGGGGAGCAGCGCCCAATGTGCACGTCCCAGATGACTCCCCACCACAACCAGAGCCACAGCTAGAGCCGCCATCTTGAGGTCAGCATCTTCTTGCCACCCTCACCTCCTTCCAGATCTGTTCCTCCTCTCTAGGAGTCCTTGTCTTGGTAAATGGTGCCACACCTTCCACAGGTGTCCAGTGTCACCAAACCCTCTGGAAGTGACCTGCTGAAAGTTTCTCAAGCCTGGCTGAACCCCATCACCCCCACATCAGTGTAGGTGGCCCCACTGCTCTACTAGGACCAAAGCAGGGCCCTGGCTGGCCTCTGACCCTCTTCTGCACCATTGTACTGCCATTCCTACCCCAGCCCTGCCTTCCCTTCCACAACAAAGCCTTGGCCCCTCATGGGGCACATAAGAATCTCCACCACTAGGCCAGGCCACCTCTCTGGCCAAAGGCCTGGCCCTGGTGGCATCACCTCTGTCCTTGGGTGCTGCTGTTGTGTGTCAGCCCCTTCACACCAATAAGACTACCTCCCACTCCATTTTTAACCATCACCTGAGCTATCACTGCCTCCAGGAAGCCCTCCTGGACCTTCCAGGATCAGGTCTGCCCACATGTGGCTATCATAACCCACCTTCCCTCCATCCTTCCACGGTAAGCTCTCAAAGGCAGGAACTGTCATCTGTAAATCCTCAGGCCCTGGCAGTGTCTGGTGCATGGCAGAAGCTCAAAACATATTTGGTGAAATGAACAGATTTCAAGTGATACTGGAGGGACACACACGTCTTCCCCTCTCTGCCTTACATATAGTTGTCCAGCGTGGCCCCGGGGCCAACCAAGACCCCGTGCCTCTCAGCCCAGTGACTGCTGTCTTGCCTTTCAGGTTCTCTCTAAGCCTCCCCTCTCATGACGGTGCTGAGGCTGTGGAGTCAGGCAACCATCTACCCGCTGTGTGGCCTGGGCTAGGCCCCATGCAGCTCCTCTGAGCTCCACTCCCACAGGTGCAGGCTGAGCGAGAGGCCATGCAGGACTCTGCACTTCCATCCAAGTGGCCTGGCACCCTTCATTCATGGCAAGCTAACTGGCCTTGGAGAGGAAGACTCTTGGGGACTACAGGTGGGATGAGTATAAACAGCTTGCAAAGCCAAACAAGGAAGGGGCAGAAGCCAAGTGTGTTGGGGGAGAGGCCTGGGCTGGGGATGTTGACAGGAAGAGCCTCTCTTGTCTCGTTTTGGTTTTTCGGTTTTTTTTTTTTCCTGTAAATTTGAGTATTTCCAGCTTCAAATCACCTCCCTGCTCATACAGGGCAGGTGTGAGGCCCGAGGGATCTGCGGGTGCTGGCGGCTGGGGTGCACCCTGCCTTCCTGAAGAAAAAGAAGATGATTTGTTGTTTTCTGCAGATCCCAAGGAATGGTGGAGAAGAGCCCCATCTAATATATTACGTTTGATTTGCAGCAAAGTCACTGAGGAGCATGCCAAATCCACCCGAGATGACATCGGATCGTTCCAAAGGTCCAGCCGCCCACTCAGCCCTCCAATGAACGTGACCTCAGATGCAGGTGTGGTTCCCTGAGCTCTCAAGTCAGCATGCTGGGTTGGGGGGCTGGGGGGGTTGGCTAAATGCACGCTTTGGTCAGTGCACAAAAATGCCACTCCCACCTCCCCAGGCTCACACAGTTAAATCTGCCTCACGGGAACAGCTGATAAGCAGCCACGAAATGTCACGATCCAAGGTCTCAGAAATGAATGGGCTGTAGATGAGACATCTGACTTTGCAAAAAACTCTTCACTTTATCACTCCCAAAGCCTGCCCTTGGCTGGAAACAGATGTTTCGAGCCCTGTCTGCTTGCAGCTGCAGCATGCCGGCTTCCGGACCTGCTGGTCTTCAGGGCTGGCCTCTTCTGAGGGCCTCTGGCTTCTGGGGAAGAGTCTATGTTTAAAAGTCACGGGCATCAGAGTTCAGTTATATAATAGTATTGATCCCAGTTGGTCTGCTTAAGAAAAACATAACTAATTAGAGCCTATAAAAAAACCTACACACCAAATTAATTCTGTCTTGCTCTGGTGACTCCTACCTGAAGAAAGTTATAAATATAGATGGCCACTGAACCTATATTTAGCCAGAACTGAGTTACCTGGTATTTATAATTAAGGAAGTCCAAAGAGGGAGAATGGACATTTTGTTGTTATTTTTTAAAGCATTAAAAAAAGAAGAAAAAAACCTGCTTCCCATTTCGGTCACATATACACATAGCAACATTCTATTACTGCAATAATTACAATTCTGACCCAAGTTAAGATTATTGCACAATTTCCTAGTCTCCTAAAATTACTTTCTTCAACACATATCCACCCAAAGCATGCAATTAAGCTGCTCAACTTCCTACAAATTCCTGAAAAATCATTAATTTTTACTTAGCAGCCTTCATTTTCTCTTCCCTGAAGTTGCCAAACCGAATGGTCTGGCCTCCTATGAGGATGTTTATATATTATATATTGCTTATATATATTATATTATATATCTGGCCTCAACATATACCTTTAACACTCACAAAGAGCCATCTGAAAAACTCTACAATCTTTACTTTGAAGGTCTTCTTTTTAAACCATTTACTGGTTAAAGATTTCTTTGCAGCCATCTAGAATTAGCCACTTTATCAGATTTCTAAACCCAATGCTACTTTTGTATTTATTTTTGTTTCATTTTGATTGAAAAATACAAAAGTAAGTCTCCTCCTCCTGAAAAAATGCAGGTCCTAAAGCCATGTGGGGCACAGCACGGCTTCTGGTGTGTGGGGGAAGGGCACCAAGGGTACAAGGGGAGACCTGGGGTGGCCCTGAGCAGGTTGCAAGAGTGTCTGCCCTGGGAGAGAGCATCCCAGCCTGGGTGTCAGAGCCCAAGTGGGTGAGGAGCTTGTCCACACCGTGAGACGTAGATAGAACACATGGCACCTTGGTTACCCACAGGGAGAATGATCAAATACAGTTAACACCCTGGGGTAGTGGGAGAGATTTCTCACTGTTAGACAAGAAAACTAGAAAGAACTCTGTGGTGCTGGGATTGGAATTGGACAGCCATGCGATTTTAGTTTTCCAGATAGATAGACAGATAGATAGATAGATAGATAGATAGACAGACAAAGAGATAGGCAGACACACCAGCGTGTGCACACGTGTCTCCCCTCACTGGACAGGCCTGTGAGAAGCAACACTCAAACAGTGGCAAACCCACTCAGAGCCCGGGTCTTGGCTTCTAAGTACCATTTTCTACTAAAAGGAACCAGGGCTTTTGGAGAAATGGCTGATTCCAGGGTCAGGGCAGGGAAAGTGCAAGAGGAATCTGTAATACCACATTTGGGAAGAGAGTAAGAAATGATGCAAAGAACTCTAGAGACATATCACCAGCACACAGGAGCCAGACTTGAAAGGCACCTACAAGGCCAAACCGAGACCAGTTGAAAATCGAAATAAATAATCCCTCTTGGAGGTTCCAGTCCAAGAATGAACCAGGAAACCATTAGTCCATACAGATATACTTAAGAACAAATCCTAAGTTGTATAGGAATCGGCTATTTTTACATAGTTTCAAAGCACCTCTCCACAAAATATTTACTAATTATAAAGGGGAAAAGAGAAACTTGACAGGCAGACAGAGCCTGTTAACAGAGTGATCAACAAGTGGGCCACCAGCAATGAGGCAAATTGAAACGTGGGCCATGGGGTCAGACGCAGCGAGAACACCGTGTCACCGCCCGAAGTGCAGAACCCAAATCATCGTGAGCAAACAAACAGCAGACAAACCCCCAATGAAGGGGAACCTTCCACAGAGTAATTGGCTTGACACTGGCAAGTGCCAAGGTCACGAAAGTCAAGAGAACAGTGAGGAACTATTCTAGACTCCAAGAGAGTAAGGAACAGCGCTGTGCAAAGCCATATTGAAGCCAGAGGCAAAGGAAAAATCAGCAATGCTGAACTTGCCTTTATTTAACTTTCTGATATTTTGCTCACTGTGCAAATTTCAAATTTTAAAACGTTGCATTAAAATGATATTTCTCTTGGCCACTAAGTTTTTCTTTTCTGGCGTCCATCCCCTTATAGTTTAGTTGAAAGACCCCCATAGCTGTATGTAACACCTGACTCAGAACAGGATCCTTTCCTGTGAAGGCTACTGTTGGGAAGTTGGCAACAGTGTCGGAGGTATGATGGCCAGATGGTGGCAATGACCATCTGTAATCCTCTGGTTTCCAGGGTGCCACAGTTCTGTAGAATATGGTGCTGTTTGTTATGAAAGACACAGTAAAGGATGAGGGGTGATAAGGTCAGCTCAGTGATGTACTTTCAAACGGTTCAGAAAAAGTTGTATACTACAGTCCCAGCTATTTCTGAGACCTCATGACTGTTATCATATTTTTTAAAAAGAATATTATTTTTGAGAGGTGGGGGAGGGGCAGAAAGAAAGTGGGGGAAGGGCAGAGAGAGAGGGAGACACAGAATCTGAAGCAGGCTCCAGGCTCCGTGCTGTCAGCACAAAACCCGATACGGGGCTTGAATTCATTAACCTAGAGATCATGACCTGAGCCAAAGTCGGTCGCCTAACTGACAGAGCCACCCAGGTGTTCCTATAAAGAATATTTTAATTGCAATACAACAAGGTAACTAGAGTTCTCACTGCCCCCCTTTCCCAAATAAAGCCTAAAGACCTTCTAGTCTAGAATTGAGGTCAAAACCTGAATCACTTCAACAACCGTCTCTTTGGTGAGTTGGTCCTTGGAACCAGGTCTTCCTCCCTCCCCCGAAACTCATCAGGCCCACAACTACTTTGTAAAAGAGACAGGAAGCCAATGAGGTTTATTTCAAGGGTAGATGACCACTGGGGTCGGGAGGCTGCTTGAGGCCTGGCCCCGTCCATCTATGGATCCGGGCCCTGATCCTCACCCCAGCCCCCAAGGCTGCCCCCCACCTCCCGCGTGGTAGCCTGATACTGCAGATAGGTTCATGCCACTTGTCCCTGTTTGGATCTAGTTGGGAGAAGTGCCCTCGCTGCCCTCCAGGCCCAGGCATGGACCCTATGATGGGGAGGAGGCAGGTAGGTGGAGACTCAGGGAACCCAGTTCTGCCAGATCTCCTGAACTCTTCCAGAGAAGTTGACACTTCAATTCTATAAGAGATCTCCCAAGTTTTTAACATTAGCAACTAATTTTAAAATGTTACCACCACTGGTGCAGCCTATGGACCACAGGGATTCCACGGCCCCTGAAACAAGGGGATCTAGACAATTTGGTTTAGATTTCCCTCACTCGAGGAGGTACACTGTTCACTTGTCTCTGAGTATGCAAGACCTAAGTAAGTGGCCTTATCCTTAGAAAGTCTCACCTGGAAAATTCACCAGGGAAGCTCTGGGCATGCCCAGATGTGCTCTGAGCAAAAAGCATCTCAGCTTGTGAATGGAGTAAAGCCATGTCCGTGACCTTCAGCACCAATGGCCGTGCACAGCACACCTGGCGGGCTGGTTACACCACAGACCCAAGAGCAAAGCTACAGTAAGCACCCCAGGAAAATAGGTGGGGTCCATCTGGGGGTCTCCAGAGAGGCTGGCAATGGGCTGCCATTTGGGGCTACTTCACTGAGGAAGGTCAAAAGGCTGCACGATTTGGGGAAAAAAAGAAAAAAGGATTTTTGTCCTTATGAAAAATAGGCTTAAAATTCAAACTTTAATATCTAAAACACTCTCACTAGAGAGCAGTTATCCTGAGGGAAATTAAAAAGGATTTTAGAGAAATTAATCTTCAAATTTTTCCCTTTAAAAATAAATAGCTCCTATACCCCAAAGAAGCAAAAGCAAGGACTTGAATAGATATTTGTACATCCACGTTCACATCAGCACTGTTCACAATAGTCAAAAGGAGGAAGCAACCCAAGTGTCCATCGATGGATGAATGTGGTCTATGCACACAATGGAGCATCATTGAGTCTTAAAAAGCAAGGACATTTTGACACATGTTACAATATGGATGAACCCTGAGGACATTATGTGGAGTGAAACGAGCCAGTCACAAAGGAACAAATATTGTTATGATTCCACTTCCATGAGGTACCTAGGATCGTCAAATTCATAAAGACAGAAAGTAGAATGGGGACTGCTGGGGGTTGCCAGGGGCTGAGGGAGGAGGAATGAGGAAGTTAAGTGTTGAATGGGTATAGAGTTTCAGTTTGGGAGGACGAAAAAGTTCTGGAGACAGGTGGTGGTGAAGGTTGTGTGACTATGAGAATGTATTTAACAACCCCAAACTCTACACCTAAAAATGGTTAAGATGGTAAATTTTATTATGAATATATTACCACAGCGGGACGCCTGGGTGGCTCTATCAGTTAAGCGTCCAACTTCAGCTCAGGTCATGATCTCACCATTCATGAGTTCAAGCCCCGTATCGGGCTCTCGGCTGTCAGCACATAGCCTGCTTCGGATCCTCTGTTCCCCTCTCTCTCTGCCCCTCCCCTGCTCACGCTCTCCCTCTCTCTCGAAATAAATTAACTTTAAAATTAAAACAAATAGGGGTGCCTGGGTGGCTCAGTCGGTTGAGCATCAGACTTCGGCTTGGGTCATGATCTTGTGGTGTGTGAGTTCGAGCCCCGTGTCGGGCTCTGTGCTGACAGCTCAGAGCCTGGAGCCTGTTTCGGATTCTGTGTCTCCCTCTCTCTCTGACCCTCCCCCATTCATGCTCTGTCTCTCTCTGTCTCAAAAATAAATAAACGTTAAAAAAAATTTAAAAAATAAAATTAAATTAAAACAAATAATAATAAATGAATATGTTACCACAGTAAAACTATATCTCTTCCACATTCTCTCCCCACCTCTCCTAAAACTCACTCCTCTCCCATGTCACTTGGGGTGCTGGGTGTCAGCTCCCATGACAGGGAGCCCTACAAGGGAGAAGGTGTAGTCAGCCCCAAGGAGCAGAGAACAGAAACCAGAGCACAGCAATGCTGCCCAGCTGTAATTACTAACTACTCTTGGCTCCAGGCAGTTTATCCCCCTCCTGTGTCCCTCTATTATGTGGTTTCCCTCACAGGGTAAAAGGATACCAGAGAGGAGGCAGCAACGTTCTTGGCGACAGGCCAAGTCCACCTGACCCCATCACCCCAGCTTTCTTTTACCAGATGTCCATCCTGGGAGTGTGGCCATCCAGGTCTGCTGACCAGGCAGCCCCGTACCAGCCCCCTAAATCAGCTGACCTCTGGGGGGCTTGCCCTACCGAGACAAGCTTCCATGAGTGAAGACATGGAAAACTTGAGTCCAACCGCATTAGTGCCCAAACTCAATAATGCCAATTAACAACAGACGTAAAGAGAAACACGCTCTATCATTTGGCTTCTGTGACTCAACCCCAAGCTGGTAATTAAAAATGAAGAAGCTACTGATGAGGCAGCTGTCATGATTTCACCAAAACACAACTCGAGGGACACCCTTTCCCGGTTGCAGAGCACATCGTGGTTTGGAAACGAAAAACAGGGCTCTGTGCGATAATTTTCAGTTAGCCCTTTCACTGTGGCATTTGGGACTTTTCCTACAAAGCTGCTGCACTGAGGAGTCCGGGGACCCAGGCGGCTGCCCGTCTCTGTCCCCTCACTGGCCCCGGCTTCTCCCCTCACAAGGGAGGGGCTGGATCAGCTTTTCTCTCCCTTTCATGCTAACGTTATGGTTTATGGAATATTTGGCAATAAAAAATTTCGACAGAACTTCTGTATTCAAAGTAAAACTTCAGAAGCACTAATTCATAGGCAAGAAGTACTTGTTTGAAGGAAAGCAGGAGAAAACATCAGTCTGCCCCCTCCGCCCATGATTCACGAAGACAGTGCATGCGACAGTGTCTTGTGAACTGGGGCAGATGAACACCCACCCACCCACCCACCCACGGTTGCCGGCTCTTCTGCAGTAACCTTGCTGAGTATTTACTGCTTAGTGACGCCCACACTGACTGCTGGGTGACTGCCCGTTCACTCCTTCCTTCTCTTAGCAAGTATGTGAACAGCTGTTTGACGCAGGCACTGTTCTAGACCCAGGGCATCCAGCAGGGCTTCCATAGGGCGCAGGACCTGCCTCCGGGGGAGAGTCCAGAGGGAGGCCCAAGGGAAGCTTGTGCCCAGCTGGTGCTCGGATAGCAACTATGAGACCTGCCCAAATGCATCCTGAGATAGAAACCGGTGCCTGCATTCTGAGAGGCTGGTGTCCCGCTGGTGGAGCAAACGTTTTCTACCAGGCTTTCGCGGAAAGGTGGGGCCAGGCAGAGGGAGGATGGGAGGTGGAGCCAGGAGGTCGCAAAGGGACCCCAGCCATCCCCTTGCATGGACTGCAGGGGGCGCTCCGGTGGGACTCCCCTTTGCTATCTTGGGTCTTGGGGCCAGGCTGCCCAGATCTGAATTGCAGCCCCTCTGTTTAATTGAAAACAGTTTCTGGGGGGCGTCTGGGTGGTTCAGTCGGTTAAGTGTCCAGCTCTTGATTTTGGCTCAGGTCATGATCTCACAGGTCATGGGATCAAGTCCCGCATTGGGCTCTGTGCTGATAGTGCACAGCCTGCTTGGGATTCTCTTTCTCTTCCCCTCTCCCTCAAAATAAAGAAATAAACTTAAAAAAAAAAGTAAAGAACAGAAAAGAACAGTAAAGAACAGAAAAGAACAGTAAAGAACAGTTCTTTACTGAACTGTTCAGTTCTGTAAGAACTGTTCAGTAAGGAACAGAAAAGAGGCTCTGCGCAAGTGCCTTAATTTCTCTTTGCCTCTATTTCCCTTTCCATGCAGTGGGAATAACAGTATCTCACCCTCACAGTTGTCATGAGGCTAAATGGGGCCTGGCACGTGGCAAGCTGTTGTTCAGGTAGCCCTTTTCATATTATTTCTCAAAGAAAAGAAAATGAATGCATCTCACTTGCTAGTTGCAAAGTTGGTTCAAGAAAAAATCCCATTTGATCTTTAATTCTAATTTAAAAATATAGGGGCGCCTGGGTGGCTCAGTCGGTTGAGCATCCGACTTCAGCTCAGGTCATGATCTCACGGTCTGCGAGTTCGAGCCCCGCATCAGGCTCTGTGCTGACAGCTCAGAGCCTGGAGCCTGCTTTGGATTCTGTGTCTCCCTCTCTCTCTGCCCCTCCCCTGCTCATGTTCTGTCTCTCTCTGGCTCTCAATAATAAATAAACGTTAAAAAAATAAAAAATAAATAACTAATATATATATATATATATATTGGACTTCCTTATTGGTAGTTCCTGTGAGGAAAACAGAAACAAAAAGGTCAGTATACACAGTATCACCCTGCTGGCCAGGCCTGTGCCTGTGGGACATGTGGGAACAGGAGCTGTGCCCTGGGTGCTCAGGAAGGCGCAGGCGCGCGGGGATGCAGCACCCCACACAGGCGGCCCTGACCCCTACCTCATGCCTGCCAGCCCCTGCATTTGTCAGTTCCCTGAAACTAACTTCTCTCTCGCCCCTTTCATTTTTATCAACTGTTATAAACTACAGCTGCCAATACATGATCGATTCCAGGCTGAAACGTTTTTTAGGTTCTAGACTTCTGATTCTGTAAAACGAATTCATGCCTTATGTCATCATTCATGTTCCCAAGTCTGCAAAGATAAATTCACTTCAAATGAAGAGATATGCTCATTAGGTTCTATGAGATTCTGTCTGATTTATGGTCACCACTTACTAAAGCTGAGAACTGGTATTTCTAATGTGTACCTTCACCTACAGATAACTCAAGATGACACATCTCCTTGACAGGTGGAACTGGATCCAGCAATTTTTTTTTGGTGACTCACAACCCAATGGATACACACCTGCTCTCAGAGGGCTTAGTGGCTGTACTTTATGAGCTGGGTGATCAGTGAGGACCTGACACAGCTGGGCTGCTATCTGCTCCCTCCCAGGGAATGACCGGCAAATTCCCACCACCCTGCCCCCACCTTCACTCAACACTATTTCTATCAGATGTTGCTGGGAGGTTGAGCAAGGGTGTGGCAGGGGGAATGTGTGTCATGAAATCCAACATGACACCAGCACTCTGGTCACTTTCCCCCTTTGCCCTGCCTGCGGCCCTGTAGGGAAGGGGCCAGTCCTTCCTGTTTTTCAAGAGAAGCTAGAAATTCTAATTCCTATCTGAAATCTCCCAATGTTTAAATGTTGAGAGCGATTCCAATTTTTTCTTTTTTTTTTAACATTTTTATTTATTATTGACAGACAGAGAGGCACAGAGCATGAGCAGGGGAGGGGTGGAGAGAGGGGGAGACACAGAATCTGAAGTAGGCTCCAGGCTCTGAGCTGTCAGCACAGAGCCCGACGCGGGGCTCGAACCCACAAACTGCGAGATCATGACCTGAGCTGAAGGTGGTCACTTAACCAACTGAGCCACCCAGGCGCCCCCGATTCCAATTTTCTACAAACATTCTAGTCAACATAAAATACACCTCGGAGCCTCTACGCCTCCCTGGATCACATGTGACCTGGCTTCCCTGGAGAGCCCTCAGTGTGGCCCTGAGCAAGGCTGCTGGCTAGTGTTGACTCACCCACCTGCAGACCATCAGCCATCTCCAGGGGCCAGAAATGCTCTGCATTTCATGACCCATTCCCCCTCAGAGTCTCGGCTCTGCCAGAAATGGACTCCACCATCCTACAGTGTGTTTTACCGCACCAAAGTTTCCAGAATTTGCTGTAGATCGAGAAGTCTTTCCAAGGCTTCCGTTCTGTTTTATTTCTCCCTGGTGACAACTGCAGACATGACCTTTGTCAAACGATCACTCAGATTTCTCTGCAATGGGTCTAACTGTTCAGCACACCCCCTCTCTAACCTCTTTCTTTTCCAAATC
This sequence comes from Acinonyx jubatus, assembly GCF_027475565.1. NCBI lineage: Eukaryota > Metazoa > Chordata > Mammalia > Carnivora > Felidae > Acinonyx > Acinonyx jubatus. The sequence goes on from NC_069386.1 coordinate 19,416,631, forward strand.
CAGGCTAAGTTTAAGCTGCTTTGCTTATATCTCCGTCAGCTTCTACATAATTCCTACATATCCGCCTCACTTGGAAAAGAACAAATTGCCTTCCATTTCATTTGATTACCCCTACAAGCCCATGTAATCTTTCCTCAGGTATTCTTTTATGTGCCTGGCTATTTACTACCAGCAGTTCCACTGCTGTGGTTTTGCAGGCCACATCTTCAAACAGAAAAGTTATGCATGTGGCTTCTCTTAGCCAAGGAGAAATGCTTTGGGATAGAAAAAGAGATGGGGGCGGGGGGCGTGGAACTAAAAATCAACTTGTTTGACAAGTTATCTTGACCCCAAGTCAAAGAAACCGTTGCTGCCTTGTTCCCAGCATCTGGAGATCCCAGAGCTTAACTGTCCTGCAGGTCCTACCAGCATGCTGGGGGGCCCCAAGGCTGGTTACTGCTCACACAGCTCCTGTGGCATCCAGTCTGCTGTCTCGTCTGCCCATCCAATGTCACAGCCCAACCTCCCTCACTCCAGCTACCCACATGTGAGTCCCAAGTTCAGACACCAACCGCTACTCACTCATCCCACACACTCAAACCCCCTTCAGGTCACCTCTCCCACCTGCCACCTCCAAATCTCCTCACCCAGCCCCACCACTAGCTCCTCCTGCCAAACCTTTGAGAATTGCTATTATTTAAATTTTTTATTAAATGGAATGGAAGAAAATTGCAAATCATTCATCTGGAAAGGGGTTAATACCCACAATATATAAACAACTCCTACAGCTACAACAACAACAATTTTAAAAGGGGCAAGGGAGGAGCACCTGGGCGGCTCAGTTAGTTGCATGTCAGACTTTGGCTCAGGTCATGATTTTGTGGTTGGTGAGTTCGAGCCCCACACTGGGCTTGCTGCTGTCAGTGCAGAGCCCGCTGTGGATCCACTGTCCCCCTCTCTCTGCCCCTCCCCCGCTTGTGCTCTCTCAAAAATTGATAATAAACATTTAAAAAAATATAATAAAATAAAAATGGGCAAAGGATTTGAATGTCCCCATTTGACATTTCCCCAAAGCAGATGTATAAATGGCCAATAAGCCCATTAAAAATATGCTCAGCATCACCAGCCATTACGGAATTGTAAATCAAAACCACAGTAAGATACCATGTCACATACATTAGGATGGCTACTATCCACAAACCAGAAAACGAGTGTTGGCAAGAATGTGGAGAAATCACAGCCCTGTGCACTGCTGGTGGCAATGTAAAATGGTGCAGCAGCATGCTTCATCAAAAGAGGCAAACATAAGTTTACCATATGATACAGCAATTCCATTTCTGAGTACCATATATGCCCCAAAGAATTGAAAGCAAGAGCTCAAAGAGATCTAGGTATACCCACGTTTGTAGCAGCTTTATTCACAATAGCTGAAAGGTGGAAGCTGCAAGTTTTCATTGACAGATGAACCGACAGCCAAAATGTGATATATCCATACAATGGAATATTATTTTGCTTTAAAAAAGAAGGGAATTCTAACACCTCTACATGGATGAACTCTGAGGACATGATGCTGAGTGAAACGAGCCAGTCATAAAAGACAAATACTGTATGATTCCACCTATATGAGGCACGTAGAGTAGTCAAATTCATAGAGACAGAAAATAGAATGGTGGTTGCCAGGGGCCTGGGGGTGGAGAGAGTTAATACAAAGTTTTAGTTTTGCAAGATGAAGAGTTCTGGAGATGGGTTGTCGTGGTGGCTTGCAGAATGACATGAATGTAATCAACACCACTGAGCTATACATGAACAACGGAGAAGATGGCAGATTTTGTGCTGTATGTATTTTACCACAGTTTTTTTTTTTTCCTAAGGCCTCAAACAAACAAATGTAAAACTCTTCTAAGATATTTTACAAATGAAAATACCTCTTTGGTATTTGCTTATATATTCCTGTCTTAGTTGAAAGCTCTCATTTACCTGATAACCCTCCCTAACAAATAGCATGTGTCCAGTTTTTCTCACCCTTGTTTTCCTGCCTAAGTATCCATGGCTCTCATTTTCACTTTTAGAAACATCCAGGCTGGATGGTAAGTTCTGTGGCCATAGTCATCCTCCCAGGAAAGGACATCTCCAGGCTTTCAAGCCTCACTGTGTTTCTCCTTCCCAAGTCCATGCCACCTGCTGTCACCATCCCTGTCCCTTGCCATACTCATCATCACCATCATCAAGGAGCTCACCCCTCTCCTTTGTCACCATTTTGCCACCAAGACATGACTTTGACATTCAGGTAAATGACCTTCCTGACACCTGGCCTCAATACTCCTGACTGCCGTTATCCTCTCTCTGACCTCTCCATTCCAGCAACCGTGAGCATGGCCCCAGCCAGGCCCCCAGACTTCAGTCTCCTCCCTCACCACTATTTTCCCTTCCCACTTACGATGGCCTTGAGCACTCCAGATTCTTGGTCCATCCTGCCCCACCCAGTCCTGGGCCTTTGGGGCAGTTTGTTTCAACCATGCTCTCTTTAGAACCCCAGACTGCTTGTCCCTTCACTTTCGGTCACCCTTGCTCTTCCAATCCCCAGGCATGGCTGAGGACATCCTTACCATGCAATCACACCATTACCATGTCAGTATAAAGGCTCATCCAGCTCAAACCACCCAGACTTATCCTGTCTTCACCCCCCAGACAGCTCCCTCCTGCCTCTTTTCTAAAGAACTGCCTTTCCCAGAGTCTCTGGTCCTTGCCCCAATCACCTCCCTTCCCTCTGGCCTTCTCCCCAGAGATTACACCATTCCCTTATCTCACCAGTATTTATGTTCTTCCCTCTGCCCACCCCCTCCTACCCTCCTCCTACTCCCTCATCCTCCAAGGACAGCCCAAATACCTGCTCCTCCTTAAGGAATCCTTGGACTCCAGAGGCCATAAGGCACAGGGGTATCCCTAAACAACAGAGGTCAACTGTGGTGGACAGGATCTGAGCAGCTCTATCCAGAGGCATGCTCTGGCAGACTTAGAACTCTGCATCCAACATCAGAGGACAATACTATTCTCCAGACACATGGGACATTTTCAAAAACTGACCTAATACCAGGTCTAAAGCAAATAACTGATTTTCCCAAAATATCAAAGAACTGGTTTCATCAGGACAGCATAGGTCTCTGATCATGGAGCGATGATGTGAGACATGAATACCATAAAGAGGAGTTTAAAAATTCCACCTGTTTGGAAATTAGCAAACACATGTATATATAACTCATGGATCCAAGAAAATATCATACTGGAAATTTAAAAGTACACGCAAACAGAATGAGTGACAATACTATATATGACAACCCATGAGCATTAATGACCATGACACTGGAAGGGAAGTGACAACTTTAGGTGCTCATATTAAGAGTTGACATGCTGAACATTCATGAGATTAAGTATCTAACAAAAAAGTTAAAAAGAAAATAAATTAGAGGGCACCTGGGTGGCTCAGTTGGTTGAGTGTCCAACTTCAGCTCAGGTCCTGATCTCACAGTTTGTGGATTCGAGCCCCATGTCAGGCTTTACACTGTCAGCACAGAGTCTACTTCAGATTCTCTGTCTCCCTCTCTCTGCCCCTCCCCTGCTCATACTCTCTCTCTCTTAAAAATAAATAAGCAATAAAAAAATAGAGAAGAAAAGAGATAATAAAGTTAGGATAACTCTATAAAACAGCAAATAATTTTATAATAATGAGACTAAACAAAGCCAATAGTAGTTCTTTAACAATCTAGCAGGGCGCCTGGGTGGCTCAGTGGGTTAAGCATCCGACTTCAGCTTGGGTCATGGTCTTGTGGTTCACAAGTTCAGGCCCCATGTCAAGTTCTGTGCTGACAGCTCAGAGCCTGGAGCCTGCTTCGGATTCTGTGTCTCCCTCTATCTCTGCCCCTCCCCCACTCGTGCTCTGTCTCTCTCTCTTGCTCTCTCTCTCAAAAGTAAATAAAAACATAAAAAAAAACCCAATCTAGCAAGATAGGCAGACCCATGACAACACTGATTAGTAAAATGAGAAGGCACAAATAAGTAATATTATAAATAAAAACAGAGATACAACTAAAGATAAAGCAGAGAAATAAAAATAATAATAAGGAAACACTATCAATGATGTTAAGCTAACAAATCTGAAAATATAGACAATAAGAACAAATCTTCGGGAAATTATAACTTAAGAAAACTAACTAAAGAAGAAATGCTTATAGGACTAGTCAGACTTTTCATTAAAGAAACTGAAGCACTAATTAAATATCTTTTCTCTTTCCCACAAAACAGGTCTAGATAATTTTACAGGTAAACTGTACCAAAATGTCAAGGTGTAGATAATCCCAGTCTTGCATAAACTCTTCCAGAGAATAGAAATTGTAAAATCTAATGAGGCTAGATTATCCTTAATATTGCACCAGACAAAGACAGTATAGGAAAAGATTTTAAGTTCATTTTGCCCATAAATATAAAAGCAAAACTCTTAACTAGAATATTAGAAAACCAAATTCAGCAGTGATGAAAGAAGATAATCCACCATGACCAAGTTGAGTTTATTCCAGAAATGCAATGGTATTTTAACATTAGAAAATCAATAAATGTAATTAATATATTAACAAATTAGAGATATAGGAAAATATTTTGATAAAATTAAAAACCCATATAATGAAAAACTCTCAGCAAGTAGAAAGAAGAGAGAACTTCCTTAACCTGTTAAAGAGTTATCTGCAAAAAATACATAGCAAATATTAAGCTTAATATACTGAAACCATTCCCTGTAAAATCAAGAACATAATCTATGATCAATGCTTTTACTGCTCATTATACTGAAGGTCTTAGCCAGCACCACCAGCAGTAATTAAGTAATCAGCTTAAATATTGCTCAGGAAGAAACAAAGCTAATGTTATTCATTGGTGAAATGACTACATAGGAAACCATAATATCTATAGACAAATTATTAGAAAAAACAATGGCATTTATAGCAGGGTGGCTGGATATAAGGTCAATATAAAAAAAAGCCAATTGCATTTCTATATACCAGCAATAGCTGTTAGAAAGCTTAAGGTATCTATACATTTAACAAAAGATGTATAAGTCCTGTACATAGTAAATTATTAAACTTTACTAACCTATATTAAAGGAGACCGCAATAAACAAATAAACATACCATATTCATGGATATGAAGACCCCACATCATAAAGATATAACAGATGTATCAAATAGACTTATATATTAAATAAAATTTTAGTCAACAGAGTTTTTGTTGAATCAACAGAGTTTTTATTTGTGAAGCTTGTCAAATTGACTCAGTGTTAACATGGAAGAACAAAGGGCCAAGAATAGCCTAGATATGCCTGAAAAAGAGTAATACTTGCTCTACATGATAGGAAGCCTTATTATAAAGCCACTGTACTAAAGTTTGTGAGACATTGTGTCCAAGACAGAAAAATTAAACCCATGGAACAGAAAAGAGAGACAAAACCCATGCAGATACAAACTTGATCTATGATGAAACATGAATGGTGAAAGGAGGGACTTATCACCTGATGAATCCATATGAGAAAAAAATTAAATCCTTACTTTGCATCAAACACAAAAACAAATGTGAGCTAGAATAAGTACTTTTAAGTGTGACAAAACTAAAACTTTTAGAACATAGGAAAGTGGGCCAGATATCTCTATTTGCCACTCTAAATCTACTGTCCAACTTCCTCTACCTGGCTCTCTGCCCCAGGAATATGGACTACATCAGTGGGTTCCTTTGATCTCTGGCTGTGGATTGGCTTTGGCAATGAAGCACCCTGGGAAGATATCAGAGGGAAGGCGGAGGAGAGTGAAGCTGGCTTATTTACTCCCCTGACACTCCCTACAGGGTTACTTCAGACTGGTTTTGTCTCTCCCCGGAGATCACTGCTCAATACAGTCTCTCCTTCTCTCTCTATTCCTTTGGGTCCAGAGGATGGGAAAAACTTTGCTGTTAATAACACTCGGTGATTTCTTCAAACTCTGCCCACACCTTTGAAAAGAGTTAATCTACCTATTAACCCTCTTCAAAGTGCCCTAATTTGAGTGTGTCCTACCGATCTTATTGAGACCCTCATTGATAATGTCATTGTTACTGGAAATGGTCTTAAAATAGATCCTCAAAATTGGATTCTGGGTTTGTCCATATATTACAAGAGCACTGGGATCATCACCTTGCTGAGGGCAAGGGTGTGTGTGTGAATAAAGATAATGCACAGCATGTGGATTATATGCAAATCCAGAGCGTTCATGATTACACATAATGATACATGGGAATGAGGTGCAGGAGGAGGGTGAGGCATGGGGAGAACAGGGAGTGTGGCAACAGCAATTGCAAAGGTGGTAAGGTTAGGTAGATTCTGTGTGTGGCCCTACAGAACATATATAGGGGGAAAAGAGGAGCTAAAAACAATCAACTAAGAACACATATGGAGAACCAGATGGCTCCCATGGCAGCCCCAGGGTGTGATTTTAAGGTTCCGGAGTCAAAAAGCTGTTGAAATGCTCAACAGTCCCAGGTCTCTTACAATGAGGAAAGATGGGGAAGAAGTGGGCCCATCAGGCACAGCTAGACAATGGCTGCAACAGAGAACTCTGACCTCTTTTGTCTGTATAAACAACCTTCCCACCACATGTGAGAGAGACCTCTGCAAAAAAAAAAAAAAAAAAAAAATGGCTGCTACTGGGCCACTGTCTCACAAGCTGGGGCCCTTTTTCCACAGGACCCAACCCACATCTCTCACTGCCCAAGCCCACAAAATGAGTTGGATCCTAGAAGTCCAGCATCAGCTTTGGAAGGAGAGGGCTGGTGTGTCCTGCAGGAGCCTGGAAAATGTGGAGTAAATTCGATGAATGTACAGGGAAGGAGGAGGTTATGTAAATAGCCCAGATCTGGCCAAATTTGAGGATGTGGGTGCTTTCCCCACAATCAGATTACTTCATGCGTAACTCAGATATCTAGGAGGTGTTTACCATCTACAAGATTGGCTAGCCGACATCAAGAATGAACAAAAACCAATAGCTGGTAAGGTCAACCTGCTGGAACTTCCTGATCCCTGTGAAGCAATGGCTCTCCAAGCTCCAGCAAGCACTGTATGCCCTGGAGGGCCTCTTAAACCCCTGTTTCTGGGCTCACCCCCAGAGTTTCTAATGACGTAGGTAGGTAGTAGGGCCCAAGAATTTGCATCTCTAATATGGCCCTAAATGGTGCTGCTGGTGGTGGTCAGGTGGGAATTGGGAGAATGAGAATGTTGGAGGGATCTGCTATGTGAAATCTCCTAAGCTACCCCAACAAACTTGACCAAGAAGTTGAGGATGCCCGGGGAAGGCATAGCAGCATTCCCAAAGAGCTCTGCGGTTGTTGCCCTCTCTATCCTGCGGATAACCAAGGGATGCTCTAATGGCCCTGGGTTCCTTCCCTACTGTCAGTGGGAACCATGGGATCCTAAGAGGTAGAGACCAGTGGCAGGTACAACTGACAGAGGCAAGGAGAATAGGATGCAATGCTAAATATAATTGATACGCTTAATTAAGTGAGGAGATAAGATGAAAGTATCTAAAGGGCCCCATTATAATCAGAGAAGGTAGAAAAGCAGGAGTGGGGAACAATTGCAAATAAAAAACATGGCGGAAGGGGTGCCTGAGTGGCTCAGTTGGTCGAGCGTCTGACTTCAGCTCAGGTCATGATCTCACAGTTCATGAGTTCAAGCCTTGCATCAGGCTCACTGCTGTCAGCCCCCACACCGGGCTCTCTGCTGTCAGCGTAGAGCCCACTTTGGATCCTCTGTCTCCCTCTCTCTCCTCCCCTCCCCTGCCACACACTCTCTCTCTCAAAAATGAATAAACACTAAAAAAATCATGGTAGATATTAACTCAATGTTATCAATAATCACTTTAAATGTGAATGTCTAAGTACACCAATTAAAAGAGAATGAAAGAATAGATTTCAAAAAAAAAAAAAACACACACACACAATAGCTTTTGTGCTGCAAAGGGCACCACCAAGAAAGTAGAAAGACAATCCATGGAGTGGGAGAAAATATTTGCAAATCACATAGTTGAAAAGGGACTCGCATCTAGAATATATAATAATAAAAGACAAACCAATTATATATGTGGACAAAAGATCTGAACAGATATTTCACTAAAGAAAAATTACAAAAGGCACATGAAACAAGCACATGAAAAGATGCTCAGCAACATTAGCTATCAGGGAAATGCAAACCCACTAAGATGGCTACCATAAAAAAAGACGTAATAATAAGTGTTCATGAGGATGTGGAGAAATCAGACCCCCATACACCACTGGCGAGATTGTAAAATGGTGGAGCCACTTTGGAAAACAGCCTGGCAGTTTCTCAATAGCTCAAACATTGAATTACCATATGACTCAGCAATTCCACTCCCAGATATAATCCCAGAGCAGTAAATATATACATGAATGTTCATAGCAGCATAATTCATAATAGCCAAAAAGGTGGAAACAACCTCAATGTCCATCAATGGACAAACAAAACATCTATATACTGGTACATCCACACTGTGGAATGTTATTTGGAAATAAAAAGAATGAAGTCCTTAGACAAGTTACAAAGTGAATGAACCTTGAAGACACACTAAATGGAAGAAGCCAGTCACAAAAAAGACCACCTATTGTATGATTCCATAATATGAAATGTCCAGTATAGGCAAATCTATAGAGACAGAAAGTAGATTAGTAGTTGTCTGGGGCTGGGGGAATGGGGCAGAATGGGGAATGACTGCTAATAGGTCTGGGGTTTCTTTCTGGGGTGATGAAATGCTCTAAAATTGATTGTAGTGACGGTTGCACAACTGTGAATATACAAAAAAAAACAAAAACAAAACAAAAAAACATTGGATTGTATATTTAAAAATTTTTTTAATCTTTATTTTTGAGAGAGAGAGAGAGAGAGAGAGAGAGAGACAGCAGAGTACGAGTGGGGGAGGAACAGAGAAAGAAGAAGACACAGAATCCGAAGAAGTCTCCAGGCTCCAAGCTGTCAGCACAGAGCCCGATGTGGGGCTCGAACTCATGGACGGCAAGATCATGACCTGAGCCGAAGTCAGATGCTTAACCGACTAAACTACCCAGGTGCCCTGGATTGTATATTTTAAATAGGGAAATCATATGGCATGTGAATTACAATTTAATAAAACTAGTATAAAAAAAGAGAAAAGATAGATAAAGGTTAACTCTCCTATTTAATCAGAAGACACCTATACAAATTTTTTTAAAAATTCACAAACTGGAAAATGCTATTTCCATACTTGTAACTGACAAAGGGTTGGTATTCATAATATATAAACACAGTCATCCCAATTCTAGGCAAGTACCCAAGAGAAACTCTGGTATATGTGCTCCAGAGGTCATGTACAAGATTATTCTTAGCAACAACATTCTTAATAAAAATCACACACATTCATTGCCAGAAGAATGGACAGATACATTGTGACTTGTTGGCCAACGACTATTGTACAGCAGTGAAAATAAATGAACCAAAGTTAAACAGGGTGGCTACACTGTGGCTGAGTCTTAGAAACATGATGTTAAGTGAGCAAAAAAGCAAATCCCAGGCTACATGCACACATACATCATTTTTATAGAGCTCAAAAACAAAACTGAGCAATACATCATCTAAGTGTATCTATAACACCTGCAATCCATGCTCCATTTGGACAGGGGAGCAGGACAGGTGGTGGCAGGGTGGTATTAATTAAACAACAGGCCATTAGACTGAGGTGGCTCTAATTCCTTAGCAGCCTATATAAGCAAGCCAAGACCTAAGCCTGTAAATGCCTCAAGGCAAAGAAATCAAAACCCAAGGACAGCCAATCACAAACAGCCAACAAGGCTTTCCCAAACAAGGCAACCACTTAAGCTACAGCCAATCAAATCATTTCCTTGCTTTACCTGGGTACCTTCTTCTCTCTTGCTCCTGTCAGCAGGGCACTCCTAACCACTTCCGGTTTGATGCTGCCCGATTCAAATAGACTTGTGCTCAAATAAATTCTTGAAAATTTTAATATGCCTCCATTAATCTTTTAATAGTGGTTAAGGCAGAGGAGAAATATATAGGTAATATTGATGGTTGTCTAGTTTCTGCACAGGGTGGTGGCTTCACAAGGGCTATTATTGTGCTTTTTATAACTGACACATATGGGAACTATTTTATATGTGTCAAATAACATGCTTCAAAGACAACGAAGGAGAAATAACGTGTGTCGTCAGCTCCGGTTCTGCCATTCCTAACCTGAGTAACTCCGTAACTTCTATGTGCCTCAGTTTCCTCATCTGTCACTGGGGACAGAGAGTCAGGGAGAGATACCTACTTTGTGGGGTGGCTATAAGGAGTAAATGAGAGTTTCTAGCCCAGTAAAAGTTTACCATCCTTTTCACCGTCACTATCATCATCATAATCATTATACCTATCATCGTCATCCTCACCATTCTCATTGCCATCATTCTCCTCCTCCTCCTCCTCTTCCTTCTCACTGTTTTCTGTTGCGAAATGGAAGTGATCTCTCACTGCCCGGTCCTACAGTGTCACTTGCATCACATTCTGCTGGTATATGGTTATTGGTGCAGGCATCTCCCTTGCTAGAGAGCAGGGGATGGGACTAGCTGGCCTGTCTTGGTCTCCTCTGCATTTTCCGCAGCAGCCAGGTCAGGGCCTGCCCCTCACAGAATTGCTGCTTAAGCTGAGCCACATTAAGAGTCAATGACTCTCTTGCAATAACACAAAGCTCTCTCTTCTCCCTCTCCTTCCTGATCATCCATAAGATAGTGGAAGCATACTACAGTCAGTGTGATGTGTGGTTGGCTGATGCTACCTCTATTTTCAACAATTTCTCTGCTGCCCACCTCTTCTATAGAGGTTGTAGAATCTAAAATCCTGATATCTCAGACTGCCTTGAAGCTAGCATAGCCACAGACATAGGTCTGCCCCATGAAATGTCACCTCTCTGGGGGAGGTGACCCTTCCTGAATAAAAAGGTAGAAAGACCTTTTCTACCTTTTGACCCCCAGCCTTGCCTGGAACTTGAACATGAAGCCTGAAGGTGCATCAACCACCATGCTGTATGGTCACAAGGGCAGAGACCTCCTTCTGAGTGTGTTGGAGTAGCCAAAGACATCACCAGGCACAGCACCAACCCTGGAGGACCCATTTCCAGACCTGCTGTGTGAAAGAACCGACCCTGGCCACCACCTTCTGGTTTTGCATCTGAATGCATTCCTTTCTACCATCTGACAATGCTTTGAAATTGATGGCACAGGGTGTATTATTCCCCAGCAGAATGCATGCAAAGTATCCACTCTCAGAGGAGGGAAGGGGGCTTTTAGATTACTGATTAAATTAGATTGCAGCAATCTGACCATTCCAAATTTCAGTTCTCACATCCAAAGGCAGGCTGTGACTCCAAGACTCCCTAAGTACCCAGCCTTCCTCAGGTCCACCAAAATCCAATATGGAACCAACCCAGGCAAAATGTTAGGGAGAGGGCTGTAGGGGGGTTCTTATAAATGTGGGCAGGTGGCCACAGCATGGATGGTGTTAGACATCCACACGGGGGTGCCTGCACAGAGTGTCTGTCATGCAGGAAGGCCCACTTCCCATCTGCCCTAATAATGACTGACCCCTTTAGTTACACAGAGGCACAGAGGCTTAAGTCTACACTGTGATACAACAGCCAGATGAGAACACTATTTGGGTAATGATCATTACATTCATACTTTACAGATGAATATACGACTTGACATCCAGGGACATTAAGGGACTCGCCAACCGTTGAACAATTTGTATACAAAAGCATTGGAATTAGAATCCGCCCCTTCTAATTCGTAAGTCTGTATTTTTGCCACTGGCTCTGTCTGCAGGAGGTACCAGGTCAAAATAGCCCTATAAAATGAAAAACATGCATGTCTTCGTACATCATGGGGAAATTTGGCTATGATGGGGGGAGTAACAGAAGAAAAAACAATCTATCTCCTGCTTTCCTGTTTCCAGAGTCCCATTATGACTCTGGCTCATTTAATTAGGAGAGTCAGTGTTCTGTGCAATCCATCCTGAGTGATGCCCAGACTAAGTAAAGTTTGGAAAAAGCATAAAAATCCAGCATCTCCAGGCACACAGCTCTCCTTTGGGAATGAATGTGGACATGTGTCAGCTGTAATTAATGGGCAAATGCACATTGTAGAGAGCTGCCCCAGGCTCTATCTGGCCATGTTCGGGCAACAGACTACTCCTTCATAAGCTTTACGTGGCTCCCAGATGCCCACATAGGCTAACCGACACGCAAAGTTGCACTTAATCCAAAGTTTTATTTTATGTATCCTCAAGAGAGGATCATGAATTAATTCCAAGCAAGAGGGCTCTCTTTTGCAACAGTGGTGGTGGGCACAAGCCCAGCTGAGCTTGCCAGGGAGGTGGAAGAGCTGAGGAGGGCACCTTGCGCGTGCTGCCAGCCGCAGTGGCTACGGGCCAGGCACCTCGCTGGGAGCCCAGGAGCACGCTCTGCAGCCCGGGATCTCCTGGTTTGTAAGCCATGGTTCATTGCTTCTTTCTTGGCCTGGCTTAACTTCTGCCCTTTCCATCTTAAACTTTTCACATCAGTGAATCTTCTCCCGCAAAAAAAGATGAGAGGTAAAACAAACACCCTATCTGCAATCTTCTCCACGTCCCACCTTCGACTAGCTCTGATTTCCTACTTTAAAAATAGACAGTGCTTTCCTAGTCTGTCTCCAATGCCTGACATTGAAAGGACGTGTTATTTCCCTCCCTTTTGGTATTAATAATCACCACGATGATAATATTATTAGCATTAATATGCACTGAGTGTCTGCTTCGGGCCTGGCGCTGTTCCAAGCATTTGATTGTTGGAGGTGCTGATAACTTCCATTTTGCAGTAGAAAGAGCTGAGGCACAGAGAAGTTCAGTTACTGGCACCTTCTTTCATGCCTTGATGCACTCAATTTTCATCTTGGAAGGTAGTTCTGTTGCTCTCTCTTTTGCATGTGTGTTTTTAAACTCCTTACTTTAAGGAATCCTCATTCATTCATCAATGCATTCATTTGAAAGTGCTTGTTTGAGTCCAGCCTTTTTTTTTTTCTCTCTCTCTTTTAAGTAGGCTTTCTGCCCAGTGTGGAGCTTGAACTCCTGCCTTTCTAATGTAAGTGGCTATTTACTTAGCGTCTTGTCCCATTAATGTGTTATCACAGGAATCAAAAATCTCTCTTTATAGGCAGGAAGACACAGTACTGGCTGCCGGAACAAAGCAGGCAAATGATGTCTATTTACATATTTTATCATATTTAATACATTTTATTTTGCCAACTCTTCTTAACGCATATTAAGTATTTAATTAGTTTGATTTCCTTTTACAACAGTGACATTTTATTTATTTGTCTCTATAATGTAATTAGTGTAATCTCTGTCTCTGTTTTCCCCTGGAGTCAGTGTAACACTTTCTCCTTTTCATTATGAAATATTTTATGTTTCCTTCCAAGTTCTCTCCTAACAAAGTCCTTATTTTAATTCACTTTCCCTGTACAGTGTGCTCGAAGATGATTTTATTTCAGAAAAATGTCTTATCTTCCTCTCGGTCCTAAGACTTTCTTATTTTGCCATTGTTCCCTATTTTAGCTTAACGTCCTTTTATTTCTATTATGTGTTACGTGTTCCAAGTTTTATATCCCCTGGCATTCATTTTAATAGAATTAGGAGAATCTATAAATAAAAGCAGCTTCTTAGAATAATGCTTTCATTCTTTTCCTCTCTCCCTACCCCCAACTTCTCACACATGCCCTAAATTTACCAGCAGACCAGTAGCTTCGTCTCCCAGGCAGGATTTCTCCCACAGGAACTCTGATGGCCGTTGTCTCTGCTGCAGATGGTCTGGGACAGCCCCCAGGTGACACAGGGGTAAGACTCCAGCTTAGGACACCCACCCATGAGGACTCTGTACGGAATGGGTGCTATTCCTGCCCTCCCATTCGGCAACATAAGAGGGGCTGAAAATTCTACATAAAGTCAATAACTCAAATCCTGGAACTAGAAAACCACTGCCGAGCAAGAAGAGAAGATAATTAGCAGGCAAGCAACCCAGACTACCAGGGCTGTGCCAGGGGTATCTGCTGCAGGCTTATCTTTCCTCTGCAGGAAGGTCCTTAAACTGCGGGACTCCACTCATTTACATTTGCTGGGCTGCTTCTCCCCAGGGCTGAATCTTTCTGTCCCTGGAAAACTAACAGCCTAGGGGTTCAGGGAGCCACAGTACTCCTTTCAGATGCTAGTGTGACCAGAACACACCTTACAAAAGCATTTACTGCCCCCCCCAAGTCAGAGTCTATGGGGATTTCTTGGATGGCATCATTTGCCCCATTATATCTCTAGGTTTTTAATCTTCACCTCCAAACACAAACTTATAAGTATGTCTCTAAGGACAGTGGATTTCTCCCAAATCTCTCCTATCTCCACCACTACCTTCAGAACCTTTTTCTTCTAACATTTTATTATGCAATTTTTCAAACATACAGCAGAGTTGAAAGAACTATACAGCAGACACCCACATACCCACCACCTTGATTCTACCATTAACATAATTACTGCAATTACTCTATCACATTTCTCTTCATCTATCCATGTCTCTCTAGCCATCTGTCCATCTGTCTTATTTCTGGTGCATTCCAAAGTAAATTGCAGGCAGTATCAATATACTCTCTCCCAAAATGCTTCAACATACACATCATTACAGAGAGTTCAATATTTGCTTATGGATTTCTCCCTTTGAAGTGAAGTTGACATATGATGAGATGAACAAATGTTCATTATATATTTGTTGAGTTTTGATAAATGTATATACCTATGTGATCCAAAGCCCTATCAGGAGACACAACATAGCCACCACCCCCAGAATGTTTCCCCATGTGCCTTCCCAGTCCATCACTCCTATAGATTAGTTTTTATTCTGCTACAAGTTGGTTTTACCTGTTCTAGAACTTCCTGTAAATGGAATCTGATAGCTTTTTGTGCAAGGCTTCTTTTACTCCATGTTATGTCTATGAGTTTGTCCCTGCTGTTAGGCATTAACGATTGTTTGTTCTTCACTGCTGAGTAAAGAGGGCCCATTGTATGAGTACGTCACATTTATTTACCCATTCTCCTACTGATGGACCTAAAGAACTTAAAAAATTATGATAAACACGGAACGCCTGGTGGCTCAGTTAAACATCTGACTCTTGATTTTGGCTCAGGTCATGATTTCATGATTTGCAGGATCGAGCCCCACGTCTGGCTCTGTGCTGTCAGCATGGAACCTGCTTGGGATTCTCTCTCCCTCTCTCTCTGCTCCTCCATGGCGCGTGCTCTCTCTCTCTCTCTCAAAATAAATAAATAAATAAATATTTAAAAAAATTATGATAAACATGCTGAATGTTTCAGGGAACTTTGTGATCCTCTCTGGGGGAGAAAAACCAAACAGATGCAGCACTTCCGATTACAGAAAAACCAACAGGGCAATAGACAAACTGGGGACATGTTTGGGTCAATGCAAGTACTTGTTGGTTTGATTATCTAATCCAAGCACCATGACCTTCCAGGGAAGCCACAGCACTGGCTCCTCCTGGCCACAGGAAGGCCTGGTCATAGCAGTCAACCCTTTGTCTTCTGCTATGGAAGGCTCATGCAGAAATCAAACTGGGCTCAACACTAAGGAACCTCCCCAGAAGACCTCAGGACACAGGAACACCATTTGAAATGGACTGGGAAGGTTCAGCCAGATGTCTGTTCCTATCCAGCTGCATCTACCATCCTGTGATCTTTTAGCCTCATTTTTGTGCCCACAGTACATGCAGAAACACAGCCCTGCCTTGAGACTTGCGATTCAATTCCTGCAGCCTGACCACACAATTCAAATAAGATGTGGATGATGAGGGGAGAAAAGTGGCAGAAAGTGCACAAACATGTTTCCTCGGGCATGGGGATTGGGGGGACTCTCTTGATGGCAGCAGCTGGTCACTGGGAGACCCCCCTGAGGAGGTCAGCATGCAGGAGCAACCGGGGAGGAGGCTGGGTGGCTGCCTGTCAGGAAGACGAGGCCAGGCTGGCACAGCTCTCAGCACAGACCAAGTACAAAGCACTGTAAGTGACTAGCTGCAGGAAAGGAACCAATTGTTGGAAAGAAAAACCAACTTTCAGTCACCCAAACCAATTGGCTTGAAGATAGGATTTTCTGTCGTTTTATGCAGCCATTGAATTTCTGACATAAGGGAAAAACAGAACCCAGTCCAGTGCTCTTTGTGAGTGACTACCAAAATGGAAAGTAGAGGGGTTCTCCCAGTTAGATTTTGGATAGGTACTTACTTAGAATAGGAATGCTGTTAAGACACAGCTCATCACACAGGGCACTTTGGTGGCTCAGTCGGTTACGTGTCCGACTCTTGGTTTGGGCTCAGGTCATGAACTCACGGTTCAGGAGTTCGAGCCCCGCATTGGGTTCTGCACTGACAGTGCACAGCCTGTTTGGGATTCTCACTCTCCCTCTCTCTCTGCCCCTCCCCACTCACCCTCTCTGTCTCTCTCTCAAAAATAAACTTATAAAAACAAAACAAAAGACGTGGCTCATCATGATGTGGGGTGGTCAGTCCCGCCCCCCGACATGAGCCTTACAAAGATGGTCTTCTGGACTTTGCTAAGTCTCTACCTCTGGGGTTTTGTTTGGATTTGAAGACTATTTAGCGTGAGAAGGAATCAATTTGGTTTTACAACGTTCCCGGTGTGGTCAGATATCAGAGGAAGGTAGAAAACCACGGTCCTTATAAAAGCAAACCCCACCCCCACCTGGCCCTGCAAAAATAATCCTAGAAAGTCCTAACGAGTTCGTTTTGTACAAGAACACGAAACTCTGCGGGAACAGAAAACATTCATTCCCACAAATGGGCTTTTGCATCCTGTGCTCCAACGAAGGGTTGTGGGGGTCTTGAATTGGCAAAGCCGTGGTACATAAACTTGTTTAAGCCCCTGAAATCTTGTCCGTGGCTAATAGTGTCATATTCCTGCAAATGAGAAATTAAAAGACGTTTGTCAAAAGACTGTTAATGAGCTCAGTCATGAACAGTTACTTTGATAGCCGGCTAGAAAGGTTTCTTTTTCTTTTTACAGAAATTAGCTTTGTCAAGAGGAACACAAATAAGGGGTTTTTTGTTTGTTTGCTCAAGTCTAAGAAAACAGCGGAAGATCAAGATGTGTGTTAGACGGCGCTCAATGGTGGCCAGAAGGGACTTATTTTTCCGTGTTAAAAGTCTGTCCTCTGACAGACACACCTAAATAAACTCCGGCTGGAACAAGGAGGCACAGATCCAGGTACGTGGGGTCTAACAACCGCGAAACCGCACGCCTCTGCTGTGACCCTCCTAGAGGACACGTGGAAGGCTAAAACTGGCGCCGAGGCACACATCGCTGGATGCGAAGCCAGCCCAACGCATCTTGCAACTCGGTATCTTGCGCAGCGCCAGGCTTCGAGCCAGCCCCCAGATGAATTCCTGTCTCCTCTACTGACATCAGGGTGTTTGCTGAGTTCTTGCTATGCCAAAAATGGTCTGTCTCCTTATCCATACTGTGCTGGTTACTGTTCCCTCTCTGCCTTGCCCCGTGCCCCTCCAACAACCCTACCTGGACCACACTTCCGGAGGGTCTGGCCAGTGGGCGGGGCCAGAAGGAGGCAGCCTCCTCTGCAGCTCCTCCTCCTCCCGCGCTCTGCTGACCTGAGTTCTCCCTGGGTCCCTTTAGCTCAAGGCCAGGAGCAGATCTCCCACCACTGCTGGTCTTCAGATGCCTCAATACCTTTTGGTGGTTCCCTTATCCCCACTCACGCCTCTATAAATAGCCCCCATGAGAGTCTCTACCTGAGCCAACAGGGTGAGTTGTTTCCCAGTGGGATGCAGATTGATGCACTCACTCAGGATCCACCTGCAGAAACACCACTCCCACTTCTTGTTTCTCTCTCTCTGAAAATCCGGTGGGCCCTTCGAGGTCTGGGTCAAAGCCTTCCCTGAACTTCCCAGGTGAAAAGCAGCCCCACTCCCGTCTCTTATTAAAGCATCTGGCTTCCGTTAATTTCACTATATTAATTTCAGTATTCCTCACTTATGTTCCCGTCTGCTGTAGGTAAGGACCCTGATTGTTCATCACCGAATTATACCCAGTGACGAGCCCAAAGCCTTGCAGACAGATGGGACCGCAGGTTTAACTTCAGAAAACAAGCAAGCAAACACACCCTGTGAACAGTGTTCAAAGAGAAGTGACAGATGGGAGAAATATCTGTAATATAGTTGCAAACAAGAGATTAATATCCACAATATAGAGACAGCACCTACAAATCATTAAGATAGAAGAAAAATAGCCCAATTGAAAAACGGGCAAAGAATGCAAATAAGCAATTCAGAGAATTAAAATGACTAATAACTTTATGAAAAGGCATTTCGCTCTAACAGTAATCAGAAAAAAAAAAGCAAATTAAAACAAACACAAGATCTCATTTTCACCTGTAAGAACCGGCAAATACTGCGGCAACTGCTATCTCCACCCAAGGTTGGTGAGGGCCCATCAGACACTTCTGGGGGGTGTCAATTGGTACCACCTGCCCGGAGAGCCACCTGCCAATCCCTCGTACCATATAACATGCATATATACTTTGCCTCATCTTGACTCAAATCTTAACTCTGACATGTATATGCTGTGTATCCATGGCCAAGTTATTCAACCTCTCTGTGCCTTGGTTTCCTCCTGTAAAATGAGGATAATAATAACACCTACTTTACAGAGTTTCTAAGATTAAATGAGTCAATACCAGGAAAACACGTGGAAAATTACCTGGCACACGAGGGCCAGAGGGGTGTCTGTGATCATTATTATTATAACTACTGTTTTTGCAATTGTGTACAGTACAGAAATTCTCATACATGTACACAGAGAGGCATCCATAAGGATGATAACCACAACGCTGTTTATAATACCAAAAAAAAAAATCAAAAACAAAACTGTAGGCAAATCAATGAACATTAGTATAGGTAAATGATGTAATAAAATGTCACATCCATAAAATAACTTAAAACCATTTCACATAACAGAGTAGATCTTTATGCACTAGAGTGGAAAGCTTTCCAGGATACATGGTTAGGCTTCAGAAAAGCAAGGTGCAGAAAAACATGTTTAGCATGATCCCATTTATATAAAAAAAATAAAACCTTTTATGTGCATGTACGTTTCTGAAACAGACACTCATACGCTAAAGTGTGATGGTATCTAGGGGAAGAAGGAAATTGGAGATGGGAGGAGGGGGAAGAAGATTTTGGATTTTTGCTCGTTATACATCTGCACGGTTTGAAATCTTTACGATGGAAGAATATTTACATAATACAGATGTAACTTCATAAAATAAGAAAAAATATGCTCAATAAAATCTTTATGAGTTGAAGTGAACAAATGTCATCAAGTCCTGGACCCTCTGCAAGGCCGGTGACACAGGGGAGACACAGGGAACTGTGATGAGCCGATGAGCCACTGTGACCAGGGGTGCAAGTCATGTCAGTGGGAGCGAGGCGGTGACGGAACCCCTTCCGCCTCCCTGCACGGTGCTCACCTTCCAGACCAGACTCCCCAACGAGTCGCAAAGAATCCACTGACCTAAAATGTCAGGGGAAAGATTAAGTAAGTATGGGCCAGCCACTAAATGATACACTGAGGCAGCCCTTAAAAATTACACCATAGAGTAGTTCTAGGCTCAGGAGGTATGGGGTGCAAAACTGTACACTCTATTTGTATAAGACATACACCCATGTGTGAGTGTGTGTGTGCATACATATATGCATATGTACATACTTATATATAAATACACGTATGCACATACTCACATGTACATGCATGAGTGTGCACACACACAAAGTTGTTGTTTTTTTTTTTTAACGTTTATTTATTTTGAGGCAGGAGAGAGGCAGAAAGAGAGGGAGAAAGAGAATCCCAAGCAGGTTTTAGGCGGTCAGATGCAGGGCTCCAATCCCACAAACTATGACTTCATGACCTGAGCTGAGATCAAGAGTAGGACACTCATTCGAATGAACCACCCAGGTGCCCCCACCTCCATACACAGTTTAAAAAAAAAAAAAAACAATGAAAAGGACACGGTCCAAGACATTAATGGTGATTATCTTTGGGTGGTAGGATTATAAATGATTTTTGGAGTTTTCTTTGTTCTTTTTCATGTGTTTCAAATATTCAATATACATGTGTGTATTCCTCTTACACCAAAAAATTTAAGTAATGACACAATTTTATAACTAGGCTGTCCCCTCATTAAGCCCCTTCTCTCCTCGTGGGGTTCCAACCTTCTTGTCAGAGATCTGGCTCCATGGTGTTCCACTCTCCTCCTGGGGTGGGAAACACACAGGTCCCTGGGAGCCTTGGCGGAGGGTGGGGGGGGAGCGATGTCCAAGGAAAGCTCCCTGCCCTTGGGACTCTTGGACTCCAAAGTCAAGGATGCTGCAGGCAGCCTTTACGCCTTCAAAGATAAACCTTGGAAGTGAAGCCCCAGGCCAAGACCTGATAAGAAGGGAGGGTCCTACAGTCATCCTCCTTCTGGATAGGACTACATAGTCACCTTCCTAAGTGTCCCTTCTTCCTCAAGCTTCCATCTGCCTGGACTGTACCCCTCTACCCTACCAGTTAGAGGACCCCAACTCAAGCTCCATGGCCAGTCCAGCTGCCGCCAGCTCTCTGCAACCTTTCCTAACATGGACCGTCTGTGAGTGAGGTCTGGAATCAAAGTGGTCCAAGTTGAAAGCCTTGCTCTGAAATTTACTAAGCTATAGTAAGTCACTCAAATACCCAGAGCCTCAGTTTGCTCATCTGTGTAACAGGGTCACTCCTAGGGTTCTTGGGTAATGATCAGAGCAGTGCTTCTTAATCAGTGGGGACAATAATGTCAGTGACTCAAATGCCCCCTCTAATGCAACACAGTCACCAGGTATGTCTGGGAGGTGGTGGGGGGGGGCAGTGAGTGGGACAAGGGCCTGAAGAAACAGAGATGAACAAAGATGAGGACAAGATGGTCTCACACAATGTCTGTGTGTGTGGTGGACGGCAGGGGTCTAGCTGAGGCCCTCTGTGGAGCTCTGAGAGCACAGTGCTCAGGCCTGCCAGGCAGCAGACAGGTCAGGAAACACCACTTTGGCTAATTCTGAAGAGCAGTGTTGGCCAGGCAGAATATACAGGGAATGGGCACCGGGGTTAAAATAATAGCAACCAAGAGCAGGTGCAAAAGAAAGAAAAAGTATAGGGAAAGTTTCCAGAATGGCAAAGGGGTGGCTGGAAAACGGCAAAAGGGAAGGGCTCTGGGTTGAGGCCAGAACAAGAGAGAGGGATAGTTCGCTCCCCAAGAGCCAAAGGAGTGAGGCTTTGCTGCACAAGAGCATTGGCCAGGTTCAAAGCAGGGAAAGGACGGCATGAGGATTTTGGTCCTGAAGCACTGTCCAGTCAGCAGTGTGGGAACTGACCTGGAAGGGGGCAGGGAGAACAGCGAGGCAGTAACCCAGGTATTACCAGAGAGAGTGTGAGTGTCCCGGGAGCAGGCAGGGCTGCAAGGGAGAAGCCAGGCGGCAGAGTGGACAGGGCCGTGGCCAGTGGATGTGGACATGAGGGAAATCCAGAGCGAAGTCCCGGCTTCCAGCGTGGAGAACAGGGCATGAGACAGGGCTAGCAAAGGAACAGCTTTGCCTTCTCCTAGCCAGGGACAACTGCATGCAGGCCCTTACGTGGCAAGCGGGTGGCCCTGCCTGCCTCTCTGCCACCTCCCCAGACTGTGTCCACCCTGGAGAGTCTGACAAGGTCACCGGAGTAGACTCGGGCCCCCCATGGGCAAGAAGGAGGTGCTGGTTGAATGAACACAGGAGGTCATCTCTGAGAGCTATCCTCACAAGTTTTTGAAACAAAGGGGAGAGCCTCTGGAAATCAAGGACCCTTCCAGAAACCCGCCTGCCAAAACTGGGTGCAGACTGATCCACCCCTGTGGCAAATGCAGTCTGGCTCATCATCCAGAGCTTCAAGAGTCTGATCCATTGGGCTGTTTCTTCCCACTGAGAAGTTGGATTCACCCAACAAGGACTCCGGAAATGACTGGATGTCAGCCAGTGACAGGAGTGTAAAGGCCCCAAGGAGGGGTAGGAAGCTGAAGCCGATGGCCACTTTCTGACCCCGATTCCTCAAGCAGGTCATATGCGGCAGGGCGGCAACACAAGTCGGGCCAGAGGCTGTGGGGCCCCGCGGAGCATCGCTGCTTTGCACCCAAGCAACCAAGGGGGAGACAATGAGACTGTTTCTTCCTCTCAGCGGTGCCACTGTCTTGACACTAAGGGCATTGATGGGCTGGTTACCATGGGAACCTGAGCTGCCGATCCCATCCCATGGAGCATGAGGCTCCCTTCCAACAGTTGATGGCTATTCATCCCTGTTCTCCGCAGCACTGGACAGAGTGCCTTGTGCCTGCCACCGGGTCTTCAAAATCCTCCAACAGTACAGGCTCAAGGACATCAGGAAGAGCTGGGATTTGATGGGATGAGAGGGCCCATAGGGTCTGAAGCACCATGGTGGTCTCCAAGGCGGGGCACTGCTGGACCTTGCGCCCTGTGTAGCTGACCTCACCTAGCAGCAAACTAGGGCATCATGGGGTCATCCCCATGCAGGAACACAGGCACAAGCCCGGGAGGGGCCCGTCTGCCAGGTGACTCCAAAAAACAAGGGATTAAAATTCAAAAAGTAGGGGTGGAGATGGTTCAGCCAACAGATATGGAGATGTACGAGTGTCACCTGCTCCTTCACAAACGCTCACATCCTCCCCCCTAACCAAGAGGTTCTGGTCAGGCAGAGGCTACATCTCTTACCTCTGAGGGCCCAGCACCAGTGAGAGCACACAGCAAACACAGAATAAGTGAGGGCATGTCCTCTGGCCACCCTGGAGTGGCCCCTCCACGATCAGAGAAATGGAAGGATTGGAACTGATCTTCAAGAGCAGCCAGAGGACCAACTACGGATTGACTTACCCAGGAAGCCCAGAGCCTGGTGGCAGAAATGAACAAGCCAATAGGCAACGTCGGGGTGATGGGGGCTGGGGAGCTTAGGAGGGCTGGGGAAATCAGAGCAGGCCTGCAGGTGTGTGGGAAGGACAAGAGGCTAGCCAGGGGGTGGGAAGGGCATCCCAGGGAGAAAGAATAGCATAAGGGAACCTGAAGGGAAGCAAGAGCGTGAAGTGGTTCAGGAGAGTTGGGGCCAGGGCAGAAGGAGGCCCGGTAGCAGGATGGACAGGTGAGAGGTGATAGAGGCCCCCCGGCCTATGCTGGGCAACAGCAGCAGGAAAGCAGGGGGACCTGAGAGCCATCCAGGAGACCCACGAGACAGGCTGAGTTACAAACCAGACGGGAGGCATGGAAGCAGGGGGAGGCGGTGGTGACTTCCGGTCCTCGAGCTCAGGCACCGGGTTTGCCAATCCTTTCTGGAGACAGGGACCACACAGAGAGGAGAAGGTTTACAGTGAGGGATGATTCCTCCGTTCATAGTGTGCAGAGTTTGAGCAACTGAGTGTAGCATCCATCCTCAAAGGATCAAAAAGGATTGGAGCATACTTTTCCCTCCCAAATGGAGAGATGTAAGTTTCAATACCAATGACAAGGAGCCAGCACCAAGTGTTCTGGATGGAACAGTGCTGACATGCAGCACTGTGTGTGCGTGTGCATGTGAGCCAGGTGGAAAGAAGGAGAAACAGTGGCCAGTGGGGTCCACATAGGCTCTTTGTCAATGGCAGCAGTGAGCTATGGCTTTCTGGCCCGATGGCTTACCTGTATCTGAGAAACAGGTCCAAGGTCAGTCAGCCAAAGGTGATGACAGTGGAAGGCAGGTCAGAGTGTATGGGTTTAGACCCTGGCCTGTCAGTCACCAGTTTGTGACCTGCACAAGTCAGAACTGAACTGGGCCTGAGCGCTCCTCATGATTAAACAGGCCTGGTGACACCTCTCTGCAGGGGTGGCACGAGGGCTCCATGAGTGGGAGCACCTGCAGAAGAGACATTCATTGGCTAGACACAAGCACATGCCAGGGCTTCTGGTCAATGCCAAGGCCAAGCCACAATCCAAAGGCCAGAAGGGAGAGAGGCAGCCCTCCACTGCAGGGCCCTGGAAGGAGAGGGAGATGCATCAGCCCCCTTGGCCCAGGCTGTGGAGGCTCAGAGGAACTGCAACTTAGAGGCAAAAATCTGTGCAAAGGCTCAAGACCCAAAAGACCCCAGGGTGTTCTGCAGTGTGTGAACGGTCCTGCAGGGCCCTGGGGTCACCCAAAGCCCAAGGCCAGGCAGAGGCCTCAGACAGGTGCTTCGGGCTCTCCACCCCGTCCACAGCTCTGTTGCTCACTTGCGCTGTTGGTTTCTGCCTCGAGAGACCCAAACTCTTCCAGGGGACCGTTCGGCTGAGCATCCACTCTGGCCTGATTCAGAGTCTCCTCCTGGCCACCTGGCTCCACGCACAGCCACTCAGCTTCAGTCATCTCTCTCCACCACAGTTCCCATGACTTATGAGGGCAGTCTATTCAAATAAAACCCTGTCCACTTAACACTGTTACCATCTGAAGAAAGATGTCAAACGGAGGGTATGATACCATATGATACCACGAGCTTCACAATCCCAATCTTATCTCTCTCTCCACCCTCACCCCACCACATCACACCCAGGACCTCTCCATTTCTACTCCCAGGCCAGCCTGCATGCATGGCTCTTGGCTCAGAGTATTAACACAAGACAGCCTCAGACTGAAAATCAAAACCAGATAACTAGGTCACAGGTGACTGCTATTCTGGGCCTCCTCTTGTCCCCCTCAAGCCCCCAACACTCTGCTCGGAACAAATGCTGGCCCATTATTCTAACACCTGGCTAAAGCTTCAGCTTTTTTTTTTTTTTTTTTTTTTTTTTTTTTATTGTAAGAACAAGCTGTCTGCAGCATGACAATTTTCCTCTGCTGACAAGTGAATTAAGCAGACCCACCTGAAATTCTGGGCCAGGTATGTCCCGCGCTGTAGCTATTTTAAGCAAAACTATTTAAGGCAAGTTCAAAATCATTTAAGGCTCTTAGATCTTTTAGGGGCCCTGGCAGCCAGCCTGCCTTTTTATGTTCAGACTCAGAACCAACAAATTAGCTCAATACCCCAGGCAAAGCAAAAAATGCAAGGGAAAGTATGGTATCGAAGCACCACCTTTAAGATAAATATCACCTCCAAAAGCTGCAGGTGCTGAAATGTTGTGATTTGGTTGGTGAGAATATCTTGTTGCCATCCCTTTCACATGCACAACCTGTCTTTTCCTGGAGTCATTGGGGTCAAAGGTTACAATGTATATAGGTTAGAGTGAGGGCCATGTGGGCCACCAAATGGTTTGAAAGACAAAGAAGCAGAGGGGAACCTGGGTGGCTCAGTCAGTTAAGCATCCGACTTCGGCTTAGGTCATGACCTCATGGTTCATGAGTTCAAGCCCAACTGACAGCTCAGAGCCTGGACCCTGCTTTGGATTCTGGGTCTCCCTCTGCCCCTTCCCAGCTCATGCTTTGACTCTGTCTCTCAAAAAAACGAATAAACATTACAAAATTAAAAAAATAAAGAAACAGAGGGGGTAGAAGAGAGAGGGTGATGGCTGAGAGCAGGGTTCTAGGGCTCTGGGTCTGGCTCTGCCCAAATAGCCTGGTGATCTGAGCTAGGCATTCTGGTTCTCTAGGTCACCAATTGCTTGACAAGCAGACTGGCCCAGCTCAGGAGGCCTAAATAGGGGCTTCTTCCTCCACCTGTGTGTCCACAGACAGTCTTCAGACAATCCAGGAACACCACGATATGCACATGTGAGGTGCATTTTTCTTTTCTTCCCCCTCCCTTTAACATTTCATGTGTATCGACATATATGTGTGTATGTGTGTGTGCGTAAGTGTATATATGTACGTGCATGTATACGTGCATGTCTGCACCCACGTGTACACATCACCATATATAAATTTTGATACAAAGAAAAGCACAAAAGCCCAAATTTATATGTTATATATACACACATGTATGCCCCTATATCTGTATATTATGAATTATAACACTGCAGATAAAGTTTGACATTCCTCTCTGTTTCTCCCCCCTCCCTCCCTTCTACTATTAACCTGAACTTGATGTGGATGCTTCCTACATGTGTATGCATTCACAAATAATACAGAATTACTTAGTGTGTTTTTTAAAGTTTACATAAATACTACTACACTGTGCACTGGCAACGTGCCTTTTCACATGTAGAGATTTATCTCTGTAGATACTTATCTGATTAATTCCTTTCTTATCTTTTTTTTCTTTGAGAGAGAGTGTGTGTGTGAGTGGGGGAGAGGGGCAGAGGGAAAGGGAGAGAGAGAGAGAAAGAAAGAGAGAGAAAGAGAATCCTGAGCAAGCTCCATACTCAGCGTGAAGCCCAACTCGGGGCTTGGTCCCACAACCCTGCGTTCATGACCTGAGCCAAAATCAAGGGTCAGACGCTAAGGCAACTGAGGCACCCAGGTGTCCCTGGTTAGTTCCTTTCTAGCTATTGTATAATATTCCATCATGTGACCATTTTGATTTATTTCTCCATTCTCCTACTGACGGATATTTAGGACGTGTTTCCTTTCATTTAAAAAATGTTTCTGTGACCTTCCTCTGCAAGGCTCCTTGCGCACTTACGTAAGGTCTTCTCTCCAGTAGAAGCCTAGATATGAACCTGCTGATGCAATTCTACCTCATTGTCAAGGGCCAAATTGCTCTCCATAGTAGTTATAGCGATTTCCACTTCGACCAGCAGCCTCGGGAAGTTCCGTGGCTCCACATCCTTGTCAACACTTGATACTAACACTTTTCCACATCGGCCGATCTGACGGTGTGAAGTGCTATGTTGTCACTGCTTCGTGTTGCACTGTCCTCATAACTCCCAGGAGGCCCAGCAGCTTTCCTCGTGTTCATTGGCCTTTGGGCTTCCTCTTCATTGAATTCCCTATTCATACATTTCTCCATTTTTCTATGTGGCATTTATCTGTTAAATATTATTTGTTAAACATTATCTGTTAAATATTATTGATTTATATCTTTTTAAATAATCTTGGCACCAACCTGTGTGCTATATGTTATAAATATGTTTTCTAGTCTACTATGTGCTTTTAAACTCTGTTGTGATGTGTTTGTTACACAGAACTTTTCATGGATCAATCTCTTCCTTTATTTGTTCTTTTTCTGTCTTAAGAAATCCTTTCCTGGGGCGCCTGGGTGGCTCAGTTGGTTGGGCGTCCAACTTCGGCTCAGGTCATGATCTTGCGGTCCGTGAGTTCGAGCCCCGCGTCGGGCTCTGCTGACAGCTCAGAGCCTGGAGCCTGTTTCAGATTCTGTGTCTCCCTCTCTCTCTGACCTTCCCCCATTCATGCTCTGTCTCTCTCTGTCTCAAAAAAATGAATAAATGTTAAAAAAAATTAAAAAAAAAATCCTTTCCTGTCCTAATGTCATAAAAGTATTCCACTCTGTTTATTTCTAGCTGGAATTTACTATTGTGTAGTGCAAGGTGAGGTAAGGATCTGAAGCGCCATTGACTGAAATGCCCACCCTTCCCCACCCATTTGTAACTCTTCCACTCGCACATACATGTTCCCATACGTGCCCAGGTTTGAGTTGATCCCATTGATGGATGGGACCATCCCTGGGCCAATGTCAAACCATCCTTATGGGACGTTCCGCTCCCTGGCACAGCATACTCCCCTCCTTTTTCTCCCTTCTCAGAGTCGTCTCAGGGATTCTGGGAACTTACTCTTCCATGTGAATTTTAGCATTCAGTTGTATGACTTCGTATCCCATATAAAACCCTGTTGGCACTTCAACTAAATTACACTGAATTTATAGATTAATCAGGGGAGGGGGCATGTGATAATCAGTCCTCCCATCCATGAACATGGCTCATCCCTTCATTATTCAGACCTTTCTTTCAAAACATCTTTCCAATATTTTATAATTTTCTGCCTGTAAGTTTCACATTTTTTCAAAAATTTATTCCTAGGTTTCTAACAGCTTTTATGCTACAGTGTTTTATCATTTCTTTTATCTTCTCAGATGTTGCTGTTGGATAGGTAGCTACCGGTGACAAAGCACCCTGTTCAATTCTATAACTAATTCTAATAGTCTCTAGATTCTCTTGGATTATCCACGTAGTTACTTATACCACCTGTCAATAATGACATTTGACTCTTCCAAATCTTTCTTTCTTCCTTCTTCTCTTTCTTTTCTTTTTTCTTTCTTTCTTTCTTTCTTTCTTTCTTTCTTTCTTTCTTTCTTTCTTTCTTTCTTTCTTTCTTTCTTTCAACATTGTGGTGCATTATCTGGGACGGAAGGGTAAAAAAAGAGGCTAGTTTGGTTCCTGCTGATGCATATTTTTCAATGGAGAAGATCCAGAGCCTTTATCAGTCTGAAAGGCATCCATCTCTCTCATTCTCTCTCTCTCTCTCTCTCTCTCAATTACTTTTGCACCACTTAAAATACATGGAATCAGGTTATCAGTTGCATAAAAGAAAGTAAAACAATCGAGCCAGGAGTTAGAGCATCACAAAGACCCATGAGCACAGCAGGGCTGTGAGTCAGGGCAGGTAGGAGGCATAACACTAGTTGCCCATTAAGGGTTTGGGGAAAGGGTCTCACACAAAGGACACAGACCAGAGAATGCAGCAGGAGACAAAGAGCAGGGAGCAAAGTTATCAGAGGTGACACACACTGTGTGGACCCAAACGGCTTCCATCCCTTGTTTTCCCTCAGTTTACTTATCCATAAATCAAACCTAATAATATCTACATCTTATTTATGAGTCACGAATTCTCCTGGCTGAAAAAGGCAAATAAGGTTTTTAAAAGAGTTCTTAGTGAATAGGTAGAGGTTGGAATGCTCCAGGCCTTTTCCACATTAGCAGTTCACTTGGGGGAGGGAGGGAGAAAAGCTGGTTTTGGAATAAAGAGTAATAGGCTCTCCTTGAGTAAACACACACACACACACACACACACACACACACACACACACAGCCTCTGAGACTGTTCGGATCCCCAACCAACTAATCCCTCCGTTTGCGAATGACACCCTGCCTCCCGAGCTGGGCGAAGGCACCACGGCAGTCTACCCTGGCTGCATTGGACAGAACTGGAGGGTCCTTGAGAGACTCCCCAGAAGGTCCCAGGTCGGGGCAGGTAGGTACCTGGAGGAACCTCCCCCATGGGTAAAATGACAACAGCACACTGCGTATGAGACTCAGCTCAGTGAGTCTGACAGAAGTTGTTTCAAAGCCCTGGCATTTTTTATTGTGGGGGACAGGAACTGTGAGGGGGAGGCACTGTGTGTGCCTCTCATTGCCATGTCCAGGAGCTTCACGGCTCAACGTCAGTTCCCCTCTGCTCCTTTAATTATAGGAGCCAGAAACCCAGGCACTTTGTAATTTACCGTGCAGTTTGAGAGTCACTTTGAGCTGAAGACAAATTGCCAGGCCACCTGGGCAGAGCAGCGAAGTGTAGCAGGAGCCGGGGGGCCCTAGCAACCAACGGGGATGGCGCCCCGAGGAACACCTTCTTCAGGCTGGACCATCAGCTGGGGAGATTTAGGAACCACAGGTAGAAATGAAGCCAGTGCTACCCAAAGGCAACATCTTCCATCACAGGGTGTTTGAAGAGACCTGAGCAAACTGTATAAAAGATACACAAAAAGATACGGTGGCATTCTTTCAGACACACTCTGATCTGCCGCCTGAAGTACAGAGCAAGCCGCAGAAATTGACTTTTCCGGAAGGCCACACATCTCACATTAGCAGCTTCTGTGCGGGACTTAGGATGCAGAAGAAATGTCATTTACATTGGGGCCACACCACACTTTGCTGGCTTCTGTCACGGATAATGATGAAACTAAATTTAACACCGCCTGGCACTAGGGTTTGAGTTATGAGCTGGCCTTCCCTGTCGCTTCGCTTCATCCCTCTAAGTGTGGAGTTTGTAGATTTGTTAACTGCACGGAGAGGTCCCCTGGTGGGACCGCACACTTTGGTCTGTTGCCCCTCCACGGGCCACAAATCAATCCCTTGCCCCGCTGCCATTCTGTAGGGTTGGCACAGTGGGGGGAAGGGGGGGGGAGGGACCTGCCTCAGCCTCCTTTGGGGTTATGCCACCTTCGTGCCCAGGGCTTGTCCTCTCTTGCTAATTGACAGTGATAGCGATGACCCAGGCCGTGGGAGGGCTCTGGGCTCACTGACCAGGGTTAGGGCCTGGCCTGGGGTTTTGCTGCCAGACAACACTGATCTTCCCAACAAATGCAGCCAGTACAAACTGCCACCGTCCCTACAGTTGAAGATGGGATGGGAAAGTGACTTGCCTAAGGTCATACAGCTAGTGTGGAGAGCAGCCCTGAGAACAGCGACAGAAGCTCAGGATCAAAGCCAACTCCCAGGTGCCGGTGCCGGAAGGGGTCTTAAACGCAGGACCCCTGCCTCCAGCCCACCGCGCGGGTGTAGGGTCCTGAGCTGCCTGCAAAGCCTCTGACGGCTGCTTCCAGGCTCCGGGCCGCCCTCCCTCTTGGAGCCGCGGACACCGAGTCAGCACGGGTCCCCGAGCCTCTGGGCCACGCGCGTGTCACCACCGAGCCGCGGGGCCGCCCCGGCGCGCTCAGGGTCCTGAGCCCCGCGCCGCCCCCCGTCGAGGACAGCGGGTCCGGTGTGGCGGAGCGGGGATCCGAGGCCAGGGAGAGCTTGGTGGGCACTGAGGACAGCGCCCGCGGGCAGAGCGCGGCGCCCGAGACCGGCTCCCTCTCCCGCCCCGCCGGGCAGGTGCCCGCGCCGGGCCGCCGGGCCGGCGGAACTGCCCGCGGCGCTCCAGGCCCGAGTGGGCGCCCTGGGGCCACCCGATGGGTCCCGCCGAGCGTCCCGCGTCCCCAGTCGACTCCCCGCCGGGCGCCGCGGCCGCCCCCCGACCGCGAGGGCCGAGCCGATCGGGACCCCTGCCCGCGCGCGGCCGCCGCGCCGCGGGCCGGAAGGAGGCGCCCCCTCGCGCCGTGCCCACCGGCGGCCGGGAAAGTTTTGGGCGCGCGGGGCCGGCCGCACTCACCTGGCCCAAGTTGAGGTAGCCGTGCGCCGCGGCCACGCGGTCCGCCGCGGCCGGGCCGCCCAGCACTTGCACTGCCCAGTGGTTGGTGTAGACGGGGCGCGGCGGCGGCGGCGGCGCGGAGCAGGCGGCGGGCAGCGCGAGCAGCAGCAGCCAGCGCCAGGGGCGCGGCGCGAGCGGCCGGAGCCCGGGCCCGCCGGCGCCCCCCGCGTCCACGGCGTCCACGGCGGCGGCCCGGGGAGGCGGCCGGGGCCCGGGCGCAGGCGGCGCGCGCGGAGGCATGGCAGCGGCAGGCTCGCGCGGCGCCCGAGCGGCGAGTGCGCCGGGGGGTGGGGTGCCGCCTTTTAAAGCCGCTCCGCGCCGGGGAAGCGCCGCCGCCGCCGCTGCGGGCGGGAGCGAGGGAGGAGGAGGCGGCCGCGGCGCGTTCCCGCCCGCGCGGCCCGGTGGCGCCCCTGGGCCCGCGCTCCAGCGGCCCGCACCAGGACCAGCGCGAGCCGGGGGGTGGGGGGAGGGGGGCACCAGGCGGTGCGGGCGGGCGGCGGGGGAGGCCCGAGACGCCCCCCACCGGGGAACTTCTCGCAGAGTTTTAGGGCTCTCGGGACACAGGTCCAGGGCGGCCCCGAACGGCGGCCCTGTCCGCCCCCCGCAAGTTCTACCAGGAGCCCCGAGAGGCTCCCCCCCCCGCCCCCGCCTGGGGCAGCTCAGGTGAGTCCAGACCGGGGAGCTCAGGCCCGAGCCCTCCCACCCGTCGGGCAGCCTGGAGGCCTCACCCACCGGGTCGAGTTTAATCTTATTGAAGGGTGGCCTTGCTCATCTCAGTGTGAGATGGTGGGTTTGCAAGGGCTCTGGGTTTAAAGGAAAGAAGCCCCAAGGAAAGACAGGGTCGTGGCCCGGTGGAGAACGAGGCCTGATTGGAGAGGCACGTTAAGTGGGGCGAAGACGGCTGACAGATTAGCCGGACTCGAGGAGTGCACAGCAGAAACCCCGAGGCGCAGCCGACCCTGGAGAAGCAGGTGGTACAGGTGAATCCCCAAGCTGTCTGCTTCGTTTTCTGTGTGATTCTTGGGCACGTCGCTGTCCCTGCTGAGCGCAGGGCTCCACCTGTAAATGGGGATGACAACAGTATCCACCCCATAGGGCTGTTTTGAGGATGACATGAGCTCTTGCGGGGCGATAAGCTGTCCATAAACGTTTGTTTTTATGAGCCCAGGGCCTGCCACATGGTAGGTGTTCACTCGTGTAGACTCTTAAAAGCTCCTGGTGAGCTGGTACCAGTCAGTGGGAAAGTGAGTTGAATCATCCTTGCCCCTGCTGCCTGGAGCAGCCTAGAATGCAGCAGGTAATTATTTGGTGCACCCTGGAGAATTATGGAAGTGTTCACACTGTGAACAAGCAAGTGGGGAGAGGTGAGGACTGCTTCAGGATATCTTCTCCCATTACTTTCAGGACCCCTTGGTCCCTACTGGCGTCACGTGGAAAGCAAGACTTTACCCGGATGAATACAGGAGAGAAAACAAAACATAGGCCCCAGAAGGCCTTGAGGTGGGAAGGCAAGACGACCACTGATCCGATGTCCCGTTTCCAGAAGAAATTCCTATGGAGAGCTCGCTCGAGTCTGTGGCTTGGCAGATAGAGGTGGGGCAATAGGGGGCAGGAGGGGTGGGGAGAAACAGGATCTGTGGAGGTGGCTTCCCCGGGTCCTTTCCAGCCTCCCTCTCAGGAGCCCTTTGGTTTCGTAACTGACATGATTCATCCTTTCTGCAGGCGTGAGTCACCCTGAATGGAGGTGAGAGCACGGGAGGTATGGTAGGAGGCCCCACAGGGACAAACCAAATCCTTGTTCACAGGGCTTCTGCCAGGGAACCTGGAACCTGGGGATTCATTTCACTCACATTTTTCTCTTTTCTGCGCTAGATGCAACTTCTCCCACCTCACTCCCCCTGGCCGAGTGTGATCAGCTCCCTGGACAGACACTCAAGGCCTGCCCCATGCTGCAGAATCAGGCCCCTTGCATCCCCCTTACAGACGGCCTAGACGCTAGCCTGCCCCTACCCACTTAAGAGACAGGAGGCCCTGAGGCAAGCCGGGCTATCCTAGAGGTCACACCCCCCCTCTTAGCCAAAATCATACCCAGAACCCTCACCCTGTCTCTTCCAGAGGTCGCCTAGCTGTCCACAGAGAAGGGACGCTGGACTGATTCAGGGGGCTGGATTAGAAGTCTCACTCTGTCACTTTTCAGCAATCCATGTGGGAGACACCCGTCTCCCTTCTGGCCCCTGTCACCTGGACTGGGTCGGCTCTGTCGCAGATCCTGTGTTGTGCCTCTTCAAGTATGTGGCGCTCTTGAAGATAATGCTACACTGCACATAATCTAAGTTATTATGAAGCAATTCGTCCCTCCCCAGAGGGCCCCCACACACACCCTCCCACCAAGACAGCAGTGATTTTTGACAGGCAGAGATAAGAGTTTTTCCATAATAATTTAGCAGATTCAGGGATTCAGCCCACTGAACTGAGGAGCCTAAAATGTGTCTGAATTTTTATTTGGAGGGATCTGAATTTATTTTATTAACAGATCTGGTCCTTGTGAGCTACACTTGGCATTTATTGTGGAAGTGCCCAGGCACTATTTTGGCTTCAATGTTCTAGGAAGACTAGCTTCCCCAAATGAACATCCTAAATCAAATCACCTCCTGTGGGTCTCCTATTGATTTACGTGGTGACGGGATTAGCTCAATCACAGAAGGACCAGCCCTTGTATTGTGATGGAATCTGTAATAAAACTTGGTTGGTCTTCCTGCAGAGAGATTACTCCTCACTTAAGCTCCAGCCCTCCAGATGGGCCTTGAGGGTCCAACAGTTTGGGGCAGGGGCCAGGGTCGGGGTAGGGTGGGAAGAGGGCTGATCCTGCTTCCCTAGGTCAGAAGGCCTGGAGATGGACCGAAAGGTGACTGGAAGCTGGTCATCCATATTTCAGAAGTTTTAGAAAATGCTAGTACAGAGATGTGATATTTATACTAGAATCCTCCCAAAATCAGAGAATAGGAGGAGGAGCCATCACTGGGAAGATGTTATGGAGTTATGTGTTCTCATGCCCACACTTGACCCCTGTGCAGCAAGTACAGGATTGCATAGCTGGGGCCAAGCAACGCCCCATACTTCCAGGACCGCTGGATAGCAGAAGACTGCACACAACCTTCTGAGGTGTGTTGAAGCAGAATTTGATGCAGAAGTTGTTTCTAGTTTAAGTAACAAACACTTTACTGAAAAATCACATGTTGGAAACGTGCTAGGTTCCGTGAGCCAGGGTGGCATCCATCAAACAATGTCTGATGGGCACCACCTTCAGGATATTGGAGAAGAGCGTGCACTCAAAGCTCGGCCTCACCACGAGTTGTGCGAAGTCTTAGGCAAGTTGCTCCAGCATCTTCTGCTGGAGAGGGCAGTAATGATGCTGTCCCCGTGCAGGGCCCTGGGAGGCCGACAGGAGCTATTCTATGCAGAGCCCCTGGCCCAGCACCTGATGCCGAGTAAGCACTCAACAGTGGTAACAATGGTGACCACGCTGGGCCCTGGGAGCCCTGTAGTGAGATGGGATGGGCAAGGCTGCATATTCTGTCCCTCTGTGGGGTTCACAGGCATGTACATGTTCCACCCTTCGGCCATGCCTGCTTGCATGTTTTCTCAGATTTTAACATCCCTCATAAGGGAGGGCCTGGGAAAGATCAGACCCCTGCCTACCTCCAGCCCCTTCACCCCAGTCCCAGAGAAGGCTTCATCCTGCCCTGGGTTTCTACAAACTAGGGGTCCCCCAGCTGGTTCCACTGTCTCCCTTTCACACTTCTCTTTTCTCTCCTTTCCATCCATCCCGAGCCCCATCCACAGCTTCTCCCTCTAAGTGGTGGGTCAGGGGTCTTTCCCTCTCCATCCTTCTCTGAGCTCTGCCTTCCACTCATGTTAAAGCCCATGTATCTTGTCATCTCCTCAGTGCGGGCTCTGACTCATGTTGGGCTCTCCTCCTTTCTGGGGGGATGTTTGACCATCTGTGGTGGGGAGGGCATGGAGCGGCACCAAGCCCATTCTCGTCCCACCCACTCTTTCCCTCTCTGGTTAGACTTTCCCTTTATATCTAGATCCTCATTGTCTTAAGAAAGAGCCTTGTAAAAACTGCTTCTCTGGCAAAACAATTATCTTGCAATTATGTATCTCAGTGTTCCTTTCATAAACTCCCACGGGGAAATTTAGTGTCAAACAAGGAATTTAGGAGCAAAAAAGCAGAAGCTCCCTGAGAAGCTCTTCCCAACTAACAATGAGAGCATTGCAATTTATCTGCTTTCCCTTTTTGCCCTGGCTTCCAGGAGGCCCAGAGTCACATGTGATAGAAAAATCACAATTGTTAATTTTGTCCTTGATGCAGCAGTTTTAGAATGCCTTTAGTTTTAAGTACTAGAATACTCAACCAAAAGGAGCATGAACAGTAAGGACAGCTCATTATTTCACAAACAGGAATTTGGTGATAGGTGCATCCAGGGATGTTAATTCAGCAGCTCGGTGGTATCAGGGCTCAAGATAGCTTTTCTGTACTTTGCCCGGCTTTCTCCTCCTGTGCCTAAATCACGCGCTCAGATTGGAGCATTTTATTGTCTCCAGATAGCATCCAAGGAAGGAAGGGCAGGACACCCAGCTCATTTCCCCTCAGGCCCTATGGATCAGAACTGGGTCACAAGCTCACCCCGTCCGCCAAGCCGTCATTGACAACGTGAATGGGTTACCCAGGTTGGTTCCTAGCAATCTTGATTTCTCTCCTGGCGAAACATTACTGCCCCAGATTGAGCAAAATCCGAGATCTGTTTGCAAGAGGCTTCTCTAGGAAGGCTGTTGGGTGGGCGCCCAGCGGGTCTACGGGCTCCTCCTGTTTCTATTGTATCACCTTCCTGTGGATCCCGGGGCACAGGGCAGCCGCAAATGAATATTTATCGAAAGGAGGGAGGGAAGGAAGGAAGAGGCGGGGAGTTGCTCCCAAGCCACGCCCCCATCTCCTTACCATGCAGACCCTGGGGATCACATTGCCTCTTACCAAAGTCTGGCATATCAGCAGCAGGGTATGTGTGAAGACATCACTCTGACTCCAGGATGAGTTTTGGGTTCGTTGCCTAAGTACTCTTCCCGAGTGAGAATAAATTAGAAGTTGGCTCCCTTCATAGTCACGGCAAACGGAGCGAGGCAGAAGACGGGGTGGGAGTGGGGGAGGGGGGCGGTTTGCAGTCACAGACCAGGAGAGAAGAGCTAGACAAGAATCATTTTGGGAACCTGAGCCTATAAATCAGGAGTGGGGGAAAGTGCATCCCGGGGGACGTAAATGAAGTAACCTGGCTGCATAGGGTGGCAGTATTGGCGGTTTGGAGTCTTCCTGGAAAGTTCCTCTACCTGGGAAGTGCCCACCCCCAGCCCCAGCTTCTCTCTTCCTCCAAAGAAACAAAGGCCAGAGGCATGGACACTGTTACCCTTCTATCCTCCCGCCCCTGGGGAAAGGGGTCTCCCTGCCCCTCTCCAAAGCCATCCCTCCCCTGTTGGCTGGTCCCCACAGCATCCCTCTCCCTGTGGGGTCTTGCTTTGCCTGTTACCCACACTCCTGAGCAGTTCATGCCTTCCTCTCCCCAGACCCTTCCCCGGCAGCAGATTTCCCAGAGCCCCTCACCCTACAGAGGCACACTTACCCCCACCCCCAACCTATGCCCCTTCCTACCACCTCTCTTTCTCTCCTCCTTCCTTCACAAGCAAGGTCCTGGAAAAGGTCACTTTGCTCTTCACCTGAGTGTTGCCCTGGACCCAGCTTCCTCCTGATTCAGCAGCTGCACCCTGCAGTGCAGTTGGAGGACAAACAAAACCACCCTGGGTCTCCCCTGACACTCGTCATCACACACCTCTGCGGGCATGCTGAAACCCAGAATGCACTGTTCTCAGTGACTGTGTCTACCTTCCCTCCCTCCCCCACCTCCTTACTTGCTTCCTTCTAAACTCTTCCCAAGGAGAGACCTCTCCCCTCCCCCACCTGCACCTGCCCTGTGGCTCTGCCCACCCTCTGCCCCTGTGGCACACCCCCACTTCAGTCCTGCCTGACCCCACCCCACCTCAGGCACCAAGGGTGTCCCTGTGGCAACTGCTGACTTATCTCTGTGCACTTCACTTGGATGAGTTTCTCCTGCTGAATTATCTCTGTTTCATTACAAACATGCTGTTATTCCATCCACCTTTAAAAAACAACCTGGGGGGCACCTGGGTGGCTCAGTCTGCTAAGTGTCTGACTCTCAGTTTTGGCTCAGGTCATGATCCAGTGTCGTGGGTTCAAGCCCTGCATTGGTCTCTGTGTTGACAGTTCAGAGCATGCTTGGAACTCTATCTCTCTCAAAATAAATAAATAAGCCTAAAAAAAAAAAAAAAACTTGGAAAAAAACCGAAGCTACCCTTCAATTTCCTTTCTTCCCATCATAGCAAAACAAAATGCTCAAAAGTTGCCTTCATCCACTGTCTCTGTTTCTCTCATGCTATCTCTTACACTCACTCCAATCAGGCCATGCCCCCATGCCCTGTCCCTGTCCCCAGCAGCCCCCAAGTTGCTAAGTCCAGTGGTCAGTTCTGAGTCCTCATCCTAGGAGCCCTTCCCCGCAGCATATGACATGCAGAGTGCCTCTTCTCCTTGAAGATTTCCTCATGTGGCCCCCAGGATACCCCTCCCCACCCGCCTGCTTCTCTTCCTGGCTCTGTGGCTGCCTCTCTGCCCCCACTGACATTCTTCTTAGCATCGGGTACCCAAGCCCCAGTTCTCAATCTTCTTCTCTCTCCTTTCCACCCTCACTCCCTGGGTGATGTTGGCCATTCTCATAACTGGGGTGCCTGGTACATGCTAATGGTTCCCATCGTGTGTGCCTGGCTTGGACCTCGCTCCTGAGCTCCAGACAGCTGATGACTTCTCCACTGGGGTATCTAAGGCACATCACAAAAACTGAACTCCTGATCTTCTCCACCCCACCTCTCCACCCCCAGTTTCCCCTGCCACAGTAAAGGGCAACTCCAAAGCCTTCTCGACCCCTCTCCTCAAACCTGCTCGTGGGCTGTCAGTGAATCTGGTTATTTCTACCTTGGAAATCCTATTTTTCATCACTTCTACTGCTACCACCCTCATCCCTCACCTGGTGGAACTCAACAGCCCCCTAAATACCTACCCTATTCTGCCCTTGCCCCCTTGAAATAATCCTCAACACAGAGGGTCACCTGAAAACCAAGGTTTGACAGGCTGCTCCTTGGCTCTGACTTCTCCCAAGGGCTCGGGTCTCACACAGCAAAATCAAAGTCCTTATGATGCCCCAAAGATCTCATATGATCTACTCCCACTACACCCTGTGGGGTCTGCCAGATACTAGAAAAGTGTTGAACGAGGTGGTTCAGGCTGCTTGAAGGAAGTGACTTTTAAGCTGAGCTCCAAGAAATCAACAGGAAATACCCAGATGAGTGGACCATCAGTCAGGTCTAAGTGGGAAAATAGAAACCACACCAGTTATTTACAGTAAAGGGAATTGGTCACACAGGTGATTGAAAAGCTAAGATGGTGGGTGAAGGAGCAAACTGAGATTAACAGTCTCCTCCATCCCTGGGGGTGTTACCCAGGTGTTCCCCACCTGTTGGCAGGGCACCTGGCAGTGGGACTGGCATGTGCAAAGGCCCTGAGGCTGGAGGGAGGTGGTGTGATAGAAAAGCTAGAGAGGCAGAGGGGTGGAAGCATTGATACTGAAAGGAGAATGGATTAAGAGGGGGCAGGAAGGACAGCCAGAAGCTAGGCTGTGATGGCTTCATCAACCCTGGCAAGAATTTGGACTTGATCCCAAGAGGAATGGAAAGCTGAGGAGGAACGCTCCCACTGTTCCAACCAGCCTCTCCTCAGTGGCTCTCAAACCCATATCTGTCTACAGCCTAACTCAGTCTTCAGAAGGTCACACCTTGGCTCCCACATCTTTATCTCTTTACTCAACATCTTCATTGTCTCTGGCCCCTTAAGCCCACAGTGACCTACATCAGCCTCTTCACCTCCAACCTGCCCAGCTCCTGGCCTTGAAGGTCTTCTGTGGCATCGACAGAAATGCCATTACATCAGCAACCCCGAGTAGTTCTGCCTGATTCTGATCTCTCTTCCTGTTTCGTCCTCCCCATCCCTGTTGAGGTCCTCATCATGCACACATGAGGTGTTGTGATCACTTCCCATGTGGTATCTCTGGCTCCGACCCGCTGCCCCCCACCCCCCCCAACCACTGACCCAAGGCTTAGTTTCCTTAGATCATTTGCAGCCAATAGGGTGGAGACCAAGCTCAGCCCTGAGTCTCAGCGGTGGAGACACAGCCCTCACCGCCTTTGCAAGCTGCTGCTATCTTTCTTGCTCTTCCTGTCCCACCATGGGGCCAAATGCTGTTCCCAGCTGGACTAGCCATTCTGGCCTGGGCAGCCTGACTTTCACCACCTTCCTTCCTGGGCATGCCTTTCTCAGCCCTCTGCACACACAGATAGATTCATGCTCACAGGCTCCACCACACGTCCCCTCCTCTGTGAAGCTTTCCTTAACCGAAAGTACCCCTCCCACACGCCAGCCCTCCCGTCTTTGTCCCCAGGCAGAATTGCTCACCCTGACTATATTGCCTTATGCGTTGTGGCCCAACCATGATGACTGGTCATGGGATCTCTCACGCTCAGCTCAGTGCCCGACTGGTGTTGGGTCTCAGTAGCTGCTTTTCATCTCGTGGGGTTCCCTAGGCCCCCCTTTCCTCCCTGGAAAGATGAAGCCTTAGCCCTAGTGGTCTTGCTTGACACTTGTTTAAACAAGATAGGACCTGGGTCTAGTATTTTCCTCTTCCAGAACCTTGTGGAAGGGATTGGCTGCTCTGATGTTGGGTAGGCTGTGCTGTGAAGGGAATGCAATAGGTTAAAAAAAAAATCAGTTAGAGGGGCACCTGGGTGGCTCAGTCAGTTAAGTGTCTGACTTCGGCTCAGGTCATGATCTCACAGTTCACGGGTCCAAGCCCCACTTCGGGCTCTGTGCTGACAGCTCAGAGCCTGGAGCCTGCTTTTGATTCTGTGTCTCCTTCTCTCCCTGCCCCTTCCTTGCTTGTGCTCTGTCTCTCTCGTTCAAAAATAAATTTAAAAAACACTTAAAAACATTAAAAAAAATCAGTTAGAGCCCTGGATTCTTTTCCATAAATGTGATAGCCAGCTATGATCCTAAATGTCACTCTTTCCAGGTTATCTTTCCCTCACGATTAGGTGGCAGTGATTTTTCTTGAGAGTCAAGAACAGAAGAGCTGATTGTAGATATCCAGGAGCCAGCAGCAGACACAGGGCCAAGGGCCATAAGATCTGGGTCTCGGTTTCTGCTGAACAGGCCTGTGATCAGGGCAGGCTTCAGGCTGGCTGAGCTGGGACCCACACGAGTGCAAAGTGGCTTTATGACAAGTCAACGCATGAAGTGAAACAAGGTCCAGGCAGATAAGAGAAGGCTGGTGACCACAAGGCCCCAGGAAGCAAGACACAAAGGCATTCATATTCCTTTGCACATGCTGCTTTGGTTTCTCCTGATTTTGGTGTAACTTCCTACAGGATTGCCCTGCAGCCCAGTCTCTGGGGCAGGGTAGGGCAGCGGTTAGGGCTGTGGGCTCTGGGCTGAGCGTGGAATCCAGCCTGGCCCTTGCTGGCTGGGTCACTTTGGACAGGTCACTTATGCTCCTATGCCTCAGTTTCCTCC
Source organism: Acinonyx jubatus (assembly GCF_027475565.1). Taxonomy (NCBI): domain Eukaryota; kingdom Metazoa; phylum Chordata; class Mammalia; order Carnivora; family Felidae; genus Acinonyx; species Acinonyx jubatus. The sequence continues at coordinate 19,457,634 of NC_069386.1, forward strand.
GCTGTTCATGATACTTAGAGTGGCACCTCTTTGTAAAGAGTGAGTGAGGTCACCCGTGTGGGATAAGTGCAGCCCTTGCCACTCGTAAGCTGGCATCAAACCTCCCCAAGATCTGTGTCCTTGGTTTGGCAGACGCTGGCGGGGGTTGTGGTGACAGCAGAAGCGTGGGGTGGTGGGGCACCATGCCGAGTTACATTTAGACGTTACTAAAACCTAAGTGGTTCCTGTTATCTTGCTTGGATCTACATGGTGGATTTAGGGCTTCCAAAATCCACTTGAGGCTTTTTACATCCTCCTCACTATTTATAGTCTAAGCGCTCCCAAATCCCCAGTGCCGCCAGAATCCTTCCCGCTGTGTTTTCTCTGCACCCAAGCTCACTGGCGGCTGCATGATCCGTGGCCCCTCTAAGCCCCTCACTCTGTCTCTTCCAGGATCGACACCATCCTCCGGTTCCTCCCACACATATGCGCTCCAACAATGCTACCAGTTTCTGCCATCCCAGTCAATTTTGAAGGTGGAAAATTCAGTAACCAAACAACAATTCTGTGGCTCGGGTGATTTTGTGTCCGGCTCTTTTCCCTCTGGATTGGAGCTGAGTCCCTTACTCTTTTTCTTCCTCCTTCTAAGCCCTTTGCACCTCCATCCTGGAAAATTGATCTTTCACTAGAAACCAGTAAAATGAAGCAGCATGCCAATGTGGGTCACAGGTGGTCTCCATCGTTAAGAGGGAAACCGAATTCATTCCTCACCCTTGGGAACCTTCTCACTCATGGCCAAACTGTGCCTCTCGAAGCTCATGGAGGGCTCATGGCACACAGGCCACGTGACAGGAGGTGACCGTCCCATGGAATAGACAGGGAATGGTCCAAATGGAGTAGGATTGCCCAGGCAGGAATATGAGAGGCAGCATTCACTGCGGTTAGAGCAGAGATTCTTGAACTGACCATCTGGGTTCTCATTCCAGCTCTGCCATTTCCTAGCTGTGTGACCTTGGGCAAATCGATTAATCTCTCTGGGCCTCAGTTTTCCCAATTGAGCATAAGATGGGCATAATATGTGTGTTCACCTAGAATGAGTCAATGTGTAGATAAAGTGGTCTGACTTGGGCCTTGCACTTAGACAGCCATGTAAAAGCTATGATTATAAGACCAGAGGTTTGGTGATAACCAACTGCTTCTTGTAAATGTAGATGGTGCTAGAAGTGTCTGTGTATGTGCAGTTGTGTTAGCACAGATGTGCTCTGGGCTGGCCGTCCCCACAGGGCTAGCCTCCCATCTCTACCAGGAAAGATGCTCCATATCCCAGGCCTAGAAGGAGCACACAGCCCAGGCAGCATCAGCTCCCTCCCAGCATGTGCGTGATAAGAAGAAGGGAAGCAGGCAAGGAAGGTGGGGGCGGGGGTGAGGTGGGGTGGGGTGGGGGGTGGGGTGGGGGGGGTGGGGAGGACCGGGGAGGGGACTAGCCAAGGAAGAGAAACACACTCACACTTATTGAGGCCCCCTAAGGCTTTCTTGTGCATCTGCATCTCATTTGGTTTTAAAACTGCCCTGTGCAGTGGCTATCTTTTCCCTTTTTTTACAGATAAAAAAGCCAAGACTCAGAGGGAAGAAGGGCCTTACCCAAGGCCTCCCACCCCCTGAGGTTAAGTGAGCTAGCAAATATTCTGATGGGGTGGAGGGGGTGGTTGTGAAAGTCTGAGACAAAAGACAGAGGGAGGAAGCCAAGCAGTGCTCAGAGGTCCCTGTCTCTTCCTGCCAAACAGCAAGGGAAATCCTTGGATGCCGATCAAGGCACGAGAAGCCTTGAGGGAAGGGGAAGCTGATCTACGCATGGGTCAGTAGAAACAGAGGGCAGACCTGGGGGAGTCACTGATCATCAGGGACTATCTGTGGCATCCTCATCCCAGGGCTGTGCTTCTGGGGCCCTTGGAGTCCCTCCAGAACTGCTCCCTGGGGATCAACAGGCTGCACTGTCGCCTCCTAGAGGAGACAGAAGGAGGGGGATGGTGTGCCTGAACTTGCTGGCCCTTAAGCTCATGAAGGAGGCCAGGACACCTGAGCTGGGAATAAGAACTGTCAACTCAGGAGCTGCCTTGACTGTCTGTGTCACTCTCCGGACCTCTCTGTCAGGAAGAACTCAAGAAAGTGAGTCCCTTGAGTGGTGGCAAAACCAGCCCTTTGGAATAGAAAGACCCGAGATGCACCAACACCCTCTTCCAGAAGCAGGGACGCTGCCACATCTGAGGGCATTCATGGTCTATGAGCCTGGGGTTAAATGTCTTTGTAGCATGGTTTTGAGGGATTTGCTGGTGGGGTTGCCAGATAAATACTAGGTGCCCAGTTCAATTTGAATTTCAGATAAACAATAAAAAAATTGTTGAAGTATAAGTATACTCCACACTATAGTTGGGATATACTTATACTGATAAAACGATCTGTTATTTACCTAAAATTCAAACTTTCCTGGCTGTCTTGTTCTTTTATTTGCTAAATCTGAGGATCAAATGCTCAAGTTGGAATTGAGGAAGGCAATGTATCACTAATAATTTAAAAAGAAGTGCCAAACTGAGGCTTTGATTTAAAAATTCAGACTACTTTCTGATGCAGCCAGGAATCAAGGCAACTCGAACCATTAAAAGTGTCTCGCTTTCATTCTTTTGATACCTCCCTGCTGAGGGATAAGTCACTCTGTCTACTGAGGATCTAGAAACTTCTTCCTGCCCCCAATGTCTGTTTAGAAGTCAAGCTTATCCCTGCCAATAGCATTTGGGTATTGAATTATACCTTCTTAAAAAGAAGAAGGAGAAGGAGAAGAAGAAGGAGGATGAGGAGGAGTAGGAGGAGGAAAAGAAAAAGAAAAAGTCTTCTCTCCAGGGTGGCATTCAGATGCCCATGAGCTCTGCCATCCAATATGAATATTCTCTTAAAAATAAAAATTATGGTGCACTTAAAGAGGAGCATGTTATGTCAGCACTGGTGATAAGACAATTTATTACTGTCTACAAAAAGAAGGCTCAACCGACATGCTGGAAGCTGGCTCAGCGGGCCGTAAATTATGAGCCATTCTCTCCCTGGTGGAAATAAAGCCTCTTGTCAGTCACCGCACTCTTCCTTGACAGGCCTGCAGGCTGCAGGGAGCGGGCCTTCAGGAACTATGTGCCCATTACCTTCGAGAGCTGCCCGACCCGGCTTCTCCAGGCTCACCCCCCCTCCCCCCCCGGCCCTGGCATGGCCTCTACTCATGTCTTCGGGACACGTGTCCTTTTTGACATGAGAAAAGAAGGGTTTAGGGTCTCCCAGCAGGCAGGAAGAGAGCAAGAAAGCAAGAGCGGAGCTGCGTGGAAAAGGAGGAGGATTCCAGACAGGAAGTCCTTGGCAGAACTCGCCTCTTGGAGGGCACCTCCCTCGGCCTCTCAGAGCTGGGCTTTCCTGGGCGGGAAGGTGGCGTCGCCAACAGGCAGCGCTGTGTCCACCCGTGGCAGCCTGCTGCCTGTGATGTGGTTTGCCTCCTGAACTGAGCGGGGCTCAAAGAGGGCCGTGGGGGACCTGTTGGAGATGGTGAGGAGGGGCTTCCTCTACCCTCCAAGAAGGTGGCCTCCCAGGGCCTCCCAGGGCCAGCTGCACAAATCCAGAATGTAGTGTGAGCAGCACCAAATCCCTCTCCCACGGACCCCATGCCCACCTCTGACAAAGCTGGTGAGTGTCCCACATCCTCCCTTCCCTCCAGTAGATGCACCACCTTCCAAAAGCAATCTGCGCCATTAGCCCACTATGAGGGCAGCATTTTAAGCGACACTGAGACATATCTGGATACATCCAGGCAAACAGACATGCACACCAGGAACAAATAATATGGATAATTGGTAGGGAACAAATGTGGCTAAATGTGCCTGTTGTCTGTGAGAATAGGGTTAAGCATCTTCAGAGAATGGTTGAGGGATTAGTTGGCAGCATTGCCAGATAGATACTAGATGCCCAACTGAGTTTGAATTTCAGATAAATAGAAAAAAAATTGAGTATATGTCCCACACAATGTTTGGGATATACTTACACTACTACAATGATTTGTTATTTAAAATTAGAACTTGCCTGGCTCTTCTGTACTTTTATTTTCCAAATCTGGCAGCCCTAGTTGGGGGTCAAATATTCCAACTGGAATTGGGGAACACAATGTATCATTAACATTTTATTTTTAAAATTTTTTAAAAAGTGTATTTATTTATTTTGAGAGAGAGACAGCATGAACAGGAAAGGGGCAGAGAGTGGGGGTGGGGGAGGGGAGAGAGAATCCTAAGCAGGCTCCACACTGCCAGCGCAGAGCCCAGTGCGGAGCTCAAACTCATGAAGCCGCAAGATCATTTCCTGAGCCGAAACCAAGAGTCAGATGTTTACCTACTGAATCACACAGGTGCCCATCTCACTAACATTTTAAAAGAAAAATGTCAGGCTAAGTTTTCAATTTTAAAATTCAGAACACTTTTCAGGGCTAGGAATCAAGGCCTGTGTCCCACTGAGCTCAGGTATGGCCCATTAGGCATCTAGACAGATTAAAACAAAAATAAATAAGAACAAAGAAAGAGACAGAGGGGAGGGGAGATCACGACTAAATGGGACATCTGAGACTATCTTAATAAGCGGGCAGCAGCATCCATGGGAGAGGTGGTAGCTCCCTCCAAGCCTGCACACTATAGGGAAGCTTTGTGAGCCGTATCTGGAAGAGTTTGGAGGGCCTGGGGAAGGCCTCCTTTGCCTTCCCATCCTGGCTTCAGTGGGCTCCATGGTGGGAAAGAGCAGAGTTGAGAGGGGCCCGTTCTCCAGCGCCTGTGAGGGCCCAGGTCAGGAGCACCAAACACCAATGCCCTCACCCTCCTCTCTGCACCCTACCCTGCTCTCACCGTCAACTCCAGTTACCTCAGCACAACAGACAGCTGTCCAAGTCAGGGGAACCCCTCCCAAACAGTTCTTACTTCTTCTATTTCGTCCTTTCCCTTAACAACTTACCTGCCCTCCTTAAGTTTTCCATTATGTTTTTCCTCCATTTTCTCCTGACTTGTTTCCCCTCCCCCACAATATAGTTTTCTGATGGTCAGCGAGACACTTGTCCTCCCTGCATAACCCAATGTGAATTGCCAGTCCGTCGCCCTTTCTGACCTGGAAGACAGAACTTTTCCGTGCACTGTGTTGGGATAGAGCAGGTAAGAACAGAATGCCCATCTGCTGTCCTGCAACACCCATGAGCTGCCCTCAGCATGAGATACACTTAGCACGTGAGAAATGATTCATTAGGGCAGACACCGGGCGGGAGGCCACGGGGACACACATTGCCCTTTGCAACGAGGAATCCAGCACAGTGGAGAAAATGTCAACAGCACTGTCTTCTAGCTCCAAATGTTAGGTTGTTGAGGTAAAGGGGGAAAGGGCAGGGTTATGGATGATTTTTCTTTTTTTTTGAGGGGGGGTGCTTGTGGACTATTAACTGTAGCTCTATATGAACCAGCCCTTTTAAGGGTCTACAGAATAATGACAACGTTCAGGCCATCGATGTCAAGGGTGCAAGCAGTCCCAGGGCTGTCCGAGTCATGGATTAAATAGAATCCGTGATAGAGTATTTTATCGAACTGTTTCCTAATTACTCGGAAATTAGTCGTTCATGTCTGCCATACACAGTAATGTGCTAAGCATGCGTTCTGTATAATCTGCATTTTGTAGGGTTAACAGAGAGCTGGCTGTACCTGCCACCACCGGGCCCAGAACTCTTTCCATTCTGTATTATCGTGTGCTTTTGCCCAAAGAAAAGGGATGGATCGGGGCCGAGAAGTAGGGAAAAGGGCCATCCCCAAATGAGCATGTTTAAAGGCAAGGAACTATCGAAGTGTCACACACTTTTGCTACCAGCCCGTCATTTGAATGCTTTTCCAGCCAAGTGCATCTGCAGTGACATTCTCCCCTCCCTGGCTCCATCAGGCAAGGGGAGGCTCCTTGCTGACCGTCGGGGACAAGGACCAACTTCTGACAGGGTGAATTATTCCTAGCACCTGAGGAGTAGTTAGGACATGTCATGTCAGGGGATGTCTGGGCACCTTTTAGATCAAACATTAATAGCCCATCCTGGCCCCAGTAATTCTCTCACATGGTTGCAATCCTGCTTTTATTTTTTCTGTATGCTTCGCATAAAGGCAGTGTTGGCGCTTATTTTACATGATGCAGCAAGACACATTGACCTGCCTGGGAAGATGTTTCACTCAGGGCTTTTCCTACAGATGCCAGGCAAAAGGTCCAACGCACAGCCCAAAGGGAAGAATAGCCAAGTGGTCATTAAAACTAAGAAAAATGCCATTGTAGTACGATTCTAAGCGTTAGTTGAATAGACAATGACACTAAAAATAACTTGAAGGAGTTAGTGAGATGGCCTGCACTTTTGGCCAGGGGAGAATTTTTCCACGTGTAGCATGTAAGTGATCGTCAGGATTTTGCCATCAGCTGGAAACACCAGATTTGACTGAAAAGCCAGAGCATTCACTGATGCTGAGATTCAAGGGTCCTCCAGGTGGCCCACAGTGTCCTTAGGCAACTCGGCTATCAGGGTGGTAGGTGTGATCAGGGGGAGTTAGATCTCTCTGAGGGCTTGTACCCATGTGCCTCCAGTTTCAGAGTCTATGGGACATCGTACCCATGATCTGGGATGTTAGATGTGGTCCATGGGATGTTTTACTTGGTGTGTAAGAAGTCATACAAAAATAGGAACTTCTTCCCACAGCTAAAGGGGAGGGACAACTGGGAGAACAGGAGGCCATGTGCACCTGCCAAGTGGAAAGTCAGCTCAACTGAGAGTTTGTCTGTTGGGACTCAGGGGTGGTTGGATGGTTATGGAAACAGAAAGCAAAAAGAATCTCCAAGTCTCTTGAACTAAATGGGGCTTTCTTACATGATTCTCTCCTAAGACCAGTACACATGATCTTAGGGTCTCTCATTATAACCAGAGGCCAATGTAGAAATCTGTCAGAATGGAAGGTCCCAGCTGGCAGTTGGCTGTATCACAAAAGGTCACAATCATGGACTTTCACTTGTACAGAGACTTTTTTCTTAGGTCTTTTGAATCACATTGCATGTTGAAAAACAACTTGGCAATTTTGATTTGCAACTCAGACACTTCACTTTTCATGTAAACCCCCTGGTACCTACACGTATGTGCACACACGCATGGCCATCAGGGCAGTATCTCATGCCCACTGTAAGCTCATCCTTAATTTGGGGGTAGGAAATACTAATGATGAAGAGACTGTCCCTTCTACCTACAGCAAGGCCACCATCCTGGAGACTGATAACAGATACCAAATATACTACTTGTGTCCTGATGGTCTAAGAAACTGAGCTTCACTATCAACACATTTTTATGTCTAGTTTTCAGAACATGGACGTATCCATAATTCAATGTTTATTTTATTAATTTAATGCATTTTAAAATGCGTTGCTGAATATGCACGGTAGAAGAGGACATCGGATGAAAAACAAAAATTGCCCACTCCATTCCCTTTCATCACCCCTAGTCCCAGAAGCCACCACTATGAACCATTTCTGCATTTGGCTTTTCTGATGGTTAGTATTCTAATTCTCAATAGCATACTTATATCTCTATCTTGATATTCAACTTAGGCACTAGCTACTGACTCCTTGCTGGGAAATATGAGGACTTACACTACATCCTCTCTAAATGTTGTTATTATTTTTCTTTTTTAAAAAATTTTTTTATGTTTATTTTTGAGACAGAGAGAGACAGAGCATGAATGGGGGAGGGTCAGAGAGAGAGGGAGACACAGAACCTGAAACAGGCTCCAGGCTCCGAGCTGTCAGCACAGAGCCCAATGCGGGGCTTGAACTCACGGACCACGAGATCATGATCTGAGCCGAAGTGGGACGCCTAACCAACTGAGCCACCCAGGCACCCCAACAGTTATTATTTTTCGTTTTTCTGTTGGTTACCTTTGTAAGTTTCAATCTCACACCTAAATCTCATTTCTTGTTCTATTATTTTCAGACAATCTGTTAATTTCTTTCAACAATACCATGACAACTTTCACTTTGATAGAGTTGATCATTTTATGTACTATTTTATGAACATAATTAACTTTTCATGTTTTGTTCACAGGATGGTTCTAAAAAAGAATAAATACTGTTTATGTTATTATGACTTTGTAAATATTGTTTCTTCAAAAGTCAATCAGTATGGTAGGAATTTATTCCCTTCTCTGTGGGTCCTGTGTCATTAACTACAAGTCATGTGAAGGGTCATTTGTTAAAATCATTTTGCATTTTTGTTTCCTTCGTATTTAGACATGAGTTTCTGACAACTTTTCATTTTTCTTGGGATTTTTATTTGCCTGAATTTTTGTTTGTTAAGAAAAGAAACATGCCTTTACCTGATCTTCATGATTTATAAACCTCTTAATCATACTATTTCTTGAAGCCTTTTACTGGACTACATCCTACAGTAACAGAAAGGGTGCGTTGGCACAAATTTTCTAAGTGATTATAAACCTAAAACTCTATGTTGCTCACATACATAAGAATTTTCTGGGTATAGAATATTGGGTTTTTAATTCCATTTCCCAGAATTTTTTATTCTACTATCCAAAGTTCTGGATAAGATATCTGAGGCTAGTATTATTTTTGCTCTTTTGAGGGTGACTTTTTCTTTTCTCTAGAAGTTTTAGGAATTTCTCTTTATGCTTGATGTTCTGAAATATCTTGAGTCTGAATCAAGGCATGGCTCTTTTATTCTTCACCTTCTTGGAACTTGGAGGATCTTTTAGTCTGGAAATAACTACCTTTCTTCAGTTCTGGGAAACTTTTTCCTAACATGTCTTTATTCTTTTAATTTTAATAAAATCTGTACATTTACATGATTTAAAAATTTGAGTAATTCAACAAGTCTTACAATGAAGCTAGCAGTTTCTTTCCTACTCCCTAGAAGCCACTATTTTCAATGCTTTTAGCTTTCTGGTATTTATGTCCATATTTCTAAATAGCATACTTACACTGCTGTTTATTAATTTTTTTGTTTGCTTGTTTTAAATATAATATATTTACTTCAGGCAAGGGACAATAAGGGCTTAGCTTTCCATACTCTTAAGTATATATTTTCCTTCCTATTCTTCTAATAGAATTATATCATAATTTTTGGACAAATTAATATTTAGAATTTATATTGTTATGACTATTATGACTACATAAATATTATTTGAGACTGTAGCCCTGTAGCACATTAAAATTTCCTTTCTTATACATTTTTAGTTCTCGTTGCAATTGTTTGTTTACATATTTATTTATTAAAAATTTTTTTTAATTAATTTTTGAGAGAGAGACACACACAGCATGAGTGGAGGAGGGTCAGAGAGAGAGGGAGACACAGAATCTGAAGCAGGCTCCAGGCTCTGAGCTGTCAGCATAGAGCCTGATGCAAGGCTTGAACTCATGAACCGTGAGATCATGGCCTGAGCCGAAGTCAGACACTTAACCGACTGAGCCACTCAGGCACTCCTATTTGTTTCTTTTTTAAAAATTAATATCTAAGTTAGTTAGCATATAGTGCAATGATTTCAGGAGTAGATTCCAGTGATTCACTTACCCATTTAGCTCATCCCCCCACCCTCAACCCCTCCAGCAACCCTCAGTTTGTTCTCTGTATTTAAGAGTCTCTTATGTTTTGCCCTCCCCATTTTTATATTATTTTTGCTTCCCTTTCCATATGTTCATCTGTTTTGTATCTTAAATTCCACATATGAGTGAAGTCATATGGTATTTGTCTTTCTCTGGCTGATTAATTTTGCTTAGCATAATACCCTCTAGTTCCATCCACGTTGTTGCAAATGGCAAGGTTTCATTCTTTTTGATTGTCGAATAATATCCATTGTATGTATATACCACATCTTCTTTATCCATTCATCTGTCAATGAACATTTGGGCTCTGTCCATATTTTGGCTATTGTCTATAGTGCTGCTATAAACATTGGGGTGCATGTGCCCTTCGAAACAGAACAACTGTAACCCTTGGATAAGTACCTAGTAGTGCAATTGCTGGGTCGTAGGGTAGTTCTATTTTTAATTTTTTGAGGTATCTCCATACTATTTTCTAGAGTGGTTGCACTTGTTTAGTTTTTTAATGTGCCTGTCACAAATCCACCCTCAAACTCTTCAACAGAAGAGAAAAATCGAGATTCGCTTGCACCCTATATATCAATAGTTCATTCTTTTTAATTGCTATATGTGCTTGATTGTATATTGCTTATACCACAATTTGCTTATCCATTCACCTGTTGATAGACATTTGGGTTGTTTCCAGTTTGAGACTATTATTACAAATAAAGCTGCCATGAACATTCATGTACTAGACTTTATGTGGACATATGCTTTCATTTCTTTTGGGTAAATACTTAAGAGGAGAATGGCTATACCATATGGTAGGTGTGTGCGTTTAACTTTTTCAGAAACTGCCAGTATTCATAATCTATTGCTGTGTAACCAACTACCCCAAATCTTTCTGGCTTAAAACAACATAATTTATTATCTCAGAAAGTTTGTGGGTCAGGAATCCAAGCATAGTTTAACTGAGTGCAATCAAGGTGCTGGCCAGCCCTGAGGTTTCATCTGAAGAGTTGTTGAGAAAGGAGCAGATTTTAAACTCACTCAGATGGTTATTGGAAGGATTCAGTTTCTTGAGGACTGTTGGACCGAGGGCCTCAGTTCTTTGTTGGCTGGAGATCTCTCCCAGTTCCTTACCATATAGGCGTCTTTGATACAGTGACTAGCTTTATCAAGGCCAGCAAAGGACAGAGTCTGTTAACAAGATAGAAATCACTATCTTTTGTAACCTAGTCATGGAAGTGACATCCTTTCAGTGCTGTTGCATTATATTGGTTAAGAGAGGGAATTATACAAAGCCAGACTGCTAGGAGGTGGGGATCATTTGGAGCCCTGTCAAAATAATGCCAAACAGTTTTCCAAAGTGGTTGTATCATTTTACATTTCCAAAAGAAGCTCTGAGAATTCTAGTTGCTCCTGTCCTCGCCAATATTTTGAGTCATCAGACTTTGTAATTTTAACTATTCTAAAAAGTGTGTAGTGGCATCTAATAGGGATTTTAACATCCATTTCCCTACTGAACATCTTTTTATGTGCTTATTTTCTATCTCTGTGTGCATGTATTTTTCGTGTGTGTGTGTGTGTGTGTGTGTGTGTGTGTGTGTGAAATGTCTTCTTAAATTTTTTGCCCATTTAAAAAAATATGGACTGTTTGTTTGATTATTATCATATTTTGAGGCTCCTTTATAGATTCTGGATACAAGTCTTTATCCGATGTGGACTTCCAAATATTTTCCCTGAGTCTGTGCCTTGTCTAATTTAGTCTCTTCACAACATCTTTCAAAGAAAAGACTTTTTTTTGACTCTAATGCAATTAAACTGATTAGTTTTTTCTTATATGGATTTTGCTTTTGATGTCTTATCTGAGAGATCTTTACCTGACTCAAGCTCACAAAAATTTTCTCCTGTTTTCTTCATCTAGCTTTGTAGTTTTAGGTTTTACATTTAGGTCTAGGATCCAATGTGAACCAATTTCATTTTTTTGCATTTGTGTATTTAATTGTTCCAGTGCCACTTGTTAAAATGATATCCTTTTCCCCTGAATTGTCTTGGCATCCTTTTCAAAAATCAGTTGCCCATCTGTCTGGACTCTGTATTCTCTTTCATTGAGCTGCTTCTCTGTTTTTATACCAACACACATTGCTTGATCATTGTAGCTATATCATGAGCCTTAAAATCAGGTAGTGAAAGACCTTTGTTCTCTTCAAAGTTGTTTTGGCTATTCTGGGTCCTCTGCATTTCTATATAAATTTTGGAAATAGCTCATCAATACCTACAAAACAATCTTCTGGGATTTTTATTGTGATAGTGTTAAAAAATATATATCAATTTGGGGAGATTTGCATCTTAATAATATTGAGTCTTCTGATCCATGGATAAGGCATATCTCTCCATTTGTTTCTATCTTTCTTAATTTCTCTCAGCATTGTTTTCTTGTCTTCGGTGTAAAGATCTTTCCCAGTTTTTCTCAAACTTATTCCTAAATAGTTTGTATTCTTGATGCTATTGTAAATGGTATTGTTTTTTGGAATTTCAATTTCTAATTATTCATTGTTAGTATATGGAAACATTTAATTTTTTTAATGTTTATTTATTGAGAGAGAGTAAGAACGCATGTGCCCATGTGCATGAGTGGATGAGGGGCAGAGAGAGAGGGAGAGAGAGAATCCCAAGAAGGCTCTGTGCTATCAGTACAGAGCCCGACACAGGGCTCAATCTCACAAACCATGAGATGGTGACCTGATCTAATCGTGACCAAAATCAAGTCAGACACTTAACCATCTGAGCTAACCAGGCACACCCACACTTAATTTTTTTTGTATGTTGATCTTACATCCTACAATTTTGTATAATTACTTCTTTTAAAAAAAAAATAACGTTTATTTATTATTGACAGAGAGACACAGAGTGTGAGCAGGGGAGGGGGCAGAGAGAGGGGGAGACATAGAATCCGAAGCAGGCTCCAGGCTCTGAGCTGTCAGCACAGAGCCCGACGTGGGGCTGGAACTCACAAACTGTAAGATCATGACCTGAGCCGAAGTCGGTCACCTAACCAACTGAGCCACCCAGGCGCCCCTTGTATAATTACTTCTTAGCTCTAGTAGTTTTTTTGTAGCCTCGTGAAGATTTTCTACATAGATGATCATGTTTATAAAAGAAGACAGCCTCCTCCCCAACCCCCCCCCCCCCGCCCCAAATCTGGATGCCTTTTATCTTTTTCTTGCCTTATTAAATGGGCTAAAACTTCTAGGACAAGGTTGAACAGAAGTAGTAAAAGCAGATATCCTGAATTGTTCCTAGCTTTACAGGGAAAGGATTCAGTTTTTTTTTTTTTAATGTTTATTTATTTTTGAGAGAGAGAGAGAGAGAGAGAGACAAAGAGTACAAGTCGGGGAGGGGCAGAGAGAGAGGGAGACACAGAATTCGAAGCAGACTCCAGTCTCTGAGCTTGTCAGCACAGACCCTACGCGGGGCTCGAACTCACAAACCATGAGATCATGACCTGAGCCGAAATTGGACACCTAACCGATTGAGCCACTCAGGTGCCCCCATTCAGTTTTTCTTTAATTTAAAAGATTATTTAATTGGAAGTACAAAGTAATAATCATAAAAGAAACTTTGTGAGGGTGAGGTGAGGTCTTCTAATAGAACACAGTATACTGAAACATAACACTGTGCTTGCTTCCTTTTCTCTCTTTCTTTCTTTCTTCTTTCTTTTTTAATGGACTTTAGTTTTCAGGGCAGTGTTAGGTCCACAGCAAAAATGAGTAAAAAGTACATAGGTCACCTATACCTCTTGTACCCACACATGCACAGCCTTGTCCACACATTCTGCACCAGAGTGGTACATTTGTTACTGCCTTTTTATTGTCCCTATTGTTTTGCCTTTTCCAGAATGTCATAGAGTTGGAATCATATGGTAAATATCCTCTTCAGATTGGCTTCTTTCATTTAGTAATATGCATTTAAGTTTATCTGTGTCTGTTCATGGCTTGATAGCTCATTTCTTTTAGTGTTCAATAATATATCATTGTCTGAATATACCACAGTTTATTTATCCATTCACCTACTGAAGGACACATTGTTTGCTCCCAAGTTTTGAATGATAAATAAAGCTGTTATAGATCCATGTGCAAGTTTTGTGTGGACATAATTTTTCAACTCATTTGGGTAAATAAATACCAAGGAATGCAATTGCTAGATTGTATGGTAAGTGTATATTTAGTTTTGTAAGAAACTGCCAAACTATCTTCCAAAGTGGCTATACCATTTTGCCTTTCCACCAGGAATGAATAAGAGTTCTTATTGCCTGACATCCTTGCCAGCATTTGATGTTGTCAGTGTTTTAAATTTGGATGCCACTAGGTATGTGGTAGTATCTCATTGTTTTAAGTATTCAGTTTTCACCATTATGTTTGATCCTAACTATAGATTTTTCTTAGATGCCCTTTATGAGATTGAGGAAATTCTCTTCTCTTTCTAGTTTGTTGAGAGTTTTTATCAGGAATAGATGTTAGATTTTGTTAAATACTTTTTTTTTCATCAATCGAGATGGTCATGTGATTTCTCTTTTTTAGTTTGCTAATATGATGAATTACACTCATTGATTCTCAAATGTTAAATGTTGCATTCCTGGGATAATCCCTATTTGGCAATGATGCATTATTTTAATTTTTTGTTAGATTCAGTTTGCTAAATTTTGTTAAGTATTTTTGCATCAATTTTCATAAAGGGTAGTTGTCTGTAGTTTTATTTTCTTGCAATATCTTTGTCTGGTTTTGGTATGAAGGTGATGCTGGCCTCATAGAAAGATTTGGAGAGTATTTCCTCTTCTTCAATTTTCTAGAAGAGTTTGTGTAGAATTGGTATTATTTCTTCCTTAAATGTATGGCATAATATACCAGTGAAGCCATCTGGGCCTGCAGTCATCTTTTGGGGAAGGTTTTTTCTTACAAATTAAATTTCTTTAATAGATCTATTCATATTCAGATTATGTATTTATGATTCATATGATCTATTTCAGATTCAGATTATTTCTTTAAAAAATATTTTGTGATAAAATATTCATAACATACAATTTACCATTTTAAGCATTTAATTATATAATTAAATGGCATTAAGCACATTCACAATGTTCTCTAACCATCATCACAATCTATGTCTATCTATGCATCTATCTTTTTTTAATCATTCTAAATAGACACTTTGTATCTATTAAAAAGTAAGTCATTTTTCCCCCACCTCCTGTCATTCCCTGGTAATCTCTATTTCTCTCCATGAATTTGCCTAATCTAGGTAGCTCATACATGTGGAATTATACAATATTTGTCCTTTTGTATTTGGCTTATTCACTTAGCATATAATTTTCAAGATTTATCCATAATGCAACTTTTATCAGAATTTTATTTCTTGTTATAGCTATCTCTTTCTCTTTGAGAGAGTTTTGATAACTTCTATCTTTCAAAGAATTTGTCTCTTTTATTTAAATTTTTAATTGATTCACATGAAGTTGTTTATAGTATTTTCTAATTTTCTTTTAATATCTATAAAGTCTGTAGTGATGTCCCCTCTCCCATTCCTGATATTGGTAATTTGTATCTTCTCTCTCTTTTTTTCTGATACTTCTGGCAAGAAGCTTATCAATTTCATTTGTCTATATCAAAAAACAAACTTTTGCTTTCATTGATTTTTTTTGTTTTTGTATTTTCTATTTCATTTAATTAAGCTCTTACCTTTATTGTTTCTTTTCTTCTGCTTTGCATTTAATATTTTCTTCTTTCTCTTATTTCTTATGATATGAATTGATTTATTCAAGACTTTCTTTTTTAAAAAATGTTTATTTATTTATTTTGAGAGAGAATAGAAAGCAAGCAGCAGAGGGGCAGAGAGAGGGAGCCAGAATCCCCAGCAGACTCTGCACTGTCATGCAGAGCCTGATGTGAGGCTCGAACCCATGAACTGTGAGATCATGACCTGAGCTAAAATCGAGAGTCAGATGCTTAACTGACTGAGCCACCCTGTTATCCCAAGACTTTTTTTTTTTTTTTTAAATATGAGTATCTGGTACTACAAATTTCTCTCTGCATACTGCTTTCATTGAATCTCACAAACTTTGATGTGTTCCATTCATTTTGATTCAGTTATCTTTGGATTTCTTTTTTGAGCCATGGGTTATTTTAAAATATGTAATTTACTTTCTAAATATTTGGGGATATTCCAGCTACCTTTGCATTACTAACTTTTCATTTAATTTCACTGTGGTCAGAGAATATACTTTATTAGACTTAAATCTAGAGATTTTTTTTCTTACCAAGACTATAGCCTATATTAGCAAAATTTTGCACTAAAAATTAAGTGTATTCTTTTGTTAGTTGGAATGTTCTATAAATATCAATTAGGTCATGTTGGTTTAATGTCTTGTGCAAATCTTCTATATTTTTGCTGATTTTCCATCTACTTGTTCTGCAAATTATTAAGAGTAAGATGCTGAAATCTTTTAATTATAATTTGGATTTGTCAATTTCTCCTTACAGTTATATCCACTTTTGCTTTATGTATTTTGAAGCTCTGTTGTGATGTACATTGATGTTTATGTTTGTTTTGTATGTTCTTGGTAAATTGCTTCCTATATTATTATGAAATTACCCTCTTTATCTCTGATAATATTCTGTGCTCTGAAATCTAATTTATCTGATAGCCACTCGATATCTTTGTACTGGCATTAGAGTAATGTATTTTTAGGTCTGTTTTTCACCTTTTATGCCTTCTTTCAACTTTTATATTTAACTTGTTCATGTCTGTAGTCTAATGGGTTTCTTATAGGAAGCATATAGTTAATCTTGCTTTTTTATCCATGTTGACTGTCTCTGCCTTTTGATTGGGGATGTTTATACCATTTGCATTGAGAGTGATCATTGATATGTTTGGGTTTCAAAATATCACCTTGATATTTGTTTTCTATTTGTTCCATCTTTCCTTTGTTCCTGTTCTCTTCTTCTATCTTTTGGATTGAGTATTTTTATTATGTAATTTATTTCCTTTGTTGGTTTATTAGCTATAGCTTTTAGTTTTCTTATTTTAGTGGTTGTTTAAGGATTTATAGCATACATCTTTAACTTATCACAGTTAACTTAAAGCCATATTATACCATTTATGTTTAGTATAGGAACTTTACAAGAGTATAATTCCATTCTCTCTTCCCTGAACTTTATGCTATTGTTCCTACATTTTACAGATGTAAATGGTTACCATTTTCATATTTAAAAATTAAAGAATACTTTTAAAACAAGAAAATAAGTCTTATATTTTTTCACATATATATCATTTATGATGCTTTTTTTCCTTTGGGCAGATTTGGGATTATTCCAGACCTAGAATCTAGGACTATTCTCTTTATATATCCATGACTTCTCTTAAGACTTCTATAGTGCGTCTGTTGGTGACAAATTCTTTCTGCTTTAGCATGTCCAAAAAAGTCCTCATTTTGCCTTTGTTTTTGCAGGATATCTTCACTACGTATAGAGTTCTAACTGGACTTTTTTTTTTTCTTTTAGTACTTAAATATGTTGCTCCACTGTCTTCTGGCTTGCTTTGTTTCCAACAAGAAGTTGCTAATACTTGCATCTAAATGCAATTTATCTCTGATTTTAAGCAATTTGATTATGATGTGCATTTGTGTAGTTTTATGTTTCTTGGGATTTACCAACTTCCTTAGATCTATGGATTTATAATTTTCATCAAATTTGGGGGAATTAGGGTGATTATTTCTTCACATATTTTTTCTGTCTCTTACCCCCACCCCACCCTGCTATCGTCTCCTTGTCAAGTGTGAATTGCATATATAATAGGCTCTTCAAGTTGTCCTGCAGTTCACTGATGCTATATTCAGGGTTTTTTGTTTTGTTTTTCTGCTTTTTTTCCCCCTCTATATTTTATTTGGATAGTTTTTTTGTTATGTTCTCAAACTCTTCTTCTTTTCCTTTTATTTTCTTAAAATTTATTTATTTTAATTTTTTCAACATTTTATTTATTTTTGAGAGACAGAGATAGAGCACGAGTGGGGGAGGGACAGGGAGAGAGAGAAACACAGAATCCAAACCAGGCTTCAGGCTCTGAGTTGTCAGCATAGAGCCTGATGCAGGGCTTGAACTCATGAACCATGAGATCATGACCTGAGCCCAAGTCAGATGCTTAACTGACTGAGACACCCAGGCGCCCTCTTTTTTTAAATTAAATTTTTTTTTAATTTTTGATAGAGAAAGGATGAATGGGGGAGATGCAGAGAGGAGAACAGAGGATCTGAAGTGGGCTCTGCACTGAGCAGCAAACCTGATGCAAGGCTCAAATTCATGAACTGTGAGATCATGACCTGCTGAAGTTGAACATTCAATTGACTGAGCCACCTAGATATTTGTCTTCTTCTTTTTCAGTGTCTAATATACTAATTCATATTTTGGAATTCATCTAATTCATCTTTTGAATTTTGACTGGTTCTCTTTTCTGTCTCTGATATGTCTACTTAGCATGTTACATCTTTCCTCTATCTCGTTGAACATATGGAATGTGGCCATAATAACTATTGTCTACTTCTGTCGTCATAGTAATTTCTGGGTTTCTTTATATTGATTTTTCTCTTCATTATGGGTTATATTTTCTTGTATATTTGATAAATTTTTAGATGATTCCAGACATTGTGAATTGTACCTTATTGGATAATGGATGTTTTTCTATTTGTGTTAATATTCTATTCTATTCTATTCTATTATTTATTTATTTATTTATTTATTTATTTATTTATTTTTAATATTTATTTTTGAGAGAGAGACAGAGCATGAGTGGGGGAGAGTCAGAGAGAGAGGGAGACACAGAATCCGAAGCAGGCTCCAGGCTCTGAGCTGTCAGCACAGAGCCTAACGTGGGGCTTGAACTCACAGACTGTAAGATCATGACCTGAGCCAAAGTCGGATGCTTAACCAACTGAGCCACCCATGTGCCCCTATTTGCATTAATATTCTTAAACTTTATTCTTAGATGCACTTAAGTTACTTGGAAACATTTTGATTTTTTTGAGGTTTGCTTTAAACTTTGCTAGGCTGCACCAGAACAACCTTTGCCCCACTACTAAAGCAATACCCTTTTGAGTACTCTACCCAATTCCCCATGAATCATGAGGTGTTCTACTCTGGCTGGAGACAATATGAACTATTCCCAGCCCTAAGTAAGTTCCAGAGTTGTTCTCTGCTCTTTTGGGGCAGTCCTTCTGTAGCCTCATGTCACTTCCTCATATGCATACATTTATCAGTACTCAGCTGAAGACTCTGGGGGTCTTTGAAGATCTCCAAAGCTCTGTACCTCCTACAGCTCTCTCTTCTCCAGTATCTTCCCAGTGAACTCAGCTGCTTTGACCATGATAGGCTTCCAGCTCTGTCTCTTCAACTCAGAGAGACCAGTAGGCCCAACCTAGGTTCCTCCTCCCTGTGCTGAGATCTGGAAACTCTCTGCAGGTAGTACTCTGGGCCAACCTGAGGGCTCACTTCTTTTGTTTCCCCTCTCTCAGTTATCACCCCCAATGTTGCCTAATGTCTAACGTCTGAAGGTCAGTTTCATCTATTTTTTCAGAGTTTTAGTTGTTCCAGAAGAATGGAGAAATCTTGTTCCTGTTATACTATCAACTAAAACATACATACAGTAATCTTGTTTGATGGATGAATTTATTTTTGAGTTTTCATTTATTATTTTTAAGATTTCTTCTGCTCATTGCATTGTTTCTCTTCCAGGTTTCCTTTTTCCTTTTGCTTCTGCTTGTCTTCTTGGTAGAGCTTTTCCTCATATGTTGAGTGATCCTTGCTTTCTTGCAATAATAATATGAAGGAGGTCCTAAGCTTCTGACTGACAGGGCTTGCCAAATATTGGGATTCACAATGGGTGACCTGGTTGAGCTATTTTATTGGGGAAGTCCCAACTGTCAATATCTGGAGAGCTTATCTTTTTTTTCTGCTCAGAGACCCCAGAGGGAGGAAAAAGTCTCCATTCCCCTGCATTTGTTGTATCATCTTGGATGTCAGTGTTTCTAGAGCAGAGGGAAGTAAGGAAACTGAGAGGTCTCAGCCTTCAATATGTAGACTCTGTCTAAACCTCCCCATTTTAGTTTTGGTACCCTTCCTTCTTGGTGCCTGGTGTTCCCGAGTCTAGAGTCTCCATGGTTCAGCTTCTTGGAGAAGAAAGCTCTGATCTTCTGGAAAGGGAAGGTGATGGTGACTTGAATGCACAGGATGAAGGAGGGGATCCTGGGAAGTCTCCCTACTTCTTGTACAGATTTTCAACCAGTCTTCCTCATCTGAGCCTCACTCAATCCCTTCATTGAGAGCTGATGCTTACAAGTCCTGAGTCCTCTTCAGTTTCAGGATTTTCCTAGAGATTAATGTAGGCTTCACCTTTCTTGGGTCTATTAACAGTTACCACTCATCAAGCTATCTCCCAGCTTCTGATTTTGTGGATGCAAAATCACCCCCAAATTTCTGAGGATACTAACTAGATTTGTCAAGTTCTCTCTGTTTCCTGGGTTATCTCTATTTTTCTATGGGGTCAGCTATTCTGTTCAGTGTTCTTGATATTTTTCTTTCAGATGACCAGTTTTCCCATGGGCCTGGTTATCCTTGGTCTTCTGTTCATATTTTAGGATGAAGGACCATACTTACACTGGTATGTTGTGTCTCTTCCATAGTCCATACCCTTGAGTTAATGACAGGCTTGAATGGAGGAAACGTGTAGGGATAGACCTGTGCATCTGTAGACATTGTTTTAGGGTTCACAAATAGCATTTTGGTGCTCTTGGCATCATCTCTGGATATTAGAATAGGACGGCACCAATACCTACACTAAACAGCTTGGATCTCCTTGGTCAAATGTCTTTAGGAAGAACCTTCTGCTTTGTTAGTTTGTCGGTTTGCCTAAGGGATAAAGATCTGATTGTCAGTCTCTCTCTGTGTAGTGGGGAAGGGTTTGGGGAAGGGACTGACTGACACAACTGTTTTTGTTAACAAACCTTTAATTAAACATCCTGTTTGATTTCTTTTTTTCACTTTTTGGTTGTGATCCCACAGCCTCTACATGTTCTGTTGGGAGGATTGGCCACTGCTATGAGCCCACCACAGTGTTCTCTGAGCGTCCATGCTTGGCCCTGTCCCATTGGCTATCTATGCCCTGTATCCATTTTAATGTCTTGTTTACCTATTACCCCTTCTTCAACCCCCCTTCCTGTTTTGGGAGATTATTTCATTTTGTACCTCTTTATTGGGATTTGGAAGAAAAAAGAAAAATCCATGCGCAAAATCCACCATCTTAAATCAGAAGTCTGTTTTCCCCTAGTTTTATGAGTCCTTAAGCTTCCACAGAATAAACACATAATTGCTTTTTCCTTACCCCAGGAAAATGTCTAAGTTGGAGTCAATGAACCTTCCAAGTTCTTGAGCCAACCAGTGCAGTGTGTCTGTGATGCTCGGACTTTATGTCCACCGATTTATGGGCGGGGGGGGGGGGGGCGGGAAGCATCGTCATCTGGGATGGATCTGAAGCCAGACTTGCTGTAACAAGATATGTAACTCTCAGGGATTACAGAATACTGAATTGTTGCAGTGTAGACCCCATAAGGAAACTGAAGCTGCATCTGGGAATCAAACTGAAATAGAGCCTGAGCAGATTGGTCCTTAGGTGATTCTATCCCACAAATAATACATTATCTGAGGCCCTGTGCTGGAGGGGGATTGCTGCAATAGCCAAGGGACCTGTTGCTCAGGTGTAAGCACTTCCAACCCATCATCCTGGTGCTATGGTTGCACTGATGCCAGAGTCCCCACAGGTGAGGTATTACACAACAGGGGGATGGCTCCCAGAGGAAATAAAAGATCTGCAAGAAAACTCCTTTAATTACTGAAGAAAAAATAGCTACCATGCTGAATATAAAAAGTCTTCTCCTCTGCCCATCAACTAGGAGAGAATATGGATACTCACTTTGCTTCTCCCAGGTCATTTCCTGATCTCATATAATATGTTCAGATATAAGTAAGAGTAATTCCTCAAACCACCCTCCAATTAAAAAAAAAAAATTCATTCCCTGAGTATCTCTGAACCTCGACAGATTTAAGGATGGATACGCATTAAAATGTCACAGTCTCCTGAACTTTGTGCTTTTACATTTCCTGTTTCACAACTACTGAGATATAATTTCAAGTGCAAAAATATCTGTCAGGGAGGATATTAAACAACTCCACACCTTCAGCTGTTCTGTCTTCAGCTATTTACAGATATGTTTCAAAAACATACCATTTAAATATGAACAGCAACTTCCTGCTAAACTTGGGATGTAGCAACCAGCAAGAAATATGGCCCCCGGTGGTGAGGGAGGAAAAAATAGTTTCTGTATACAAAGCCCTAACATAATAAACAAGCAGAAGCACTTCCTGATAAATAGCGCCAAGCAAACATTCATATCCTTGCCTCTGCTGTATTCAAAATATTTTTACTAGACCAAGTGCAAAGTATTATTATCATTAATATTAAGTTTATCCTTTTTGGAACTGATCCAGGCTCCAGTTCTACCAGAAGGTCTGGTAGGAACCAAGGGTATGGACGTTTATCATGGCAGTTACTTCAGTTTTAATTCTCTTCATATAAATGTTGCAAAGCTGTGGATGGATATTAACATTACTGTGCTTGATGAAACCCCGCCCAACAGCCCTGCAGCAACCACCCCACAAAATCATCAAAACGGAAATTCCAGGGCAGTAAACAGGCAGAGCGCAGATCCAGCGACAGTCTCTGAAGGCAGCACCAGGAAGAAAGGCAAGGACAATGGCAAAGACATCTAGGTCCCCACAGGTTCCCTCTAGCCACCACACGAGGAACCCAGCTCGGGCAGAGACATTGGCACCCAGGACCCAGGACCTTAAAGAAATCACTCATTCGTGTTCTCGTTCACCCAAGCGAAATGCAAACCTGGCTGTTCTCTTTATTTAAACCCAAAACAGAACACTTTTTGTTGATATGTGACATATATCCAGAAAAGTGTACACATCATACATGCACAGTCTGATGAATGTTCACAAACTGAATCCAACCCGATAAATAGCACCCAGACAGAGATGCAGAATATTAGCAGCCCCCAAGAAGGCTCGTGTATTCCTCGTGTCCCCTTACAGTCAAGACCTGCCCTGGCTCCAGGGATGACCACTCTCTGGGCATCCTCTTTTTTACATATATTCCTGCACAGGAAACTGGAGCTCCGGAAATTAGATGAAGTAAATTAAGTGCAACTTTGTGCCTATGTATTAGAATTGAGGACACAATGCCATACACGACTAGCAGGGATGTCCCCACTGATGTCTTTCAGCATTCCCCCAGGATGGGTGAAGGCTTTGTGGTGGGAGAAAGAGAGGAGTGAGAGGGGATGGGTAACAACTGCTCACATGGAGAAGTGTGGGAGAGGCAGAGTTTCACACGATGTCAAGTCCCTGAGGGAAAATAAGTCTTGGTCAGATGGGCCTGGTAGGGTGAGGGGACATCAGGTAGAGGTGGCAGCCTCAGAGTTTCATGTCTCAGTCTGCCCCCGGCCACCTGGCTCACCAAGAAGCTGGACAGCAATTGTGAATGTCTTGCTTTGACACCACCATCACCACCCCTATGAGCTCTGACTATGGCCCATTGCCCTGCTGACCTCAGACCGTGAGCAACTTCCTAGACAGGTTGCAGTCCTGTCCTCTAGAAGCTCAGAACCAAGTTCAGAAGACAAATGGGCAATGGGGTCAACACCACCCAGTGCAGGGTGGGGCGTATGTGATGGGCAGGCAAGAAGCCCACAGCAAGGGCTTCTTCATGTGTATTACTATAACTATTCAACACGTTTCCTGAGTGAACCAATACATGAATGAATGAATGAATGAATGAATGAATGAATTCATAAAGCACCTCCCATCTTCCCTGAACTGGGAGCAAGCCTGATAGCCGGCTGGGTTGACCTGCAAAAAAGTGGCCAAACCAAGGACCAGAAAGCCTGAGTGACCATGGGGCCAGCTGAACTACAGATAGGGCTCAAGGAAGAGCTTTGGTCAAGATGAGGCTCCCGGACCTACCTGGGATTTCAGCTACCAGAGGATCCAATTAACACTGGTTTTGGGCAATAAATACATTATGTTACTTCACACACACACACAAACAAGAACTGAAGAGGCAGGTGGTTCCCAGGTGTGTTCAGTGCCCAGCAAGGTCACTGACGGCCTCTCCTCCATTCTCCTACTCTGTCCCCTCAGCTGTTGGTGCTATTCATCATATCATCAAATCCTCAGCAGCTTTTTTTCAGGGAAGGAAAAGCAAATGTCGCCCTATTTCTTATTGGCCAAATATGGTCACCTGACCTACAGGGAGGTTGAGAAAGGGAGGATCTGACCGCTTTCAGAGCCATTCTCCCTAATCTTTGGGGCTGAAAGGGACATGATTAGACTATGCTGGCACATCTGAGAGCTTCTGTGCACTGTCTCAGTGCCTCCAAGAGCCAGTGTGGTTCACTCAGTGAAGAACACAGGAGCCCAATGTCCAGGACTGCTGTGCATCCTTGAGCAGGTCTCTTGAGATCTTGACCTTCTCTTCATTCCAATGGTGCAGCTGGACAGCAGAACCAGTAAATCTTCCCAGTCATGAAAGTCATGGCTCCATAATTTCTGTTCCCTCTGCCCAGATGAGATGCCCCAGTGGAACTCTGTTAGCTTGTTCCAAAAATGGCAAGGTTGTGAAAAAAACTAGGAACATAGCTCATGTGTCAGAGGTGGCATTGCTGCCTGTTCTGAAAATTGTTACTTATCTATAACACATGAAGAAAATCTAACACAAAGATCATCATACTGTGGGTTGTGTCCCCAAAAAAGATATACGTTGAAGTCCTAACCCCCAGTATCTGTGAACATGACCTTATTTGGAAATAGGGTCTTTGCAGATGTGATCAAGATGAGGGCATACTGAATTGGGGTGGCGGGGGCGGGGGTGGTTATCCAACATGACTGGTGTCCTTATAAGAAGAGGAGAAGACAGGCACATTCAGGGGGAAGGCCAAGGGACAGCGGAGGTAGGGAAGCTGGAGCCACCAGAAGCTGGAAGAAGGAAGGAGGGATTCTCCCCAGTGTCTTCAGAGAGAACATAACCCTGCAGACACCTTGCTTTTGGACTTCTAGCCTCCAGGAGTATGAGACAACAAATTTCTGTTGTTTTAAGCCACCCAGTTTAAGCCACCCAGTTTGTGGTACTTTGTTACAGCAGCACTCTCATATAGGAGCGCCTGGGTGGCTCAGTCCGTTGAGCATCCAACTTCGGCTCAGGTCACGATCGCGCAGTTCATGAGTTTGAGACCCACGTCAGGCTCTGTGCTGACAGCTCTGAGCCTGGAGCCTATTTCAGATTCTGTGTCTCCCTCTCTCTCTGCCCCTCCCCTGTTCATTCTCTCTCTCTCTCTCTCTCTCTCTCTCTCTCTCTCTCTCTCTCTCTGTCTCTCAAGAATAAAGAAACATTAAAAAAAAGAGAGAGAGAAACCAACACAGATAATAATATTTAGATATCCAGACCTTAGCAGGACAATGTGTTGTCTGTGTTCTCCTCCATATTCCAGGAAACAGGTAGGAGAGCAACGCAGTGGAATTTGTCTTTACCCCAAGCCAATATTGCCAGAAACCCTCAGGAAGAGGCAGTAAGGTGTAGGAGCTAAGAGCCTGGACTCTGGAGCTTGAATTCAAACCCCTTCTCTGCTCCGTCCTGGCTATGTGACCTTGGGTAAGTCACTTAATCTCTCCTGTGCCTCAATAGCCCCATCTATAGGTAGAAAATAAAATTGGGTTGTAATGAGGAGTAAATGAGTTAACATGTGCAAAATGTCTAGGACAGTATCTGGCACACAGTAGGTTCTTGCTAAGAACAAAGGTTGTCATGTCTTAGATGTCTTGTCTGTCCCCTTGTTTACAGCATAGCTCCAGGGGGTCACTTAGTGGACTGCTTTAAAGTGAAAATGGGTGGACACATAGCTGGAAAGATCAAGGCCATATCTGGAGTCATAAAAAGATCAGGAGTCAAAGCTAGACAAAAAAAGCCAAGAGCAAAGTGTGTACAGGGTAAGACCAGGACACACAATGTACTGAAAATGCCAGCGGATGGGTTGGAACTCAGATATTGGAGGACAAAACAGGTGCCTGCAAGTCCTGACAAGCAAGACCTGGAGGCACAAAGAGGTGGAGCCCAGAGGCCAGCTCCCTGGCAAAGGGTAAAACAGGAGGTGCTTGACAACCAAGGCAGCACTTGGTGGAGGTTGAGGGCTTAAGGAAACCCCTAAACAAGGGATAGTGAAGGGGCTGCTGCCTACTAGGTGCCTGTGCAGGGCATGGCACCATTAAGCCCACCAGACTGGGAAGTGAATACTAGCAGGGTAGGGAAACTTGTCTAGGTCACATGGCTATGGGCCATGGTGGATGTGAGTGCCAGGGAATGGTTGGGCCTTGCTGCTGGTGCTGTCAGGCCCAACATGGGCTACTGGGCATACCCCAACTCTCCTGCTTCTGTGCTTAGCTAGACAAAGCCCAGGGACACCCAGCTGCACACTAGTCACAGCCCAGGAGAGAGCTGCCACTGGTTTGAGGAACAACCAGCTTGCTCTTCTCAGGGCATCTGAAACTGTAACCCAGGCTCACTTTCCTGCCCTGAACAAGCAAGAAAGAGAAGGCAAATGTACCTTTGGCCAAAAGTGTAAATTTGAGAACTAAAGCAAACAACATCTAATTTGTCAAGATACACACAGCCTTGTGATGGTTATAGTAAGACAAACAGGCCCAGAAAACTCCCCAGCAACCTCTTACAGCTCAAGGAAACAAAAACTTGTGTAAATAACTTTGGAAACAAATGGCAAAGGATAAAAACAAAAGAGAGCACAAAATTGTTCAGTGGCAGTGGGGCACCCAACCCCCTCTAGGGGACTCTGGACCGATAGCAGTCTGTGACATAGTCCTGGAGTTCTTGGCCTTCTTTCCATTCTTAAAAAAATTCATTTATTCATCACCATAACTCCTGGTAATATGCTTTATCTTTACATTTTTCCCTTTCATCTTTAATCTCCTCTGATTCTGCACTATTAAGAAAGGAGAATTTCATTCATTGACCTTAACCCTACCTCCCCCAAATCATGATTGCCAGTTTTCATATTTGTGACACTGACAGTGACAAATGTAGTGTTGAACACATACTGCTTTTCTGTCGGCTGTAGACTGTGCTGAGCGTTCCCCATCTTTCCTCTCCTGCTTCCCTCTCTTCCTCCATCAGCTGGGTTTTCCTTTTACAATATCAAAGATTTAGAATAATCTGTTTGACAACCATAATTAAGTTTTCTGTTCTTTGTTAAGTGTTATCTGTGTGTCAAAACAAGTACATGGCATTTGCATTTTTATAACTCTGTAAGTGCTATTCCTAGCAGACAAGTTGCTTCCTTCTAAGGCCTGATGGCTTTCCCAGGCCACAAAAGGAGAATGATTTGAGCATCAAGGTCAGATGGATTCTTTTTCTTATACACATTCATTTTGCTCAAGATCATGCCACATTTTTAGTTTGATTATGATTAAACCATACCTTTTGTAGACAACTTTATGTTTTTTTCCCCTCAATGTTCTAATTGCCTTTCTTTTTTCTTGGCGACAAAGAATACCTGCCTCCCAATTCTCAACCTTTTCAATCCTGCCATCTGCACTGTTTATTTGTCCATGGGCATGGCTCCAAACTTGTCATTCTATTTTCCCATCTGTACTGCCAGGGCTGGAAGACTGTGAGCTATATTTCCCAGGACGGTTCTGCCAGTGAAAGGCACTAGAGGCTGGATGAGAGAAAGCATTTCCCCTGTTCTGCTCTGGTGGCAGCAACCGTATGTGACCACAACCTGTAGATTCGTAGAGCTGTAGGTTTCCACGTTCTGCAACAGCAATAGCAATAGCCAGAGGGCTAGCTCCTGGCTTCCAGATGAATGGCAGAAGTGCTCACAATGCTCATAAGCTCTAGATAAACCCACTTTCTATTTCAGGCTTATACCTACTGATCTCTAGGTGTTAGGGACTGAATTATGTCTCCCCAAAATTGATATGTTAAAGCTCTAACCTCCAATGTGACTGTATATGGAGGCGGAGTCTTTAAAAGGGCAATTAAGGCTAAATGAGATCATAAGAGTGGAGACCTTATCTAAATGGCTATTGTCCCTATAAGAAGAGGAAGAGACACCAGAGATATCTCTCTCTGCACACATGCATAGAGAAAAGTCCTTGTGAATGTGGCTGTCTGCAAGCCAGGAAGAGAGTTCTCACCAGAGGCCAAATCTGCCAACACCTTGGTCTTGGACTTCCAGCCTCCATAACTCTGAGAAAATACTGGTTAAGCCACCCAGTCTGTGGAGCTTCTTTTATGCAGTCCAAGCAAACTAATACATTGAGTAATATCAATTGCCCATTTTTGTTCCTCTACTGTTCAGTATTTTCTTTTCCCTTTACATCTTAGTTTTGGAAGTTTTTATTGACATTTCTTCAAGCTCATAAATTCTTTCCTTGGTCATGTTCAGTCTATTGATGAGCCCATCAAAAGCATTCTTCATTTCTCTTATGGTGTTTTTGATTTCTAGCATTTCTTTTTGATTCTTTCTTAGAATCACTTTCTTTCCATCACTTTGCTTTATATTATTGATCTGGACTTGCATGGTGTCCATTTATTCCATTAGAACCTTCCTCATATTAATCATAGTTTTAAATTCCTCATCTGATAATTCCAAAATGTCTTCCATATCTGAGTCTGGTTCTGATGCTTGCTCAGCCTCTTTGAATTCTAATTTTTGTCTTTTAGTATGCCTCGTAATTTTTTGTTGAAAGCCAGGCATGATGTATAAGATAAAAGGAACTGAGGTAGGTAGGCCTTTACTGTGAGATTTTGGAATTAGGTTGTGTTTATTGCTTGTTGTAGCTATAGGGGTCAGAGGCTAAAATGTCTTCTGGTGTCCTTGTTTTTGTCTCCCTTGTTGTCTTTGGGTCTCCCTAGAGACTTCTTTTTTTTAAATATTTATTTATTGCAGAGACTTCTTAAATACCATCTGAGATGTGCTGTTCTTTCTATTGTATTCCTTGGTTATTACCCAAGAGCCCTACTTATGTGGTGGTAAGGTGTAGGGGAGGGGAAGCATCCCATAGTCCTGTGGTCAAGTTTCTTTTAGTAAGCCTATGCCCCTGAGCTGTGACTTTCATGAGTACCTCTCAGTCCCTCTACCCCCCTTAGGTGAAACAGAAAGGATGAAGGGACTGGAGTTGAGTATTTCTCTCACCCCACGTTAGTTAGACTCTGGTGAAACTCCAGTTGGTTAGGCTCTAGCAAAATCGTTTCTCTTGAGGACAGGCCTTGTTAAGAAGAACACAATGCTCTGGAAATATCTCAGAATGGTTGCTTTCCAATTGTCCTGCTGGAAGCATAAGGGAATTTTTCTCTGATCTTCACTGTGAGAACCTATAAAGAACCTGGAGGTAAAACTCATAAAAGTGTGGGACCCTCCCTAAGACTGGGGCGCCTGAAGTTTTTAATTCTCAAATTTGTCCACATAGAGTCTCTAGCAATTCATCAGTGACAGTTTTGGTTTTTCAGGCAGGGTACTTGTTCCATGGAGGTTTTCACTCCTGGTCTTCCACGCTCCAGTTTTGTGGTTTGCCCGTGGCCTCAATAGTCCTATAGGTCTAAGAAGAGTTGTTTGTTTTTCAGTTTGTTCAGCTTTTTTCTTGTTGTGAAGGTAGAAGTGATGACTTCTCCAAGCTCCTTATGGGCCAGACTGGAAACTGTAAGTTGCTTTTAATACTTTTTAGAGCCATTCCCTGATTACAAACCCCCTCTGTTAGAAGTATCTAGAGGAGTTTTTGTTTTCCTGACTGGACACTGACCACATGTTATCTTACTGCACTGACTCTTCCCTGCCTGGAGACATCCATGTCAGAGCCTCCCGGACTCAGGCTTCAATCCAGACCCCATGTTCCCCAGTCCTGCCACATCCTTGTCACCCGGGGACTTCCCTTCACTGACAATTTTCTGTAGAGTTCCTGTTTCTTGGATCCTGTGTCTTCCATAGTAGTTTTTCTCTTTGTTTTGGAAGTACTTCTCCAAGAAACATTTTAAGAAAATGTTGCAGAATTTGAGTTTGCAGAATTTGAAATATTATTTCACTGGATATAGAATTAATGTTCAAAATATTTTCCATCAAACTTTTGAAGGCCTTCTCCATTGTCTTCTAGAACCCACTCTCTCGGAGGAAATTTGGTTTTTATTCCTTTACAGGTAGTCCATCTTTATTTATTTATTTTTCTCCCTGGATGCTTTTAGCATCTTTTCTTAGTACTCTGAAATTTCTTTATAGACACTGTGTCTGGATGTGGCCATTTTATTATTGATCCAGAATAGCACCTGCTAGGCCTTTTCAATCTGAGGACTTCTACCCCTCACCTTTTAGAAAATATTTCCTATAATATCTGAGATTATTTCATTTTTCTGAGTATTCTCTGCTTGCTCTGAACTGCAACTGTCAGTTGTTGGACATCTTGGACTGATTTGCTACTCCTTTTTTTCTCCCTCATGTTTTCGGTTTCTTATTTTTGTCCTATAATCTGGGAAGTTTCCCAATTTTATTGAATGTTTTATTTAAAGAATCATATTCTTAATTTCTAAGATTTCTTCTTTATTATGTAATTATTTTTTTCACAGCATCCAGTTTTTGTTTTACAGATTCAATAACTTCTCATGTCTCTCTGAGGATATTAGAATTTTTAGGAATTATCTTCTGATCCCTGAGTTATTTATTTTTGCTATGGGGGTGGTTGTTTTGTTTGCAAATGTTCATATTTCCCTTTCACGCTGCTGGTCTCCTTATGTGTCTGGTGATCCTTGATCCTTCTTTTATCTTTGGGAGTGAAGCTCCAGGCTGATAGTTCTGGGTGTCTGGTGTGTGGTTCCCCTGGGGTTGTAGTTGGTCTGTACCCCATGCGGCCTCTCCCTTGCCTGGGGCAGGTGACAGGGAGCTTTGTATAAGTAGATAGGCCTTGTGGACTAGAAGGTCCACTTTGGGATGAGCAGTTGGGTAGATGGCTGATATGGGCTAAATGAAGAAGGCCTTATTTTAGACCAGTGGTTCTCCATTTTTTAAAAATCCTAATGCTCAGACCACATGCAGAATCCGTTAAGTCACAATCTCTGCGGGGATGAGGCCCAGGCATCAGGATTTTAAAGTTTTCCCAGGGGGCGCCTGGCTCAGTGGGTTAAGCGTCTGACTTGGGCTCAGGTCATGATCTCATAGTTTGTGAGTTTGAGCCCCACATCAGGCTCTGTGCTGAGACAGTGCAGAGCCTGCCTGGGATTCTCTCTTTCTCTCTCTGTGTCTCTGCCCCTCCCCCCCACTCATGCTTTCTCTTTCTCAAAATAAATAGTAAACATAAAAAAAAAATTTTCCCAGGATTACAGTAGACAAACAAGAGTAGAGCTTCTATTTGGATCAGTGACTCTCAACTCAGTCTCCTGGAGCGTTGTTAAAACAGGAATGGATGGGCCCTCAAGGAAAGAGTTTCTGATTCAGAAGGTCTGAGGTGGGCCCAAGAATTTGCATTTCTAATTGGCTCCCAGGTGATGCAGATGCGGCTGATGGAGGGACACATTTCGAGAAGCACAGCTTTATGGCTAATCAGCCCGTACTGGAAATCTAGTTCTTGGGAAGTTTGTTCAATTTATCTAAAAAAGAGCCCTTTTTTGGCCTGAGGTCATAATTGCTTTGCGCTTTGAGGGGGCAGGGAGGCCGATTGACTTAGCAGCTTCATAAACAGATTTCCAATTAGTCCTGCCCTTTCCGGCTCTTCTCTCCCTCACCCTCCCAAGCCTGCCAGCTCACAGTCTGTGCCCCTCTGGGGTTCAGGGAGGGATGGGGTGCCTGTCCACCCCCAGCCTCCATCTGACAATGTTCTGTGCTGAGGGCTCTGCCGTTCTTTCTCCTGCGTCCACAACCCATCCGTTCACTTTCCAGCCCACAGAATCATATGTTCAAATCTTCTGACTGCTAATGACCCTGCCTCCAGGTCAGCCTGCACGAAGCCCGCTCATCCTCCACCGATGACCCACCTGTGCGTACCGGATGCCTTCCGGCTCCCCCCAAACAAGGCTGTTTCTAGCTTCATACATGCTGCTGGCTTCGGTGTGCAGGCCCCGTGCTTCACGGACAGTCTGGGGCGACGTCTTAACAGCATTGTGAGATAGGCAGTGCCATTCTCTCCCTTTCGAAATGAGGTGAGATGCCGAGAGGTCACACAGCTGGTACCCCAGGACTCCCATGCAGGCTCATGCACCACAGGACACCTGTGCTCTTGGAACAAGGCTGCTCCCTCAGGAAGCGGCCCCAGGCCGCAGGTGGTGCCCCAGCTGGGTCAAGCTAGAACTGCAACTTTGCAACCGAGACCCCTTCTCCTGGGTTAACGAAAAGGTATTTGTTTTAAAAAGGTATGTATATAAAAAAAAAAAAGAACATCTTTTTTTGGAAATTAAAGGGAATTGAAGTTCATTTTATTCTGAGAGCTTCCCCATAGCTCTTGAGATAAACTAAAGTGAATTTAAATTAGTTTAGCTTTGAGAAGATCTCAGTAGCTTTCGGGATATGCATAATTGTCTTGGGAGCTCACAAAACTAGGTTAGAAATCTCTGGCCCAAAGTGGAGAAAGATGATTCCCTGTCTTCCATTTTCCCATCTTCCACCTGAGGCCTTTCTTAGGCTCCTTGCTGGGAAAGCAAACTCAGGGTGCCCACCTTCCTCTGGGCAAAGGGAGGTCATTGGCTTTCCTGCCCCACCCCCAATTTTTTAAAGCTTATTTATTTATTTTGAGAGGGAGAGAGAATCCAAGTAGGCTCCCTGCTGTAAGCGAAGAGCCTAACGTGGGGTTCAATCTCACAAACTGTGAGATCACGACCTGAGCTGAAATCAAGTCCGGATGCTTAATCGCCTGAGCTACTCAGGGCCTTTCCTGCCCATTTCTATAGAGGGCATCAAGGCCGTGTTCATCGTGGACCCTCAACCAATGAATGTGGAAATCTGAAGAAACTCACTGTCTCATGCCCCCCACCCCCACCCCCCATAGTGTCAGTTTGGGGCTGTATCCACAGAAGTTGTCATGGCTAAGTCCAGGTAAAGTTGTGGTTTTAAGGAGAATGTTCCAAAGTCATTGGTTATGACCCAATGCCACACAGGGACAGAAACACCCAGCTCGATCCCAACTCCCAACACCCAAGGACCCCCAGTGTTCCATTCCCACCCACCCACCCAAGGTCAGCCTATCTCACCCATTCTCCTTGTGGGGAGGCCTCTGAGCTTCTCCAGCTGTGGGGCCAAGATCACACAGCCCTGTGTGGTTCATCGACAATCTGAGCTCTTAATCCTCTTTTCTGTGGAAGAACGCTGACATGTCACACACAAACCCTCACAGGAATGAAGAGGGCAAACAATGAGAATGACTTACAAGTACCCTGTGTGCACAGTGACGGCGTTTCCATAACCCACTTGGGCACGCGAGCACAGGAGCACACATGTGTGCCCACATGGCACACAGGCACCTCCAGATGTGAGAGAGTGCAGAGGGCTGTGCCCTGGCTGTTCCCATCTGCCACGCGCCTGAGAGATGTCAACACCGAAGGGCATTCTGCTCACGGGGTGTGCCCACACAACCTCCCGGCAGAATGCCCTAGATCCAACCGTGTCACTTAGCGTTCCTGGAGGTGGGAGATCAGCCACACACGTTTCATAGTCCTATTCACTGAGAGAGAGAGAGAGAGAGAGAGAGAGAGAGAGAGAGAGAGAGAATGTGAAAGAGAGAAACGGAGAGGGAGAGAACACAAGCAGCATGAAGAAAAAATAGAAGTGTTTGACATTTCACACTACTCCATAGCCAGGGAGGCAAGAGTGGTTTCAGAGCCCTTGGAGCCAAACAGTCGCTCAGGGATAGAGCGGCAATTACTGAAATATTTAAAGCAGACGCCCTGTGAGCCGCTGTGGAGGCGGTTCTTTGTTAATATTTAACTCAGGCTGGGCCGTCACTGGGAAAACGACTGTTTATAGGAGAGATTAACAAACATCCCAGATTGCTCAAAGCTGGAGGGGAGACTGTAGGGGACCAGCAGCTGCCGGTGTTGCTAGATCAGAGCAACTCTAGAGGTTGGGCCCGCTCTGCCTCGAGGCCACAGGGGCGGGGAGGCCCATGACCGTCCCTGGGGTGCGGTGAAAACTATAAACACGCATCATGGGGCTGGCTGCCGTGCTCCAGAATTGTGGTTTGCAGGAAACCCAGCCCTGCAGCTGGGGCTGGGAGGTGGCTTCAGGCTAGCTGGCCAGGCCATTCGCTTGGGCAGCTGCACCCTGCAGCCCCTGGCGAGGTTGTGTCTCTGGCCCCGTGCGCTGTCCCAGAAGGATTCCTTGCAGACACCATGTGACAGCCAGGAGCAGGTGCTCACAAGTGGAGAGGCTCTGACTTGTGGAAAGAATCCCAAGCTTGCTTGAACATCCTCCAGTTCATACTTGAGCCTTCAGGGACACCAGGTCAGACTGTTTCCCAGAGATGACAACTAGCCTGTTATCAGCGAGTCTTTTTCATGACAGTTTCCACCTTGCATGTGCCAGGCCTTCGTGAACCCAACTACCTTTACCTAGTCTGGATAAATCATCCACCTACCTCAAGACTTATTCCCACTGGACTTCTTTTCCCACCATTTGATCATTCCCAACACCCTTCCACATGGATCCCCTATACATGGGTCACTCTGGGGTTCAATTGGAAGTGAAATTCCAGTTCAGGATCAAGGAATGCTGCCATCTTGAATTCTCATGTTGATCTCCAAGGTGTCATGGTGGTGACCATGTGTAATTGTAACAAACACACTCCCTGTTTCATCATCCAGGGCATCGATTGTGAAGTTGCCCAACCATAAACCCACAACCCTGCGCACCTCCTGGCATGTTACTGCTCATCCTTCCCAAACCACAGTTGACTTTGACCCATGGACAACTCTCCAAACAGTTGTTTACACACCTGGCCATTTATTATAAAGAATGAAATGCTAAACACTGTCCCACTCCTACAAATCTGGACAAGAATTGGGGCCCTGCATATTAATCCTTGTTAAAATAACTTTTAGTTTATTAGAGCCAATGTTTAGGTCGATACTTGGCCCTGGGTCTCACAGCAAAAATATATTTTTATATTCTGAGAACAATTGGCACAAGGCTGTTTAAGGTATTGGAAGTATCTTTTCAGTGTTCAACACCTACTTCTTTTTTCTCTTTTTAAATGAGAGAGAGAACATGTGAGTAGGGGAGGGGTCAGACGGAGAGAGAATCTTTTTTTTTAATGCTTATTTATTTTTGAGACAGAAAGAAACAGAGCATGAGTGAGGGAAGGGCAGAGAGAGAGAGAGGGAGACACAGAATCTGAAGCAGTCTCCAGGCTCAGAGCTGTCAGCACAGAGCCTGACACAGGGCTCGAACCCACCAACTGTGAGATCATGACCTGAGTCAGATGCTTAACCGACTGAGCCACCCAGGCACCCTGATGGAGAAAGAATCTTAAGCAGGCTCCTTTCAATCAACTGAGTCACCCAGGTGCCCCCACAGCCTACTTCTAAAAACTAGAAATTTGTAGGAACACTGGAAGGGGATAAAACACATCAAAACAATACCAACACAGTCAGTAATTATTCTGTCTCAGCAAAAGAGAGGCCCACAGAGTCTAGAAACATCTATGGTCACTGTGGTCTCGATCATTCTTGGGGTTGATTTTTATTTCATGGTTGTCCAGCATCAGGATGGCCTTCTCACTTTGGGCGAATCAGCCGTTTTGGTGGGAGGCAAGACACTTCTTCTTTTTACAAAAACCTAAAAGGCCAGAAAGGTGTTCCCCCCAGCCCCTGGAAGGGGAGCCAGACTCAGCAGATGCCCAGCAGTGCCCTGGGCCACTGAGCAGCAGAGTACTTGGCACCAATCACACGCCCTGGAGAGGGACTTGGACAAACGGTGTGGTCACCCAGCACCTCTGGGATCCTGCCCATATCACCAAAGTGATTTTCAGCTATGCAGTCTCCTTTTAACAAATGCCTCTCCTGATGATTATCCAGAGTTGTTTTGCGACAGGAGCCCCTATCAGCAGTCACGGTTCCGCCCTATATTGCTGGTAGAAGAGGACCCCTCCTGTCCTGGCAGCTTTCTTGTTCAAAGCCACCAGGGGCCTCCTTGATATAATGTTCACCTTCTCATCTCTTTTCCTGTGCGAGACACAATGTCTGGCACTGCCTCCCACCCCCTCCCACCTGGGAATTCTGATGGATCCACTTCCAAAAGCTGCACACATCAATCGGAATTCGGCAGCATGCGGGGGCTCCTGGGTGGCTCAGTCGGTTACACGTCCAACTCTTGGTTTCAGCTCAGGTCATGATCTCATGGTTTCATGAGTTCAAGCCCAGAGTCAGGCTCGTGCTAGCAGCACGGAACCTGCTTGGGATTCTCTTGCTCTCCCTCTCTGTCTCTGCCCATACCCCACTCTTTCAGCCTCCATCTCTCTCAAATAAACAATAAACATTCACAACAACAACAAAAAGAATTCGGCAGCATGCTGTCTGTCACAGTGGATTGGAAAGGGGATTGCAAACCTGGAAGGGCCACAGTGAACTTCTGTTTTTAGCCACTGTATGAGAAGGGCTTTTCTGAAGGCTGAGTCAGGGCCAGAGGTCCAGGCTGCACGTCTCCCAAAGCAACCGTCCTCATTCTTAGTTGGGTAACTAAGCACACACATGGTTACTCAGGGTGTCTCTGTCCCCAGCCGAACCTCCTGCAACAGAAAACTGTAACAGAGAAGGAGGCAATGTAGAGAAGGCTAGATCGGCCCGAACACTTAAGGCCGCCACTGTTTGGGAGGAAGCCCCGTCACCAGGTGGAATCAAGGTTTAAAATCAAAACCAAGTTCAAGCGCTGAAAAATAGCAAAAGTGGAAATTCTTATGCTCCTGAGTTTGGGAGTGAGATTTACCCGACCGGATTTGTGAGGTGTCATCCACTGGGACTCCCAGAATGGAAAACATCCTGTCATTTTTCTAGGTCAGCAGAGGTCCCCTCCTTTTTGATTCCCATCCTTCACTCATGTACCAGAAGCACGCTCAGCACCTACTGTGCACAAGCCCCGCTGGGAGTCCCCCAGGTGGAGGGTGCACGGAGGTGTGGGAGGGGGTGTGACCAGTTGGCTTGTCCCGCGCAGCTGCTGTTTGGGCTCCTCCTGGCTGCCCGGCCTCACAGAGGAGAAGGGGAGCCCCAGACAGAGGTCAAGGTGTTTGTGGGAACTGAGTTTGAAAGGGCTGGGGTGGGAGGTGATGTGCTGGGACACAGGGGAGTCATTTCTATTTCACATGAGCCACCCCGAGGCCTCTTAAGATGATCCTGTCCCCCCACCATCTGCCAGCTGCTCCTTCCCTGGAGAGGTGGACTGGGCAGAGGGTTTCTGTGTGCCCTGCACTGCAACCCTTTGGCTCATTTGCCTGCTTCTCACCTTTTATGCCCTCAATAGCTTAGCATGATCCATGTATGTCCTCCTGTTTGCATGTGTCCATGCATAACACAGTGGTTTTTTATGGGATGTCTTTATTAGATCTTTAAATTTTAGTTTAAATTTTTTCTAATGTTTATTTATTTTTGGGAGAGACAGACAGGCAGAGCATGAGTGGGGGAGCGGCAGAGAGAGGGGGAGACACAGAATCTGGGGGAGACACAGAATCTGAAGCAGGCTCCAGGCTCTGAGTTGCCAGCACAGATCCTGACATGGGGCTTGAACCCACGAACCATGAGATCATGACCTGAGCTGACATCCAATGCCTACCTGTCTGAGTCACCCAAATTTCAGTTTTTAAAAAAATAAAAAAAAATGTTTTTATTTATTTCTTGAGAGAGAGAGAGAGAGAGAGCAAGCAGGGTAGGGACAGAGGGAGAGGGAGACACAGAATCCGAAGACAGGTCCAGGCTCTGAGCTGTCAGCCCAGAGCCCGACGCGGGACTACAACTCACGGACCTCAAGGTTATGACTCGAGCCGATGTCGGATGCTCAACTGACTGAGCCACCCAGGCGCCCCTTAAATTTTAGGTTTTTATTGTGGTAAAATATACCTAACATAAAATTTACCATCTTAACCATTTTGAGGTGTACGTTTCGGTGGCATTAAGTACATTCATGCTGTTGTGCGACCATCGCCACCATCCCCATCCAGAATTTTTTCATCTTCCCATACTGAAGCTCTGTCCCCATTAAACACTGATTCCCTGTCCCTTTTTTCCGCTCTCCCCCAGCCCTCAGCAACAACCACTCTACTTTCTGTCTCTAGGAGTGGGGCTCCTCTAGGACCTCACGTAAGTGGAATCACACAGCACTTGCCCTCCTGTAACTGGCTTATTTCTCTCAGCGTAATGTCCCTGAGGTTTATCCATGTCGTGTACCTTGTGTCAGAATTTCCTTCCTTTTTAGGGCTGAATGATATTCCATTGTACAACTAGACCACAGTTTGGTCTTCTCCCCATCCGCTGACACACAACATTGTTCTGTATTTTTACTTTATGTAAGAAATGTTCCTCTACTGGCCTTGCTTGGTTTCTTTTGCTCAGTAGCTCGACCTTAAGATTAATTCCTGTTCTGTGTGCCCACCGAGGCCTTTGCTTCTAACAGGAGCCCAGGGCGTAGACTCCCAGGTGCATCTCCACAGTTGACTCACCCCTTCCCCTGTGACAGCTGCCAATGGATGCCAGCCCCTCCCCACCACAAGCAGTCCTGCCAAAAACATGTGTGTACGGATCCCATCTATCATTATCCTTCTTTCCATGTTTATATTTCTCACCCTTTGCTTCTTTTTATGACTTCTTGTTTCTGCTTCATATTATTAATACTCTCCCTGGGCTGAGAATATTTATTATACTTATTTAAATTTTTGGATCTGCCTGAAGATTCTGCTCCATGAGGCGATGGTGGTCAGTGCATAGTCTCTGAGTGAGAGATGCTGTACCTCTTGGGCTTCTTTGTGCCTTCAGCTTCTGGGCTCCTGTTCTTCGGGTGGGTTGGGGACAGCTAATGGGGAGGACCTGCCACCCAGGCCCTGATCTGGGTGTCTGTGTCCCTCCTGGAGCCGTTGACAGGAGGGAGAGATGAGCCCTATTTGCTGTTGCTCTACCAAAATTTTCTTTAACTCATAGATGTCAGTGGCCACCAGTTGTGGGGAGCAGAGTAGGAGGTGAGGAGGAGGTGTCTGAAGAGGCTGATCTGATAGTGCCCGGCTTTCATTAACTCCTCACCTGGCTCCACTGGGGCCAGTCTTGACCAGACCCTCCCCAGTACGAAGTGGCTGGACTGGGCTGCTGGTCTTGATGGTCTCTATCTCAGAGGAGCAGACCCCCTCCAAGGCAAAGTGGGGCAGGAACAAAAACAGAACTTCCGGCTTCCCCCAACCCCCTCCTCAGCTGCCCTCTGCCCTGGTGGCTATGCCTGCCCCTCAGCACCCCCATCACCTCCCACCCCCAACACAGTTCCCATCAGCCTTGCATCTCCTCAGGACTTCTCAGGTTTGGGTTCGTCCCTCTCCTGAGGAGTCTCCAAGGTTGATGCTGGTGGGGGGACGAGGGCAGCCCATGCTTGGTCTCTATCTTGTCTGGACCCAGAAACCCATTGTCCGTCCTTGGACCTCTGCCAAGTCCAGCTGGATTCCACATCTGTGGCAAAGACACATAAAGGTGGTTGGATGAATATGATGAAGCGGCAGACGGAGTCCCCTTTGAGCCCACATTCTGCGCTTATTTGAGGACCTCCTATTAACCTCCTCCTTCCCTGACCCCTGGCTCTGACCTCTCCTGAGAAAACATTGCCCCCAGCAGTCCTCACTCACCTGGCCAGCCAGAGGATGACTGGATCTGAGTACAGTCATCTAACGTGAATCCACTTAAAGGCAGACCACATTCCACAGTCAATAATGAAAAAAAGGGGCTTGGCTGGAACCTTCTTTAAAAATGAAACAATTGTGGGGGTGCCTGGGTGGCTCAGTTGGTTGAGCGTCCGACTTCAGCTCAGGTCATGATCTCACGGCTTGTGAATTTGAGCCCCACATTAGGCCCTGTGCGGACAGCTCAGAGCCTGGAACCTGCTTCTGATTCTCCTTCTCTCTCTGCCCCTCCCCCACTTGTGCTCTCTCTCTGTCTCTCAAAAATAAATACATGTAAAAAAATTTTTTTCAAAATGAAACAATTGTGAACATTTCTAAAGATTCCTAAGTGAAAAGTCTATCTTGTCCTAGATTTAAAAAAAATTACTCGATATGCAAGTATGAGCTACTTCTTAGAATGAATGATGAAGGAATCTATTAATTTTTTGGCATAATTTTGTAAGCCTGCACAGTGTTAATAGCAAATACTTCTATGGCATTTACTATGTGCCAAGCACTGCTCTATATGTTCTGTGGATATATGTAAATGATAGATGGATTGGCCTACTGTATGTATATACATGTATGTATATTATCTATATATACTCATTTATGCAAAGAATAATCCTATGAGACAACTACCTTTACTATCTCCACTTTACAGATGAGAACACTGAGGCGCAGAGAGGTTAAGTGACTTGCCGGCACACACAGCCCCTGGTAGGAGGACGCAGTCCCAGCGTGTCCCCGCCTGGACTCAGTTGCACCCTTCACTTCCTGCTTGACTTCTCCAACATGACTGTGACGAAGGTCAGCCTTGCAAAACCACAAGTGCCTCTTCGAACACAGCGTCTTTGAAACTGTTCTCTCTGGAAGTGCTGGCTGGCCTGCCTCACGGACTTCAGTCTGAACGATTTTGTGTGTGTGACTCGAGAGCCCCGCACACTTCACTTCCACTCTTCAGCAGGTCCTCCCTGAGCTGTACTGTATTCTTCCATGTCTGATACCCTGTAATGGTCCAGAGCCCGAGCCCGGGGGGACCTGGTGCTGCTGGCTGGGCAGGGCGAGGGTGGGAGGGCTGCTGTTCACTCACTTGTGGAGGGAGCTGGCTTTGTGTCTGCTCCCATCTGGGCCCTGGGGATGTAGGGGTGGACAGAACAGACACAACGCCCTGTTTTCATGGAGGAGACATTCTATTACACTCTAACGGGGGAGGCAGGCATAAACAAGACACTTAAGCGAGAGACACACGGAGAGAGATACGTGATAAGGGAGAAATGAAGCAGAAAAGGAGGATAGGACGTGCTCCCCACCCCACCCCAGCCCCTGCCCCCTGGGAAGCTACAATTTAAACAGTTTGGTGGGCAGGTGGGTGGTGGGTGGGGACTCCCTAAGATTGTGAGATCTGAGTGAGCACTGAAGGAAGTGTGTCAAGGGGCCCTGAGAGGGACAGCAAGGCGCTGAGGTGGAGAACAGCCAGGAGGCCATCGAGGCTGGGGGGAGGGTGGACAAGGGAGGCAGAGCAGGGGAGGTGATGTCACCAAGGGAGCAAGGCCAGGTCACGTCAGCTCACATGATTGTAGGGACTTTGGCTCTGTCTCTGCATGAGCCAGGGAGCTGCAGGGGACTTGGAACAGCAGTGGGACAGGTTGACCTCTGTGTGAAAGGGCCACTCTTTGTGTGTGTTGAAGCAGGACTGCCAGGCACATGGGGACTGGGAAGGAGGGAGTGAAGCTGGAGGCAGTGATGGAAGGGACCTGCATGGGGGCAATGATGGTGGGGACAGTGTTCTCATGGGGTGAGTGCACCTCAGAGTAATAGGGTCTGAAAGAAGGGGAGTCGAGAGGACTCCCACATGTCATTTGCATAATGCTAACCACCCAGATGGGTAAGACTGAGGGGCAGGGGCACTGCAGAGCGCCAGTTGCAGACACACTGAGCTCGAGCTGGTTAGACTTGATGCTGGAGATTGAAGCGGCTGGTGGGAGACGGGCACTCAGGGTCATGACATTTGAGGCCATCTCACTGTGGACATGAGGGGCCAGCAGGGGAGGCGGAGAAGGAAAGTCAGGTCAAGGCCACGAGGAAAGAGCTTGAGGGGGAGAAGGACCCACTGGGTCCGAAGATGCATGGAGGGCAGGAGGAGGATGGCACCAGCCTGTGGGTTAGCAGCATGGGTGGCAGCATCCACCTGACCCAGAGCCGCTGGTGGCCGCAGGGGGGTGAGAGCCCAACTGCCTTCTAGAGAGAATGGAGAAGAGGAACAGACGACCGCAGGTATAGACAACTCCTTGAGGAATTTTCTGGAAAAGAAAAGGGAGAAAGAGAGTAGTAACTGAAGGGGAAGTGAGTCAAGGGAAGATTTTGTTTGTTTGTTTGTTTGGCATTGGTCTTTAAGACAAGAAAACATAAATAACCACGTGTTTCCAGCTGGTGAGCATGATGGAGGAGGGAGTTCAAAATACCTGGGACCAGAGAGGGAGCCCGCTGGAGGGATGCCCTCAAGCAACGAGGAAGTGGAATCTGGGGCTAGAAAGAGGCGTTGGAATCCCGGAGGGTGGACAGAAGGAAAGGCAGAGCCGATGGGCCCAGGACTCGGGAGCTGGGGGTTTAGGCCCAGTGCCCATGTCTCTCAGTCCTCATTGGCTCTGTCCCTTCTTCCTGCCCACTGTGGAGGCTTCCTAGAGCTGTCTTATGAGTGGCAGAAAGGCACCGGTTGGCGACTGCCAAGCAAACCTCTCCTGTGATGAGCCAAGGGTGATGTGGCAGGTGGTGCCCACATTGGGGTCTCTCCTGCAGGAAGACAGGGATACGGTGACCACCCAGCATGACAGAGGTGGCGGAAGTGGTGGTGGGGCCCATCACAGCGGTGCTGTGGTCCTGCACAATCCAGCGACCACCCCTGATGGATGTGACAATATCTTTAAGGGCAGGCAGGAGCCCAGGCACCCCTCTAAAGCTCCAGTCCTTGGGTCCAAAAGGCATTCTCTCCTGCTGCTGCTAATTGGGATCGATCTGGTCTGCGTTTTCTAAAAGGTGCTACCTGCTGATGCCCTTCTTGCAAATCTGCAGGGATGGGGGTCAGGATTGAAACATGCAGACTCACTTTCTCACTGGCCACTTGTTGCACCCTCAGACATTCTAATGGGTAAGACTTTCTCACCCCATTATGGACTTATCCCATGGGTTTCCCATTCCTGCTGGCCCTATACCTCTGTCCTGAAGTGGCACCCCTCAGACAGTGTCCTCATTCCCACTCACCAGGGGAGCCCCTCAGTTGGGAGGGGGGCCTGTGAGGGGCTGCCTTCAGGGCCATTCAAATGAGGGAAGGGGTTTCCTTTCCATTTTTCCTGTCTTCCCATCTAGTGTTTGCTTTCCATTTGCATGTTGTTTTCTCTAATTTTGGCTTCGGCTTTAGTGGATAGCTTCCGTTCTTATTTAAACTTTTAAAAAAGCAACTCAAACTCGAATACAAATGAGGAATGTGGCTAAAAATGGGAGATGTGAAGAGAGTAAGTTTTTTTTTTTAAGTCAGTGAAAATATTTTTGGAATTTAACTTTCCTTAGGAAAAAAAAAAAACGACTTGCAGACAGAGAGTCTGCATCCTGTGTTTGAGCACCAGTGGCCTCTGATGTCTTTATTTGTAAACCTAACATGGTGATATATGACTCCACAAACCCGCGCTTCCCTCCCAGCAAAATGAGAACAATGACCCCCTCTTCCTCCTTCCAAGCCTCCGCCTCTGTCTCCCTCTTCTTCCAGTGCTCTCCTCTCCTCCCTTTCATCTTTTCTGGTGATTGTGGGCAATAAGACACCTTACAGGAAACACTTAGAGCTATCAGATGATCAGAGTCTATAAAGCAAGAATCACTGCCACTTAATTATGAAGCGTATTTCAGCATAAAGCATTCTGAAGGCGGCACAGACAGGTGGGAAGTGCCATCTGCCATGAGCAAACAGAGAAACATGGGAGAGCGTGTATGAAAAGGGGAACAGCAAGCTGCCGTGGAAATCCGTATGGTCAGCCATTG
Organism: Acinonyx jubatus; assembly: GCF_027475565.1. NCBI lineage: Eukaryota > Metazoa > Chordata > Mammalia > Carnivora > Felidae > Acinonyx > Acinonyx jubatus. Next base: position 19,501,346 of record NC_069386.1, read on the forward strand.
GGTCATGTTGTTCATACTTCATTACCCCATAGGTGTTAAAATGGTGTCAGTAAAATAAATCCTCCTTCCAGGTCATTTGGGCCAACCCGAAGATGGTCCATCCACATGGCTAAAGGGCCCCTTGTGGTTCATAGACAGTGTTTTCTGGTTGCCCCCAAAAGTCCAGGGCTGGGGTGAAGGCATCCAGCTGTTTTCATGAGTTGGGTCAAGAGTAATAGTGCATTAAGCAGGCCCTCAGCCCAGAATAATTTGATTTTCCTTGGTGGAAATCATAGCACCCCAAAAGGTCAGCCACAGATTATTGGCTAAATAAACTATATTTCAATAAATTTGTGAACTGTGTAACCATCCAAAGTGAAGACTGGCATGGGAAGCCATTAATAATACATCTGGGGGGCTCCTGGAGGGCTCAGTCGGTTAAGCATCCAACTTCAGCTCAAGTCATGATCCCACAGTTGGTGGTTCGAACGCCGTGTCAGGCTCCATGCTGACAGTTCAGAGCCTGCTTGGGATTCTCCCTCTCTGCCCCTCCCCAACTCATGCTTTCTCTCTGTCTCAAAATAAATAAATAAACTTAAAAAAATCCCAATAATACATTTGGGAAAAACACAGACTAAAAAAAACTTATCTTTGGTAATAATGTCAGGATAATGGGGAGGTGTTGGGGGGGTGGTATTGACAAGCAAGGGGCACTGGGAGGCCTCCAGCTGCTGGGAATGTTCTCTATCTTGATTGGGTACTGGGTCCATGGAAGTCTCCACTTACAAAATCATTAAGCTGCATAGGTGAGATTAGAGCACTTACTGTGTGAATGTTATACGTCAATAAAAAAAAGTAGCAGACTAAATGGTCCGCAAAATTATATGTATAGTATGAATATTTTTAAAATTTAATGTGGCAGATTGTATTTTCCCAAAATGGCAATAGCAATATTCCTGTGTGTTCTTCCAGAACTCCATCTGGAGTTAGAGTCTTATCTCCTCTGCCCTTGAACCTGGCAGGCCTTTGGGACTGCTTCCATTAATAGTATGCACTGGAAGTGATGCCAGGCAACTCCTGAGGCTAGGTCAGAGAAGCTATTCTCATCTGGGTGTCTCTATCTCTCAGGATACATGCATGTGGAACACAGCCACCATGCTGTGACAAAGCTCTTGTACTTGAAAAGGCCAAAAGCATCTTCTGGCCAGCACCAGCTTCCGGCCATGTGAGGGATTGAGCCTTCCTGTGACTTTCCAGCCCCCAGCCCTCCAGTTTTCCTCCCGAGGCTCCCGACATCATGGTGCAAAGATGTACCATCCCCACAGTGCCTGGTCCAAATTCCTTTCCTGACCCATAGATTCATAAATGGCTGTTTCATGCTACTAAATTGAGGTAATCGTTTCTTACATGGCTGTTTTAGTCTGTTCAAACTGCTGTAATAAAAAATGCATAAACTGGGTGGCTTATAAACAATGTCTATTTCTTACATTTCTGGAGTCTGGGAAGTCCAAGATCAAGGTGCTGGCAGATTCAGTGGGTGGTGAGGACCTCCTGGTTGGTTCATAGACAGTGACTTCTCACTGTGTTCTCACACGATGGAAGCTGGAAGCAGGGAGGGATCTCCCCACAGTTTCTTTCGTCAGGACACAAATCCCATTCATGAGGTCCGCATCCGCATGATCTCCCCAAATCCCCACTTCCAAATACCATCACATTGGGGATTAGGTCTCAGCATATGAATTTGAGTGGACACAAGCCTTCAGACCATGGCCATAACAACTAGAAACGGATGTTTATGTGTAAGTGTGTATAACTGGAGGAAATTCCTGAATATCTGAACAGAGGGATGAGAGCGTTATTCACTTATTGTTTCCCCATATTTTCTAATGTTTCTCTAATAAGCTGGTATTATTAATGTTACGAAAACTTAAAACAAGGAATGCCTGGGTGGCTCAGTTGGTTAAGCGTCTGACTTGGGCTCAGTCATGATTTCCAGGTTTGTGAGTTCTAGCCCCAAAGAGTCTGCTTCAGATCCTTTGTCTCTCTCTCTCTCTCTCTCTCTCTCTCTCTCTCTGCCCCTCTCCTGCTTGCACTCACTCTCTCTCTTTCAAAAATAAAATAACATAAAACATTTTTAAACAACATGGATGAATTTCTCAAGTGGAAACAGGGCTGCAACAAATATTCAAGGGTGCTATGCCAGGTCAGCCAGTGCCCTACTGCCCTCCTGGTACTGGGTCAACTCCAACCACCAAGGGTAGAGTGAGCCCCGGCAAAGGAAAAGCAGCCTCTGCTCCAGCAGGAGCGGCTTCAACACCTGCCCTTGCTGGACAGGGCTCAGCCTTCAAAGGAGGGGCTGGTGTGCACGTGCGTGCGTGAAGGCAGGCGGGGCTCCCTTTGGGCCAATAATGCTTTCCTGGCTAAACTCTTTCTCCCCAAACACCTTCCAGAAATCCAGTTAATTAAGGAGACTTGCCTCAAATGCTGCATCTAAGAACAGTATTAAAATATTCATATAAACGCCCACATTCTGAGTTGTAGGAATGTATGTTGCCAGATAATGAGACAAACAGACCTTCTTGCAAATAGTGGGTTCAGCACATCCCTGGCCATGGAATAATAACGTCATCAAGGTCAGGCCTGCCTTGCAATGTCTGGAGAAACAAGCCTTTCTTCCCCAAGCTGAGGTCGTTTTATATACCTTCCTATTCCCCTCCCACTATGTCCGGTTTCTTAAATTCCCCTAAAACATCCTCTGTGTTCAGTGTTCAAATTAGCCCCTCATTCAAAGTTTTTTAACTGAAGAAGACCACTTGGCTTAGGATTCATACTTCAGTAGAAATAGGGGATTTAAGGCTTTCTTGCCTTTCCCTCCTTCTTTACCCATAATTATTTACTTACCAGGACTCTCTGAAAAAACCTCAAGCAGTCAAGGTGGGTTTTGTTCTTGATCTACACACCTGATGAAACATGGAGTCCAGAGGATTGCCAGACTATTGGTTTCTACCAATAGTGGCTCCAAAGGTTTATTACAGGGACTGATATGGGGTGGGGGGCACAGAGGGAAAGGCAGTGATGGCTGAAGGGGAAGCCTCACCAGAATGGCCATCTCTGGGTGCAGGTAAGTGGCAGCCAGCTGCCAGCAGTGCTGGGCTCTTCACAGGAGCCCTGATGCAGAAAGGTGGAAGGGCCACGGGTCATGTCTGCCCAGCAGAGGGCAGCAACTGTGGCAGGGGGCTGGTGGAGCCTGCCCCGCAGCTCTTCCAGCGAGGGGCAGAGTCAGGACCACCCTGGGGCAGCACCACAGGCCTGCTGAGGCACAAGGTCATTGGAGAGCCAGCAGAGGAGCAGGGAGCTAGAACTCCCAGAGCCAGCTTGGGGGCTGGGGATCCAGATCCATGTAGGTCTGGATCTGCATTGGTGGTAGTGCTCCAGGGCATAAACTAGAAAACCAGTGAGGACCCGATCAGGACAGGCCTGCGGGGGGAGGGTGAGGAGGGGAGAAGGGCTCCAGGGATGGCTGGAGGAATTGCTGATTGGAGGCAGCCCACCAATGGCTGCCCACCTAGAACTGGAATTCCAGGACCCTCGTGCCCCCTCCTTCCACGCGCCACAAAAGTCTGGTGACTCTGACAGTGGAGCGGCCAGGGCATTCCCAAATGCCCACCAACAGTCCTAACAAAGTAGCCCAGAGTATCTGTGGAAAGACTGGATGAAAACACAAGGATCCATGGGGTGCCTGGGTGGCTCAGTCGGCTGGGCGGCCAACTTCGGCTCTGGTCATGATCTCACTGTTTGTGAGTTCACGCCATGTGTCAGGCTCTGTGCTGACAGTTCGGAGCTGGAAGCCTGCTTCAGATTCTGTTATCTTCCTCTCTCTCTTTCTCTGTCCCTTTCCTGCTTGCACTCTCTCTCTTTCTCAAAAATAAATAAACATTAAAAAAAATTAAAAGGGGTGCCTGGGTGGCTCAGTTGGTTAAGCGTCAGAATTAGGCTCAGGTCATGATCTCACAGTTCATGGGTTCGAGCCCTGCGTCAGGCTCTGTGCTGACAGCTCAGAACCTGGAGCCTGCTTCAAATTCTATCTCTCCCTCTCTCTCTGCTCCTCCCCCACTCGTGCTCTGTCTCTTTCTCTCAAAAATAAATAAACATTAAAAAAAATTTTTTTAATTAAAAAAACACCAAGGTTCCAAGATGTTTTTTGGGGAAGAAGAACCTAATGAAGGGCAGGCATCTCCCCATGCACAGAGACCATCAGACCCTTGTGGGGCCTCAAGGCCAAGGAGCGGAGAGCAGGACAGGAAGAGGCAGGCCTGCACAGGCCTGGGGGTCTCTGAGACAAGACCACCTGGGCCCCTCCCCAGGGAGAAGACTGGTCATGCTGGTGCTGAGTCACCTAAGACATTTGATGTCCTCATCCTGTGATGACTGCCCCCATCTGAGGTTCCCTCTGTGTCTGGCATCCTATTCTTGGAGTCTCTCTTCCCCATTGGGCACAGATCTGCAGCCTCAGGGAAGGCAGGTGAAGATTCATGCATTCTCCTGCACCAGAAATCTGGCACTGGGGACCCCAGTGAGGGGGTGAGGCCTTAAGCACTGCCTTTCTACTGCTCCAGTCCCCCTTGATTAGATCACTGGGAGCAGTATAGTCTGAGACTGGCTCTCTGGAGGATTCCGGCATCCTCCCTTCATCCTTTCCTGAGACTGTCTGCTATTCCCCTTTGGCTGGGGTCACTGTTTCCTGAGCCAGGATGCTGGGCAGTCCCTGCAGAGGAGTGTCTGCTGGGTACCAGGAGGCAGGCACAGGTAGAGAAGGCAGTTTCCCTGTAAAAGGGCTGAGGCTCCAAGTCCTGCCCATTGTCACCAGTTCCCTTTGGTCCCCTTATTGAGCACCTTCTCTGCCTTCTCACCATGCTCATCTTAGCCCAGGCCAAACCTCAGGTGGAGGTCACCCCCACCCCACTGTCCTGTTTACTGTTCTGTTTGCCGTTCTCATGGCTACTCCCATGCTCTGAAATTGTCTGGTGGACTTGTCTGCTAGCATCCATCTCCCCTCTAGGATGTCATCTTGGCAGGGACGGGGACCTGTTGTCCGTAGCCACTGCCCACTCATCCAGCTCAGTGCCCACTTCTGGGCAGGGCTCACACCACCCGTGTTCATGGGGAGGGTGAATGAGTGAGTGACCCAGGCCCCAGGGTGGGTGCTGCTGATGCAGTAACAAATAACATATGGCCACAAAAGTCCTGAAGGGCTCAGTGCCACGTGTGTGTGATAGCCCTGTCAGTCCTGCAGACAGCCGAATTATTGGTCTCTGGGTGGGCATGAGGGGGCCACACACAGAGATCCTGAGTAGGGTTTCCAAAGGCAGGAAGGAGGTGGGCGAATGGCATATGCACACCTGGGGCCCTTATAGGGCAGGCTGAGGCCAGCTGCCAGGTTTTGGGTTATCTGGGCCTCCTTCCTTCCATTGCTGGTTTCCTTGCATACCCTCATGCCCCCCTTTACTCCCTGCTTCTCCTCCCAGGCACCCTCCCTGCCCCTCCTGACGCCCCCCCTTCTGCTGGGTTTTGGCCTTTGCCTGAACCCCCAAGGCTGTACTCTGTCCAGGACCAAGTGGGCACAGCCCCCACTTCCTACCACTCCAGGTTTTCAGGGAGAGCGCCCTGCTCTGCTGTGTCAGTCCTGACCACAGTCACTGTCTGCACACAGGGCCCAGAGAATCCTCATTCCAACTCTTCCCCTGCCCGGCCTGACCCTGCATCACCCCTCAGCACTCCTCCCTTCTTCCCCTGCACTGCCGGCCACCCAAAACCAGCGTCCTGGGCTGGGGAGGACTGGGGCAAACACCCGGTTGGGTGGTGGCAGTCTTAAGGCTCAAGGAGGGGTACTCATCCCCTGGCCGTGGCCATGCTCTGCTCCTTTCCCCGAGGGGGAGGCGGTCTTCTTCTAAATGCAGCCCTCTCCCCAGACAGTGCCCAGGCCAGGGAACATGTGCATCTGAGGTATGTCTGGGAGCTGATGGGTGTTCCAAGGGGGACAGCTCTGGTCATAGGTCAGACTTGCTCTGTGCCAATAGCCTCACCTCATATACTCACAGCTGTGCCACTGGCCCCCTTGCCAGAGCCTGGGGTCCTCGGTCTGCACAGAAGGGCTTCACCTGAGCCTGCAGCCAGGGCCGAAGGGCAGCTCTTTGCCAAGCCAGTCCAGGTTGGTTCTGGAAGGACTCTGCTCACCAGAGGGAAGGGGCTGGGGGGCAACCCTGCCCACCTGGAGCTGAAGGACAGGATGGGTTAGGTCTGAAAGGCAGGTGTTGCTGAAAAGGGGCAGAAAGGAATAGACCTGAGCGAGGACTCAGAACCGCAACCAGAGCCAACTGTGCAGGAAGGACTGGGCTCCTCTTGTTCCTGGGGAGCAGCCTGGCGGGGAGGCCTCTCCACAGGGCCCTCGGTGTTGGTCCTGCCTCCACACTTCCCCACATCCTTTTCACCCTCACCTTCCTCCCCCTGCTGCCTCTGAGGAGTTTCATCCCCTCAAGGCTGTGTTCCTGATTTTTGCATGTTGGCCACATACTGTGTGCTGGGCCCTTTCCCTTCAGTGTGTTCGCTCCTCACAGTGTCACCTGAGCCACGTCACCTTTTACCGGTGAGGACACTGAGTCCAGGAAGGCCAGCAGCCCTATAGCCAAGGCAAAGAGACTGGAACCCCCAGGCTACACCGAGACCCCACATTTCCCAGAGCTTGGGGCTGGATATTTCTTATTTAATTCAAAAAAGGAAATGGTTTAGAGGCCATGACAAATAGCCTTTTTATTTTCCTGTGGTCCTGGGTAGACGTCCCCCTGGAGCCCGCAGGGGTCTAGCCAAGAGTATTCGGTACCTAACAGGAATGGAGGATTCTAACAACGATCTGGAGCCCCAAAGCACTGAGTCCTGGCAAAAGTTCACATCCACGTTCACTTCCCTGGCCCACAGCAGTACCTGAAGCCAGAGGGATGGGATTTCCGATGAAGTTTTCAGTTAATATAGACATGTCCCTGCCGGGGAGTCCCTTCACTGACTCTCCAGGCAGATTTTACTTCCCCTCTGTCCCTGTCACCTACCCAAGTGCTGCCTGCATGACTAAGTGGCTGTCACACAGGCTGAGGTTGGATGGCAAAGAGCATTCTCTGCTTCCTAGCAAGATGACAAGAAATCCTTGGGGAGCCTGGGTGGTTCAGTCAGTGAAGTGTCCAACTCTTGGTTTTGGTTTAGGTTAAGACCTTGACACTTCATGGGTTCAAACCCCACATCAGGTTCTGTATTGGCAGCATGGAGCCTGCTTGTGATTTTGTCTCTCTCCCTCTCTCTGCCCTTCCCCTGCTTGCACTGTCTCTGCCTCTCTCAAAATAAATAAATAAACTTAAGAAAAAAAGAAAAAGAAAGCCTTAGTTAATAACCAAGACTGTGAAGGTCTGATACCCCACCCCATGTCCATCCATGTGTGTTCGGGCCCACACAATCTGTGCTGCTGTGCACGTCTCAGCCACTGTGGCCAGAAGCCTGCCCCCCCGCACCCCGCATCCCCGTGTCATGGACCCCCCCTGCCCACAGAGACTGTCTGGACGGCCAGTTACAAGCGACCATATGTGTGGGTGGAAAGAAGTCTGCAGAGAAAGCCAGTCTCCAAATAACAATATGGAAAAAATGTTAAAGGGACACGCACAAACAGGGCATCGCTGCAAGCCTCATTCATTAAAATAAAAAGTAAGGAAAATTGGCATGGGAAATAAGGAAAATTACAGGCTATTTCCTGTAAGGAATATATGGGACATCCTTGGAAATTTCTTGAGGCATAATAAGTTTACTGTTCCTCTTCTTAAAAATATATATATCTCGCTGTGGCTCACCTGTCCCCCCTCCCTCCCCCAAAGCAGTTATTTATGGCTGTAAAATATTCCCTGTTTAGGGCAACTTAAGAGAACAAACACTGCTGTTAGAATTTCCCCTAGCAGTGAAGAATTTGGCACTCGGTCAGGATCTGAGGTTTGGGTATTTGCTTGAAGCCATTAATTGCTGTATAAAGCCTTTGAAAAAAGCCCTGTATCTGGAATTTCAGCTATAAAAGCCCATTTAGAACCAGTGGGAAGCTGGTCTTCAAGTTCTTGTCGACAGAAACTCCAGTCCCCAAGCAGGAACTCCCAATTACACATTTACTGGAGAAACATATGGAGGCTACCTGGGGGGTCATTAACTGTGAAAATCCCTCTTGGAACCTTCCATTGTGGGATGCCCAGGTCTGGCCCCTGAACCACTGCCTCTGTGACCACAAGGGAACCCAATGAGATTGCTGTGGGATTGAGGACAGAAAGGTTTCTTTCTCTCCTCCGAAACTTAAGAATGCTTTGACCCACCCCCTTATTTAAAAAAAAAATTACTAATTAAATGCCCAAGTACAGCTGCTTTGGCACATGCCAAGGGAATTATTTAGAAAGCAAACACCTAAAATAAGCCCAGACAGAAACTCCTCTGCTACAGAAGATGCTGTCTACGTGCCCTCTGCTTGAGAGGGGCCAGGAGAGATTGGGGTTTTGAGACTACATATTCCAGATGGGTTGCTTGGCACAAGATGTAGTCAAGGTCAAAATAATCTTCTTGCAAAAGCAACATTCTCCTTTGTCCGTGATGATGATAGCCACTGAAATGAAAACCAGTGGAAAGCAGAATGCTTCCCATTTTGAGCCTGAGTCATTTCTCCACAGGATTTTGAGTGTTGACCCTGCTTCTTCCTTAACCACTACATTTATTAGAGTCTTTGATTCCTTCAGAATCTGGCACCCCCTCATGTCAGGACCCAGTCTTTGTGGTCAGGATTTCGTTGAGCCCAACAGGCTCAAATAGGAAGAGACTCCCATCAGCCAGGACACTGATGTTGGAGTCCTTAACAAGGAGTGAACACTGATGGTTTGGAAATGTTTTAATTAATCAGGTCAGTGGGTGAACTTATGACAGAGGGATCCCTGTGTGTAAATTCATCAACAGCTTTCCAATTTCCATCCATCAGCTTTGTTTGGCAATGTTTAATATATATGGCCCAAGTGAACATTTACACTAAAAACATTCTGTTGAGTAATGGCCAATAAGCATAAGAAATAAGGCTCCACCTCACTAGGGGTCAAGGAGAGGTAGCACCTAAAACTCTATGTCATTCTAGAAATAGCATATTGTAAAAGAGTCAAAGATTAGGTACCTTAATATAGCTGCTGACATCCGATGTTAGTGAGATGTGGAGAAACAGGTTTTCTTCTTTTTTAAAAATTTTATTTATTTTGAGGGGCGCCTAGGTGGCTCAGTCGGTTGGGTGTCTGGCTTCAGCTCGAGTCATGATCTCACGGTTTGTGAGTTTGAGTCCCGTGACGGGCTCTGTGTTGATGGCTCAGAGCCTGGAGCCTGCTTCAGATTCTGTGTCTCCCTCTCTCTCTGCCCCTCCCTGCTCACGCTCTGTCTCTCTCTGTCTCTCAATAATAAATGTTAAATTTTTTTAAATTTTATTTATTTTGAGAGAGAGAGAGAGAGACAGAGCAAGGGAGGGCAGAGAGAGAGGAAGAGAGAGAATCCCAAGCAGGCTCCACACTGTGATCATGGAGCCTGACGCAGGGTTCAGTCTCACTGTGAGATCGCGACCTGTGCCGAAACCAAGAATTGGATGCTTACTGACTGAGCTACCCAGGTGCCCCAAGAAACAGGCTTTCTTGTCCACAACTATGAGCAAGGATTGTTGTCATCTTTCTAGAAGGTATTTTGGAAGTATTTTTAAAAGCTTTAAAAGTACAGAAATCAATTTGTACTTCTAATGCTGTTGGACTAGCTTGTTTCAGACCAGCCCTTCCATCAAGAACAACTAGAAAAATGGACAACAATATACAAAATACCTACTTGAAAACATTGGAGTGACCCCAGGACAGTGCATACTCAAGATCTTGGAGAAGGTCCTGGAGAGAAGGAAACACAGAATGATAAGCCTGACATTTTTGTGCCTCTTTCTGTCTTGAGGCATTTGCCAACTCACAAGCAGTGGCTGAGAGATTGAGAAGCTGATCAACTAACAGAGATTGAGAAGCTGAGAAATTGAGCGGAACTACTGGCAGTCTCATAGGACAGGGAGAAAAATGCAGTAGAGGGTATGCAAAGGAGGAGTCCAGGGAGATATCCCAGGTTTAATTCTGGAGCTCTGAAGAGCGACCTAGCAGGACCAACCATCCTGGTTTGTCTGGGACTGTCCAGCTTTAGCACTGAAAGTCTCTTGTACCAGGCAGCCATTCAGTCCAAGGCAAACTCGGATGGCTGGTCACCTTCAGTTCACCCTGGAGCTAATACTGAAGTCCAGTTTCAAATGGACTAAGTCCCTGATTAGATAAACTAATTTTTCCCCTCCTATATGCCTGCCAGAGGCACAAATAAATCTTCTCTGGAGAAAGATGTCACTTGGGGCCTCAAATTTTCTCTGCAATTGTCATCCATAATGTCCAACATTCAGTAAAAAATAAACAGGTCTGAAAATGACAAGTTTGCACCAAAAGAAAAAAAAAGTGAACAAGAGAAACAGAGCCACTGGAAATTCTGATATTGCTATTGTCAAGCTTTGAGAAACTAAAACAAATGAGATTAACATGTTCTACAAATTAAGTGATGAGATGAATATTTTCAGTAGCATCCTGGAACCAATCAATGACAATTTTAGAACCTAAAAATATGGTACCTAAAATTAAGACACCAATTAAGTTTAAAGATTAGACACAGTTGAAAAAAATAAGTGATAGTGAAGGTAGATGAGAAAAAATATATATAGACTAAAGCAAGAAGAGAAAAAAATTTAAATATAGAAAAGAATTTAAGAGAAATATATGTAATTTGAGTCTCAGAAGGAGAAAAGAGAAAGAATGGGGGCAAGAAATAGTATTTGAAGAGATAATGGGTTGAGAATTGTCTAAAAATGATGAAAGACAGATAGCCACATATTTAAGAAGAGCTATAAAGTCCAAGCAATAGAAATGAAAAGGGAACCATACCTAGACACAATCTAGTTGAATCTTGAAAACCAAAAAGAAAATCCTGAAAGAAACTGTAGGAAAAAATAAAGTCTTGTTTCCTTCAAAGGAATCAATGAAAGCTAATGGACAATGGAAGCATATCTTCAAAGTACTGCAAATAAATTTCTGCCAACCTAGAATTCTATGTCCAGTAAGAATATTCTTCAAAAGTGAAGATGATATGAAGACATTGTCAGACAAGTGAAAACTAAGAGTTTTTCACCAAAGCGCTGGCACTAAAGAAACTATTACAAGTTAAAGTAACTATTAAGAGGCAGAAAGAAAATGGTCATAGATGAAAGAACAGGGATGCAGGGAAAGAATGAGAAGAAATGGAAAGAATGTGGGCAAAAGAAGACCAATTGTACAAAACAATATTAATGTTTTGGGGGCATTATAGGACATTTCATAATTATGAAAGATCAACCCACCAGGAAGACATAACAATTCTAAATTAGCCTTAAAATTGTGTAGCAAAAATTGACAGAACTAAAATGAAAGGAAAAAAGCAACTAGATAAGTCTCCCATGATACTGGGAGAGAAACACACCTCTCTTAGTAACTGAAAACACAATAGACCAAACAAAAAAAAAATCAGTAACAACATACAAGATTAAAGCAACACATTTAATAAATGATCCAACTGGGGCTCCTGAGTGGCTCAGTCAGTTACGCGTCCAACTTCTTCGGCTCAGGTCATGATCTCACGGTTCCTGAGTTCGAGCCCCGCGTCGGGTGCTGTGCTGACAGCTCAGAGCCTGGAGCCCACTTTGGGTTCTGTGTCTCCCTCTGTCTGCCCCTCCGCTGCTTGCACTCTGTCTCTCGCATTGTCTCAAAAATAAATAAACATTAAAAAATAAAAAAAAAATAAATGATCCAACTGATACATGTAGAACTCTGCACTCCCAGATTGCAGAACGTGTATTCTTTTTAATTGCACACATGTATTATTTTTAATTGCACATGAAATAGTAGCTAAATATGACCATATTCTGGGACATGATGTAAATCTCAACACATTTCCAGTCACTGAAATCATGCAGGGTGTATTGCCTAACCACATTAAATGAAGCCAGAAATCAATAACTAAAAAAAAAAAAAAAAAAAAAAAAAATCAATAACTAGAAATCCCCAAATGATTTTACCTTAAATAATATGCTTCTGAATAACTCAGGGGTCAAAGAGGAACTCACAATGAAAATTAGAAAATAATTTGAATGGAATGATAATTAATAGGACAGAACAAAACCTATGAAGCAAAACTAAAGCTATACTGAAATGGATGTTTGAGAAGGAAAAAGGCTAAAAATTAATGACCTGGGACAAATACTGCACTCTTCTACCTCTGTGAGGCACCTAGAGCTGGAGTAGTCCTAATTACAGAAACAGAAAGTAGAATGGTGGTTGCCAGGGACTGGGGGAAGCAGAAGGGAGAGATGTTGTTTAACAGGTACAGACTCTCAGCTTTACAAGGGGAAAAGAATTCTGTCGATGGCTGTTGGTAATGGTCACACAACAGTGTCAATGTTGGAAGGCTACTCAGCTGTGCACTTAGGGCAATGAAGACAGTACATTTTATGTTTTATGTATTTACCACAATTTTTAAAAAAATTTAATTAATGAGCTAAGCATCCATCTCAAGGAGTTGAAGAAAGAAAACCAAGGTAAGCATAAAGAAAATAAAAAGAAAGGGATAACAAATGCAATGGCAGAAATTAACTACATAGAAAACAAATTTACAATTACAGGTGATTAACAAAGCTAGAGTTTTTGTTTTGTTTTGTTTTTTAAATGAGGGATAAAATTGATAGTAAGTTGGATTTCCCAGGAAACAGATTCTGGGATGAAGATTAGCACATGGGAGATTTATTAGGGGGTGCTCCTGGGAGCCAAGCCTGGGGAGGGAAGGGTTGGCAGGAAAGCACAATTGGACAGAGGGAGAAGATGAGGTGCAATTCAGTCTAAAAACAGGCCTCAGCCAAACATTCAGGCCAGTCTGAAGCTGAATGATGGAAGAGTTGTCCCAACTTGGAGCCAGAGGTGAGAACTATCTTTCCCCTATTGATCAGCTGTGGCCTTCAGGCCACCCTAGTAAGGGAGTGTGGTCTTGGGTAAGGTGCCTGCCCTCAGTCAAGGCAACCCTAAGAAGGGCTTGACAGGAGCGAGCTGCGTGGGTATTCATTTCTGCCTGGGTATTCTTGGTGGCTCTTCACATTGTGAGTAAGAAATAAAGAATGTCACAAATTACCACTCCAAGGCATGCAACAGGGAGCAGTGCTAAAGATCCTGTGAAAAGAAAGAAAGAGGATTTTATAGACAAAATTATGCCAATCAATTTGGAAATGTAGATGAAATTGACAAGTCCTCCCCCAAAGCAACTTTCAAAACTGATATGAGAAGAAATGGAAAATATGAATAATAGTGTATTAAATACATAATTAGAAAAACTTCTTATAAAGAAAACTCCAAGTCCAGATGACTTCCTTCCCCAGTGCATTCTTCCAACATATTTAAGATGGAAAGAATACCAGTCCCACATAAATTCCTCCAGAGAATAGAAAATAAGGAAATAATACCTGGTTTGTCATCAAGCAAGCATAACCTGATACTCAAACCTGACAAGATTGTTACAGAATGGTGAAACTACAGACAAATCATTGTTATAAACATAGGTGTAAATATCTTAAAATATTTGTAAACCAAGTCTTTGATATATAAAAAGATATCCCAGGAATATAGAGTTGGTTTACCATTTAAGAAGTCAATGTAATTCACCACGTTGACTGAATAAAGAAGGAAGTCCTATAATTATCTCACTGTGTAAATTAAAAGCATTTCATAAAACCGAACACCTATTCATAATGAAAACTCTCTATAATATAGCTTGAAATAGAAGGGAATTTCTTGTCAGAGAAAGAGTATCTACAAAAACTCCTACTGTAAACATCAAACTTAAACACGAGATATTGCAAGTTTATCCCCTTGAGACCAAGAGGCACATCAGGACTAGAGAGGAGCAATCTGGATGCCCACCCAGCCTTTGGTCAGGTAGACTCTTCCAGACTTCAGAAGTCGTGGGGGCATGTCAGTGGTGGAGAGTGCTCTGGCTGTAGGAGGGTGTGCAGAAGATCTTTGAGAAGCAGTCAGGAGACTTGACATGGTTAAGATGCAAGGAGTGAACTCTGGGCAGGTGGTGGTGACTCTCCCCAGGCTTGACACAGCTGGCCTTTTGAGGTGGAGAGTGACTGAACTCCAGGACATTGTTGGAGCACAGGGCCCAGGACAAAAGAGGACCTCAGCAGTTTGCATCTTGTACAAGTGGTGGCTTGGACACAACACAGCCTCCTTGACTGAGTGAGGGCCAAGGGCTTGAGCATCTGGCCAGGCTGTATCCCCACGTGGGTGTGCTGTGGGGCCAAGCAGGGGTAATAGACAGTAGCCAACAGCAGCAGGGGGTGGCCACACAGAGCATCCCCAGGAGCCTGAGCAGTAATCCATGACTTGGTGATAAATTGTTGGGAGCAAGGCAACTCAGAGACAAGTAAAGCCTGTGCATCTTTTGAATAAAGGCAGAGTCCATGTTGTACCCCTGAGTTCCATGGCTGGGGGAACTATAAAATCCCGTGGCTGCTGGCTGCAGAGACCCTCGAAACCAGGGGAAGAGGGAGTTTCACCATGGATAAGCTATGCCTTGGGACTTTGGGTTCCTTTTATTCCCTCCAAAGAACAGCCTGAGAAGACCAGATTCAGTGCTCCAGTGCAGTGGCTCCAATCTCTGGGTGTCGGGGGCACAGGGCTCCCTGCTCATGAGCAGGAACATGGTGACAATGGGCAGATCTGGTTGCTTCCACAGGGAACTTAATCTCCAGGAGAGCATATATGGTCTGAATACCCAAGTGTAGGCTGAAGGAGAGAGAGTGGATATAGAGAAGAGAAGAAGAAATGGACATGTGCAGTTTTTAAGGAATAGATCACAAAACTAAGTTCTTCAGAGTGAGGCCCTTGAGATTGAGAGCCAAGGGTTGTTTTTGACCCTCGGGTACACACTCCTGAAGCCTGGCACCCATGTTGCAGCATTTTGGCCTCAAAATAGCAGAAATGTCCCTTCTCTCAGAGACTCTTCTGCTCAGGGTGTAGAAAAATCAGTAAAACCAATTCAAGCAAGATGGCACCACAGGGACATCCCATCATTCCTCTTTCCAACCCGGGGGACACAGGACAGAGGCCCTGAAGAGAGATGCTCCATGGCCCTCCCTTCTGGACCAGCTTCCAACATTCCCACAGCAGGACCCCTACTCTCCACCATGTACCAGGGCACCTTGCTCCACCCTGTCCATTTGTAGCTCTCAGGGACAGCCCATTTATAACAAATGTGATCATAGTAGAAAACATTCTAAATATGGGGAAGCAACAAGCTAAAACTTAAATCCCTCCCAATGCTGTTGATATTTAGCCTTCCAGAGAATTTTCTTATGTATACATGTACCCATGGTTAGCTTTTATTTATTTATTTATTTTAGAAAATTGAGCTTATTTCCAACATATAGCCATGTATTTTGCTTTATTCACTCAATCTCATGAAAATTCCATATCATTACATGTTCTTCAATACTTTTGATTGCACAGTATTCTATTTTCTGGATTATTTCAACTGAGCAAACATCCTGTTGTTGGGCATTGAAATTGAAAATTACTCTGAAAATTCTTTTGCCATTGACACCCAATGATTTTACTCTCTTCTGTAATATTTCCAAAAATTGTTATGAACACTCTGATTATTTCATTACTTGGGGGGGGGCACCTCTTGTAGCTCTAATACTGTGTTATGACATTTGCTCTCTTTCAAGCAGATACATATTTACTACACACTCATATTTCTTGGAGGACCCAAAAGACATATAAATGTGTGGCTCTGATCTCTAAGGAGACACTAGTCCTATTAATAATCATTTTGATTATATTCATTTCCTTTTGATACTGTAACAAATTGCCACAAAGTGGCTTCAAACAACACACATTTATTACCTACAGTTTTGTAAGTCCAAAGTCCAGCATTGGTATCAATGGATTAAAACCAAGGAATTGGCAGGCTGCATTCCTTTCTGCAGGGTCTAGGGGATAATCCATGTCCTAGCCTTTTCCAGTATCCAGAGGCCAGTCACAGTCCTTAGCTCCTGGCCCATTCCTCTATCTCCAAAGCCAACAGCATTGCACCACTCTGTGCCTCCTTCCAAGGGCACAGCTCTCCTCTGCTCACACCTGGTAAAGCTTCCTCAGTTCTAAAGATTTGTGTGATTACCCTGGCAAATCAAAGATAATCTCCTCATCTCAAAGTCCTTAACCTTAATCACACCTTCAACGTCTCTTTTTTCCTGTGATCTAACATATTCATGGGTTCCTGGGATAAGGGTGTGGACATCTTCTGTGGTGATGGGCCCTATTCTGCCTACCCCATGATAACCACTGCCATTTGTTGAGTAATTGCTATTGTCAATGTTGAATGAAGCACTTTATCTCACCTAACCCATGAGGCAGGTGCCATGATTTATCTTCACTGGACAGATGAGGAAACTGAGACCAAGAATAATGATTTGGAAGTCAAGGCTAATTCTCAGGAGGAGCACAAGTCAGTGAGAATTGTGAGCCTTCTCTATTTATTTACTTACTGGTTTGTTTGTTTAAAAAAATGTTTTTTAATATTTATTTTTGAGAGAGAGAGACAGAGCATGAGTGGGGGAGGGACAGAGAGAGAGGGAGACACAGAATCTGAAGCAGGCTCCAGGCTTTGAGCTGTCAGCACAGAGCCCAACGTGGGGCTCAAACTCACAAACTGTGAGATCATGACCTGAGCTGAACTGACTGAGCCACCCAGGCGCCCTTGTTTATTTGTTTGTTTGAAGACAACATTAAAACCTTAAAATAGACCCAGAACTTTCTGGGGGAATTTCTGCTTATAAACCCTGACCCTGGCCAACTGTTTTTAATCTGTGGGGTTTGTAAAGGGTTAAAAAATCCTCCCCCTTTGGGGGAGCTTTTGAGCTGGGTCAGGCATGAGCTTACACGACCGGAGGCAGGGGTTTGGGCCACCATTTTGCCAAGACTGGCATATTATCCATGGAACCAGACACGGCTCTGTGTGACTTACAGACCCCAAATAATGCTTCTGAAAGCTGTTAGGTTTCACTTGGGCCTTCTTTTAAAAAGGGGTGAGGGGTTGAGTGACTTAGCTGCCATCTGTTGGAGGGAGACAGGTCTTATTCAGCTTTCTGAAAGGTTTCTCTACAGTCTGTGGACATGGGAGTTTAGTTCATTGGCTTAGCCACAGCACAACACAGACTGGAACACAGCCTCCAGAGAGAATAATCGTATGTCCTCAGACTGTGGGTTATCATCCAGCAGAGGGATACAAGAAGTATAAAAGGAACAAGTCTGAGTGGTAGCCTCCTGGTGCCTCCAGGGCAGATGAATTTTCTCTTCCTTGGAGGAGCTGAAATGAGTGTGTGTTGATATCCCTTGGGAGCAGGGTTGTCAGATTTAGGGGGGCGGGGGGAACAGAACACCGGCTAAATTTGATTTGGATTGAATTTCAGATAAACAATGATGTGTGAACCTTTGCTTGGTCCACATCTTCAACAAAGAAAGCTACATGGCATGGATCCCCTATGACTGAGGAAAACCAGAGAGAGGAAGCTGTATTTCACTTCTGGGGCCATGCGGGGCAGAAGGAAGTTCCGGCAGGTGACAGGAGGAATCACAGGTCAGGATCAGGAAATTGGAGCCCTTTTATAAAACAGGTGTGGACACAACCCCTTGGGGAGAGCATTCAATGTCTGATAAAATGTGGGATGCAGGCACAAGGCAATTTTTGTGAACCTCAAAGGACAGGGTGATCTCGGCTGACACTCGGGCTTCACAGAAGAATGTACTAGATTGCTGTAGGCACGCAAAAGAGTGCGTAGCTCTATCCCCAATGGAATTTGAAGGGATTCCTTCCAAAGCAGGGTATCAGAGGAACTAATAGGGGGCTCAGGGAGATAGAGAGAGCTGATGGGGTCACGAGGTAGAGGGCATAGGAAAGCACTCACCTCACAGGCAGCTCCTGGGTGGCTTTCATTCCCTTTGTGGGCATGCAACCTGCATAGCAAGGTGGGGGTGAAAGCGGGGTATGGATGAATGGTTGGGTGGGATCAGCATATCTGAGCTTGCTCGTGAACAGCTTCAAATGCCCTGCGGAGATAGTTGGACGTAGTCCCCAAATTATGAGTGAAGGGACAGCGGGGTGTGATCGGACCAGTGATAAACAAACAAACCAAACAGAAAGCACCTCCAGCAACTGAGCAGAAGACTGCTGGGACAGATTTGTGTCCAGCCACCGGTGAGGCAATGTGTCATTTTTCTCCCTGGTGTGGTCCTCACTTCCCCAGCTTTGGACATCCTAAGGAATCTAAAGTGAATAGAACTGAAATCCCTATGGGTTTAAATGATTTGATTTTATGTGCCATTTGGAATTGTTCTCCTATTAGGACGTATTTACACTTGAAAGAGAAACTTCAGTCTTAAGTCATAATGGCTGGTTGTACAAGAGGTTGTCAAGAACTGGTTAACTAACAAACGTGTTGACTGGACAAGCCCAGGTCTTAATTGGGAGGAAGCAGCAGGAATTTCGAGGACAAGCAATGATGGCAGAGAGTCTGTCCCATCTGCCAACAGGCAGCCTCCAATTCCAGGAAGAGCTGGAGAGGAGCTGGGGGTTGGCCAAGGAGGAAGTTTTATTTTGGGTCATTACGAGCTCTCCATTAATACTTGAAATAGGAGTGTGTTTTTATTTTTATTATATTTTGATGTTTATTTTTTATTAAAAAAATTTTTTTTAATGTTTATTTATTTTTGAGACAGAGAGAGACAGAGCATGAACGGGGGAGGGTCAGAGAGAGAGGGAGACAGAATCTGAAGCAGGCTCCAGGCTCTGAGCTGTCAGCACAGAGCCTGACGTGGGGCTCGAACTCACGGACTGTGAGATCATGACCTGAGCCAAAGTCGGACGCTTGACCGACTGAGCCACCCAGGCGCCCCTTGATGTTTATTTTTGAGAGAGAGAGACAGAGCATGAGCAGGGGAGGGGCAGAGAAAGGGAGACACAGAATCCAAAGTAGGCTCCAGGCTCTGAACTGTCGACACAGAGCCCAATTAGGGACTTGAATTTATGAACCATGAGATGATGACCTGAGCTGAGGGTAGACGCTTAACCGACTGAGCTACACAGACACTCCATAGGCGTGGTTTTTAAAATGGATCAGCTTACCAATGAACATTAAAAGCATTTGAGGATGTTGCGTATATCTTATCAGACCTGGAAAGAACAGGACAGACCCTTCCAGCTCAGCAGTGAAGGAAGCACTCTGGTGCATAGGAGCAGACCTGTGGACGTGTGTGGCTGCAGCATTCGCTTTGTGAATTCACTTCTCTCACTCACTTGATAGTCTCTGGGGTTCTCCAGGCAGCTGCGTGGCCCTGCCAGTGTGTGGTTCTGAGGAAAACCTTTGCTGCTTCCCGAGATGCAGGCATTCAGTTCATACTCCCTAACTCCAGCATCTGGGTTCTGAATGAACGCCTCTTTGAGGGGCCACATCTGTTCTCGTCCTTCTCCCTGGCTTGGCCACACTTTTTGGGCTTATGACTGGAAGATAGATCACCTCCCCACCCCAACCAAGAAAGCATTGGTTCTGGCAGTAAGTAAGGGACAAAGATTTTAAGTGACAAAGTCCAGCTTTTGCTACATTCTCTCTTCCCAGTGGCCCATTAAAAAGCTACAGCAGCCTTTTTTGAGGAACCAGTGGTCAGATGTCTTCAGCTTTAAAAATGTTAATCCTCCCTGAATGTTGCCATGGAATACAAAGCCAACTTTTCCAGGATTATACTCTTGTGACCACAAAGGATAAATAATCGTAGGAGGGTATTCTCTGCATGAATCAGGGGTCTCTCAGAGCATTTGAGACATTATAAACACAAATTCTTGAATCGTCGCCGAGCCTTGCAAGCTGGACAGGAAATGGTTAGGATTTGCTTCAGGTGCGCTGTGGTTGTTATGTATTCCCTGTAGCTCTCCAGAAAAATCCGTCCAGTCTGATTCAACTGACCAGACAGCTATTTTTGAAAACTGTTTAGCAATCGATGACTATGTAACATCAGCCTCTGTGCACGCATCAACAGGTGAGAGCAAATGAGGGCACATGACCGACCGTTAACAGCCGGTGCTCCCTAGAGTGTTTAAACTTGGGCTAATGCCCCAAAACCAAGGCCAACAGGAATGAAGCACCTCCCTTATTTTCAAAAGAGCACCAAGCAGCTATCAGGAATCCATTCTAGGGTTTGCTAAGTCTACACTGGTTTTGCAACCCTTGCCGCAGTGGCATGAGCCAACAAACTGCAGAGTATTGAGAGGAACGGAATCAGGGATGTATTCGATAGGAGTGGTAGGGTCATCTCCTGATGGGAGGTGCTGAGAGGAGTCCCTCAAATCATGTCAAGTGGTGCCAAGAGACATCTTTAGAGATCGGGGTGCTTGCCAAAAAGAGAGACGGCCATTGCATTTTCTGTTTAAACATTTGCCCACTGGGTGCAATTAACCAAGCTGTCCCTAGTGGAAGATTTTCTGGGATATATTTGGTAAGCGTGCCCTGGTGTTTGACAATGGAAATGGGCAGAGGGAATGATGCCTACTTCTCTCTTAGTAAACTCCAAGGTTGAGAGACCAGCTAGACCAGTCCAAGGCTGCAGTGTGTGGGCAGTGGTGGGGCAGTCTGCCCTCAGGCCATTGGATATGGCAGGGTGTAGCGGGTAGCCACAGAAGGTGGTCTGCTCTAGCAGTGTTAAAGGTGCCTTGTCCCAGGGAATGGTCTGCTGGGACAAGGAGGCTCCAACAGAAGCTTGGAAGGACCTGCCAGGTGCTGGGGGTAAGGGAAGTGTGTTTGCTGGTCAAGGTCCCAGCAGAAATCCACCCCAGATGATAGGCATGAAAAGGTTTGTACAAATTGGGCTTACTGAGGTAAAATTTGTATAAAATGAAATTCATCCTTTTTAGACATATCATTTAATGAGTTTTCCTAAATGTTTGCAGTTGTGTAACAACCACCATAAACACAGTATAGAACATTTATATTGTCCAACAATATAAATGTCCAACATTTATATTGTCCTCATGCCCTTCCACAGAGAATCCCTTCTTTTACCTCTGGTCCCTGGGTACCACTGGCAGGTTTTCTGTCCTTAGAGTTTTGCCTTTGCTAGAACACCATGTAAGTGCCATCATAGAGTATGTAGCCTTTTGTATCCAGCTTCTTTCACCTGGCATAATGTTTTTGAGATCCATCCACATTTTTGCATGTGTAAATAGTTTGTTCCTTTTTAGTCAGAGGATAGTACTCCATTGTATGGATGCACCTTTGTTTATTCATTCATTTGTTAACGGCAAAAAAGAATGGCATTTTGATTGTCTCTGCTTTTGGTAATTATGAATAACATGTCTATAAATTTTCACATGCAAGTCTTTGTGTATACATATGTTTTCATTTCTCTTGTATAAATATATAGGAGTGGAAATTCTGGATCATGAGGTAAGTGTATGTTTAGCTTTCTGAGAAGCTGGCCAACTTTTTTCCAAAGTGGTTGTCTCATTTTGTATTCTGGTCAGCGTTATACGAGAGTTCCATTTCCTCCCCATGCTAGTTAGCACTTAGTATTGTCAGTATTTTGAATTTTAGCCATTCTGATAGGTGTGTAATAGTATCTCATGAGGTTTTAATTTGCATTTCCCTAAAGACTAGTGATGTGAAGCATCCTTTCATGTACTGCCCTCTACATATCTTTGGTGAAGTGTCTATTCAAATATTTTGCCAATTTTTGAGTTGCTTATCTTCTTATGGAATTAAAGAATTCTTACATAATTTGGATACTACAAGTCCTTTGTCAGATAAGTACTTTCCAAATATTTGCTCCCAGTCTGTGCCTTGTCTTTTCATTTTTTAAACAGTGTCTTTTGAAGAACAAAAGTCTTAAAAAGTTTTATGAAGTCTGATTTATCAATTTTTTCTTTTGTACTTTATACTTTTTGTGTTGTAGCTAATAAATCTATGTCTGATGCAGATTCACACAGGTATTTTCCTGTCATTCCTTCTCAAGGTTTCATTACACACATGTTAGCTCTTATATTTAGGTCCATGATCCACTTAGAGTGAATTCTAAAATATGGTGTGAGGTGAGGGCTGAGGTTCATTCCAAATGGATATCCAGTTGTTACGACTCCATTTGCCAAAAAGAGCAAAGAGTCCTTTTATTTTAAATGTTTATTTTTTATTTTATTTTGAGAGAGAGAGAGAGAGAGAGAGAAAGAGGGAGAGAGAGAAAGAGAGAGAGAGAGAGAGCTCGTGACTGGGGGAGGCACAGAGAGGGAGATAGCATCCCAAGCAGGCTCCATGTGGGGCTCAATCCCACAACCCTGGGATCATGACCCGAGCTGAAATCAGGAGTCAAATGTTCAACCCACTGAACTACCCAGGTATTCCCAAAGAGTCTTTTTCTATTGAAAAATAAAGTACTGGCAGAAGAGCACGTGTATCATAAAGTGTGTAGCTCAATGAATTTTCACAGACTGAACAGATCTATGTTATCACACCCCAGATCAGGAAACAGACCATTTCTAGCTCCCTAGAAACCCTCTTATTCCCTTTAGGCACTACTCACTAGCCTCACCCTACCCTTGATAACCACTACCTTGACTTCCAATAGCTAAGATTAGTTTTGCCTATCTTTAAACTTTGTATAAATGTGATTATGTAACATTTTTTTTTAAATCTGTGTTCTTTAACTCAACATTATATTTGTAAGATTCATGCATGTTGTTGCCTCTTCTTGTAGATCACTGATTCTCACTGTTGCTCTGCATTCCACTGAATGACCATACAGCAATTCATTTATCCATTCTTTCATTAATATTCATGTGTGTAATGTCCATGTGGGGCTTTTATGATTGTGAACATACACATGTTTTAACTGGGTGTATTTCTGGGAATGGAACTGTGGGTGTGTAGGTTTTGCGTATGTTCAGTTTTAGCAGACGTGTCAAACACAGTTCCAAAATGCTCATACCACTTTACATGGCCCCCAGCAGTATCGGAGAGTTCTAATTGCTCCACAGCCTCATCGACACTTAGAATTTTCCACCGTTTTCATTTTAGCCATTTTAGTGAGTATGCAGTGGTATCACATTGCAGTTTTGCATCTGCAATTTCCTAATTGCTAGCAAGGTTGAACTCCTTTCCATATATTTATGAAACACATGAAAGAGGATATTTTGTTATGTTCTTTCATAAAGTGTCTATTCAAGTGTTATGTTCATTTTTATGTTAGGTTGTGTCTTTTTCTTATTGGCGTGTAGGGGTTAAGTATGTATTCTACATAAAAGCCTTTTGTCATACTTCTATGTTGCCAATAGCTATTTCCAATATCCCATTCTATGTGCTGTTTCTTGAAGAATTTTCCTGAAAGCACAACTTCAGGTGGGATGTTGAGCACCTCGGTCTGGCAACAGCGGGAGCCATTCCTGCTCTAAGGATGAAGGTCAAGGGGATGAAATCGTATTACCTGAGCCAAGCAAGGGCTGGGGCTGGGGAAGTGGGGAAGCCCAGCTGGAGCTATGGTCATGAGTGCCACACCACTGTCAGGTGCTTCCCTTTAGCAGGGATGGGCAGGAAAGAAAGTTTCCAATCCCCCTCTCCTCCCGACTTCCCTTCTCCTGCTGCAGCCTCCATTGGCTGAAACCAGAAGTTATCAAGGAGCTCTGAAAGGTGCAGTCCCCAGGAGTCAGCCTCTGGGTCACAGAGGAATACAGGGAAGGAGGAGACACGGATCAGGGGAGAGACTGCAGTGGAGATTAACCAGCAAAGAGAAGGATCAAGAGACTGCCCAGAAACCCTATCTCTCAGATTAAGACAGATGCAGTGTGTATGTCCTCAGCCTCTAAAGCATCCACAAAATATGGTCCTTGAAGGAGCCAGTGTTTGGAGCATTGCTACGTAAGGATTATGACAGCAGAACAAGTTCAGTGAAAAAGAAAAAAGGTTTTTTGCTCCCACCCTTTAATATTCCACTTTCCCTAAGCCTAGAAGAGCCAGGAGAGAGGGAGAGTAAGGGAGACAGAAAACTAGGAAAAGGACACATGATGCCTCTTGCCACCACTGGCCCCACCACAGATCCAGCCTGCACTGACGCTGGGCCAGGGTAGAGCTTGACTTGGATATGAGATTCAAATTTTGATTGAGACTGGACTGGACTGAATACCTGAAAGCGAGCCATCTTTACAGAAATGAGGCTAGTTCTTACCATTAAAAATGCCTGGAAAGCTGAGATGGGCTGGCTCACTAAGAGGTCATCAAGGGAAGGAAGATGTGAAAGAACTTACCTGGAGGCCGGGGTGGAAAGAAAATCAAGCCATTTCCTGTTCTTCACTGGTTCAGTCTGTTCAACAAAACAGTTTTTTTTGTTGTTGTTGTTGTTGTTCATTTATTGTTGAGAGAGAGAGACAGAGCATGAGCTGGAAAGGGGCAGAGAGAAGGAGACACAGAAACTGAAGCAGGATCCAGGCTCTGAGCTGTCAGGACAGAGCCCAACGTGGGGCTCGAACTTGTGAACTGCAAGATCATGACCTGAGCCGAAGTGGGACACCCAGCCAACTGAGCCACTCAGGCGCCCCAACAAAACTGTTTAACTCAAATCTGTCTCTCTTTTCCAACAGGCTTGAGGCTACGTACTTTTCATGCATTGTCTTACTAACACAACCACTCCGTGGGAAAATATTAGTATAATCTCTGCTTTATAGATGTGGAAATTAAGGCACGGGGAGGTTACAAGGCCATATTAGCCTGGTTTCAAGTCCAGCAAATGTGATTCCAGAATACAAGCTGAATTTTCTTTTTTTAAATATGACTATATTTTTAGGGCAGTTTTAGGTTCACAGAAATTTTGAGAAAAAGGTACAGAGTTGCTGTTTAACCCTTGCCTCACACCTGTACAGCTTTCCCCACTATCACTGTATCACAATGGTACATTTATTGCAATTAATGAACCTAAATTGACACATCATTATCATCCAAAGTCCACAATAGGGTTTACTCTTGGTGTTCCACATTCTATGGGTTTGGACAAATGTATAATATGTATTCACCATTAAAGAATCATACAGAGTTATTTTCACTGCCGTAAATTTCCTTTGTGGTCTGCCTATTCATCCCTCCCACTGCCTTCAACCCCTGGAAACCACTGAACTTTTTAATGTCTCCATAGTTTTGCCTCTTCCAGAATGTCATATAGTTGAAGTCATATAGTATGTAGCATTTTCAAATTGGCTTTGTTCACTTAGCAACATGCTTTTAGGTTTCTTCTATGTCTTTTCATGGCTTGATAGCTCTTTTTCTTTTTAGTGCTAAATAACATTTTATTGTCTGGATGAACCACAGTATCTTTATCCATTCACCTCTTGAAGGACATCTTGATTGTTTTCAAGTTTTACCAATTATGAATAAAGCTCCTACAGACATCTGTGTGCATTGTTTGTATAGACTTACGTTTTCAGTTCACTAGGGTAAATTAATACCAATGAGTACAATTGCTGGATAATGTGGCAAGAATATGTTTACTTTGGTAAGAAACCACCAAACTGCCTTCCAAAGTGGCTGTACCATTTTGCATTCCCACCAGCAACGAATGAGAGTTCTTGTTGCTCCACATCTTCACCAGCATTTGGTGTTGACAATGTTTTGAATTTTGGCCATCTAGTATGTGTGTAGCAGTATTTCATTGTTGTTTTAATTTGCATTTCCCTGATATATGATGTGGAGCACATTTTCCTGTGCTTATTTACCATCTGTATATCTTCTTTGGTGAGATGTCTATAGGGTCTTTGGCCCAGTTTTTAATTGAGTTGTTTGTTTTCTTATTCTTGAGTTTGAAGAGTTCTTTGTATATCGTGGATAACAGTCCTTTTTCAGATGGTCTTTGCATGTATTTTCTCCCAGTATATGGCTTGTCTTCTCATTCTGTTGACATTATTTTTCACAATACAGATATTTTTATTTTCATTAAGTCCAGCTCATCAATTGTTTCTTTCATGGATTGCATCTTTGGTGTTGTATCTAAAAAGACATCACCATACCCAAGGTCATCTAGATTTTCTCCTAAACTATATTCTAGAAATTTTATAGTTTAAAATTTTACATTTAGGTCTATGATTCATTTTGAGTTGATTTTTGTGAGGTTATAAAGTATGTGTCTAAATTTATTACTCTGCATGTGGGTGTACAGTTATTCCAGTGCCATTTGTTGAAAAGGCTGTCTTTGCTCCATTGTATTGCTTTTGTTCCTTTGTCAAAGATAAGTTGACTATAGTTATGTGGGTATATATCTGGGCTCTCTATTCTGTTATTTTGATCTAGTTGTCTGTTATTTTGCTAATACCACACTGTCTTGGTTACTGTAGCTTTATATTAACTTTTAAGTCAGGTAGTGTCAGTCCTTCAACTTTGTTCTTCTCCTTATATATTGTGTCGATTATTCTGGGTCCTTTGCCTCTCCCTATAAACCTTAGAGTCAGTTTGTCAATGTCCACAAAATAACTTTCCAGGATTTTGATTGGAATTTCAGTGAATCTAGAGATGAAGTTGGGAAGAACTAAATCTTGACAATATTGAGTCTTCTTGTCCACGAACATGGAATACTTCTCCATTATTTAGTTGTTATTTAATTTAATTCATCACAGTGTTTTATTTTTCCTTATATTTTGTGCATATTTTGTTAGATTTATATCTGAGTACTTCATTTGGGGGAGTGCTAAGGGATATAAATGGTACTGTGTTTTTAATTTCAAATTCCACTTGTTCATTGCTGGTATATAGGAAAGTGATTGACTTTTATATGTTCTAAGACTTATGGGAAAATAAACTAGTATCATCCACGGACAAAAAATGAAATCTGCAATATTGGAATTATGAATGTTCAAATCAGCCCAGACAAGAATATAAGTCCAAACCACCAATAGACGAATGAAATACCATATGGTCCAAGATATATCCTTAAAGTTTTGACACAACCCTCAGTCTGAATTGTGAGGACTGATCTTCAGTTCAGTCCAGCCAGCAGAAATTGTGCGATTTTCTGTTGTATTTATTATACAGACTGTGTATATTCTAGAAGGTTCCTTTAGTACTACACTATTGTACTTTCTGTCCCAGCAATTAGAGGGCATGCAAATTCCACAAAATCATCAATAAGAACAGGCCATGCTCTTTCTTTGTGATAATTAGACATGTTATCTGCAATCATTGTACTGAAATCTAAAAGAAGATTCCAAGTATTTTTTGGTATTGATCATTTATCATGTTCCAATAAAAATTTATTCCAGAAGTCTAAGAATGTATATCTCCCTTAAACACTAAATTCCAGCAGGCAATTGTCATTTCTAGATCTAATCCTTTTTGTCTTGGATTCTTTGCAAAATTAAAAGTAAGCTTATAAAAGTCCTTAAATCATCCTGGTTCTTTCAATTCTTGTTCCATTTTGGGTATCTGGGCATTTAGTTTTTCTATGTCATATCATTCATGAACTCCTGTTTGGAAAACTTGCACTGTGTTGCTGCTCTGAACTTTCACACAATAATCAATGCACTGATGCTGGCTGGATCAAGTACGAGGCCATCACATATGTTCTGTATACCATCTATTGCAATTTTATTTTCATCTTGAGGATCTTTGTATCTATTGTATAGCTGTTCTAATTTCTTCCTGTCCAGTGATCCTTTTATACTCTCACATGTACAATGTTCAAGATTTTGGATAAAAAAAGTCTGTTGCAATATTTAACCTCCAGTCATTTTGAAACAGACAACTTACTACTGTTTTTTTCACTTGAGTGTGTGAAGTTAATAAACTGATGAATTTTATCCTTCTGTGATGATTTCAACTTGCTCATGTTGGTGTCCTCTAGGCCTCTCCCCTCCTCCTTTGGCTCTGCAGTGAATCAGCTCCTGGATTTTTTTGTTGATTCTTTGAGAATTTTGACATAGATGATCATGTCATCTGTGAACAAAGATAGTTTTGTTTCTCCCTTCCCAATTTGTATACCTTTATTTTCTTTTCTTGCCTTATTGCATTATTTTAACTTCTAGTACAATGTTGAAAAGGAGTGGTGAGAGGGGATATCCTTGTCTTGTTTCTGATCCTAGTAGGAAACTTTTGAGTTTCTCACAAATATGATATTAGCTATAATGGTTTTTGTAGATATTTTTTACTAAGTAGAGGAAGTTCCCCTCTATTCCTAGTTTACTGAGGGTTTTTTTTTTAATGAATGAGTGTCAGATTTTGTCAAATGGTTTCCCTGCACCTATTGTTATAATCATGTGATTTTTTTTTCTTTTTAATTTGTTGATGTGGTGGATTACATTGATTGATTTTCAAATTTTGAAGTAGCCTTCCAATACTTGGAATAAATCTCACTTGATCATGGTATATAATTTTTAAAATACATTGTTGAATTCAATTTGTGAATATTTTGTTAGGAATTTTGCATCTATGTTCATGAGAGATATTCATCTGTAGTATTATTTTCTTGTAATATGTTTGTCTGGTTTTGGTATTAGGGTAACACCAGCCTCTTATAATAAGTTAGGAAGT
Organism: Acinonyx jubatus; assembly: GCF_027475565.1. Taxonomy (NCBI): domain Eukaryota; kingdom Metazoa; phylum Chordata; class Mammalia; order Carnivora; family Felidae; genus Acinonyx; species Acinonyx jubatus. The sequence goes on from NC_069386.1 coordinate 19,530,108, forward strand.
ATTTATTCTGCTTGTATTCTCTGAAAAAGATTGTAGGGAATTGATATCATTTCTTCCTTAAATGTTTGGTAGAATTCACCAGTGAACCTATCTGTTTCCAACAGAACCTATCTGTTATTAATTCCATTTACTTAATAGATAGAGGCCTATTTGGACTACCTATTTCTTCTTGCGTGAGTTTTGGTAAATTGTGTCTTTCAAGGATTGGTCCATTTCATCTAGGTTATCAAATTTGTGAGTATAGAGTGGTTCGTAATTCTTTTATTATTTTTCTAATGTCTATAGGCTCTGCAGTGATGCCCCTTCTTTCATTTCTGGTATTAGTAATATGTATCTTCTCTTTTAGATAAAAGAGAGTTGGCCTGACTAGAAGCTTACTAATTTTATTAATCTTTTCAAATAACCAGCTTTTGGTTTTGTTGATTTTTTTCTATTGATTTCCTGTTTTCAATTTTGTTGATTTCTGTTCAAATCATTATTATTTCTTTTCTTTTCTTTTCTTTGATGTTTATTTATTTTTGGGAGACAGATACAGAGCACAAGAAGGGGAAGAGCAGAGAGAGAGGGAGACATAGAATCCAAAGCAGGTTCCAGGCTCTGAGCTGTCAGCACCGAGCCTGATGTGGGACTAAACCCATGAACTGTGAGATCATGACCCGAGCCCAAGTGGGACGCTTAACCAACTGAGCCACCCAGGCTCCCTACTGTCTTTTCTTATGCCTACTTTGCATTTAATTTGCTCTCCTTTTTCTAGTATCCTAAGATGAAAGCTTAGATTTTTGATTTTAGATCTTTCTTCTCTTCCAATATATGCATCCAATGCTATAAATTTCCTTCTAAGCACTGCTTTCACTGCATCCCACAAAATTTTAAAGTTATGTTTTCATTTGCATTTAGCTTAAACTATTTAAAATTTCTTTTTCTTTGGCCCATGTGTTATTTTGAAGCGTGTTATTTGATCTACATATATTTCAGAATTTTCCAGTTACTTTCTGTTATTGATTTCTAGTTTAATTCCACTGTGGTGTGAGGTCAGATGTTGTGATTTCAGTTCTTTCAAATTTGTTAAGGTGTGTATTATGGCCCAGAATGTGGTTTGTCTTGATGAATGTTCCATTTGAAGTTGAGAAGAATGTGCATTTCTGTTGTTACATGGAATAGTCTACAGATGTCGATTATATCCAATTGATTATAGGTGTTGTTGAGTTCAGCTGTGTCTTTACTGATTTGCTGTATGATGGATCTGTTCATTTATGAGAGATAAGTATTGAAGTTTCCCACTATGAACATGGACTCAACTATTTCTTGTTGCAATTCTATTAGTTGTTACCTCACATAGTTTGACACTCTGTTGTTAGCTACGTACATGTTAAGGATTACTATTTCTTTTTGGAGACCTGACCCCTTAATTATTATTTATCCCTGATAACTTTCCTCGATTTGAAATCTGCTCTGTCTGAAACTAATGTAAGTACTCCCATTTTCTTTTGATTAGTGTTAGTATAGTATTTTTTTCTCTATCCATTTACTTTTAATATATATGTGTCTTTAATTTAAAGCAGATTTCTTGTAGACAGTCTATTTCTGGATCTTATGTTTTATTTATTTTATTTTAATTCCAGTACAGTTAACATACAGTGTTATATTAGTTTCAGATGTACAATATAGTGACAACAATTCCATACATCACCCAGTGCTCATCATGACAAGTGCACTCCTTAATTCCCATCACCTATTTAACCCATCTTCCTGCCCATCTCTGCTCTGGTAACCATCAGTTTGTTCTCTGTAGTTAAGAGTCTGTTTCTTCGCTCATCTCTCTCTCTCTCTCTCTTTTCCTTTTGCTTGTTTGTTTTGTTTCTTAAATTCCACATATGAGTGAAATCACATGGTATTTGTCTCTCTAGTTGGATCTTATGTTTTGATCTACTCTGATAATCTGTCTTTTAGCTGATGCATTTAGACCATTGACATTCAAAGTGATTATTGATACAGTTGGATTAATATGTACCATATTTATTACTATTTTATTTTTGTTGAGCTTGTTCTTTGCTCCTATTTTTTTCTTCCATTCTTTTTATGTCTTTTATGGTTTTAATGATTATCACAATTCCATTTTTTCTCCTTTCTTAACATACAAGTTATACTACTTTTGTTTAACTTTTTTTAGTGGCTGCCCTAGAATTTGAAATATACACTTGCAACTAATTCAAGTTCACTTTCAAATAAAACTACCATTTCATGGGTAGTGTGCATACTTTATAATAACAAAATAATCCTAATCCCTCCCTCCCATACCTTGTATTATTGCTGTTATTCATTTCACTTGTATTTAAGCAGACATATGATATATACACAAGCATACATAAATACATTGCTACTATTATTATATTAAACAAACTTATCTGTTAGTTCAATTAAGAATAAGACAGGGGCACCTGGGTGGCTCAGTTGGTTGAGCTTCCAACTTTGACTCAAGTCATGATCTTGCAGTTTGTGAGTTCCAGCCCTGCATGGAGTTTGCCACTGTTCACCGTTAGCACAGAGCCCACTTCAGACCCTCTGCCCCTTTCTTTCTAAAGAACTTCTTTACACGCTTTGTTCAAGGCAGATTCACTGCCAAGAAATTCCTTCAACTTTTGTGTTTCAAAATTTTTATTTCTTTTTTCACTTTTGAAAAATAATTTTTCAGGATATGGAAATCTAGGTTGAGAGTCTTTTTCTTTCAACACTTTAAATATTTCACTCCATGTTCTTCTTGCTTAAGTGGTTTCTGAGGAGAAGTCAGATGTAATTCTTTGTTCTTCTATAGGCAAGGTGTTTTTTGTTTTTTCCATCTGGAGGCTTTCATGCAGGCTTTTTTTTTCTTTATCTTTGATTTCACAAAGTTTAAAAATAATATGCCTAGAAGCAGGTTTTGTTTTTTTGTTTTTGTTTGTTTTGTTTTGTTTGTATTTATCCTGCTTGGGGTTCTCTGAGGTTCTTAGATCTGTGATTTGGTATTTGGCATTCATTTAGGGAAATTCTTAATCATTTTTGTTTCAAATCTTGCTTCTCTCTCTTCTTTCTCATTCTGGTATTACCATATGTTATACCTATTGTATTTGTCCCACAGTCCTTGGATATTCTGTTTTGCCTTTCTCAGTATTAGTTCTCTTTGCTTTTTGTGGATTCTGTTGATATGTGTTCTAGCTCAGACATTCTTCCCTCAACTACGTCTAGTGTACTAACAAGCCCATTAAAGGCATTCTTCATTTCTGTTAGTGTTTTTGACCTCTAGCATTTCTTTTTGATTCTTTCTAATGCCTTCCACTTCTCTGCTTTCAAAGCCCAATTATTCTTGTATGCTGTCTTCTTTATCCATTAGAACTTTTTGCATGTTAATCACAGTTGGTTTAAATTCTTTGTCTGATAATTCCAACATTGCTGCCATATCTCATTCTCAAGCTCTCTCTGTCTCTTCAAATTGTGGGTTTGGGGTGTATGTGTGTGTGTGTGTGTGTGTGTGTGTGTGTGTATTTGCCTCTTTATATGCCTTGTAGTTTTTTTCTTGATAGCCAGACATGATGTACCAGGTAAAAGGAATGGCCATAAACAGGGCTTTAATAATGTGGTGGTAAGGTGTGGTGGGAGCAGAAGTGTTATATGGTCCTACCATTAGGTCTCAGTCTTTTAGTAAAGCTATGCCTCTGGACTGTGGAGTTCACAAGAGTCTCTCAGTTATGATCTTCCCCCTTATGTAGGATAGGAAAGCTAGAGCTCACTGGAGTTGGATATTTCCCTTACCCCAGCAGGTTAGGCTCTGGTTAACTAGTTTTCCCTGAAGGCAGGCTTTGTTAAGGAGAAGAGAGTGCTGTAGCATATATCAAAATGCTTCCTTTCCCCCTCCGCCTGCCAAAAGCGTGGAGAAATTTTTCTTCCCTGATATTTATTGTGAGAACCTGGTTGAGATCCTGGAGCTAAATTTCACAGAATTGCAGAGGACCCTTCCTGACTGGGTCCTCCAGAGTTTAAGTCTCATACTGTCCACACTGAATTGTCCAGCACTTCACCACGTAATGTTCAGGTTTCTCTACCCTGGCACTGGTTCCTCGGTGGTTTCCAGCTGTGGGTTTGCTCATGTAAGCTGTGACTCCCTGTATTCACCTGTCTCTGCGGTCATGACAGCAATGGTTTTCCTTGTGTTCTTTCCTAGAGATCTAAGAGGAGTTGTTGATTTTTCAGGCTGTTCAGTTTTTTTTTTTTTACTTGTGAGGATGGAATGGCAACTTCTAAGCTCCTTATGTCCAGAACTGGAAAAACTCCTGAGTTAAACTTCTAGTGGATCTGCACACACTTTGTGCTCCACTTAGTGGAGTGAAAGGGTTAGTGTTGTGAAATATTCTACTGGTTAGAAGATGTGGAGGCTGATCTGGTCTCCAAGGTCCATTCAAGCTGAGTGAGCATCTGAGCAAGCAGGGATGGGCCAAAGCATCCAACCAGAGCTGGTGGAAGGGTGGGGGAGGCCCCACATCCCCAGGAAGTTTGGGAGGGAAGACAGATGGAGGCCTTGTTATGTAACCACCCCTATAGTAGCAAAGCCACTCCTCCAACCAATGTCTCCACCTCTGGCTTCCAGGTGACATAGAGAACCCCATTTAAACCCTCCCATGGTGCAGGCTGTGCCTGGAGAAGCTGCTTGGCAAACAGGGAATGGGTGCAAAAAGTTCTGGGGCTGCACCACTTAATGGGGAAGTGGGGCGTGGGAATGGGAGAGCAGAGGAGGAATCATTAACTGATGATCAGACTGTGGAGGCTCCATAACAAAGAAACAAGAAGATGAAATCAGAAATGAAGGTGGAAGCCAAAAAGGCAGTCACTAGGTAAGCTGGAGGGGCAAAGGAGCAATGTACATGATATGGGTGATATTAATGGGAGGCAAGAAGCAGAGGAGGTTCATGTTGCCCTCCTGCCCATTACAGGCTAGTATTTATTGCCCTGAATCTGCAAGCACAGATTGGCTTTCACTGTTCCTAGAAGGTGGTAGTCTGATGGTGCAGAGCATTTCCATGCAGCTGTCCTGGTCCTGGGAGAGCTGTCCATTTAATGGCTATATTACCTAAATTACCTCCTTGAGAGTCACATTGCTTCCTCCATTCATGTACATCAGCACTCCACTAAAAAGGCAATTTTCTTTCACCCACGCTGCCGTTCGCTCAGAGGGCACTCATTTTAGACATGTATCATCCGGTTTTGAACTCAGCCCAGAACCCAGTCCCAACCAACCTTGCTTTCTTATGCAATCAGGCCACCCCTGGGAAGCCTGTCTCCCAGAGCACCTTCACTGAATCTGCCACTGGGCACCGCACACTGGCTCTTCCCAATCTTTGCCCCAGAATGCCTTGGCCCCAGACAACCTCCCACACAGACCCCTCCAGATGTGAACATGTTTTAGGGTGTGACTATGTTCCCTGCCGTAAACCTGCCTAGGTATAACATGACCGATTCCTCTGCCCTTGTCACAAAGATGTGACACTTTAAGTAACAGACCATGCTGAAGTAAAAATGCACTATTACAATGATAGGACCGTATGTTCACTAGGGGAGCAGGATCCCTATGCTCTTCCTGTTTTCCATGTGATTATTCATGCGTCTCAGATGTGGCTGGCAATCGAAGGCTAGAGTTTCTGGAGCCCACCTTTCACTCTGTTTTAAGAACTGGGATTACATTTACTCGCTACCAAGCTTTTAGTCCATCTCCTGTTTGGCAGAATTCTCTTCAAGGATCAAGGACAAAGTGTTATTTATCACTTCAAAAAGTTCTCAGAAAAGCAGAGCAAAACCACAATGAAGTACCACTTCATACCCACTAAGATGGTTGTACTTTTTTTTTTTTTAAGGAAAATAAGTGTTGGCAAGGTTGTGGAGAAATTGGAACACCTGTGCACTGCTGGCAAGAATGTAAACTGGTGGAGCCATTGTGGAAAACAATCGGGAAGTTCCTCATAAAGTTAAACATAGAGTTACCATGTGACTCAGCAATTCCACTCCTAGGTATAGACCCAAGAGAATTGAAAACAGGTATTCAAAAATGTACATGCACACTCATGTTCATAGCAGCACTATTCATAATAGCCAGAGGCTAGAAATAACACAAATGTCCATCAATGGATGAGTGAATAAGCAAAATGTGGTATGTACATTTGATGGGATATTACTCAGCCGTCAAAAAGGAGGAAGCATTGATACATGCTACAGTGTGGATAAACTTCCAAAACATTACGCTGAATGAAAGCATAAGTGAAAGAAGCCAGACTAAAGGTCACATTATGCCCTTCATGGATTGGTTCCACTTATATAAAATGTTCAGAATGAGTAAATCCATAGAGACAAGAAAGCAGGTAATGGTTGCTAGGGGCTAGGAAGATGGGGGAATGGAGAATGGTGAATAATTGTTTGATAGGTATAGGGCTTCTTTTTAGGGTGATGAACATATTTTGAAACTAGATAGAGGTAATGGTTGCATATTATCATAAATGTACTAAATACCACTGAATTGGTCATTTTAAAATGGCTGATTTTGTTATGTGAATTTCAGCTAAATTTTTAAAGTGTCAGGAGTAAGGTTGAGTCTGGAGACCCAAGGTCATCTGGAATCTCCTTTTCCTCTGTTGAGCAACTAACTGGGTGCTCAATCAGATTCACTCATTACTGTTTTCCCAATGAGTCCTTGTTTATCAATCTCAGGATGCCATGGAGAGGGGTCACTGTATCTCTATTTTAAATTCCATCTCTATTTTAAATTCTATTTTAAAGACCATGGAATTTAAAGCCCATCTTGCAGATAGAGAAGACAGAACTGAAGTGACTTGCTCAGGCCACTTGTGAGGGTAACAGTGAGGCTAGTTTTGAGCTTGCCCAAGCCCTGCTGACTTGCTATCACCACTATGCTTTGCTCCCAGCAGCTATAATGTGGAAGGACAGAAGGCATACAACAGTCCAAGAAAACCACACTGCTATCCAGCAGGAAGACTGAGCTAAGCACAGCCCACAAGAACAGACGGGGTAACGCTGCTTTAACAAAATTTCTTGTCTTCTTGATACTGCCCAGTTTGCCCTGAAACTCCCAGCTCACTTCCCCACTCTGCTACCATTCTTTTCTGAAAACTGTCTTCCTTTGCTTGCAAATAAATGGCTGCCTGGGGCACTGTGGCCCTGCTCCTGTCAGGTGTGGGCAGCGGACTCTGGCTCTGACAACTCATCACCTTCCTGAGGAGGTTGGAACTGGGACTTAGACCCCCTCTGGGACCTGGACCCTAACATGTAAAATTCCTAAGCTACTGGAGGTTGTGTTACCCCAAGGTAGTAGCCAGAGAAAGAGGCAAAGGAAACATGGAGATAGAATTTTCTCACTTCCCTACAGTGCCCATGCATGACTATGTTCCTGAGGCCCAGCTCCCTCTCCATTGGAATCTGAGGAGTGCCCCAGGTTGCTGCTGGGGCAGGCCATGCACATTAGCACCCTCACAACCCACCCAACTCCTATACAGTAATCTAGAGTATGGAAACTAATGTCCACATTTCCCAGAATCCCTAGCTGTGAAGTTTCTACATGTGACCAAGGCACGTACACCTGCAGAACGCTTGGAAGTTGATAATGAGCACCCCAGAGTGGTGGCCACACTCAGGGGGATCAGACCTTCTACAAGTAAAGTGGACCAGGGGCTCAGCTTTCCTGAGCAGCTGGGGTGGGAAAGTCTATTGCCCAAACCCTAAGAAGTAGCAGGGGCAGAAGTAGCTGTGGGGTTTTCAGAAGACAAGTCCTGTGTTCTAGCTGGGCATCTTTTCTGGCTGTAGTATCTAAGCTTGGGTCCTTGACCTGCGCAGAAATCCTATCCACCACATAATATGCTGTAATAAATTCCTTATTCTTAAACGAACTTGTAGATTCTGTAGTCTGCAGCTTACAAAGAATACATTTATACATCCAACAATCAGAGATACCTCCGGATAGTCTAACTTGGGCATCTGTCACTTGGAAGCAAAATAGTTAATCAATACAATTGCCAAATTCACTATCCAAATTGTCTATTTTTTAAAGCAACTTCGTAAGGGGTTGAAAAAATTATTTTATCCAAATAAATACATGTTTCCATTTTCAGGTAGCTTGGACAATACCCTCTAAGTTAAAACATGTGAAATTTCATTTTTATAGAATGGGAAATAAGTGAGCGATACAAGTTAATCCACTTGTGGGGAACACTAACTAGTTGAAATTTTATCAATAAAAGTTTAAAATTTAAAAAGCATTTAAAATAAAAATACTCATTTTTATTGGGTCATTAGCTCTAATGTGCTTGAGTTTTGAGGGCATGAGGCCCAGAGAGTTGCTCAAGAACACACAGAGAGTAACAGGATTAGAACAAGAAGACGTATCTCTTGGCACTGGTCTCGTCTCTCCCCTAAAGCACAGTATCTCCAGAGGCTAAGATTTCAGAGCTTGTGACTTAGCCAGAAACAACAGAAGAAAGAAAAGAGAGCAGAGCCTCATCCCATATTTTTTATTTATGACTGTGCTAGTAGAATTACAAGTCAGAAGAATGGATCTGTGAAAGATGTATTTGGCTGAATCCTTGTTTGTTATACCTTTTCTGAAGGGAGTTATCAATTCATAGGGAGGAGTGTGAGTTCATGCCCATTCTTCCCTTTTCCCGTTGCCAGGCTTGCCCACACTGGATGAGCTGTACCTCGATTTTTCACCCAGCCCTTCACAAAGATTGGACTAATGTGTCTAAAAGTTTCATGAAGTTTCTGCTGAAAGAAATGTTGCTTCTTTCCTAAAGATACTCCAACAGAAGCTCTTTTTTTTCTTTTTAAACAAAGCATGGGAACAGTCTGTAGCAACTATCATAAATAGAGATTTGTCATGTCAGGGAAAGGTGCTGCCGGAACCGATGGGCAGGCTGAAGTCATGATTGTGGTGTCTCTGAGAAGCCCGCCAGGTGCTTACAAGAACTGAAGTATAAGCGGGGTTAGCAACTGGCCCCAAAGGGTGGCTACTCCTCATACAAATGCTACTGAAAATTCACTCAGAGGAAAGGCAAGAGCCTTCATCAGAGTAGCAGAGAAAGAAAGAAACAATGACTTTGTCATGAGCAAATCACTGAAAAATGAGAAGGGCTGCTTGTTACCTAATGTGTCTTCTGGAGATAGATGGTATTTCATGGAGTCAACCAAACAGGAAATGAATCAGTGTTTGAAATAACAGTAGCTACACAAGATTTTTCTTAATTCTCTCCAGACTTGAAAACAATAACAATGTCAGCATCCAGGAGACATAAGTTCTCTGTCGTGTATTGAGGAATAACACCAAGTTCAACAGCCCTTAAAGGTCTTGGAGTTGGGTGTTTTTGAAGCAGTGGATCTCACACTTTAAAGGAAACCTTGACCACCTATTTATCTTTGCCAGAAAGACCCAGGGTGGCAGAAACTAAGAGTTCTGCTTTGAATGTCCTTTCTTAAATGAATGGTGGTAGCATTATCTGACCATTTTTTAACTAATGTAGGAATGGGAAGCCATACTGTCTACTTTGACTTCTTCCCCTCAATGGACAGAGGGGCTTTCCCTATAGGACTGGACCCCATCCCCAAACCAGCAGGCTCAACAGGTGATCATGTGTCTAGCCATGGGCAGGAGGGTGGGGCATTGAGGGGAACCTGCAAAGGAAAAAGCCACCATGCAGGCCCACCAGGGTCCTAATGGTCTCTGGCAACAATTAATGCTATTTCTAAGGATATAGTGAACCTGAGGTGCAATCAGGTATAAAAAACATATTATAACAACTGGATTTATTGCCCAAAGAACAAAAGAATAGAAGGCAGAATGAAAGGGGCAGACACATAGAATTTGAGAAGAGATGAGAAGCATGAGGGATTTGTCATGATGGAAACGTACCTCAAGGTTCCCAAACACTCTCCAGGGAGGCCAGCAGAGAGGGTATGGAACAGACAGGCTCACAAACCATACCAAGTTTCTCAAATCACACTTGTATGAGCCAGTTTAAAACATACAGAGAGAAGCCAGTGGAAGAGATGGAAGAGGTTGAGACACTCAGGATAGAAGCAAACAGGGCACTTGCATGTCTCTCTCTGCCACATCAGCCTTCCCTGTGGTTATAAGGAACAGAACTGAAGATGGGCAAAAGGGCTCAGCAGATGGAAGGTGCATGAAGTGAATACACTTTCCTCTATCAGAGAGATGCTGGACAAGTGTACTGGGTTGTGTGTCAGCTAAGGCTCACTAATAACCACTGAAGAGCCTACACTGCATGTTTCAGGTAACTAAGGCATGGCTGTATCCGTTTGCTAGGGCAGCAATAGCAAAATGCCACAGACTGAGCAGCTTAAACAATAAGAATTTATATTCTTATGGTTCTGGAGTCTGGACGCCTAAGATCAAGGTGCCTAGCATGGTTGGTTACTTCTGAAGGATATAATAGAAGGATCTGTCCCAAGCCAGAATCATAATGCTATTGTTTAAAAAAATTATCAGAAAACAAGAAATAACTCTTAGAGATTATAAATATAATGCAAAAATTAAAAACTCAACAGAAATCTTGAAAGATCAACTGGAGAAATATTCCAAGAATAAAAGACAAAGGTATAAAACAGAAAAAAAAAAAGATAATAGGAGCATGCAGTTGATGCAAAAGTGGCCATAATTCTCTACCCTTCCCTATATCCATACTGTCACAGTCAGTTCAGACTGTTATAAAAAAATAGCACAGGCTGGGTGACTTAACAAATACTTATCTTTACAGTTCTAGAGATTGGGAAGTCCAAGATCAAGGTGCTGGCAGACCTGATGCCTGGTGAGAGCCTTTTTCCTGGTTTACAGATGGCCATCTTCTCATTGTATCCTCACAGGGCAGAGAGAGAGAGAGAGAGAGCAGAATCAAGATTTCTCTGCTTATAAGGGCATTAATGCCATCATGAGAGCTCCACCCTTATGACTTAATCACCTCCCAAAGGTCCCATTTCTAAATACCATCACATTGGGTATTATGGTTTCAACATATGAATTTTTAGGAGGACACAGATATTCAGTACATGGCACCTGCCTTTTGCAATATGACTTTGTAGTTTCTGCCCACAAAAAGTGGAGTTTATTTTTCCTCCCCTTGAATATGAGCTGGACTTATAATTTGCTTTAGCCAACAGAATGTGACAGAAGAGACATACGAGTGCTGAGTCAAAGCCCTTGAGTCTTGTACACTCCTGCTTGCTTTTTCAGAGCTCTATCCAGCTGCCATGTGAACAGAGCTAGATTAGCCTGCTGGAAGATGAGAGTGTGTGGAGGGAGATGAACTATACTAGCTGACACCATCCTATACCAGCCAATTACTAACAAGCCCAACAGCTGACCACTGATGCATGAATGAGCCCAGCCAATACTAGGAAGGCTGCCCACCTAAGCCCAAACCAAATTACTGACCTCCAGAATCTTCAGCTAAATAAGTGGTTGTTTTAGTCACTAAATTGGGGGATAGTTTGCTACACAGCAACACATAACTGATATAGAACATCAGGAAGCAAGAACAAAGGCAAAAAAGAGAAGAAAACTGCCACAGGCATAGTACAACAAAATTTCCCAAACCTAACAGATGAGTGTCCATGTTGAGAGAGTCCACCAAATATCCACTCTAATATGTGAAAAAAAAATCCTACACTAAGGACATCTTTGTGAAATTTCAGAATACTAGAAGAGAAGTTCCTATGAACTTTCAGAAATGAAACAATGGTCATATAGAAAGAATCTGGAGTAAAAAGTAGTACAAATGGCATTGGAGTTCCCAGAGGCAACCCTGGAAACTAGAAGACCATGGAGAAAATGCCTTCAAAATGCAGAGAATGATTTCCTCCTGATAAGTGTATGATCAAAGTGTGGGTGTGTAATAAAGACATTTGCAAACACTCAAGGTCCCCAAAACGTGTTGCCCTGCATCCTTTCTCAGGAAGCTACTGGAGGATGTGCCTCAACAAAATGAATAGGTAATATATTTATACTTATGTATGGGTCAAGTGTACTTGAATTAGTATACTTACACTTACCCAGGAGAATTAAAAACATGTCCACAAAAAAACTTGCATAAACGTGCATATGAAACTAGCAGCATTATTTATAATAGCCAGAAAGTATAAACAATCTAAATGCTTATTAACAGGTAAATGGATAAACAAAATGTGATAGATCCGTACAATGGAATATTATTTGGCCATAAAAGGGAATTAAGTATGGATACATGTTATAACATGGATGAACCTTGAAGACATTATGCTAAGTGAAGGAAGCCAGACACAGAAGGTCATATATTATATAGTTCTATTGATTCGAAATGTCTAGAATAAGCAAATCCATAGAGACAGTAAGTATATTAGTGGTTTCCAGGACCTGGAGGGAGGAAGGAATGGGAAAATGAGTGCTAATGGGGTTTCTTTTTGGGGTGATGAAAATGTTCTGGAATTAGATAGTGGCACAATTCTGTGAATGTAATAAAATCACTCAGTTGTACAGTTTTTGAAGTGGCCACCCTACAAGGGTGAATTTTATGGGATCTGAATATTATTTCAATTAAAAATGCCTACATACATTGACAGAGTTGAATTCTGCAGATTTAGAAAATAAGGGCTTCAACATAAGAAACAGGCAAAGGGAATGCCAAGGATAGTATTAAAATCTTAGGACTGTGCAGCAGTGGAAGTGACAATGCCAGATTAGAACAGTAGGCAAGGGACTCTGAGAAAGATGTCTCCAATTCAAAAATGAAGCTGGTGTTGTATAAGTTCTTTATATATTTTGGATATTACCCCTTACTGTGTATATAATTTTCAAATATCTCCTCCTATTCAGAAAACAGTATGGAAGTTCCTCAAGAAATTAAAAATAGAAATATTGGGTGATCCAATAATTCCATTATTGGGTATTTACCCAAAGAAAACAAAAACATTAATTTGAAAAGATATATGCACCCCTATGTTTATTGCAGCATTATTTACAATAGCCAAGATAGGGAACCAACCTAAGTGTCCATCAAGAGACAAAAGGAAAACACACACACACACACACACACACACACACACACACGAGAAAGGAAGATATAGGAAGATATATATCCTGTATCTCCCACTCCCCTTCACCCATTTTTCCCAATCCATGCTCCCACCCACCTGCCACACCCAGCGACCATAAGTATATTCTCTGTATTTATAGGCCCGATTCTGCTTTTTGTTGTTTGTTCATTTGGATTTTGGGGGATTAGATTCCACTTATGAATGAAATCCTATGGTATTTGTTTTTCTCAGTTGATTTATTTCACTTAGCATAATACCCTCTTGGTCCATCCATGTTGTCTCAAATGGCACAATCTTATCCTTTTTATGGATGTGTAATATTCCATTGTATGCATGTGTTATCTGTGTGTATGTGTGTGTGTGTGTATATATATATATATACACACACACACATATATAGTCACTATATATATAGTCACACTGTATGACTCAGCTGTGAGGAACAGTTGCACATTAATAATGTAAACACAAATACATACATACTTAAAAACCGATATAACAATATTACCAGGAGGGGAGGCACATGTGTGTTTGTAGACAGGAAATGGAGAGGGATTTATCAGTAGATACTATCTAAAATTGAAAACTCAAGAAATAGAAGTATAGTCAAGTTATATAGAAATATGGATATAAATGCCAGGAAAAAAACCAGCTAAAATAGTTTAAAAACATTTGCTTCGGAAGTCTTTTCCTGCCTTATCCATCAAACTTCTAATTTTTACTTGAAAACAGCTCTTCCCATTGGGCAAAAGCCATATTCTCTTTCTGTTAAAAATGCAGAGGATGGGTTGGAAGGATTAATAGTGATATACTTACTGATGAATTGGTTCTGGCTTTCTGTTATCTATCTGTTTGTCTGCCTATCTGTTCATATGTCCCTCCAAGAAAACCATGTCGTACTGATCACGCCATTGTTTAAAGAGGAAAGACATAAGAGAAATGCTTGTAAATATTATGAGTTGTTTTGCATCGTTTTGAGATGATTGGTGTCAGAATTCTGAGCTTTTATAGCTCAAAGCATGAAATGAAAATTGAAAAAATAAAAGAAATGGGCTAGTATTCAACAGTAATTCCTCCCTTTTTTTTTTTTTAAATAACAGAACCTTGATTTTTTTTTTTTTAAGTCTTCATGTTCCTCTGTGCAGCCCTAGCCCCAGAGACTGGCTCCAATCCAGTCATGATCATTCTTGTCACCAGCATAGGAAGAGGCATGTGACCCAATTCTAACTGAAGAGATATTAGAAAAGTCTCCCAGGAGGGAGTCTGTGGTCGATTTCATAGTTCTTAAAATAAAACACAATAACATGGCTCCCTCTTTTATTCTGAATACTACAAGAATGTGGTGCCTGGAGTCACTACAGCCCTCTGCAGGTCGGGAGAAAGAGAAGGTGGAGATAAGATAGGGCCTTAATGGCAAGGTTGAACCAACTCTGGAACTACCTTTCTTTGGGGCTTATATGAGCCAATTAATCTTGTCTCTTTTTTTATTAATTAATTAACTTTTTAATTTACATCCAAGTTAGCATATAGTGCAACAATGATTTCAAGAGTAGATTCCAGTGATTCATCTCCTAGCGCTCATCCTAACAAGTGTCTTCCTTATTCATTTAACCCATCCCCCCTCCCACAACCCTTCCAGTAACCCTCTGTTTGTTCTCCACATTTAAGAGTCTCTTATGTTTTGTCCCCATCCCTGTTTTTATATTATTTTTGTTTCCCTTCCCTATGTTCATGTGTTATGTATCTTAAATTCCTCATATGAGTGAAGTCATATGATATTTGTCTGACTGACTAATTTTGCTTAGCATAATACTCTCTAGTTCCATCCACGTAGTTGCAAATGGCAAGATTTCATTCTTTTTGATTGCTGAGTAATACTACATTGTGTGTGTGTGTGTGTGTGTGTGTGTGTGTGTGTGTGTATATACCACATCTTCTTTATCCATTCATCTGTCAATGGACATTTGCACTCTTCCCATACTTTGGCTATTGTTGATAACACTGCTATAAACATTGGGGTGCATGTGCCCTTTCAAAAAGCACACCTGTAACCCTTGGATAAATACCTAGCAGTGCAATTGCTGGGTCAAAGGGTAGTTCTATTTTTAATTTTTTGAGGAACCTCCATACTGTTTTCCAGAGTGGCTGGAAATTTTAGCCACTCTGACTAATGTGAGGTGGTACCTCATTGTGGTTTTAATTTGTATTTCTCTGATGATGAATGATGTTGAGCATTTTTTCATGTGTCGGTTGGCCATCTGGATGTCTTCTTTGGAAAAGTGTCTATTCATGTCTTTTGCCCATTTATTCACTGGATTATTTATTTTTTGGGTGTTGAGTTTGATAAGTTCTTTATTGTTTTTAGATACTAACCCTCTATCTGACATGTCATTTGCAAATGTCTTCTCCCATTGCCTTTTAGTTTTTCTGATTATTTCCTTTGCTGTGCAGAAGCTTTTTATCTTGTTGAGGTCCCAAGAGTTCATTTTGCTTTCATTTTCTTTGCCTCTGGAGACGTGTTGACTAAGAAATTTTGCAGCCGAGGTCAAAGAGGTTTTTGCCTGCTTTCTCTTCTAGGATTTTGATGACTTCCTGCCTTATATTTAGGTCTTTCATACATTTTGAGTTTATTTTTGTGTATGGTGTAAGAAAGTGGTCCAGGTTCATTCTTCTGCATGTCGCTGTTCGGTTTCCCCAGCACCACTTGCTGAAGAGATCGTCTTTATTCCATTGGATATTCTTTCCTGCTTTGTCAAAGATTAGTTGGCCATACATCTGTAGGTCTATTTCTGGGTTCTCTATTCTGCTCCATTGATCTGTCTGTTTTTGTGCCAGTACCATACTGTCTTGATGATTACAGCTTTGTAATACACCTTGAAGTCTGGATTTGTGTTGTTTTTCAAATTGTCTTATGTTGAGAGTTGTACTAATTGAAGCTAAAAGCATCCTGAATGAAACAAAGACCCATATCTAAACACACATGGTTAATTTTCAGAACAGCCAGGATCAAGAGAAAGTCCTAAAAAGCTTCCAGAGGGGAAAAAGCGCTCTAAGAAATGGGAGTCAGACAAGTAGTGGACTGGCAGCACTGCCAGATACTGGAACACTATGGAACAGAGCTTGCAAATCTAGAAGGAAAATGGCTCCAATCTAAAAAGCCCAGCCAAAGAAACCATAAAGTGTGAGGACACATTAAAGAAACTTTTAGATTCCTGTGAATTCAAAAAGTCCACCTCCCATGCATTTTTTCTTAGGAAGAATGCTCCAGCAAAATAAGGGAATGAACAAACAAATGGGAAAACTAAGACTCCAGGAAACAATGGTTCCAAACCCAGAATAACAGTCAGAAGAAGCCCCAAGTCTGCAAATGAACAGTAAGGCATCACACTGGAGCAGGCGGTCAGAGGCTTGGGAAGGAGAACCTATGGGGAAAAAAAAAGGCTCCATGAAGTACAACGTGCTTCCAGCACAGGAAGTTATGACAAGGGCAGACCATGTAAAGATGGAAACAGAAAGGCATCAAGATACTCCATGAAAATATATATGAAGCACCTGATCCAAATTAGCATAGGATTTGGGTGGGATTCAAGAATAAGAATGAAATGAATTCTAAGCAATATAGAATGGTAGGAAGCTGGGAACTAGCAGGCATGTGTTGAATAAGATGTATGCTTCTTCTCTTCAAAAGAAAAGCAAACTGAGCATAAAAGATATGATCCAGGGGCGCCTGGGTGGCTCAGTTGGTTAAGCATCTGATCTTGATCTCAGCTCAGGTGGTGATCTCACGGTTTGTGAGATGGAGTCCAGCATTGGGCTTTGCGCTAACAGTGTGGACCCTGCTTAGGATTCTCTCTTTCTCCCTCTCTCACTGCCTTCCTCTTCTCCCTCTCTCTCTCTCTAAGTAAAGAAATAAACTTAATAAAAAAATTTAAATATATGATCCAAATATGAAAAAACCAAAATATATCACGATCTTGAATAGTAGACAATGTGAAACACAGACCAAGTGAAACATTTTTTTCAGTGACCCGAGGATACTGACAGTAGATCCAAAAAGAAGGAAACCTAATTCTGGCACATGACTTGCCTTGGCAGTGGCAAAATTTAAGCAGTGAAAATCACATTAGCTTGATTTTTGCTTGTATGTTGGTTTTCACCTTTGAGAATTAACCTATAAATAAAAATACAGATAAACTTTATCAATCTTGACAGTGTAAGAGTAGAGATGTGTCAACACAAGCTGGTAAGCAGAGCTGAGTGTGAGTGGAGACATAATGTCCCCATGTCACAGAATAAGGAATTAAGAAACACGGACTATGGTTGCCTTGGAATAGGAAATAATATAGGAAAAGATATTTATATCATCTAAATGACTTATTTTGATTTTAATGTGAATGCTTACAATGTTTCACCAGTAAATATGTTTGCTGTGGTGTGTTATTTTAATTTTATTCCATTTTTGATTTTTAAGCAGTTTTACATTTACAGAAAAAATTAAGTGGAAAGCACAACGTTCCCATAAACCACTCACCCCACTAATTTCCCTATTTTTAACATCTTGCATTAGTGTGTTACATTTGTTACAATTGATGAGCCAATACTGATAACTATGTTTTTTTTTTTTGTTTTTTTTTTTTTTAGGTTGAAAATGTTTCCTTTTACTTTTAACTTGTTGAGAATTTTGCTCAGGGTTAGTGTCATGTTTTTAAATTTAAGAAATGTACCAAGATGAGGGGTGCCTGGGTGGCTCAGTCGGGTAAGCCTCCAACTTTGGGTCCGGTCATGATCTCACTGCTTGTGAGTTCGAGCCCCACATAGGGCTCTGTGCTGACGGCTCAGAGCCTAGAGCCTGCTTCAAATTGTGTGTGTGTGTGTGTGTGTGTGTGTGTGTGTGTCTGCCCCTCCACCACTTGCTATCTCTGTCTCTCAAAAAAATGAACATTAAAAAAAAGAAATGTACCAAGATGACTATTTATCTTCCCCTTAACATGCTAGTAAATTACATTAATAGATTTCCAATATTGAAATAACAGTGAGAAAAAAATGGACTCATCAATAACTAGTTTTTGGATGATTTGGAGAAAAAAATAACTTTGATTCCTTTCTCACACACCACACCCAAAAGTAAATTCCAGACCTATTAAAGATCTAAATGTAAAACTCAAAACCATGAAAGAATCAGAAGATAGTAAAGAATATTTTTGTAATCTTGGGATTGGAAAAGACTTCCTAACCAAGAACCAGAAGGAAAAGATGAACAAATTTAATGACATAAAAACATAAACATTTTTACTACAAAACAAGAGAAAAGAAAATAAAAACTGCCACTAACAAAAAGGAAAAAGAGGGGCACCTGAATGGCTCTGTCAGTTAAGCATTGGACTCCTGGTTTTGGCTCAAGTCATGATCTCATGATTCGTGAGTTTGAGCCCCACACGGGGCTTCATGCTGACAGTGCAGAGCCTGCTTGGGGTTCTCTCTCTCTTCCTCTCTTTCTGTCCCTCCCCACTCGCTCTGTCTCTCTCTCAAAATAAATAAAGTTAAAAAAAAAAAGGGAAAAGATAAGGGACCGGCTGAGAAATAATATTCACTATACATAGTAGACAAAGAGTTCATATCCATAATATATAAAGAGGCTCTGCGTATTGGCAAAAGAAGCAGCAACATGATAGAAAATGAACAAAGGATATAAACAGGCAATTCACAGAAGAACTCCATTTATAAGCATGTAAAGAGATGTTCAGTATCCAAATGTAAGTGAAACCCAGAGACCCATCAGAATGGATAAAAATTAAATGGGTTTTGTGGCCGGAGGGTGGCGGGATAGGGTGGGACAGCAAAGAGAGACCCTAGGGAAGACGAGGGGAGCTGAAGGGCTTGCACCAGGCTGTGAGGTTGGCCAGAAGCAGAGCTGCATGCTTCTGAGACTTCCCAGCATGGAAGGCTGGTGGGAAGCTCCAGGCACAAGGCCCATAACTAATCCCATGTGGCAGTTGGCTGTGGTCAAGTGGCCGTGAATGGTGGGGGTCTGGTTAGAAAACTGGGTGCTTGGTCTTCTTCCCTCTCAATGCCCCCCCACTGCCCCTTACCACCCCCCTCCAGAGGCAGAAAACCCCAGTACTCCAGCTGTGCCCAGCTCTCTTGAGCTCTGACGGGGGCCACACACACAGAGCAGTAGCAGATGGAGAAAACAGGGATCGGAGAGGAACAACAATACCATTTCTTTCCACCACATTTTGCCCTGCTAAAGACTTTTTTCAAAAATCAGCCACTATAAATTCATCAGGAAAAAAAAATTAATGACAAATGGAAAATCATGGACCAATTTAATGATCTATAATTCATCATAGGACCACAGCAAATGAAACCATTTCCATTTCATTTTATTTGAGGGTTTATTTACTCAAATTATGGATGGGTGGGCTTATTCCCAGCCTCAGAGTTAACTTGTAACCCAGCAATGGGCAGAGAAGGGGAAGTATCATCCCAGGGACAGATGATGCCACTTGTCTCCATTCTCTTGTTTTTGTCTCTACCTTGGGGTACCATAGACACACTAATCCTCACTGTCAGTGCCCATCCAGGTCCTTCCACAAATCCTTCCTTCTTGGCCTGAACAAGTCCTTTTCTATGGTAAATAATCTTGCTTCTGTGTCCCTTTCTCTTCCTGGATCAAAATAAGCCTGAGGTCTCCCCAGGGTCTCCATGCCGGGATGTCTTCTTGGGTGAGACTGCTGTCTCCCCCAAGTCCCACAAATTTTTA
Source organism: Acinonyx jubatus (assembly GCF_027475565.1). Taxonomy (NCBI): domain Eukaryota; kingdom Metazoa; phylum Chordata; class Mammalia; order Carnivora; family Felidae; genus Acinonyx; species Acinonyx jubatus. Next base: position 19,549,981 of record NC_069386.1, read on the forward strand.
TAACTTTATAAGTTGTGTTTTCATTTTTTCACTTAGTTTAAAATATCTTAAAATTTCTCTTGAGATTTCTTCTTTAGGGTTTTCCAGTTACTTTCTGTTATTTCTAGTTTAATTCCATTGTGATCTGAGACCAGATGCTGTGTGATTTCTATTCTTCTAAATTTGTTAAGATGCATATTATGGCCCAGAGGGGCAGGAAGAAGGATGCACACATCCTGGAGCTGCATCTAGAACATTGTTTCAAGGTCATCTCTCCAGAACTGCTCTCTTAGAAATTCTGCACGATCCACTCTCTCTCCCCATCCACATTACCCAAGACACTTCCAGACCTACTCCAACTCTTCCTCACACAAGGTCCTTCAGAGCACCTAGTCCTCTAGAATATTTCTTTCTCTTTATTCTAAATGACTTCATGTGCTCCTGTGATGCTCAGGGTCCATGTGCAAATCACAGAAACCGCCTTGCAGGCAGGGAGTTAATAGAAGGGATTGGGGATGCACAAACTCATCTGGGTCAAGTGTGGCTTCAGGAATGGTTCTCCCATTGCAGAACTGGGCCCTAAGCGAGCAGCCACTTCTGGTACAATTAGCAAGTGGGAGATGGGGAGTCAGCCACTGGCTCCCAGCACAGCCCCTGTGCTCAGGAAGCCCACCCAGCTCTCAGCAATCAGCGACAAGCCACACCAGCCATATAGATACGCTCCACCTGCCTTTCATGTCCACTGCTGCAGATGAACCTAATGTCTCCTTCACCGTACTTGCCAACAGAGCAGAATGGAAGCAGCAGAAATGAAGCCTCAGCCTCATCTTCTTTTCCAGGTATCTTGTACCTAATTGTCTAATTGTCCCTGCCTCTGACAGTCCAGAGGCAAGTGAGTCTGGGAAATTCAGTCTTGAAATTTGCGGCCTCAAGAAGGCCTTCCATCTAAGGAAGCCAGGATGGAGAGAAGGTGGCCAAACATTATCTGCCACCAGTGTCCATTCCTGGCTGGGACCTGTCATCACTGGCTCCCCCCACCTCTCCCACCCCTGCCTGCATTCTTCATGACTATTCATTCCTTTGAATCCATAAGTAATAAAATTGTGCCTTACTCTTCCCACCCCAAGGCGGTGTGTGTGTGTGTGTGTGTGTGTGTGTGTGTGTGTGTATGTGTGTGTGTAAGAGAAAAAGACAGAAGGGAAAAGGGAGGGAGAAGAAATCTTATAACCACCTTGAAGACAAGGACAGATGCACTTTCTCTGAGTAGGATGTGAGGCTTGGTTCCTTTTTCTGAGTGACATAGAAAGCCACAGGAATCAGACGACATTAAGTGCGCATTGAGCAGATCAAGCTGGAAGTACTTTCAGGGGAGACTCAAGGATATGAGAAACCCCAGAGGGATGGGAGCTATCATAGACTATACATAGACAATCCCATGTCACTGCAGGTCAGTTTTTGGCCATCAAGAAAACTAGGAAAAAAACCCTCCAGTTTCAAAACTGGTTGGACATGGGAATTACAAGTCAGGGATTGTCAGACATTGTACTTTTGTGCTATCTCTGGTTTCTCATTTCAGTGTCACATATTTGTAGGTAGGCAACTCATTATATAGCAGAGAAAACCAAAGCCAGGGGCAGGAAAAATTACCCTCATGTGCTCCTGGCAGGCGTGCAGTAGTAATGCTGAAAAGAGGCTGCAAGTCTTCTGACACTTCGAATGCCAACGTTTGTGGAGGAAGACCTGGGGGTGGAGGCCAGTGTTGACGTCATGAGGAACACCTAATGCATACCCTAGATTTAGTATTCAAAAGACTCATATTATTCAAGACTCTTTCAGTTGCAAGAGACTACACCAACTCAAAATCACCTATAAGTTTAAAAGGAGGGCAGGTGGGGTACTTACTGCTTTGTGAAATGGGGAACGCCATAGGAGCATCCAACTTCAGGCATAGCTGGACCCAGGAGCTACGTTGCCCAGCAGCTGCAGTGAAGGCTACGATTGGCCCAGCTTTGGTTGCTCCTGACCATTGATGGGGTGGAATTCTCTGATTGGCTGGATCTGGGTCACATGTGAACCCTGGAGCCAGAAGGTGGGGTCATCTCCAACTGAGAGAAGGAAGGAGGGGTTGTCTCCTCAAAAGAGCTGGCCAGACAGAACACATGCACCTTCAATCCTACACCACATGCTAATTTCAGCCCCAAACTGGCCTGACACCCACAAAGAGGGGGAAGGACTTTTTCTGAGGCTGAAATATGTCTCATGGGGTGGAAGACTCTTCTCCACTACCCATTTCTCTCCTTCACCTGACCGTCAGGCTCAGCAAGTCTGCAGGGGCATATTAAAGTATAAAAGCCACAGAAACAAAATTGAAAATAAAATTTATGACCCTTTTTCAAACCAATATCCTAAAGCTGACCAAGATAGCCAACCAGATGTAGTCCTCTAAATTGCAGGAGAAATTTAACGGGCACTTATATTAAACCGCACACACACGGGGGAGTCTTGGGCATTTTCTAGCTCCCCAGGGAATGAATGAAGAATGTCTTAAAGATCTTGCTTGAGATAGAGAGATAAGGTGTACTTGCCAACTATCAGCTCATCTCTTTCTTATTTCTGCTAATCTCATTGATGCTCATCCATTACTGGGTCCTCAGGCCACCTTGGCAGGCCCGTTATTGCTACAGAAAAGTTCTGAGGAAGCCAGAGAACTTCTGTTTCTCTGGCATAGAGATACAGGTGGTGGGGCAAGTATCTGAGCCAGATGTCTTGCCAAAGATGGCCCATTCTATTTTGATGTATGGATGGATACACTGGATGGATAAGAGGCCATAGTGCGGGCTGACCACAAAACCCAGCACCTCACAGCCCACTGTCCCTCAGGGAGAACCTCTCCAAGATTTCAGAGGGAAGACTATGCATAAGCAGCATAGATTCTTCACCCAGAAGACTCAGAACCATGAGGCAGAGGCCAACTTTCCACTATGGCAGGCTTGTTGCTTGCCCATCCAACAGTTCTCTGTTCTTTCTTCCTGACAGAACTCCAGTTGTTTCTGGGTGGCTATTCACTCAGCAATAAAGAATGAATCACGAGTCCCTCCACCAGTAATCAAGGGGGTAGAACAGGTATATGACTGTTTTTGGACCAATGACCTCTCCAAAAGGAGAAATCTGGTAGGAAATTGTGGGATCATTTTCTTCCCCAGTGAGAGAAAGGGATGAGATGAAAAGATTCCTATTTTGCTGTCCTCTTTTCTGTGGCTTTGTACACGTGGCTTGACATAACAGGCTGTGTGGCTTTAAGTTGCTGCACCCATCTTAGAGAACTCAGAAAGGCCAATTAATAAGCACAGATCTACCTTGTAGCTGCCTATTCCTGCTTCCCATTGGATTAGATAATAATACCTGTATTGCATGAACTGGTACTATATTCTGTTATTTGCTGCTCAAAGCAACCAAATACTACACTCACAGTTAGCCAGCTGGCTTGAGACAGAACCTGGACAAGATGACAGATCCTACCTACTTGGAATTCTACTTTTAAATGTTTTCCACATCCACTTGGGGCATGCACCAAATGATGGATACACACTTGCATTGGGGTCATATCTCCGCTCACATCTGGAATTGTCAGGGAGAATTTCTACTGACACCCACTGTAGGCTTGTATCACACTGGTTAGCACTACTAGATAATTTGTATATTTATTGCTTTTTAAAAATTAAGCTTTTAATTTTTATATCATTGCAGGTTTATATGCAGTTGTAAGAATACAGAGAAACACAATATACCCTTTACCCAGTTTCTCCCAATGGTAGGTAACATCTTGCAAAACTGTGGCATGCTATATCACAACCAGGAAACTGATATAGATACCATCAAGATTCAGAACATTCCCATCATCACAAGGATTGTGGCCCTTTATAGCCACTTCACTCCCACCTTAAGCCCTGGCAAGGTGGATTAGCCCTGGCTACTCCATTTCATATTCTCCATTCTCATTATTTGGTCATTTCAAGAATGTTACCTAAATGAACTCATATACTAAGTAATCTGTTGGGTTTGTTTGTTTGTTTGTTTTTCCCTCAGCTTAATTCCCTGGAGATTCATATGCATTGTTGAATGTATCAGTAGTTATTCCTTTTTGTTGCTGAGTAGTCTTCTTGGGGGTGATGTACCACAGTTCAACTTTGTGCTCATGGACAAACCTCTGGTTGGTTTTCAGTTGTTGGCTATTATGAATAAAGCTGCTATGAACATTCATGTACAGGCTGTTTACATGAACCTAAGTCTTGATTTCTCCAGGATAAGTGCCCAGGAACACAATTGCTGGGTTGTATGGTAATTGCAGGTTTATTTCTTAAGAAACCGCCAAACTGTTTTCCAGAGTGGCTGTCCCATCTACATTTCCACCAGCAGTGCATAAGTGAGTGTGCCAGTTTCTCTGCATCCTTGCTAACATTTGGTATTGTCACCACTTTTTATTTTAGCCATTATGATAGGTGTGCATTAATATCTCATTGTGGTTTCAATTTGCATTTCCCTAATGGTTGGTGGTATTGAACATCTTTTCATGAGCTCCTCTACACCTGTAGATGCCCTTCAGCGAAATGTCTATTCATGTCTTTTGCCCAATTTTCTAGTTGAATTGTTTATTTACTTACAGTTGAGTTTCAAAAGTTGTTTATCTGTTACAGATACTGGTCCTTTGTCCTTTATGTGGTTTGCAGTGCTTTCTTCTAATCTGTAGCAGCTTATCTTTTCGTTGCTTAACAGAGCCTTTCATAGACCAAAATTTGATGAAGTCAGATTTATCAATTTTCTCTTTATGGATTGTGCCTTTGGTATTAAGATCCCTTTGCCTAGCCCAAAGTTTGTATCCTATGATTCTTTTTTCTTAAAATTTCATAATTCTACATTTTATGTTTAAATCTATAGTTTATTTCAACTAACTTTTTTTGTGTAAAGTATGCAGTATAGGTAGAGGCTCATTTTTCCCCCCTCCAGATATCTAGTTCTCCAGCACCATTAATTGGGAAAAGTCTCTCCTCCCTGCACTGAATTCTTTTTTCACCTTTGTAAAAAAAAAAAAATCAGTTTGGCATATTTGTGTGGGTCTATTTCTGGGTTTTCTTTTATGTCCCATTGATATATGTTTCTGTCCCTTTACCAATACCACAGAGTCTTGATCACCATTGCTAAACAATAAATCTTGAAATTGGATAGACTTGTTCTTCCCGATTTATTCTTCTTTCTCAAAATTGTTTCAACTCCTCTAGTTCCTTTTCCTTTCCACATAAATTTTAGAATCTATATTTCTATCTGTATATATAGCTACCAAAACACAAAAACAAAAACAAAAAACCTCCCAGGGTGCTTGGTTAGCTCAGGCAGTTCAAGCATCTGACTCTTAATTTCAGGCTCAGGTCATGATCTCACAGTTGGTGGGATTGAACCCTGCATCAGGCTCCTCGCCGACAGCACAGAACCTGCTTGGGATTTTCTCTCTGCCCCTCTCCTACGCATGCACACTCCCCTCTCTCTCTCTCTCTCAATAAATAAACTTAACTCCTGGGATTTTGGTAGGAATTTACATTTAACCAATAGATAAATTTGGAGAGAATGGTATCTTTACGATATTGTGTTTTCCAATCCATGGACACGATATGTCTAACCATTTGTTTAGAGCCTCTCTGAATTCTATCATCAGTGTTTTGTAAATTTTCAGCATATGAGTCCTATATGTGTTTTGTTAGATTTACATGTAAGTTTTCCTTTTTTTTTAAGCAATTGTAAGTGATACTATATTTTAAATTTCAGCATCCATATGTTTATTAATAGTAGAAAGGAATACAATTGATTTCTGTGTGTTGATCTCCTTGTGTCCTTGCTTAGTTCAGCATTTTGGGGGGTAAATTCCTTGGGATTTTCTCCATAAACAATCATATAATCTGCAAATAGGGATACTTTTAGTTCTTCCTTTGTGATTTGTATAATTTTTACTTCCTTTCATTACCTTATTTCACTAGTTAGAACTTCTCTACTATGTTGAGTGAGTGATGAGAATGGGCATCTTTGTCTTATTCTCAAACTTAAAGGGAAAACATTCAGTTTTTCAGTTGAGTATAATGTTAGTTGTAAGTGTTTTGTAGATGTCCTTTGTCCAGTAGAGAAAGTTCTCCTCTACTCCTAGGTTTCCGAGAAATTTTAAATCATTAATGTGCATTAAATTATGTTGAATGCTTTTCTGTATCAAGTGATATAATTATATGATTTTTCTTTCTTAGTCTAAACAGGATTAGGATTGGATTATATTGATTGATTTTTGAATATTGAATCAGGCTTGCATTCTTGGAAATAATCCTACCTGGCACAATTCATTGTTGGCTTTTTAAAGATATATTACTGAATTGGGTTTTCTAATACTGTGTTAAGAACTTTTGTATCTATATTAAAGTGGGATATTGTCTGTAGTTTAACTTTTTGTACTATCTTTGTCTGGGTTTGCATTAGGGTAATATTGGCTTCATAAAATGAATTGGAATGTGTTTCCCCCCTCTTCTATATTTGGAAAGATTGTGTAGAATGGGTTTTAAATATGCTTTAAATGCTTGGGGAAGCCATCTGTTCCTGGTTATTCTTTTTTGGGAATTTTTAAACAAACAAAAATCTCTGAAACTAATAACTGATAAGAGGAAGGTTGTGATATACAGGGTAATATAAAAATTATCAATTGATTTTCTATAAACTAGAAATGAACAATAATAATTTGAATTGAAAACATAGCACCACTTACATTAGCACCAAAAAATGAAATACTTAAGCATAAATATAACATAACATGTACAAAGCATTTATAGAAAGCCATAAAGCTTTGATGAAAGAATTTAAAGAAAACTAACCAAATGGAGATGTATTCTGTGTTCATACATAGGAAGACTTAATGTTGTTAAGATTTTACTTCTTCCCAACTATTGTTGATGTATAGATTCAACACAATTTTAATAAAAATCCAAGGTATTTTTTGGACACAAATTAACTGATTCTAAAGTTAATATGGAAGGCAAAGGACCCAGAATAGTCAATACAATCTTGAAGAAAAAGAATGAAGTCAGAGGACTGAGACTATCCAGTTTCAATATTTACTGTGAAGATACAGTAATCAAGGAAGTATGGTTTTTGTGAAAGAATAGACAAATGGAACAGAACAGATAACTCAGAAATTGACACCCACAAGTATAGTCAACTGCTCTTTGACAAAGGGCAGCACAAGCAATTCAATGGAGAAAGGAAAGTCTTTTCAGGGCATGATGCTAGAGAAACTAAACAAACATATACCAAGTAATTCAAACACAGACCTTATGTCTTTCACAAAAATTAACTCAAAATGGATCATAGATCTAAATGTACAACAAAAAAACTGTAACACTTATAGGCCATAACATAAGAGAAAAATCTAGATGACTTTGGGTTTTGCAATGACTTTTTAAATTTTTTTAACGTTTTTTTTATTGATTTTTGAGATGGAGAGAGACAGAGCATGAACGGGGGAGGGTCAGAGAGAGGGAGACACAGAATCTGAAACAAGCTCCATGCTCTGAGCTGTCAGCACAGAGCCCGACGCGGGGCTCGAACTCACGGACCATGAGATCATGACCTGAGCTGAAGTCGGCCGCTTAACCGACTGAGCCACCCAGGCGCCCCTGCAATGACTTTTTAGATACACCAAAAGCACAATGAAAATATTGATAAGATGTATTTTATTAAAATAAAATAAACTTCTGTTCTATGAATGACACTTTTAAGAGAATGAAAAGATAAGTCATAGACTACAACGAAATATTTGCAAAACACATAACCAATAAGGGAATTGTATACAAAATGTGCAATGAACTCTTCAAAGTCAATAATAAGAAAACAAACAACCCAATTAAAAAGTTGGCAAAAATCTAAATAGGCATCTCACCAAAGAAGATATGCTTATGACAAATAAGCATATGGGAAGTTGCAAAACGTGACATATTATTAATTAATTTCAAATTAAAACAACAATAAGGTACCACTATATACCTATTAGAATGACCAAAATCCAAAATACTGACAATACCAAATGCTGGTATGTGAAGCAAAGGAAGCTCTCATTTATTAGTGGCAGATATACAAAATGGTATAGCCACTTTGGGAGACAGTTTTGCAATTTCTTACAAAGTTGAATATAGTTTTACTACTCAATCCAATTGTAATTCTTGGTATTTACCCAAATGAATTGAAAGATTACATCCACACAAAAACCCACACACACGTGTCTATAGCAGTTTCATTTATAATTTCCAAAACTTGGAAGCAACCAAGATATGTCAATGGATATATTATTGTGTTGATGGATATATAAATTGTGGTATATACATATAATGGAATATTATTCAGCAAGAAAAAGGAAGTGAACTATGAAGCCATGAAAAGATATGGAGGAATCTTAAATGCAAATTATTGAGTGAAAGAAGCTAATCTGAAAATCCTCACACTATACAATTCCAACTATATGACATTTTGGAAAAGGCAAAATTATGGTGATGTTAAAAAGATCAGTGGGGGGGGGGTGGCTGGGGAAAAATAGGGATAAATAGGCAGAACACAGAGGATTTTTAGGGCAATGAAACTATTCTGCATGATACTATAATGGTGGATACATGTCTTTATGCATTTTTCCAAACCCATAGAATGTACAACAGCAAGAGTGAATCCTAATGTAAGCTATGGACTTTGGATGATAAGGATATGTCAGTGTAGATTAATCAATTACAACAAATATGCTCTAGTGTGGGATGTTGATAGTGGAGGAAACTGTGAGTGCATTGGAGCAGACAGTATATGGAAACTTTCTGTACTTCCTGCTCAATTCTTCTGTTAACCTAAAATTGCTCTAAAACTGAAAGTCTGTTTTAAAAAATCTGTAGAACTGTACAGATGAGTGCCCCTAATGTAAATTATGAAATTTAGTCAATAACAATATATCAATATTGGTTCACCAATTGTAACATATGTACTACATTAATGTAATAATATCAGTAATGGGGGAACCTGGAAGCAGACTGTAGGGAAAATCTCTGTACTTTCTGTTCAGATTTTCATAAACCTAAAACTGCTCAAGGGGCGCCTGGGTGGCTCAGTTCATTGAGTGTCCCCCTCTTGATTTCAGCTCAGGTCATGCTCTCACTGTTCATGGGATTGAGCCCCATGTGCTGTCTGAGTTGACAGCACAGAGTCCGTTTGAGATTCTCCCTCTCTCCCTTTGCCCCTCCCTCACTCTTTTTTTCTCTCTTTCAAAATAAATAAATAAACTTAAAAACGTAAAACTGCTCTAAAAATGCAAGTCTATTAATTTTTAAAAATTTAATCTCCCTAATTGCTATAAGGCTATTCAAGTTATCTAATTAATATTGGCAAATTGTGGTAGTTGGTACATTTCAAGAAATTGATCTGTTTCTTTTTATCTGTCAAAGTTATGTCTTTGTAGTATTTAAAAAATTGTTTTGATATCTAACAAAGCCTGTGGTAATATCCATTGTTTGATTCCTGATATTGGTAATGTGTGTCTTTTTTTTTTGTCAGTCTTGCTGAAGTTTTGTCAATTTTATTGGTCTTTTATTGAATTTTGGATTAATTTTATTGTTAGTATTATTGATTCTTTGAAAAAATGCATTTTTTATCTTCTAAAAACAAGATTTTTGTTTATTTTTTATTCTTTTTCTATTTTCAATTTTATTTATTTCTTCTTTGTCTTTATTATTTCCTTTCTTTTACATGCTTTAGCTTCATTTTGCTCTTCTTTTTCTAGATTCTGAAGTGAGAGCTTGGGTGACAAATTTGACACTTTCCTCTTTTCTAATGTAAGTATTCAGTGCTATATATTGGCCTTAAAGTACTGATTTAGTTACATATCATAAATTTTGATGTATTTTCATTTTCCTTTAGTTCAAAGTATTTTTTAAATTTCCCTAGTAACTTCCTCTATGACTTAGATTATTTAAACATATGCTGTTCAGTTTCAAGTGTCTAGAGATTTTCTCATTTTCTTTCTTTTGTCAATTTCTAGTTTAATTACATTACAGATGGAGAAAACACTGTATGGTTTCAATTTTAAAAAATGTTTTAACGTTTATTTATTTCTGAGAGACAGAGCACAAGTGGGGGAGGGGCAGAGAGAGAGGGAGACACAGAATCCGAAGCGGGCTCCAAGCTCTGAGCTGTCAGCACAGAGCCTAGCATGGGGCTTGAACTCATGAATTGTGAGTTCATGACCTGAGCCAAAGTCGGATGCTTAACCAACTGAGCCACCCAGGAGCCCCTGTATGGTTTCAATTTTTTAAATTTGTTTGTTTTTTATTTAGTGGGCCAGGATATGATCTGTGGTGGTGTATGTCCTTTGGGCATTAGCAAGAGTGTGTACCATATGTTGTTGGGTGGAGTGTTCTCTACATGTCAGTTCTGCTGGTTAATGGTGTTGAGTTCTATATTCTTCTTCATTTGCTCTCTAGTTGTCCTATCAATTGTTGAGAGAGGGGTGGTGAAGTCTCCAACTATAATGTGAATTTTTCTATTTCTGCTTTAAGTTCTATTAGTTTTGCTTCACATATTTTTCGAGCTCTGTTGTTTGGCACATGCACATTTAATTTGCTGTCTTATTGATGGATTGACCTATTTATCACTATATAATTTATCTCTACTTAGTAATTTTCTTTTCTCTGAAGGCTATTTTATCTGATATTAATATAGTTACTTGTTCTTTCTATTTACTAGTGTTGCATGTAATATTTTTTCCCATCCTTTAACTTTTACCCTACCTATATAGTTATATTTGAAATGAATTTCTGTTAGCATATAGCTGGGTCATGTTTTCTAACATGCTCCAAATTTCTGTGTTTTAAGCAATGTGTGTATATCATTCACATTTAATATGATTGTTGCTATGTTAGGGGTTAGGTTGGTGATTTTACTTTGTTTTCTGTCATCTTTATTTTCTTTTTCCTGCTTTCCTGTGGGTTACTTGAACATTTTTTTTAAAATTCTGTTTTATATAGAGTGTTTTTCAGTAAATCTCCTTGTATAGCATTTTTAGTGGTTATAAATTATATATATGTAATATATCAGTCTACTCATGTGAACGTTGTACCAGTTTGCATGAAGCACAGGAATCTTACCTTCCCTTACATCCCTTTTCTTTCTAATGTTACAATTTTCTTAAATATTTTTCTACATTTAGAACTTCATCACAGTATTATAATTTTTATTACAACTTTCAAATATAAGAAATGCAATAGGTGAAGTAAAACGTATTATATTTATCTTATGTTCAACCTTATCTTTACTCATTCACTATTCTTTCCAATGTTTCAAGAGTCCTTTTAGGGGCGCCTGGGTGGCGCAGTCGTTAAGCGTCCGACTTCAGCCAGGTCACGATCTTGCAGTCCGTGAGTTCGAGCCCCGCGTCAGGCTCTGGGCTGATGGCTCAGAGCCTGGAGCCTGTTTCCGATTCTGTGTCTCCCTCTCTCTCTGCCCCTCCCCTGTTCATGCTCTGTCTCTCTCTGTCCCAAAAATAAATAAAAACGTTAAAAAAAATTAAAAAAAAAGAGTCCTTTTATTATTTTCTTCCTCTTATAGAACATCCATTAGCTGTTCTTTTAGGATAAACCTGCTGACAACAAATTCCCTTAGTTTTACTTCATCTAAGAACAGTTTGGTTTCCTCCTTTATTTCTGAAGAATATTTTCTCTGGATAAAGAATTCTAGGTTGAACGTTATTTACTGTCAGCACTTGTGCCACTTCCTTCCATAGTTTCCTCCCTAGTTTCTAAAGAGGAAATTTGCTGTCATTTGAATTGATTTCTTCCCTGTAAGTGATGTGTTGTTTTTCTTTTGCTGTCAAGAATTTTACTTTGTCTTTAGTTTCAAGACATTCAATTATGAAGTGTTGGAATGAGCTTCATTAGATTCATCCTATTTGGAAATAAACATCTTGAATTTGTACATTTCTACATTGGTCTTTTGCCAAATTTCGAGTGTTTTCAGCTATTATTTCTTCAAGTCCTGCCCTTTGCCCCTCTCTTTCTGGGACTCCAATGACCCAAATGTTAGATCTCTTATACCCCCAAAGATATCTGAGATTGCTGGTTGTTTTCAGTCTATTTTGCCTCTGTAGTTTAGATTGGGTAATTGTTATTCTTCTGTATTCAAGTTCACTGATTCTTTCTTCTTTCCCTTCCATTCTGCTGTTGAGCCTACCCACTGAGCTTTTTATTTCCATTGCCATATTTTTCAGTTCTAAAAGTCCCATTTTCTTCTTTATATCTGGTATTTCTCTTCTGAGACTTTACACTTTTCATTTGTTTAAAATGTATTTCTAATTTCTCATTGAAACATTTTTGTCATGCTTGCTTCAATGTTATTGTCATAAGCAGCTTTTTCTGCCCATGGATCCTGTCTCTGTGCTTTAATAAAACCACTTTTTGCACCAAAGACGTCTCAAGAATTCTTTCTTGGCCTAGGCTCTGGACCTTTACCACTCCACAACCCCACCACTTAATATATAAAATATATAATACAAAAGACTGTCAAATAAAGTTATTGTCATATAATTCTATTATCTCTGTCATCTCAGTGTTATCATGTATTGATTGTTTTTTTCATTCAGGTTAAGATTTTCCCAAGTTCTTGGTATAATGAATGATTTCAGTAGAAACCAGGACACTTGGGTATTATGTTATGAGACTCTGCATATTATTTAAATCTTCTGTTTTAGAAGGCTTCTGTGACACCACTCTCTAGCAGTTAAACAGAAGTTACTGCCTTGATATTGCCAGGTGGGGATGGAAGTCCAGGCTCATCACTCAGCTTCCATTGGCACCAGGGAGAGGAAGAATTCCTTGTTGCTGCTGACAGGGGTGGAAATTCTGGCTCCCTAGCAGGCCTTTCTGGGAGAAGCAGCAGTGCTTCACTACTGTTTTACTCATGGTTTCTTCTGACACCATATGTCAGGGAGTGTTGTGCCTCATAACTGCCTGGTGTGGATTAAAATCCCAGTTCTCTACACAGGCTTCTAGGAAACCATTTCATCAAGGAAGTTGCAGTGCTTTGCTTTACAACCTGAGAAGGGTAGAAGTCTAGGCTCCCCTACCTGGCATGGGTAGGGATGGTGCCATATTTTTCCTGGGGTGTTTGGCTGGACTACAGCAGTTACTGACTAAACGTTTTCTATCTTACTAAGCTATTCCCTTTCGGGTCCTTTGTCTAGAGGTAACAGGCTTTAGTTGGGACTTTTTTTGTTTGCACTTGGTGTTTTTAAGTCACCTGCTTCTTTAGCTCCATGCCTTGGTATGTGGAGCAAAGAGAACTCAGAGAACTCATTGCCATGTTGTTTCTTGGGTCCTGCAGACCCTAGTTAGTCTTCCTTCTTCTCTCAAACTTTCAGAGGCTTCTTATATTGGTTTAATATATAATGCCCAGTGTTTAAATTATATTAAGTGAGAGAAATAGCAGAAGTATGTGGATGCCACCTTCCTGGGCAATGTGCATTTTTAAATGTCAATTTTCCTTCATTTACTCAAGATCAGGAACCTGAGTTGATTTATCACAGTACAGAATGAATATCCTTTAAATATTTTGTAAATCTCTGAGACCACATTATAATGCTTTGTTTCTGAGGCAAATTTGCAGAACAAAAACTGTCCTAATTCTACTGTAGTGTTAGGATGTAGCACAATGGTGTAAAGCTCATGGAAATGTTCGGATAATTTACCAAGGATTTCAGGATACTAATTCACTTTTTTGTAGGTTGGCTTTTATATAAATGTGAGACCAAATTTATTCGTTTGTTTATTTATTTATCTATTTGTTTATTTCATTTCTGTTACTATTGGACACTGAGACAGAATTAGTGAAGTCAGTCATGCCATCTAGCCAGACAACCTCCTACCCCCAAGTTGCATAGGTCCTTCTGAGTCTTTATGAGGGACCCTGGCAGTGCTCTCCATGGTTGCATATTTTTATGAAACTTACAACAATAGGGATGTAAATTGTATTTTCTTGTGATCACTTTGTTTCCACTCTGATTTCCTCTCCATTACATGTTCCCTGTTGGGTTATTTTGGGGTGGCTGCAGATCTGTTAACAGGAAGTGAGCTGGGGAATGCACTTAATTTGAGTTCAGTGGGATAGATTTATATGATTCATAGTTACTTCAGTGTCTAGTTAAATTATTGGAAGCTATAGAATGGCTTCCAAAAGTTTGCTTACTGCCCATTGTGTTGACACTCTTAGCAGGTTACAAGAAAAGACTGCAGACTAACTGAATAAAAGATTTAATCAGTTGAAGGAATATTTCAGATTGGCTACTGCACAAGAAACTTGATAAGATTTTCCCCAAAGTGGAAATAATCAAGTAATGACATTATTTGGTAATGACATTACTGAATTCAGACATTTCAGACCATGAAGTTGTGAAGCTGAAAATAACTTTTCTAACCTATCAATAAGGAAATCAAATGTAATCATCATTGCTAAAAGAAAGCTTCATTTATTTTTCAATTCTCTACATGGAAAATACCATTGCAAAATTATCATCCAAAAATATAAGAAAGAGATACCTAGAGATAAGTTAGGTTAGAAGAGTCATTTTTAAAAGTACATTATTTTTCAGAATGTTGTGATATTTGTTGTTTAAAAGTTGTAATTTCTTATGATTTCTTTTCTCATTAAATAGATATTCACTTTTTATGTAGTACCTAGTTTTATTTGCATCATTTTATGTTCTTTTTTAAAAAGCCTCCCAATTATATAAACTTTGAGCCCCATGAACCTCAATCTGCCTGGAGGAGGCCATTCTTCCAGCTTGTGAACACCCACAGAACCACATAGTTTGGTTTAGTCAGGAGGGGATTTATTGATGTGTATGAGAAGTCTCACAGCACCATCAGGAAGATTGAAGGTCTTGGCTCTGGCTGAGTTTCCAGAACCACAGAACCACAGAACCACAGAGCTTGGCTTGCTGAGCTCAATGCCAACCCACTTCCACCACGCTGGGGCTGATGCCTCCAATGCCACTGACTCTGGAACGACCACTTCAGCTGCCCTCGGCATGCTCTACATGGATGTCTGCCTGCCTGATGCTTCACAAGCTCCTTCTAAGTCACACTCACATTATGTCTCATGGGCAGTCACCAAACCAGGCTGGGAAAGGAAGTCAGTTTGGAAGTCAGGAGTCACAATGCAGGAGGCTGTGAAAATATCTGGAGGGTGTTGAAGAGATTACAAGCAACTCTAGGGACCGATGTCCGTTACACCTACTGCAAGACAAAAATCCACGAGGGTTCAGGTGTAGATAGGTAAATAAGACACGGTCCTGACTTCCAGGACTCCCAGGAGCATGGGGGAGAGAGACTCATGCCCAGACACTCCAAAGAATAGCACAATGGCTCTGGCCACAGGCGCCTTTCACAATTCTCAGACTGTTTTCTAACAAGGGAGGGCTACTGACTTAGACAAATCTTCTAACTGGTTGATCCAGAGGGAGCAGAGCCAAGAGATGGCCTCCAGGGCACCGTGACAGGCAATCAGCAGCTTAGAATGTCTTACTATTGTTGCTGCTGCCTCAGGAATTCTCAGTTGCTGATAAATGTTACATCCCATCACACATGTGAAAAAAGAAGGGGGGTTCTAAAATTTAAAAATATAATGTATACCAAACAGCCTGTTCTTCCCTCACCCACATAGTCACAGAATATAAATTAAGGTGTTCATTCAGAGTTTCTAAATTTGTATGTATCTACAGGATCAACAAATGCAAGGATAACTAATATTTCAAAATACAATCCTCCAGCAGATGAAAGATAGAACATTTGTTAAGAACACTGCTTCTGTAATCCAGGATGGGGAAAGAAGGAACCTTGGAGATAGGCAACAGTGATTATTTCAAATACAAAGACTGCAAGGAGAGACTCCCACAGACAGAAGCAGGTAGAAAGGTAGAGCTGACTTGGACAAACTCAGGGTCCAGGAAGTCAGGCAAAAAGCTGAGGGCTGTGCTGGGTGGAACCTGAGGGACGGTAGTAACTTGGTATAGGAGTCAGCCACAGATAATCGATGGTTGCATTCAAAATAAATACAGACACCTTGGGATGCCTGGGTGGCTCCATTGGTTAAGCATCTGACTCTTGATTTCAGCTCAAATCATGATCTCCCTGTTTGTGAGATAGAGCCCTGCGTGGGGTTCCATGCTGAGCCTGCTTGAGATTCTCTCTCTAGCTCCCTCTCTGGCCATTTCTTTCTCTCTCTCTCTCTCTCTCTCTCTCTCTCTCTCTCAAAAATAAATAAATAAACTTAAAAAAATAAATGCAGAAAACTCAAAGCCTCCTCTACTGAAACACAGTCACACTTGGGGATAGTTGTCTCAGATCCTTTTAATGCTCTGTGAACAAGAGAAGGTGACCATCATCAAACTCAATATAAAATGGGTGGAGGTGCTACAAACTTCCCCCCAGGGTGCAAAGGACATGTCCCTCCCATTGCAGGGGCCTCAGGCTCCCCCTGTTCCCCTTCCTCTTGGAAATGGGCACTAAGTAGTTGTGGGCTAATACTTAATCACTGACTTTCAGGAATATATAAATATAAACAAATATATATATATTTGTGTATGAATCAAATATATATTTAAATGTATATGTAGATAGATATAAAGAGATACACACAGGTTTATTATCAATTTTACTGATATAAGAATGTGTAGCACATAAATTATAAATAATAATAAAACATACTATGTCCTATCATAAATTCTAGATAGTACATTGATTCTCATAGAATTTCTATATTCAGTTTCCCCAAACTCTTGTATGGGTGGCCGATGTTTGATGATTAAATGTGCTTCAGATATGACAGTTGGTTGATATTTCATTTAGGCTAATGAGTAAGACAAAAATGAGGCAACAAAGATAAATGCCGGAACTTCGCTTAAGCACTAATGTCGCAAGTAATCTCGTTGCTGAATCAGGTAATTGTGTTCAAACCCTGGAAGAGCATTTTCTTGTATTTTTGCGCTAGGTGCAATGTAATGGCATGTCAGTGTGGTAAGCTAAGCGATGGCCTCTAAAGATATCCAGGTGCTAATTCATAAAACCTGCAGAAGTTGCCTTATATGGCAAAAAGGACTTTGCAGATGTGACCAAGTTAAAGGTCTTGAGATGAGGACCTTATCTTGGAATGTGTCCTCAGAGGTGCAGAGGGACATTTGACAAAAAGACAAGGCATTGTGAATACAAAGCAGAGAAAGACTTGAAAATGCTAAGCTACTGGCTTTGGAGGTGGAGGAAGGGACCATGAGCCAAGGGAAGCCGGCTTCTAGAAGCTAGAAGACACAAGGAAATGGATTCTCCCCTAGAGCCTGCAGGGGGAGGGTGGCCTTGCTGACACCTTGATTTCAGCCCAGTGAAACTGATTTCACACTACTGACCTCCAAAATTAAGAGAATAAATGTGTTGCTTTATGCCTCCAAGTTCATGGTATTTAGTTACAGCAGCCATAGGAAACTGATAGTTATCAATGTCTTGTGTCTTGGCTCTGAATGAGCCTTTTAATTTTTTTAAGTTTATTTACTTATTTTGAGAGAGAGACAGAGCGAGCAGGGGATGGGCAGAGAAAGAGGATCCCAAGCAGGCTCTGCGCTATCTGTTCTGAGCTCAACGTGGGACCCTAAACCCACAAACCATGAGATCATGACCTGAACCCAAACCAAGAGTTGGACACTCAACAGACTGAGCCACCCAGGTGCCCCTGAATGCACTCTTTAATAAAGGCTTTATGACAAAGAAAGAGGCCCAGTAAGTATTTCTTCTGTATTTTTTTAAAAAATTATTTATTTAAATTAGAGGTAGTTAACATATAGCGTAGTAATGGTTTCAGGAGTAGAACCCAGTGACTCATCACTTCCATGTAATGCCCAGTGCTCATGCCAACAAGTGTCCTCCTTAATGCCCGTCACCCATTTAGCCCATCTCTCCATCCACCTCTTCTCCAGCAACCCTCTCTGTTTTTATGGTTTGCCTCTCTCTCTGTTTTTATCTTATTTTTCCTTCCGTTCTCCTATGGTTCATTTGTTGTGTTTCTTAAATTCCACACATGAGTGAAATCATAGGATATCTGTCTTTCTCTGACTTATTTCGCTTAGCATAATACACCCTAGTTCCATCCACGTTGTTGCAAATAGCAATATTTTGTTCTTTTTGATTGCTGAGTAGTATTCCATTGTGTATGTGTGTGTGTACGTATGTATATATATGTATGTATGTATGCATATATGTATATATGCATGTATATATATATGTATATACATACGTACACACACACACACACATACATATACCATATCTTCTTTATCCATTCATCAGTAGATGGACATTTGGGCTCTTTCTGTAATTTAGCTATTGTTGATAGCACTGCTATAAACATTGGGGTTCATGTTCAGCAATTTTGTATCCTTTGGATAAATTCGAATCAGCAATTTTGTATCCTTTGGATAAATTCCTGGTAGTGCAATTGCTAGGTCATAGGGTAGTTCTATTTTTATTCTTTGAGGAAACTCCATACTGTTTTCCAGAGTGGCTGCACCAGTTTGCAATCCCACCAGCAGAGCAATAGGCATCCCCTTTCTTTGCATCCTTGCCAACATCTGTTGTTTCCTGAGTTGTTAATTTTAGGAGACATGAACACTTTTTCAAAGAAGACATCCAGATAGCTAACAGACACATGAAAAGATGCTCAACATCACTCATCATCACAGAAATACAAAGCAAAACCACAATGAGATACCACCTCACATCTTGTCAGTGTTTCTTTAAAGTGAGCATAAGCTTACCCTATTTCAAAAGAGGGCACTGGAGGTTCACTGCCAGAGAACCTGGCTTTCCACAGTTTCCAAGCTGGCTGGAGGAAGGGTCCCCTGTGGGTGTGAGGACATCTGGTGGTCTTGGAGCACCAGCCCCAGAAGGCTTCCCTCTGTGACCTTTCTTGGTGATGACTGTCTACAATCCTCTCAACACAGAAACCAGCCCCACCCCCATCAAGACCCCACTTAAGGGGGAAGGGGGACCATGCCGGATGGGAAGGGGAGGGACCCATCCAGAGTAACAGCTCACTCTGCAACCTCCCCACCCCACCCCCTGTGACCCAAGCACTCTGAGGGCTTTCTGCCCCCCTGGGTGCTCAGATTCCCACTGCACACACACACCATTTCTTGCTTACCACCTACAACCTGCCTGCACTCTGGAGGGTGGCCTGCTGTCTGTCCAACAACTTGAGATCAGCTCTGTCCTGGCTAAACTAGAGAATGTCTCTGGTATCTGTGGTGGAACCACACCTCCAATAAAGTCAGAACCCCTAACAACTTTATTCGCACCCTAGCTAATTTCAGGCTGCCAACATGACATCACAGACTGTACCACTGGGAAGAGACAGCCAGTAACCACCATTAATGTAGTGTTTCTGCTGTATAGATGTAAATAACCCGCAAGCACAGAAAATAGCAAAATGTAGTAAAATCATTGGGAGGAGTTTTTGTTTGTTTTAATATAACATCTCCTTACCAGTTCATTAATTGTTATTGACACTTGTCTTTCATGATTGGCTCACAAAGTTCCAGCACATTCTCTAGCTGGCTCTCATGGAGTGGAACACACCAGCTCCAGCACAGCCCTGTGATTAAGGGCCCCATCAACAAGCCATGGGTGCTGAGGATTCTTGGGGCTGGGACTGGTACCTGCAGCGATCAGGACAGGCTCTGGGCGTGGCCTCTAGCAGTGGACCCTGCACGGGCGGAGGTGCGGGCAGGAATTTCTCTGCTGTAGGGTCTCACTCACTGCCTCCCCATTGCTCCTGACATGACCACTCCTCATTTCCATGCCCTGAATGTGACCACTCCTCATTTCCATGCCCTGAATGTGAAGGCTGAGGCCCTACCCCTTGGTCAGACCCACCATTCTCCATGTATCAGAGAGTCGTCCTCACCATGGCTGCTGCTACTTTACTCTTGATTACTGAAGGGGCCCCTGCAGAAGTGATGTAGGGCACGTGGGTCCAGGAGCCAAGGGTCTGGTTCTGATGTCACCACTGGCTGGTCAAGGGACTTGGGCCAACTGCTCACACCACCAGGCCTGATGTGTGCCTCAGTGAGGGTGGACATGAGCTCTCCCCCAGCTCCAGGACAAAGCGTTGCTTCAGGTCCACCTTGATGGCAGGATGATGTGTGGACCTCTGCAGTTTCTGGGAGCTGCAGCAGCATCCATAGGTGCCACGGTCCTGCTGGGAAACTTTATCCCTGGGAACTGGATGAGGGCCCTGGTCAGAGGACCTGCTGTCAGATAGCTCAGGCTTCATCCAGAGAAATCAAAACATGGGCAAGATATGTGATCTTCCTTTTCCATTTTTCCAGGGACCAAAGTCTCTGTAACAACACCCAGCGGAGACAGACCCTCCCCAGAGATAAAACTGTCTCTGAAGCTGGGGTAATGCCAGGCTTGAAAGGGAGACCTGAGAGCTCTTCACCAAGGGGCTCAGCTGGGCTGGCTGGGTCAAGGTCTGGACGAGTTGCCTGGAGCCCATGCAGTAAGGCATCAAAGTGGGGGACAAGCTGGGGAGGTGGTCACCATAAGGAATATCAGAGAAGACCAACAATCCCCACAATTAAGGGGCTAAAGGGAAATCCTGAAATGGTGATGCCACGTGCCTCAAGGGTCAAAGGGCAGACACAGAAAGATCCCCGCCCAGGATCCAGCCTATAGATCTCCTGGCCAACAGCTGCACGCCTTCCCTTCCTGCATTTCCCATCTGCACACTCCTTCCTGCTTGGGCCAGGGCCCCAGGTCCAGCCATCAGGGCCTTGGGAAAGCTCCCTGTTGCATTCTTGGAGAGATTTTACTCTGGCAACTCAAAACCAGTGCCCGAAGGGCTCTCTTAGAAAAGGCTCTCTTTGACCTGATGGCTCCCACAGCCCTCATTAGCCACCCCCACCAGAACATCCCCATCCCCCTCTTTTATTTGCTTGTCTCAGGCCACCTGCCCCTCTACTCCCTCACCTGTGCTTCAACCAAAGACTCTCCTTCAGGCCACCCTTTCTTCCCTGAAACAGCTTCCAAGGTCTGACTTAGTCCAAGAAAATCTGCCAACTGGGGTGCAAGACGAGCCCAGGCTGCGCGGATCCCTTCCAAGGAGTCTGGCCTGCACACCACACCCTCCGCCCACCTGGAGTCGGGCCTCCCTTTGTGTATACAGAGCATCACTGTCACGGAGCTCACAGGTGCGTCTAGCAGGCTGGCATCCATGTGCTCCTTTTCCTGGCCTCACTAGTGAGAGGTCAATGAAACAGGAAGAGTTTAATGGACTAAAAGGTTATTCTGGAGAGAGGCAGACAGACGGAAAGAGATAGATGGAATTATAAATAAATATATACATCAATACATATAAACACTGTATATATTATATGTCTAACATGTATATATGCATATATGTATGTTTACCTGTGTGCGCACACACACACATATATAGGAACCTCTGTGTGTGTGTGTGTGTGTGTGTGTGTGTGTAGCAGCTATTATAAATGCACAAGGCTCAACCTGACCAGTCATCTGTTCCAGGGCTTGGCAGTGCCCTCCCAAAGAGAACATTCTACCCTCAGGACAGGCAGCCGAGTGAGGTGAGTGCCCATCACATGAGGCAGGCAGAAGGAAGCGGGTTCCAGGCCAGGAGGCTGAACATCCTGGTTTTCACACCCCTTGTGGCAGAATAGGTGACTCTTGTCATCTTACTGTTCTCTTGCTGAGCAATGCTGGCTGTCCCCATGGCTTCAGTCACCACGAGATACTAAGGACCCTTGGCTTGGCTTGTACGGCTGGCCCGACTGCTCCTGGGCTCCAGATCCAGAGACCCAGCCACCGCTTAACACCTGCCTGGGATCTAGCTAGCCTCATATGATTGTCTTTTCATTGTCAGCCAGAAGCTGGACATGGCCTCTCTCACCGCATGCCCATCCATCACCCGGCTTTTCTCAGTTGTCTCTCCCAACTAGACTTTGGATCCCCCGCTTTCAGCATTGGCACCAGAATGCTTTATGGGACCCACATGCTCTCTCCAATCAGAGCAGCCAGAGCGGTCTCTACAGAACTCAGCTCTTCCCCACAGTGGGGTCCCTGTCCTCACTGCTCCCTCACTGTGGCCCTGGACAGCTTTCTCAGAGTCCACGTCTTTAAAGTGGTTGATGTTGGATGAGCTTCAGAGAACCAGTCGCTAATGAGGGTGACACATCCCAGGCCCCATTTCCAAAGTCAGACTGGTCGCAGGGGCCGGCAGAGGTACTGAGGCCTCAGCATGGCCACCCCACCCCATTCCCTCTTCTAGGGATGCACACCCATGGGTCTGTGAGTGCCCCTCTGTGCAGAGGGCGACCGTTCCTGCCCACTGGAGTGGCCATCTCACAGTCCGGGACCCTCAGGGCCACGGGATCTCCTTCTTGGCTCCTTCCAGTGCATTTCCTAGGCACGGTGGCATCTCTCTGTGGGTGTTTCTGGTGTGCACAACATTCCAACCATTCCTGGCTCTCTCCAGGCTTCCTCAGCAGCCAATAGGCCCAGAAACCACCCACATGTGTCTGGAGCAGGGAACCAGCTTTAAAGAGATGCTGGCCCCACTTCCTCCCCACCTTGTGTCCAAAAGAATCGGGAGCTTCAGCAGGAGAGGCCTGTGCCACCCAATCTCTCGGCACATCCCAGCCAAGGAGCAGACATGCCTACTTGTGGCCATCAGACACCAGGGCTCCCAGTGGAGGGAACCAAGGTACAGACGCCCAGCCCTGGAGCTCTGCCCCGCCTGACAGAAGGCACACCTTTGGCATTGTTATCTACAGAAGGCGCACCTGTTCCTAATTCACATGGAGGTACCATATGTCCTAATGGTGTCTCTGCCTATCTGCATAAAGACGGAGGCATCTGCTAGGACAGAGATGTCAGGCTTGGCCAGCTAGATCTAGCCAGACAGTCAGGTCACTGGGGGAGGGAAACTGAAAGGACTCTTGCATTGGAGATTCCAAAGGGACATGGAAGCATGACCAGTACAGCTGGAGAGCCACCCAACAGGGCACATGAGTGAGGGGACAGCCATCCACACCATCATGCACCCCCTAAGCCACAGAGTGCCACAGCAGTGCTCAGGGAGAGACATTCCTGCAGAGCACAGGGGTGAGGGATGGGGGGCAGTGGGAGGGGGGCAGACTAGCTCCTAGGTGTTGTGGGAATGCCAGGGGATGCCCAGAAATATCGGTGCAGGGTGCAGGGAAGTACCGCTAGAAGACTTAGATGTCCCCACAAATGCTCTGCTCCAGGCAAGGTGCCCTGGTCCACACATGCCTCGGCCCCATTCTTCCTCCATCTTAGGGGAGCCATCCACCAGGGTTCTGACTCTCCTTCTGTGCTCTTGGCAATTATTTAGAATTGGGAGTCTGAGTCCATTGCTGCACAAACATGTTTGCAAGAGAAGGCAGAGCAGCAGCCATGCTCCCTGAGGGCAGCACCATATGTTAATCCCCCTACCCCTTCCTGGGAGCCTCTGTGACTTTGGCTCAGCCAGGTCGACCCAAGCGACCACATCATCCTTTATCAGCCTTTGCATTTCTTCCTGATAGCCTTCTTCCGACTCCTCAGACTGGCCTTGTCCAATGTGATTACGACCAGGTGAGTGACCATCACCCTCTTTCACAGGACTCCACTGGAGCCCAGGGAGCAGGGTAGAGAGCTGGAGCATCGGGCCACCAAGGGTCACTAATTCACAAGCACAGACCAGTGACGTGGATGCGGACTGCAGGTGACTTGTGGGGCACAAGTGAAATAGGGACCCACTTTCACGACTGTCTCCTTCAGGTCTCTTCACACCTGGGCACAAAGGTGGAGGCACAGGGTTCTCATTCCAGTGAATTTGGCGGCAAAGGCACATGCCATCGGGGGATGGACTGGTTTGGGAACTCGTGAACAATGCCGTGGAGCCCTGCACAGCCATGAAAACACAAAGCACATGGTGAGACACTAGTGGATGGTCTCTGAGACTGATCACGCTTCAGAAATGAGACTCATGAAAGTGCTTATGGTGTGTCCAGCAGGACACAGTGCCACCCCCTGAGGCTGCCACCCTGACAATGAGAAGAGCTGAGGGCCCCACTCCCCAAGGATGCCGGGTCGTACACCCCAGCACATGGCCTATGGGTGTCAGACCCTACGGGGGGGCTACCCTTTCCAGGCAGACTTGCCAAGAGGTCCTCAAACCACTCAGCCCTTCTAGAAGGCTGTTTGATCATGGAGGCTGAGAAGGGAGGGTGTCTGGTCAGAGAGCTTTGGGGACAGTTTGGCCAGAGCTCTGTGATGTGTCTTTGCTCCCACCATGGGAAGTTGGGGAGAAAGCTGACACTCTTGTCCCACCTCAAGCCCAAAGTAGAGGCTCTGAGGGCCCTGGCACCCAGGACAGGAGCAGAGCATGGAGAGGGACTCAGGAAGTGCACGGGGACCCTGGAATCTGAGCACATGGACTACATCTTGGCCCTTTGCCAGAGTTAGCTGGCTGACAATGTGGACAACTTACTTATCCACCTTAGCAGGACAAGGGAGATGATGCAGAAGGGGTCTGAGTTCAGGCCATCTTGACCAGACTCTGCTCAAGAAATGACCTGTAGGGGTGGGGGTCATCCACAGGAGGTTATATGTGCCACAGGATGCAGGAAAGGGTCCCCAAAGAGCCCCTACAATACCTGTGTCCTCCATGGAGGAGCTGAGGAAGGCCTAATGAGTGGAGAAGCCCACGGAGGAAGAGGAGGAGAAACAGGAAGAGGTGGAAGGTGGGGATGTGAGATGGGAGGGAGGGATGCAGGAATGGAGGGATCCAGGGATGAAGGACTCAAGGGTGCAGGAGGGAGGGGATGTAGGAGCCGCAAGGGTCATGCAGGAAGCAGGGATTGGGGACGAGGGCATGAACAAAGCTGGGAGGCAGAATTTGATCTGTGGGGTTGCACAGCTAAGGGATACAGAATGCAGGTCTGAGAGATGGAGGGAGGAGGGATGCCATGTTGAGAAAAGCAGGTGTAGGGATGCAGGGACATAAACAGCGGGAGCCCAGGGATTAGGGATGTAGAGGTGTGGGGGGATTAATGCAAAACAACCATGTAGGGCTAGAGGGTGCAGTGATGGGGGAGGGGGTAAGGGATAGGAGAGTGACAGGTACAACAATGATGGAGGTGGCACTGAAAATCTAGGTTTGATCTTTTTTTTAAGTTACTTTATTTTGAGAGAGAGAGAGAGAGCAAGCAAGGGAGGGGCAGAGAGAGAAAGAGAGTCCCAAGCAGGCTCCAGGCTCTCAGCACAGAGCACGTTGAGGGGCTTGAACTCACGAACTATGAGATCATGACCTGAGCAGAAATCAAGAGTCAGACACTTAACCAACTGAGCTACCCAGGTGCCCCCCAGGTTTGATTTTAAATGCTGCCAGTTGTCAAATGTGGGCAACCAATTCCAATTTGGGTAAAATACTGAGCCGGCTGACCAAAACATAAGCCTCAAGCTCAGGGCCACCACCCATGCCTTTGGAGGCCAAGGCGAAGGCTGTCCCGGGGAGCACAGTGTTGGTCAGGGAGCCCTCGCTGAGGCTTGGCTGTGCCTGCAGGGGCTTGGGTTTCTGGGTGCAGAGGCCGCCATGCCCCCAGCTGAGCTGCTCCTGCATATTGCAGGCCAAGACTTGAAGGCAGTGTCCCCACCAGCCACACAGGCAGAGCCTGGGTGGCATCATCATTGTAACAACTTAGCTGGGATGGTGTGATTTTCCACACGTTCCTAGTGTTGGCGCCCTTGTTTTATGGGAAGGATGTGGCTGGAAGGTTAAGTGTGGGGCAAGAATTGGCTGGCAGGTGAAGGCTGTCCCATTTCCCCTGGGGGAGCTTAGAGCCTGGGGGACAGAGGCCCAGCAAGGATGATGTATCAGTTCAGGCCCCTTGAAACCCTGGCTGGGCTGGTGCCTGGGCTCACAACAAGATGTCCCCAAGGGCACCAGCTGGAGTGTGGAGAGCATGGTGCTGGCTCACAGGGCAGTGTGAGCACTACATTGGCCCAAGGAGCCCTGATGAAGGATCTGGCCCCAAGGGGGGGTCAAAGCAAGCACTAGCCCTAGGAAACACAGAGCCCAAAGCAGGCAGGTGGGGACAGGGCCAACCTGAGAGCATCCTGCTTCCAGGCACCAGCCAGTATCTCTGCCCTCTCTGTCCCCACCATCCCCACCATCCCCACATAGCTGGAGATATGTCCTTCTGCCAATAGCCTCTATCCTCACTGGTCTGTCTGCCCTCCATAGTGCCAAGCTCCATCTTGTCCTGCAGCCTGGCAAAGAGCGTCTCATCAGTGTGAGTGAGAGATGAGGCACCAAGGTACATTTGAGAGAGGAGGACACTGGGTGCACAGAAGAGCATTCCTTTGCCCAACATCCCCAGGTAGTAATGAGGTCACCTGGAATTCATAGGCTTCCTCCATTAGGCTAAGGTCCTGGGGGTGGGGAGAGTTGGAGCTGGCCACAGGACAGCAGCCAGATCAGAGTCAGTGTTTGGAACCAACTACTTGAGCCACCAACGAGAGCGGCGCCATCATAGTTAACGTCAAGTTGATGCCCGTGAGAGCTGGAGACAGGTGCGGGGACAGGTGTGTGTGCCAGGTATGGGGTGGGGTTCAGAGGAGGAGAGAAGGTCGAGGTGGGGTGGGGGTTCCTTGGAGTCAGCTCGGAGCCAACTCTCCCCTGATGACAGTGGCCTGGGCCCCCTGAGGTCCCAGGCATGCCCGGGGCCCTGCTGTAGTTCAGGGTGAGGTGTCTGTCGCTGATGATGGCTGACAAGCAGCTACTTCCTCAACACCCCTCATTCGTCTGGGAGGGAATTTTCAACTCTCAGGATTCACAGCTGCTTCTGATACATGGGGTCTCTGAAAATCAGACAACATGGGAGGTTTTCATTTGCATGTATCGACAGGATGGCAGTGAATTAACAAAGACTAAAGCAGCATAGTGCTGGGCCCACCCCACCTGGCTCAGGAGAGGAAACACCTAGAACATCCACCAAGGGCTGCAGCTTCCGTAGAGCCAGTTCCTTGCCCCAGCAGAGACTCAGGGGCGAGAACCCATGTGTGGTCCAGGATATCACCTGGGGGGGGGGGAGGGGGGCAGACCTGGAATGGAATGGGCGATGGAAACATCCTCTCTGATCCCATGGTACCCGGCTTCCGTACTGCCTGCAGGCTGAAGTGAGCTCCCCAGAAAGAAGTCATCTCACTGTGCTGTAGCGGGACCCCAGGCACCCTGGCTTGGGAGATGCTGCCTTGGCCACAGGGAGATGCTGCTGGGTTCCAGGGCCATGGTTTCTGCCCTTTCTTCAGTT
This sequence comes from Acinonyx jubatus, assembly GCF_027475565.1. Taxonomy (NCBI): domain Eukaryota; kingdom Metazoa; phylum Chordata; class Mammalia; order Carnivora; family Felidae; genus Acinonyx; species Acinonyx jubatus. The sequence continues at coordinate 19,577,444 of NC_069386.1, forward strand.
TCACCCTTCTCATTGCCCCAAGATACACCCACACCATCTTGATATGTCCGTGGCGAGGGCTTCGTCCAGTCTAGAAAGGAGGTGATGCTGCTGTGGTCACATTGTGCACACTCGCTGTGTGTCCACCACTGTGACACTTAAGAAGGACCATGGTCACCTGGAAGCGTCCTCCCTGGGCTCCAACAGCCATCCAACAATTGAGCACCTACTGTGAACAGAGCATGGTGGCAGCCGCTGAGAATCAGCTAGTGAACGGGGCAGATATGGTCCCTGCCTGAGTGGGCTCACAGACAGGTGGGAGGCAGCACACCCAGGCCTCCACACCAGTAACACACAACCTCATGAAGGAAGGTCCTGGGGAGTGGGCACGTCTGGGTGCTCGGGCAGGAGTCCCAGGTCCCACTACTTGCAGTAAGAGCAGAGCTGACCACGGAGGGAGGCCCAGAGTGGCAGAGACTCCTGAGTGGATGGGTAGGACCAGAGGGCAGAGCATGCTGGCTCCATCGGGAATTTTGAACTTTATCCTGAGAGCCATGGAGGTGACCTGCAAATTTCAGAGACTCCTCGCAAGCAGGCGGGTCCAGGATGGTCATGATTGGGTGGTGGAGGAGGCAGAGGAAATGGCTGATGTCGAGGGAGGGATACATAGGAGGTGATAGGCAGCCCCGTGGTGTCTGGGTCCTTTGGGCCCTCAGGTCGTGGCTCTCATGGGCTCACAATCCTCAGGCTGGCCTTTATTCCCCACCCCATCCCACATAGCAAACACTTCCTAAGAGGTCTTAATTGTACCAGATGACCACAGCATGGGTCCTGGTCATGCAAGATCCTAAGTACCATCTCACCAAAGTCTGGGAAAGGAAGGAGCTATTTGGTCTTTGGTTAGAACCCTCACAAGCAGACAGGTGCCCTCTGTTACCCCCTGAAGGTGGTATTTCCTGTTCCTGTGTCCTTCCTAAGCTTCCAACTTCCTGGAAAACTTCTCTACCCACCTAGCACTCTCACCTAGCCAAGATCCTGCCTGGGGTAACTCAGCCCTCCCCAAGCCCCGAGTCTGGCTTCCCCCCACCCTAGCTCAGATCTTCCCGGGGCTCAAGTAGTTTCAATAGAATACATCAGGGGCATCCAAATCATTCGGTCCCTGATGCCACCTTTGGGGCAGGGTTCTGGTAAACAGAGCAGTCTTGAGGAGGCCACCAAGCAGACAGGTTCCCACTCTGCCACCAAGGCAGCACAGTGAGGGCAGTGGACATGACTTCTGGGGGCTTGGGAAGAGGCATGGTCACAGCCTTCAGGGGCAAGAAACTGAAAGAGGGTTTGGGCCACATGCTGGCACTACAGAGCTGAATGGGTGGAGTGTGGGGGTCTCAGGGAGGTGACCCCCCCCCCTTGATGTGGAGAGGACTTGACAAATGCCACCAATAGAGGCAGGAGGACACAAGATGAAGACTTAGGGTTCTGCCACTCACAGAGCAAGTGACTTCACTTCTTCCAGCCTTGAGTCTTCGCTGGGACCACCCAATGAAGATTTATAAAGGGGACTCAGGGGCAAAATCAGCATTATTGCTAGAGATCAATAGTTATGTAAATTACCGCATATGGAACAGACAACTCACCAGAAGTGCCCTTTTCTCACCCACTTGGGGGTGCCCACCACGATTATGTTCTGACCTCAAAGCAGGCAGCACAAGGCAGGCGTTGCATCGGGAAGCCAGATGTGAAACAGATGTGTGCCAAACTTCACCATTAGCGTTTGAAACTGATGTAAGCAGCCATGCAAGAGGCCCCAGGTAGTATCACAGAACTGAATCAAACATCCCATGTGGGACACACAAGCTACAACCTGAAGTCATGGTTAAGTCACTCAGGGAGGAGCAACGGCTCCTCCTTCCCATCAGGAATCTGGTAATCTGGTCTCATTTAAAGGCATTCTACCCCCCACCCGCACCCCTCATGTCCCTTCTCTTTCCCTGCCCTTTATTTACTTCCCTGCTGCTTTACAAACTTGTGCCAGTGTCATTGTCTAAACAGCAGGCAGCGGCTTGCAAAACAAACATGTACATATGCATAACATGTGTATCTGATCAGTCACCAGTAGGTGAGCAAAATAAAATTGAATTTACAACCCAGGGGAGGTGTGATGTGTGAGTCAGTGTGTGCTGGGGTGTGTGTGAGTGTGTATTTGGTGATGGCACGATGGACTCTTATCTGTATCAGAAGATGCATGATTTGTAGAAACACAGACAAATGTGTTAATTGTAGGATGAATGGCTGTGGGCATTGTAGGTCCGTCAGCCTCAGATTATACATCATAAAGGAGATCTTGATAAAAGAGTGAGTTCACAGTGGTGACATCTCATTAATTCAGCCCTGGCAGGAAACTATGAAATCTAATTTTTCCAGATAACTTGGGTTACCCCTGTAATCACTCAAACTTACAAATTAGCATCTTATCAGAAATATTGCTATCCTTAACCGAAGTATTCCAACCACAATTTAATCTTTGTCTGGTAACTCAGGGCCGCCTGTGGAAGATGGGTCATTCTGCAGGCTGTGCTCAGGATAGCTTTAGCAGTAAGGGTGACCATTTGGCCCTGAAGACTAGGGCTCCAGGTCACTGCACCTTTTGGCTTTGCATCTATAGTGTGGCTGAAGCAATTGACAAAGGCCCATAGGAATCAATTACAGCAAAATGGCTGGGGTTAACATCATAATCAATTGAAATGCTCTGGCTGAGCTAAAACATAATGGATTGCATCATAATCCATCTAGACTTTGCCGAGGGGCAGAGAGGCTGGAGCTGGGGTTCAGGGAAGCAGCCACACGTACCCATTTCATAACCCCAGGGAGTTGGGAGTGAGCGCCCAGCGTACCCTGGCCAGGTGCAGGTCTGTGCCTGGGGCCGATCCTCAAACTCTGGCAGTTTATACACCACAGCCCTCAAAACCATCGGGCCCTGTTGTTACTGGTTGGCTTTTACCCCGCCATGCTCCATGGAGGACTTGAGGTGGCAACCACTTGTCACCCTGAGCTTGGACCCTCTGCTCACCATCTGCTGCTTTCAGGGAAGGGGTGCCTGGCTGCAGGTGGGTCGTTCTCTGTGGGAACACCAGCATGGTGCATTGTTTGTTTCTGCAAGTCTCCAGGAGTTTGCTGGCTGACTCAGTCCTCCTTCCAGCCCCCAGTACCCTTCTAAGGGCCTTGACTAAACTGAGGGCCAGGAGCTACATAGCTGAGGACCAAACCCTGGCTCATGGTGACTGTCACCCTAGAAGGTGAGCTGTGAGAACAGTCATAGGCCATTGCAACTGATAACAGTAAAAGTAAACAAAAGTTTGCAATCTTTTGGTTTGGAAGTTAGAGTGGATTATATAAATTTTATTTATTTATTTGTTTATTTATTTATTTAGAGAGTGAGCGGGGGAAAGAGGCAGAGGGAGACAGAGAGAAAAAGAGAGAGGGGGAGAGAGAGAGAGAGAGAGAGAGAGAGGCAGAATCTCAAGCAGGTCCACACTCAGTGAGGACCCGACACAGGACTCGATCCCACAACCCTGGAATTACAACCTGAGCTGAAATCAAGTCAAGAGCTCAGCCAGATCAACACTGAACCATCCTGCACACCTAGAAAACTGATCTGAGGATTAACACAACAATTTGCACAACCTGAACCACAGAACTCAGCAGGTATGTGGGGCAGAGAGGTGAACTGGGGTAGAGAGAAGCCATGGAGGGCAGGGAGCTGTTTTTGTGTGTGGAGAGAGGACAGAGATGGGGTGGGGGATGGGGTGGGAGAATATGGGAAAAGCATCCCCTCCAAAGCAGCTGGCGAGAAAGTGGAAACAGCCACAGGGACTGAACTAAAAAGGGAGAAAGGAGAGGGTTTAAATTCCATTAAGACTATAAACAGGGGGGTCACAGAGTCTGAAACTCCACAGCTCGATACCTGGCGGTGCTCTGGTGGGAAGGGCGAAGCCCCAGGAGCTGAGTGGAGTCTGAGGCTCTTCAGGCCACACGGGGACAGGCGGTTCCCCTGCTGGGAGGACAGCTGGTAGAGGCTCTGTGGGTCCCCCAGGGAAAAGGCCCCAGTGGACCTGGGAGAACAACCACATTTGCTGGTGCTGGGACAAGGTCGTTAAGGGTGAAGCCTGGTGCCAGATGCATGTTGTGATTTGCCATAATCCCTGAAATGCTGCTGCTACACAATCGCGTGAACTTCTTCTGGGGCGGGTGGGCACCCGGCCACAGTCTCCAGGCATTGGCAGCAGCACGATCCTGCAAACGTTCCTGGGTGCAGCCCGCACCCGGCCATCGCTCCGTGAGAGCCTCCCACAGAGGGGCAGAATGGGTCACAGCCGCAGTCCCTCAGAAGTAAGGGGTCAGGAAACACAGCTGCATCTGAGATAAAACTCAGGAGGGAGGTTCTCCGTGGGGCTTGGTCAAGAGTCAAGCGCTCAACCAACTGAGCCAACCAGGTGCCCCTAGAGTCTATTGTAAATGTCAAATGTTGAGATCATGCATAATGCTGTTTTATATAGATTTATATGACTGTTTTATGTAGATTGTCTCATCTGGTGCTCACATCAACACAATGAGGTAGCAACTAATAATACTCCCATTTTATAGATGAAGAAACTGAGGACTTGAGCAGTCAAAGACCACACCGAGGTATTCGAGAGCTCCGCAGCCTAAGCTTTCCACAACTTTGCTGCTTGCCTCATGAGGTCTAACTGCCTCACCATTTCTGTCACATCACTTGTACTCTGGTTCAGGAGAGAGAGGGACAGAGTGATGGCCGGCCCCCTGGACCTTGCCTGCCTCCCTCCTGAGTGTTGCAGACCAGCAAAGGTTTTTTTGATGTCTGGTTTCATCATCTACTTCCAAATGTCCTCATGATATCACATAAAAAAATTAGCTGACTTATTTGTTTCTTCAGATATTTTCCTTCCTTATGCAGCCCAGACATCAACTGTTCCCCTTTCCATTGGATGCCATATCAGATCCTATAGGGGCAGGTCACTTAGGATTAGCCCTTGTAGCGAGGAGTTGACAGGTGTAAACAAAGGAACATTTTGTTTCTTGCTCCTGGAAATGAAGGCAGAGTTAGGGTGGAAGCTCCCCTGTGTCCTCAGGGACCTGCCATCTTTTGGCTCTGCCTTCCTCGGTGTGGGGCTCTGTCACGAAGGTCATTGCATCCTGGTCCCAGCCAGTAGAAAGAGCTAAAAAAGCAGGAGGACAGGACACAGGCTCATTCTTAGGGAGTTGTGTTTGTCAGGGTTCAACCCAAAAAAACAAAACATCCAGAAACTACACTTGGGATATCAATCTGAAGGAGGCTGACACAGGGAGCTGGCAGGTGGAAAGAGGGAAAAGAGCAAACACAGATGCCCAGGTAGCCGTGACACCTTAGCCGCCCCAAGCAGCATTGCCCCTGGGGCTGGGGGACAGAGGAGACATGTGGTAGGGCCACAAGCAGCAGCTCAGAAGAGGGTTGTGCCATAACCTCCAAGGGAGCAGCAGGGTTGACCCTGGGAGGGCCTGAGGAAGCAGAGGAGGACTTGTATTCCGCTGCACAGCAACGGAGCATACACGCAAGCAGAAATTCTGTGCAGTTTGTGGAAAATTACAGCAACCTAGTAAAGTCACAACCACTGAGGAATCAGATACAGCAGGAGTGGTTTCTCCCTTGAAGCAGCGAGCTAAATAAGCTTTAACTTTTCTGGCCGCTGATGTGATCCTGGTGGTCTTAGGTTAGCGCGCAGTGACAAGCGGAGGGCCCACCGTGATTCAGCCAAGACCCTCAGTCCCTCACACCAGGTCCTTGATGCAGTGATGGCATGCACATCCGAGACCCCTTGAGTTACCATCTGTCAGAGGCCACATCCTGCCTGCGACACCAAGGTAAGTGTCAGCTCCAAATGTTTAACTAAGCCCTGAGTGAACTGAGTGTTGTTTGTCTATAAGGGGCTATCTACAGGGAGAGGGCAAATGTAGGTCTAGAAGTTCCCTCCTCAAGCCAGCCCCAAGGACTGTGTCTGCCCTTGTTCTATACATGTCTTCTTACAGACGAACAACACTAAGGGCGCAGTCAAGCCAACCGGTAACAGGAGGGTCCTTGGCTCCACAGTTGAGGACAGCTGGCTCTGGGCCAGGTTCTGCAGACACTAGATTGCATCCACATCATTCCTTCACCATAATTCTGGAGGGATCATCTTGGTCCAAGTCTGGGCCCCTACCAGGCCAAATACCTGTTCTACCATATTTCCACATTACAAGTCTTACTCATGTAAATGTCATTATTTCCCTGAGGACAACATGAAGTCACAGTGGCCACTTTGGGTAACTTTTTTAAAAATTTGTTTAAATGTTTATTTATTTTGAGGCAGAGAGCAAGCAAATGGGGGAGGGGCAGAGAAAGGGGGAGACAGAGAATCCTAAGCAGACTCCATGCTGTCAGCACAGAGCCTGATGTGGGGCTCGATCTCAGGCCACGAGATCATGATTTGAGCCAAAATCAAGAGTTGGCTGCTTAACCGACTGAGCCACCCAGGTGCTTTTGATGTGGACAAGATTGCTACTTTGACTGACATCTGAAAACACAGAAAAATAAAATCCTGAATATCCAATGGCTTACACTTTTTACTTGACATGAGGGGATCTCTAAACTCAATTGCAATTCTAAAATTGTCTACCTAGAAGATCTCCTAAATCCCAGGTGAGAAAGGAAAAAGTTCAGTGATGAATTCAGGCTCATGCTTGGCACAAACATCCCAGGCTTTTCTGACCACCCCCCACCCTGCCAGCCAGTCCATCTGTGGTTGGGCTAGGAGATGCAAATCCTTGGATGTGAGAACCTACTAGCTTGCATGACCCTAAAAGGGACACAAGGCTGACAAATCCTTAAAAACACAAAGTAGAAACTCTGCTAGCAGGGCCACTTATCAATTTTGCAAACAAAAGAGTAGCTGGCAATTAATGCTCTCACCCTAGCCATAAAGAAATAGGAACTTGAAAGTTCTGATTGGTATTCTGAAGTGGCTCCAAGGGAGAGTATAGCCAGTTCCTTCTTCTCTTCTTTCCCCACTCTCTTCCCTCTTTTGTTCCACCACATGAAAGACTTTGGAAATTAATTGCAATAGATTGTATTTTTCTAAAAATGTCCACTGCAATATCTCTCATTTCCTATGTTTTTCCTGAGTCTACCTACTCCCCCAGTAGGAGATAGAGCTTATGTTCATTCCCCTTGAGCTTGAACGGGCCTTTGTAACTGATTTATGGATAGGCTGGGGTAGAAGCAATGCTACGATAATTTCCAGAGCTTGGCTAGAATAGGAAGTCCAGCTTCCACATGTAGCCAACAACCGTGCTGTGAGGACACCCAACCAGACCCATGCAGAGACCCATGGAGGGGTCCACATGGGAAGGAAGCACCAGGCATGCGAAGAATGAGCCATCAGGTGATTCTGGCCCCATTCTTGGAGCTTCCCAGCTGCGTCCCAGTTATCACAGGACACAACATCCCATTCTGCCTTGCCATGTCCAAATCTCTGATCCACAGTATCTGTGAGGTAAGTGGTTGCCTTATACCACTAAGGTCTGAGGTAATTTGTTTTACGTCTGTGGAAATTCAAACATATAAGTAACCACAAAAATGTTCTGTCATCATGTGCACACTCCAGAACTAACCACCCAGGTTCACAAACCTAACACAAAAGAAAAATAAGCTATATTGTAAGGTCTCTTAAAATCCACAGGAGATACTGTCCAAACTGGTTGTAGAGAGCTTATGTAAGTTTGAAAGAAGGTAATTCAAGAACTTCCAAAGGAAAAAGAAAAAAATTAACCCACTGATTTTGTTGTTGATTCAGATTTTTTCAAAGGGAAAAAGTTTAACTGTGATATTCATTAATGACCTTGGTTACAAAATAAGAATAAAAGCAGGTCATTCACAGCTCTTAGCTTTAAATATGGCTAGGAAATTCTTTTAAAGCCATTTTATAAATATAGAAGGATATAACTGAAAAAAAACATTCACAAAGTGTTCTTGATAGAACACTCTAGGCAAATTAAAGTGAGTTAGAAATTTTAATTGAAAACATCCAATTTCTGCTTCCATATAGGATATAGAAAGCTGTGAAGAACAATGAGAAAAATCTGGATAGTCTACAAATTAGGAGTGTCCAATTTTTCTCGAATCTATCAGAAATATAAGGTTACAAAGGAACCAAATAAGCTGAATTCCAAAGAAGCAGACCCTCCTACAAAGGGAAGTGGAGCACACAGCCGGTTTCCCCTTCAGCCAAGCCCAGGAGAAGCATGGAGACATCACCTCCAGGAGGTATGAAGACATCAGCTTACATTTCAGCAAATCATTGAACGCCAAGTGTGGGCCCAGATGTAAGGTTGGAATAGCTGAGGAATGCAGACTCAGGGGAGTTGGCACTCACTTGCAGATCTCTGAGTGTTCTTGGGAGAAGCTGAGCAGGAGACTGGGGAGAGACAGGCAATGTGAGGATGCAGGAGGAGGCAAGCTGCTGTTGGAGGGCAGGCACAAGGCCTTGCCCCTTCCCCAGATCCATCCCCACTAGGAAGCAAGATCCTGAGACACTGAGGGAGGGGCACAGGTAAAAACCCACTGGTTTTGAAGAAAGAGTAGAAGCAAAACCCATTTGCCTCTGGGAGAGAGGTAGGAAACCTGTTGCCCCAAGGACACAGGGAAAAGCCCATTTCTATGATGGGAGGGAGAGGCAAGAAATCATTTGGGGCCCAAGAAATGATACCAAAAAGGCAGAGGTCTGCTACCCATGAGTGGGGAGGGACAGGAAACTCGCATGTAAAATCAGAATTTAGTGACAAGGCAGAACTGAGTTGCCATGGGAAGGAGGGGAGGAATGTTGAGAAAGCCCACGCTGAAGTTCAAGATCTGCCTAACAGTGAGGCTGGATCAGGATAACAGAGGAGCCCCTCTCACCACAGGTCTAGTGTCAAGAAACAAGTCATAGCATAACTCTTGATGGAGAGGCAAGAGTATAGGAAGAGCCCCGCAGTAGCAGAGGCATTCAGAAAAGGCTGAAAGTTGAAGGGATTATCAGAAACACCAAAAGAAACTGTCTGGTACCCCGGTCCCCCCTGTCAGCATGGGTAGAAGCATCCCACATTTCAAGAAATTGGAAGCCTCACCTGCACAGCAGGTACCAATAGCAACAACAAAACCCAAACCTGGTCCAATGCCTAACTGGATGGACTGAACCTCTAATACAAAAATCCAGACATAAGAGGCATGCTAATCTGCAGGTGTCAATATCATTTACTTCAGTCTGCATTGTTCTTCTACACATAATGTCTAGCATACAATAAAAAATTACATTTTTTTAAAAAAAACAATCTAAAGATAAAGCAATCAGCAGAAAAGATTTGATGACCCAGATAGTTGGAACTATTAGGAATTTAAAAATAAGTAATATGTTAATGCATCAGTGGAAAGGGGCGGGCAACAAGCATGAACAGATGGAGAATTTCACCAGAAAGATACCAACTATAACAAGGAGTAAAATAGAAATGCTAGAAATAAAATACATGATATCATAGATGAAGAATTCTTGTGACTGGCATGTAAGGAAAATGAATATAGCTTTGGAAAAATCTACAAACTTGAAGATAGGTCAATAGAAATGATGTGAACTGAAACACAAGGAGAAAAAAGTGGTGAAACCAAATCAGAGCTCCAAAAACTGTAGGTAGGACATCATCAGATGGCCTAACACACAGGTAATTAAAGTCAGAGATGGGTAAGAGAATTCTAAGGTAATTTGAAGAGAAGAAATATTTGAGGATAATAGTCAAGAGTTTTCCAAAAATAATAATGGACATCCAACCGCAGAGCCAGAATTCAGAGCACTCCAAGCAAAATAGCAAAAAGAAAGAGAAAGAAAAAGAAAAAAACACCACCACCACCACCAACAAAAAAATACACACACCCCCCTATACACATCATTGTCAAACTGCTCAAAGTGGAAGATGAAAGTTTCAAGACAGCCAGAAAAGAGAGGGAAGTTACACACAGAAGAGTGACGAAAGAGTTACAGAGCACTTCTAATCAGAAACTATGTGAGCTCAAATACAATAGAATGGCATCTTTAGTAGTGCTGAAAGAAAAAAAAAATCTGTCAACTCAGAATTCTGTACTCCGTGAAAATACCTTTCAAAGTTAAGGTAAAACAGAGACATTTTCAAACAAACAAAAGCTGAGAGAATTCACTGACCGCAGACCTGCATAATAAGAACTGTTAAAAGACTTCTTGAAGCAGAAGGAGTGATAGTCACCCCAAGCAGGGCAGGATGAACCTCCCCCACCACCATCCTGGAATAGTTGAGATGTTGAGACTGATAATGAGTGCCACATACACCAAGAAGATATGGAAAGATTTATTATTCATGGAATTTCCTGAGGAGAGGAGAGAAGGCACAAGCCAGTCCAAATGACAAGAGCAAAGTGGGGTCAGTGACTCTGGCTTACACTGTGGCTGAGGGTGGGGCCAAGAAAAGGATTCAGGCACTCAGGCTGGAGTTTGTGTGGTTTGAACTTCCTGTTGGCACCATCAGAAGGAATGTACAGGATTTCTTTCAGGACCAGCTTTCTATTGGCTTTTGCCCCAGATGTGGGGCAAAAACAGAAGAAGGAGTGGGGCTTGCATGCTGTAAGTGGTCCAACATCAAAAGTGGAATCTTATTTTTTATTACATGTAGTATGATGGCAGGTGGAAACTTGGATCTATAGAGAAATAAAGAGCATTATTTTTAATCACAGTAACAGATAATTCACAGCTTCTGGTTCCAGACAAATTGGAGTAATCGCATTTCACCTTATTGCCCCCACTGTTTGCAACCAAAACTCTGAACAAAATACATAAAGGGGCACCTGGGTGGCTCAGTTAAACATCTTGACTCTTGATTTTGGCTCAAGTCACGATCTTACGAGATTGAGTCCCACGTCAGGCTCTGTGCTATCAGTGTGGAGCCTGCTTGGGTTTCTCTTTCTCTCCCCCTCCCCCACACCCTCTCAAAATAAATTTAAAAAAATACATAAAGCAACCATTAGAAGGCTCTGAGAGATGGAAATGAAAAGTTGGGCTGCTCAAGGACCTTGGGATTTGAGGAAAAAACAGGCAGTGATTTCCTTGAGGGTTTTTGTGTTTTGTTTGTGTGTGTGTGTGTGTGTGGTTTGTATGTGTGTGTGTGTGGGGGGGGCATTTTAGCCCCCTACATATCCTTGTCTGAACACTAGAGACACCTAAAACCCAGAAATGTCAAGAAACAGACCAAAAAAATAAAAGCTCCAAAGAAAGCTTCTTCTCTCTGGCCAAAAGCTTTGACAAAGGGAAGCCCTGCAGGATGGAACCCACTCTATTCCAGATGGAACTCTGCACAAAATTCTACCCCACCCCCACCCAACCTGCAGGTGCAGGGACTGGAGGCAGAGCCATCAACCACCCTGCCCTATACTGACGAGGAGGCAGCCTCCTTCCTCCCATTGGGAGGATGGCAATGAGGATTGTAGGCAGAGACCTACTGACCATGCTTGCCCAGCACTAATGAGGAAATCCACCTCGTCCACACTGGGATTTGGGGCAGACTTTGGGGTGAAATCCCAATAACCTTTCTTTTTTTTAAATTTTTTTTAATGTTTATTTATTTTTGAGAGAGACAGAGACAGAATGTGAGTGGGTTAGGGGCAGAGAGAGAGGGAGACACAGAATCCGAAGCAGGCTCCAGGCTCTGTGCTGTCAGCACAGAGCCTGACATGGGGCTCGAACTCATGAGCTGTGAGATCATGACCTGAACTGAAGTCAAACGCTCAACCGACTGAGCCACCCAGGCGCCCCCCAATAACCTTTCTGATCCTACACTAACATGAGCATAGGTGGCACCCCTCCCCCTCCCTTTCTAGCACTGCAGAGACTGTGGAGGATCCCTGTCTACCATCTCTGCCCTACTAAGCAAATATCAGCAAAAGGTGGTGCTCTTCTACCACCCACTGGTATATCAGCTTCAGAGATAATGACCATTCCCCCGTGCACTAAGCAAGCAGCAATAAGAAGGCACCACCCCTTTCCTCCAAATCAGAAAGTGAGTGAGGGGTGGGGGGCAGTTTATAGGAAAAAGAAAAACTAAGACAAGGATACTTTACATCTGTGTAGGAAGTCCTGAACAGACCCCAAAGCAGTCCAGCCCATGCATGAGCAACCAGAATGAATACATCAAGAGAATGGAAAACTTGACTATAATGTCAAATACTGCTCTCATTGCAGATTGGCCTCTGAGCGGCACACAAGCTGGACACACCAAAACGGCACTGCAAACTAAGTTGGCATTTGAGCCACAGCCCACAAAAGTGTGTCAGAACATGCGCTCTGGACCTAAACAGGTTGACTGCCTGCTGAGAAAGATTTAAATAGAAACCAGAGTCTCGTAACAACACTCAAAATGTCCTGGTTACCCACAATTACTCATCATACTAAGACCAGGAGAGTCTCAACTTGAATGGGAAGGGACAATCAACAGACATGAATACCAAGACGATACAGATGCTATGACTATGCGACAAGGATTTTAAAGGATCACCCACAAAAATGTTCTGAAAAACAAGTACTAACACTCTGAGGGAAAAAAAAGAACAAATACAAACCTTAGTAAGCAAAGAAGATGAAGACTTAAGAAGAACCCAATAAAAAACAGAACTGAAAAATGAGGTAAGTGAAATTTTAAAACTCACTGAATGGGCTGAATAGCAGATGGAGATGACATTAGAAGGAATTGATGAACCTGAAGATAGAATAATAGAAATTATTGGGGCACCTGGCTGGCTCAGTAGGTTAAGTGACCAACTTCGGCTCAGGTCATGATCTCACAGTTTGTGGGTTTGAGCCCTGCGTCAGACTCTGTGTTAACAGCTCAGAGCCTGGAGCCTGCTTCGGACTCTGTGTCTCCCTCTCTCTCCACCCCTCCCCAACTTGTGCTCTGTCTCTCTCCCTCTCTCTCTCAAAAATAAGCATTAAACAAATTAAAGAATGATAGAAATTATCTACTTTGAACAGACTGAGAATAGATTTTTTAAATGACAAGAATCTCAGAAACGTGGGACAATAACAAAAAAATCTGACATTCATATCATCAGAAATTCAGTAAGAATATGGTGCTAAACATAAATAATGAGTGAAGACTTCCCAAATTTGGCAAAATACAAACTTACAGATTCAAGAAGTTGAGCAAACCCTAAAGAGGATAAACTCAAAGAAATCCATGCCTAGGTATATCATAATCAAATTTCTCAAAACTAAAGACAAAGAAAAAATCTTGAAAGAAGCCAGAAAAAAATGTATTACCTGCAGCAGTAAACTACTCAAATGACAGCACATTTCTCATCAGAAATTATAAAGGCCAGAAGAAAGTGTCATGACATATTCAAGTGCTGAAAGAAAAAACCTGTCACCCAGAATTTTGTATCCAGCAAAACTATCTTTCAGAGATGAAGACAAAATAAAAGTATCCTCATATGAAAAAAAAGTAAGAAAATTTTTCATCAGAAGACCTGCACTTAAAAAAATTATTAAATTTTTTTTATTATGTTTATTTATTCTAGAGGGGAGGAAAGGCAGAGAGAGATAATAGAGAGAGACAGAATCTGAAGAAGACTCCAGGCTCTAAGCTGTCAGCACATAGCCTGACACGGGGCTTGAACTCACAAACTGTGAGATCATGACCTGAGTCAAAGTTGGACACTTAACCAACTGAGCCACCCAGGTGCCCTCCAAAAAAAAAATTCTAAGGAAAGTCCTTCAGACAGAAAGGAAACCTGGAATGATGTTAGGAATGAAAGAGCTATGTAAAGGTTGTATTAGTTTTCTATTGCTATACAACTAATCATCAGAAACTGGGAAGCTTAGAACAACACATGTGGGCTCAGGAGTCTGGGATGATTTAGTTGGCTTCTCTGCTTCAGGGTCTCAACAGGCTGCAATCCAAGTACCAGTGAGGCTGTTCCTTCTGGATCTTGGGGTCTTCTTCCAAGCTCCCATGGCTGTTGGAAGAATTCACTTCCTTGCAGTTATAGGATTGAAGCCCTCAGCTCCTAAGAGTTCAGTTCCTGGCCATATGGCCCTCCAAATATGTTCATCTCATAGCAACTCGCTTCTTCAAGGACTCCTGTGATTAGGTTACAGCCACCTGCAACAAGGCAATGTCAATCACTGCCAAAAGTGGTCCACTTTTGTCAGGGTGAAGTCAATGAAGCCTAGCAGGGAGCTGAACGTGCTCCCCAACTTGTACCTACACACTACACCTAAATAGAAGGGTTTGAAAAAAAAAAGAAAGAAGACCAAACAGGTCTCACAACACAATACTCAAAATGCCCAAGATACAATTAAAAAAAACCACCTGTCATATAATAATGAGGGTGATCACAACTTGAGTGAGAAAAGATAATCCAAAGGTGCCAACACTGAGATGACTCAGATGTTGGAATTATCTGACAGGGATTTTAAAGCAGCAATAAGAAAAATGCTTCAATTATGAATACTCTGAAAACAAATTAAAAAATGCAAAATCTCAGCAAATAAACTGAAGATAAAAAAAGAACCAAAGGGAAATTATAGAACTAAAACTTCAATAATTTATTTTTTTCAACGTTTATTTATTTTTGGGACAGAGAAAGACAGAGCATGAACGGGGGAGGGGCAGAGAGAGAGAGGGAGACACAGAATCGGAAACAAGCTCCAGGCTCTGAGCCATCAGCCCAGAGCCTGATGCGGGGCTCGAACTCACGGACTGCGAGATCGTGACCTGGCTGAAGTCGGACGCTTAACCGACTGCGCCACCCAGGCGCCCCATAAACTTCAATAATTTAAACTAAAACCTCACTAGACAGGCTCAATAGCAGATTTGAGATGAGTGAGGAAAGAATCAGTAAACTCAAAAACAGATCAATAGAAATTTCCAATATGAACAACCTGAGGAAAAAGACTAAAGAAATGTTTAAAAAGAACAGTGCCTCAGGAACCTATGGGACAATAAAATAAAATCTAACATTTGCATCATTAGAGTCTTAGAAGAGGAGAAAGTGTATGGGGCTGAAAAAATGAAGAAAAATGGTTAAAAATCATTTTTAAAAATTCAACAAATCTAAAAGCAAGCAGGAAAAGAGGGGAAAGAATGGAACAAATAGAAAACAAGTAACATGATGGCAGAGTTAAATCCAACCATATTGCTAGTGATGTTAAATGTAAATGGTCTAAAACCCCCCAATTAAACAGCAGAGATTGTCTAAGGTGTTTAATTGGGGGATTTATACAGCCAAATATATGCTGTCTAAAAGAAAATATACAAACATAGGTTACAAAAGTAAAAGGATGAAAAAAGATATACCCAACAAATACTAATAAAATAAAAGGAGAGGTGTTTATACTAATATCAGACAAACTAGACTTCAGAACAAGGAATATTAGCAGAGACACATCATAATAAAGGGGTCAATCCATTGAGAAGATATCACAGGTTCTCAAAAACTGAAACATAGAATTACCACATGATTCAGCAACCCACTCTGGTTATATACCCAAAGTAATTGAAAGCAGGGATTCAAACGAATATTTGTATAACCATGTTCATAACAGCATTATTCACAATAGCCAAATGTAGAAGCAGCCCAAATTTCTATCAACAGATGAATGAATAAACAAAATGTGGTATATACAAATAATGGTATGTTATTCAGATTTACAAAGGAATATAATTCTGACACATGCTACAATATGGGTAAGCCTCAAAGATATTATGCTAAGTGACACACAAAAAAACAAATATTGTACAGTTCCACTTATAAGAGGTACCTAGAGTCATCAAATTCATAAACAGAAAGCAGAATGATGGTTGCCAGGGACTGGGGGAGGGGGAATAAGGAATTGTTTAATGGGTACAGAGTTTCAGTTTGGGAAGATGAAAAACTTCTGGAGACAGATGGTAATAATGGTTCTACAACAATATGAATGTACTTAATCCCACTGAATTTAAGCACATAAGAAGGTCAAAATGGTATGGGGTGCCCAGTTTGCTCAGTTGGTTGAGCATCCAACTCTTGATTTCAGCTCAGGTCATGATCTCATGGTTCCTGGGTTTGGGCCCTGTGTCAGGCTGTGGGCTGGCAGTGAGGATCCTGCTTGGTATTCTCTGTCTCCCTCTCTCTGCCACCCACCACTCATGTGCACAGTCTCCCTCTCTCTCAAAATAAATAAATATTTTTTAAAATGGTAAATTTTGTTATATAAATTTTACAACTGAAAAAAAAAAAGAAGTCATCACAATCTTAAATGTGTATGCTTAACAAGAGAGTAACAGTTGACAGAACTAAAAAGAAAAATACATAAATCCGCCATTATAGTTGGAGATGACAATACTCCTCTGTCAATAATTGATAAAGTAAGTAGGTAGAATATTGGCAAGAATGTAGAAATCCTAAAAAAGTACTATCAACCAACTTGACCTAATTGACATTAATAAAACAATTAATTGGAGAAGAATAATACATTCTTTTTAAGTATGTATTTAACATTATCATGACAGATGATATTTTGAGCCATAAAGGAAACCAATGAATTTAAAACAATTAATACAAATTTTATTCCCTGACCCCAATGAAATTCAACTAGAAATTTAAAAACGGTGTCTTGAAAATTCTCATATATTTGGAAATTAAATAGTACATTTTAAAATAACCCTTGGGTCAAAGAGGGAAACCAAATGACGACTTACAAAATACTTTTAATTGGACACAACAGAATTAGTGAGATATACCCAAAGTTTGGGGGGGGCGGGTAGAATTTACAACATTAAATACTTATATTAGGAAATGAGAAATGGGGCATCTGGGTGGCTCAGTTGGTTAAGAATCCGACTCTTGATTTCATCTCAGGTCATGCTCTCATGGTTCATGAGTTCAAGCCCCACATGGGGCTCCATGCTGGCAGTGTGGAGCCTGCTTGGGATTCTCTCTCTCCCATTTTCTCTGCCCCTACCCTGCTTGCTCTCTCAAAATAAATAAACTTAAAAAGAAAAGAAAAGAAAAGAAAAGAAAAGAAAAGAAAAGAAAAGAAAAGAAAAGAAAAGAAAAGAAAAGAAAAGAGAAAAGAATAGAAAAGAAAAGAAAAGAAGTGTCTTGAATCAATGGCCCAAACTTCCACCTTAGGAAACTAGAAAAAAGTCAGGGAGTATTGCTTGTATTCTATGTATTTTTTTATATTTAGAGGCTAAAATTACAGTCTAGCTACTAAATGTAGTACTGGTTACTACCTTTTTACCCCTCTCGACGTGAACTCACATTTGCTGCCACATTTTTTGCTGTGAAATGAGTTCCTTGATCAGAAGCAATTTTGTGTGAAGCAGTAAACAAGATTACGGGAGGCAAACTCATATCCACAATGTGTCTATATATACACTACAGGAAATTGCCATTTGTTTTTTAAAAATAACTTTTTATATTTTATTTATATAAAATAGCTTTTATATTGAGATATAATTCATATATCATAAAGTCTACCAGCTTAAATATAACTGGCTCTTTTTCACTTTAGCACAGTGTTTTTGAGGTATGTCCATGTTAAAACATGTATCAGTACCCCACTTTTTTCTAAGACTGAGTAATATTCCATTGTATGGATATACCACATTTACTTCTGCCATTATTCTCAGGTGATGGATACTTGGGTTGTTTCCATTTTTTGACTATTATGAATAATGCTGCTAGGAACAAGTTTTTGTATGTGCACATATTTTCATTTTTCTTGTGTATATACCTAGGAGAATTGCTGAATCACGTGGTAACTGTTTTAAAAATTTAAGGGGTACTTCCAGGGGTACCTGGGTGGCTCAGTTGGTTAAGCATCTGACTTCGGCTCAGGTCATGATCTCACGGTTCATGGGTTTGAGTCCCATGTCAGTCTCTATACCTCCTTCTCTCTCTCTCTGCCCCTCGCCTGCTCACGTTCTCTCAAAAGTAAATAAACATTAAAAAAAAATTTTAAGAACTTCCAGACTGTTTTCAAAAGTGGCTGCAATCATTTTATATTTCCATCAGCAATGTAAGAGGGTTCCAATTTCTCCACCTCCTCACTGATGCCCGTTATTGTCCTTTTTATTATAGTCCTTCTAGTGGGTGTGAAGCGGTGTGTCATTTCTTGTGTTCCTGTGTAATGTGGGCAACTTCATGACATCATGTGAATAAGTTCCTATTTATTTTTTCTCTCTGAGCAGTTTGAAAGTCGTATTGTGCGTTCTATTCAATGTTTTGTGGTGTGACAGCGAGAGGTAAGGCAGGGAAAACTCAGCTTAAACTATCTTTGCTAAACTGGTCTCTTCATTGAGATTTGCTAAATGTTTTTTCTTCCCCTAGTTACTTAGTGCATTTCATGACCCATGGAGGTCATCTTGGGCTTTGGAGCCTTTCTCTGGTTCAGTACAGAACCCTCAGATCCAGCAGAAAATCAGTCCTGGTTGTTCACAAGTTCCCCCCTCCATCTCTTTCCAGAAATCCTTTCCACTGCTCTCTCGCAGTAACCGGGGAAAGATAAGGATATTCCCCTTGCCCCCAATCAGTCTGTTCCTCTTGCGAGTGGGTTCCTGAATTTTGCTGACTCACCAAGACCATTTGCATGAGTAGCCTGGCACTTGAGCAATGTACTTTTTCTTCTCTTACCAGTTTTTGACATTTTTGACATTTGGTTAGGTCTTTTTCCTTGTTTGCTGATGGGTTGTTTTTTGCAAGAAGGAAGTGCCAGTTTTTACTGTATTGTGTTTGTGTCATCAGGCATTTGAAAGGGATGTGTTGTAACCCAGCTGCACTCCACCACTTTATGCAGTCTTAGCAATACTTTTAGGTATTAAAGCTTACTGCTGGAGATTCCCCATTATCCACTTTTTGAACAAACAGTTCCTGTGCACCTACTGTGTGCCAAGCAGGGATCTCTAAGTGGAGCTATTGCACAGAACCAGAGCCCTGCCATTGTGGAGCCTCTTAGTAAATTATGCCCAAGTGTCTCCACCAAAACATCCTTATTTTGCATAAAATTGTGTTTGTAGAAAACAATTTCAATTTTTGAAATCTAAGGATTTATACCAAATTCACCCAGGTTATAAAATTAACTCACATACCCCCTAACGTTCTGTGACACTTCCAGCAAATATGGCATGGTCAGAAAGGAAGCTTCAGAGCAGAAGTGAAGGAATCTGCCCTCCATTTTTAAGCACCTGATTGTTATATTTGAAAAGCTGCATCAGATACAGCTCGTGTTCCACGCGTTGCTTGTGGGATGGATTGAAATCATTTGCAAATTCCTTAGTTGATGATATGCCAAAAATAAAAGCGATTCTGGCAGAAAGTATTAAAGACTTGGGGCAAAGAGAAGACATTTTAAAATCTTGCAAGTATTAAGATCTTAAAAAAATCTTTTTATAAGCACCATGAACCAGAACTGTTCATCAGCAATTTGCAGAAACCAGATGAACACGGTGCTACAGCCAATATTTACTAAAAGCCAATTTCTGTGCATTATTACCTCCCTGCAGCCACCTCAACTGCAGTCCCTGTAACACCTCAAGTGTTTCAATACCTCTAACACACCCATGGCATTAACTCAGCAAATATATGAACCACTGTGCAAGACATTGTGCTCAGGACAATGGGGGAGATAGAAATAAATAACACAGCACCTGCCCAGGAGGAATTACTAAGGCGAGTGGGAGAGCCTGGACATAGCAAGGGAGAGATTCTTAAGACGAGGTAGCGACATATGGCATGCTGCAGTGATAAATTCTAGATTTCCAGAGAACCCTCAATAGAGGATGAGGACTGACAGGGTCTCCACCCATGTAAAGCTTCCTTAATAGTTCCTTGACAGAGCTCACAGCACACAGGACTACAGCCTGAAGGTCAGATCCAAATGACCTTTTTGCTGCTAGCAGAGGCCCATGGAATTTTCTAGAGGTCACACCCACCCTCTGTGGTATCCTTTGAAAGTAATTTTATTAGTTTTTTTTGTTTTTTATGGGCCACATGAGTTCATCATTCATAAATTTGTTTAAACTGTATTTGGAAATCTCATTTTCCTGCTAGTTGTATATCTCAGAGGCCCTCGGCTCCACCAAATCCTGGGTAGGAGGCATCCCAGATTTACTTATATTTTTTAGGTCCCAAAGTATCCTCTTGTCAAGGTTTCTTAGGACTTTAGAACAATTTCATTTGTATGTCTCCTTTCGTGGATTCTGCAGCTTTCAGTTTTCATCTTTCAGACACTGGAACTTCCTAATTTAACTCAGGACCCAAAGCCATAAAGATAGTCAACTGTCAAAGCAGCTGCTGCCTACTTTCTCCATGAGCACGGTGCACAGCCAGCCACTCCTGGTAGTTCCCTGGCTCCTCGTGTGGTCGCTCAACAGGGAAATGCCAGAGAGTCTCTTCCGCATAGAGCTACTCTGGAGGAGACTCGGGGAATTTTTTGTAATAGGACTAATAGATTAGTCCCTCTTTTCTTTTTTAAGTTTATCTATTTTTTGAGAGGGAGGGAGGGAGGGAGGGGAGGGAGGGAGAGACAGAGAGTGAGTGGGGAAGGGGCAGAGAGAGAGGGAGAGAGAGGATCCCAACTAGGCTTTGTAGTGTCAGCGCACAGCCCAACTTGGGGCTTGAACTCATGAACTGTGAGATCATAACTTGAGCCGAAATCAAGAGTCCACACTTAACTGGGCCACCCGGGTGCCCCAGGGGAAATTTTTAATAGTTAGCAAAGGGGCTGTTTCCTTATAGGGACAGAACCTCTACTAAAGAAATACTGGCTCAACCAAGAGTCTCATATATCCATGACAGATAAGAAAGTGGGTTTCCCCAGAAAAGAAAGGTCCATGCAAACTGCGCTAATTCCATCTGGAAGCACTGCACCAAGCTCTGTGGTCCTAGGAAAGAAGTTAACATCTGCTGTTTTTGGAAACATAATGGAAATGCGCCACCTAGTGACCACAGATGGAACCGCTACTTTTCAAAAAAAAAACCCCAAAACAAAAAACCCACCTTGGCTGAAGATTCTGAGCTTCCAAAGAAGCCCATTCTTAACTGGCAGGTTATTACACCAAAGTGATTCAATACCCCTGTATTTTATAGGTAAACTATAATTAATAATCTTGTGAAGAAAATGTTTTTTTTTTTCTCATGAGATTTATGGAGACATTCTGAAAAATATTTTATAGCTTCTAGATCAGATAGGCTGGTTATCTATCTTCTAGCTATTAACATAAATGTTTAAAAAGTAATAGATACTCAAGTTTGAAAGGAAAAAATGCTAAGAATTTTTTAATGTTTCAAAGGAAACCTTGAATAAACTGCATTTGCAATAACTTTTTCTTTCCATTAAAGGGTCTACAAACAGATTTATAAAGACTCAAAAACACTTTTTAACACTTCCACTGTGTCAATAAACCAGCCAATTATGAATATATCTGTTGAAATGGAGTAAGGCTCTGGAAAAGAAATATTTTACCTCAACAACAGTTGTTATGATTACTTAAGATCGTATCTTAATACAGAAAACAGTTCTACATGCTTCTTAAAGTAACTTGTAATTATTTTAATTTTTTTGGTGCTCTTGCAAATACGTGACTAACAAAATTCAAACCACAGCAACTACACGTAAGAGTTCTGTGGTTTACTTCAAGCATCTGTATATAAAGAACCAAACTGCATAGATAGACACTGCAAAACTTATAGGTGAAGTTTAGGTTAGACAACTTTATTAGCTAAAGAACAAAAACACATTCCACTTTCTGCAATCACAGCTGAAAACGCTTTTCAAGGAGATCCAAGGATGTATGGACTTAAACAATCTGAAATTAAAGTCATAGATATTCAGTAGATTCTCAATCACTGCATTTGTTCTAGTTTAAGTCAGTTTAAATTTTTTCATAGAAAAAAACAGATTTCAGGCAAGTAAAAACAAATTCCAGATAAACATGGTTCGGTGTTTTTTTTTTTTATTATTATTTTACCTTTATCAAGGCAGGCAAAGTACAGATGCTGTACATTAAAAACATACAAATACATTACTCACAGCACATCAACTCCTACAGGCAAAGAGACTGGGAAGCACTGCTCCTCTGAAGCTCGGAGCCGCAGCTAAATGTACAAGGAGCCATCTGCTGGTCCCACGTAGCCAACGCCAATCAGCAAGACGTCTATCAGCGTCCATATCCCCAGGCCGCCGAAGCTGAAGAGCTTGCCAAGGCCTTCCCGCCACTGACCCAGGTAGAAACGGTCAGCGCCAAACCCCCCGAGGGTGATGCTGCAACAGCAAACAGGAAGGAGGTCCATCAGCCATACCCCCCAGGGTAGCTCAAAAATGGCACAGAGTCGCACTTGTAAAAGGACCTCAAATGATCACAACCCCTGATGAGAACACAAACATACAACGTCAAATAATCATGGGCCAGAAGACGGTTTTAATGTCAAAAGGAGGGGCGCCTGGGTGGCTCAGTCGGTTAAACATCTGACAGCAGCTCACTAAGGTCATGATCTCGTGGTCCAGGAGTTCGAGCCCCACGTTGGGCTCTATGCTGACAGCTCAGGGCCTGAAACCTGCTTTGGATTCTGTATCTCCCTCTCTCTCTGCCCCTCCCTGCTCGCGGGTGCACGTGCACTCTCTCTCTCAAAATAATAAACATTAAAAGAATTTTTAAAAAAGCCAGAAAGTAAAAAAAATTTTAGCTATACTGAATCTGAAGTTCATCTTCTGAAGAAAAGTAATCCGTCTCATTGCTTTTTCATCTAGAAAATGGCATATCCAGAACAAAGCAGGGAGCCAGTCCAACAGGAAGTACACGGACAGAGTCAGGAGGTGGTGTCATCATGAAGCAGCCCAACACCTCCTGACTATCCCAGATCAAGTCGCCTGACCTCTGTCACTCATCTCCAAGCAATGAGTGTCGAGAATAAGTGACTTTAAGGTTCCTCCAAATTCTAAGATCTAATGCTATTCAGACAACTTCTCGTTGTGCTTCTTTTAAGTGTTTCATCATGGAAAATTTCAAGCCATGTAAGAGTAAGAAGAGAAGAGAGCAGTACCCATGACCCAGCTCCAACAATTCTCAGCATGTGGTCAACCCTGTTTCACCCGTACTCCCACCCCCCCAACCCCCGCATTGGAGTACTTTGAGGTAAACCCTGGACATTCTCCCATTCAGGGAATATTCTGAAAGAAATGATGCTGAGCTCTGAGCAGAAAACTATTCTTACATTTTAAAAGTCAAGCTGTTAAATGTACCATGGTAATTTCAGATGTTAACAATCTTGGGGCAATCAGTTGAGAGGGGGACAGGAACAATCACTGTAACTTTTCTGGAAGTCTGAAGTCATTCCAAAATAAAACATTTACTTAAACAAAAAGTCAGTTGTCAGTTTTCATTTGAACCACTGCTGACAAAGACCCTGGCCAGTTAACAAATCTCATTTTTGTTGTATCTAATTTTCTATTTTGGACGTTTACTTTCCAGCTGTGACTTCCTGCCAGGCAGGATCTGGTCTCTCCTCAGCCCAAACCCTAAAGCAGTGGTTCTCACAAAGCAAGGGGCTTTGCTAAGGGGCAACTTAGCAGTATCTAGAGACACAGGAGTGCTACTGGCATCTAGTAGGTGGAGTTCAGAGATGCTAACCACCCTACTGTGCACAGGACGGTGCCACAACAAAGAATTATGTGGCCCGAAAGTCAACAGTGATGAGGGTCAGAAACCTAGCCCACATCACACAGGCCACAGGGTCTCAAGCTTTAATGCTAAACCTTCAACTGTAGGTGCCCCGACTTTTAATTAGTGAATTGTTTAACCAGCATCCCACCTGCCTTCCCACTGAGGGAAAGAATTGGTACAATTTTTTCCCCCAAAGCTGTTGAAAAGTTTCACAAATTCAAGCACATTTTAATGTTAAAATTGTAAGTCCGTGCTTATCTCTGGATGGTGGAATTACAGGTGATTTTTAGTGTTTTATTTGGTCATTTTCAATTTTTCCAGTTTTACTAAAAACCGAGTACTGGGTAGGTATCAGTTTTTATAATAAAGGAGGAAATTACTAAAAATTAACGCTACGAATCATAAACCTATCCATCCAAAATAGCATATAGCATTTTTGCTGAATCACAATACATTCAGGATGGGGAAACCATGACTGGTTCTAATAATCTATAATAATGATTCGGTAAGTCATCTCAAAAAGTATGCAGGCATCCTGGGAGAAAGGCTAACATCCTGCCATTAAATTCCATAAAGGGACTGGTCTGATCATCTCACTAACCCCGTGCAGCTTCATCTCCTAGGCCTAGCCAACAAATGTGAAAGAATCTGAGTGAAGGAGGAACTCGGCTGAGTTCAATGTATGGAAGATTCCACTGATCCCAATGGAACCCAAATGGCACCCTCAACTTACCAGTAGCCACGCTTACCTCAGAGCCAGAGCAGTAGACCACTTATAACCTCCAGTCCAGTTGCAGTATAGCATTTTTGGAAAAGTACGGTTACCTTAAAAAAAGGGAAAATACTCTACATTAGAAACATGGATAAACAAATACTCTTACACAGAGACTAATGGCCTTGTAATGTGAAACCTAAAAATCAACTCTTTATGGTAATTAAAGTTTGCCACGGTCAATGGTAGAAAGAAAGTCCTTACCACCTCTAAGCATACATTTAATATTTAATCAGAGAAGGAAGGATTACAGTTTGAAGTATGTGAAACGCCCTACCAGCTATCAAGGCTTCAGCGAAGTTTAGGGTCAGACAGTGTGGTACTGAAACAGACAAATCAAGCAATGGGAAAAGGAGACAGCCCAGTGTCCCCGCCCCCTCCCCGACACACACACACACACACACACACACACACACACACTCTTCCTGTGGGAGACAGGGCACACGCAGACTGGCCTAGACACTCGGGAGACAACTGGCTATCCACGTGGGGAGAAAAGTAAACCTGCATCTACTTCATACCACATTCCCAACACCAATTCCAGGTGGATTACAGACCTATATGTGAAAGGCCAAACTTCCAACTTTCAAAAGAAAATATAGGAAAAAAAAGGGCTATGAAAGGCTAATAACTTCAACTAACTAAAATTTTCAAGTTCTACTAAAAAAAAAGTCAAGTCAAGTTCTATTCAAAAGACACACACACACACAAAGTGGAAAAACTAAAAATCTGGGAAAGGGTTTTAGGAACACCAAAAGGTTATTATCCAAAATATAAAAGAATTTCCAGAAATTTTTAAGAAAAAGACAAAACTTATGAACAGTAAGTACTGGAGAACATGTCGATTAAGAATAGTTATGTACCAGGGCATCTGGCTGGCTCAGTGGGTTAAGCATCTGAGTCTTGATTTCGGCTCAGGTCATGATCTCAAGGTTCATGGGTTCAAGCTGAGCCCCTGTCGGGCTCTGCGCTGACAGCACAGACTCTGCTTGGGATTCTCTCTCCCTCTCTCTCTGCCCCTCCTTTGCCCTCTCTCTCAAAATAAATACATAAACTTAAAAAAAAAAAAAAAAAAGGAACAGTTATGTACCAATAGTGGGAATGTAAATTGTTAAAACCATTTTGGAAAACAGTACATGCTAGAGAGTATATGCTACACAAACTTGTGCACACCTGCAACCAGGAGAGGATATGTACAAACACTTTAAAAGCACCACAATCTGTGAGAGCAAAAAACTGTAAATAATCCAAATACACAGGAGAATGGATAAACTATGATACAATTTCACAGTGGATATTATACAGAAGAAAATAAATAGATAAAACACATGGATGAATCTTAGAGACATGATGTTGAGAGGAAAAAAGAAAGTACAAGAAGATCATAAACAGACTATTATTTTATAAAAGTCTAAAACATGCATCATTGAATAATATACCACACTATATTTTGTTATATATAAGTGACAGAACTATACAAAATGTAAAGCAAAGGAAGTGGGATGATGATGAAAAGAAAATTCACCAGGGCAAGTCACCTCTTGAGAGAAGGTAGGGCACTGGGTGCAGGAAAAGCACTCAGGTAGTTTCAGTGGCATCAGACTGTTTTAGTCGTTAATTTGGGTGAAATGCTATTACTGTACATCAGGCTTTATACCTTACACATTTTTTTCTTGTTTGTTCAAATATTACATTTTAAAAGATAAGAGAATTACAAGTTTTCTAGGTTTTTTTTAGTTCATTGAGTTTATTTTTTTATTTTTCAGTTGACATATGATGCTGTATCAGTAATTCAACAACGATCTGTTAAGCTGTTCTCACCACAAGCATAGCTACCGTCTGTCGCCACTGAGTTTATTAGTGAGGCTTGGCATAACTAATAAATGTTTCTGATCAGACAACTGAATTCTCTAACTGCTAATTAAAGTTCCACATGCAAGCTTAAAGGAAAGTTTTCTGCTCACGAACTTCGCTGAACCCCACTTACCCAAGCAGTGAATGTGGTCCCGCACCGTGCAGTTGGCAGTGTAGCGTTGCCGAGGACAGGACACGGTCATGCAGCTGGTGGAGTTGGAACACTCATAATCAGTTTCTGGAAGCTGCCAGCAAAACCTGCAAGTCATGTTGATGACAAAGTTCTTTTGGGATTTGAAGTCTTGATCCTAGATGCCCAAGGACGTAGAATGAATCAATCATCATATAGCAGTTAATATGCCAATAAAAATACAAGGCACAAAGCTTCTAAAAGACTTCTCCTCCTGGTAGAAAGTGCAGAAAAACAGGTACAAACCAATATGTGTGCAAAACAAATGTATATGGTATGATCCTATAGTCATGAAAATATACACCCCAAAATATATACCTAAGGGAAAAAAATCTACATAAAGTTACATCAAAATAACAACAGTCATTCCAGGATGGTAAGATTATTTTACCACTTTCACTTGTATAATTTTTCATAATGAGCATGTGTACTTTTGTAATACAACAAAAAGGGGGGGTGTATTTTATCAAGCCAGAGTCACAGAGAGCTGGAAGGATGGATGAGTACATCTGTTCAAGGTCACTGAGCTGCAAGTGATGTGTAGAACCCATGTTCCCCAACTCCAGTCTGATGCTCCCAGGAGTACAACACAGATGGGCTACCGAGTCTCAAATCAAGTCTCAAATCTCCACTATGGCCCAGTACCACAGGGCTGTTACCACTGCTCACATCTCTACTGGGTAAGCACTCAACTCAGAACCACACTCAACAAAGGTTCACTGTTGGTGCTAAGCTTTTAAGACCAGAGGGTTTTTCACTTTGATTTTAAAAAAATCATTATTTTGTTTTCTGCTTGTAAGAGTAGGACATGCACTAGGTGTGTTGCACGTTTGGAACTTACAAGAAAAAACCTGTAACCTCCCCAGAGTGAACCACTTTTAATCTTTCCTTATTTCTTCTGGTAATATAGATTTATGTAAGTGCAGTTATACTGAAATCATTTTGTATCCTTTCCCCCCACTTGACATTACACTGCAATATATAATTTCCAAAATCATTTTTAAATGGTCAATCACCTCTGGAGGTATCAATTTATTAATTTTTTTCATAAACGCAAAACTGCTTTTGTGAATAGCATCCAAAACTGGGTAAGGCACCACTTGACTTAGGCAATACTGTTTTATGTATCTAGTGATACAGTGATAACACATGCTTATCAACTGTTATGTATATTTATTTATTTTTAATGTTATTTTTGACAGAGAGTGAGCAGGGGAGGGGCAGAGAGAGAGGGAGCCCACAGAATCCAAAGCAGGCTCTAGCCTCTGGACTGTCAGCACAGAGCCTGATGTGGGGCTCGAATTCTCGAACCCCGAGACCATGATCTGAACCAAAGTCAGACACCTAACTAACTGAGCCACCCAGGTGCCCCTTGTTATCAATTGTTTTTTAAAAACTAGACAATACATGGGGGTGCTTGGGTGGCTCAGTTGGTTAGGCGTCTGACTTCCGCTCAGGTCATGATCTCACAGTTCGTGAGTTTGAGCCCTGCGTTGGCCTCTGTGCTGATAGCTCAGAGCCTGGAGCCTGCTTCAGATTCTGTGTCTCCCTCTCTCTCTGTTCCTCCCCCACTCACGCTCTCTCTCTCTCAAAAATAAATAAAGATTAAAAAAAGAATTTAAAAAAATCCCAACAACTAGGCAATACATGTGGTACAAACTCCCAGACAGGACAGGAGCGAGGAGGAAGCTGGTCCAGCCCAGCCATCAGCAGCCACTGCCCTCTCCAGCAGCAAGTGCTGCTTAGCCTCTGGCCTTCCAAGGAATCTATTCTACGCATGAGCATGTTTATGTCACATATATTTCTTTATTTTTTAAATTTAAGTTTCCACTGATATTTACTTTTCATTTAATTCTGTAGCTATCAGTAAATAGCTCAAGATCTGCTTCATTCTTTTTAGCAGCTGCTATTTATTTCATTTCATAATGAGTCATAAACAGTTCTCTCTTGGACATTTAGCTTGTTTTAAATCTTCTGTCTAGGTGAACAATGCAGCTAAGAATATCCTCAGGCATATTTATTTGTAACCACGTACAGTATCTGTGAGATAAATTTCTAGATAGGGAACTGCGGTCACAAGTTCTATATATCTGTATGTTTCATACATATGACAAGTGCCTACATAAGAGGCTGGCCATCTGCCTACCCACTAACAAGATAGGAGTGTCCCTGGCATCCTCACGAACTCACACTGTTGCTAAGATTTATTACTTTCTTGCCAACCTGGTAAGTTTAAAAACACATGCATTTTTATTGCTTTAATTACAAGGAAAATTAAATAGTTTTTTTCGTGTGTTGAAAGCCCATTTACCTTTCCTTTCCTATGAACCATCTACTTATGTCCTAATACCATTTTTCTATAGGACTGTCATCTCTTTCTCATTTGCTTTTAGGAAATCTTTTTTTTTTCTTTTATGTTTATTTTGAGAGAGAGAGCATGTAGGGGAGGAGCAGAGAGAGAGAGAGAGAGAGAGAGAGAGAGAGAGAGAGAGGAGAGAGGATCCCAAGCAGGCTCCACACTGTCAGCACTGAGCCCTGATGCAGGGCTCGAACTCAAGAAACTGAGATCATGACCTAAACTGAAATCAAGAGTCAGAAGCTTAACCAACTTGAGCCATCCAGGCGTCCCTGGAAATGTTTAATGTGTTATTTGTCACCCATGTTAGAAATGTTTTTTTTACTTAGTTTGTCATTGATCTTTTGCCTTTATGCTTTTTTAGGTCATTTTTAGTAGTCAAATGTATCAATTTGTTCTTTTACGGCTTCTAAATTTTACTTCATACTTAGGAAACTATTCCTTTTGAGATGATAACAAAACAATCTCAAGCTTTCTCTGCTACCTCATGGTTTCCTTTCATCACCTTAAATCCCTGATCTTCTGAAGTTTATTTTTAACAAAATAGGGATTCCACTTTTTTCCACACAGTGACCCAGGCATCCCAGCACCGACTGCACCTGCCTGCTCCTCAGGAAAGAACGGACCCCTTCAAAAGCTGATCTACAGGAAAAGTTATCTGTTACCTTTCTCTCTGTGAAATAGCTGTCATTACTAAGAATCCAGAACCCATCAGAAGGAATTATACTGCTTCAGATACACTGGCAGACTGATCACTTCTCCAAGTGATACAAAACTGCATTTCTGACAAGCACATTTCCAGCTGACCTCAACTGGCTTGACGGTTGCCATTACAACTGGAACAGGAGGGGTTGGCAGGAGTTGCTGGATTTTTACATTCATTTCTATAAAAGAATCCAGATGAGATTCCCTTAGCCTGGGAGTCCCTAGTCAGTATGCATGGAGAAGGACTCGAAGAGTAAATTTTTTTTTTCCATTAAGTTCAAAATAAGAGGGGGCAGGAGGCACCTGAGTGCACGCACATGCCAGTGAGAGAAAACAAGGATTTGCAGGTGAAGGTCGTGGATTATTTCTTTCTGAAACAGTAACTCAGTTACCAAGAAGGGACCCTACAGATCTTCATTAACAAACAAGTTAAAAACACATGACTTGTCATGGACAGCCTGGCGACAGCAGTCCTAAGACTCATGTCTCCAGGTAGTCAATTCGTGTATTTTACCACTCTCTAGTTTTCAGAACAGAACAAAAAACTCCCTTGGCGGCAGACTTCAAATTCTACACCTGACAACCAGGCAGCTGCAATTTTATAGGACTCACTATTATTGGCTAATAGAGGAGGCAGGTGATGTGAATTCACCTGGAGAAGAAAAGAAAAAAAATCCCACCCAGCCCTGGTGAGGGCTGTACCAGGCACCATGACCAAGGAGTTGCAAAACTTCCCTAAGCTTTATAATTTCTCTACCTTTGTTATTTTTTGTTATCTGCTGCCATTTTCTACTAAATGAAACCGTTTGTTTTTGGAACATCTAAAGAAGAAAGAAATTGAGAAGTATGTCTTACTCTGTAACCAGTTTTCGGAGATGAAAGTCAAAGCAGCTGAGGCAAACAACAAAGGAGGCTAATTCTGGACAAGTTCCCCTTCTTCAGAGTCTTTCCATTTTTCAGTAAGTAGCTACTGTCTGTCAGACCCATGAGACATAAATTTTTTTGTACTTTTTATATTTGATTAGAGTTGTCACACAATGTTACATTAGTGTCCGGTGGAGATAAAAATCTTTAAAGCCTTCAAATAAAGAAGTTTAGCCAGACTGCATTTAAGACACAGTAACAAAGACTAATAATTCAAGGGCAGTCATCAAGACTATCTGACTCAATTTTCAAGTGTGCTGATACAGTATACAAAATGGTAACGTGTTTATAAAAAAACAAATTCAGACAACAACAGCGTAAAATCTCATTTCCCCTATGAAGTGAAGCCTTCCTCACTCCCTTTCTGATACTAGACTTCATCAGGAAAATTACAGAAAGGGTCTAGGGGTGGAAGGAACTTTCCAATCTAGCCTTCCACAGATTAAGTTCCAAACAATGGAGTGGGAAGGAACCCTGCTCAAGCGACAAAAATGCTAGAACTGCCAGGTCAAAAGAGATCTGCAAAGGAGGACATAGTATGGAATCCGTTCCTTCCTTCTCAACAAGTTCCCCAAAACAGGGTTCCATGGACACATGTTAGAAAAAGCTGTTCTGGGCCCATCCGCTCATTCATCTTATTTAACAAGAAACAGATTAATAAATACTGCAGCGAGTTACGGCAGGGTCAAGTGTAAAACACTACTTCATTATTCGTTTTTAGTCTTCATCTCACCCAGACACGAGGACTGTCGCCCCAAACAAGGGAGTGTGCAATAATTTACCTGGTCCAGTTGTTAAAACTGCAGACACCAGAGTCTCCCTAACCTACTCACATTCAGCGGGTCTGGGGCTGTCTCCAGGAATGATTGTAACGGCAGCCGAAGTCAGGTAGCTCAGAAGCAGGTACCCCTAGAGAACTCTATGGAACACCAACTAGGAGAGCCTTTCTAGGCTCCTACCTCTCTCTGTCAAAATGTCAGGAGACAGGATATAGGTGTGATGACTGTAACAGGGTCATTTCTAATAGGCCTTTTCTATTTCTGGCTTTCTCTAAGAAGTCTGATAACTGCTCCAATTTAATCTGTCAAAAAATTCCCATCTGGGGGCGCCTGGGTGGCTCAGTCGGTTAAGCATCCGACTTCAGCTCAGGTCATGATCTCGCGGTTCGTGAGTTTGAGCCCCACATCGGGCTCTGTGCTGACAGCTTGGAGCCTGTCGCCTGCTTCGGATTCTGTGTCTCCCTCTCTCTCTCTGCCCCTCCCCCACTCATGTTTGGTTTCTGTCAAAAATAAATAAATAAATATTAAAAAACATTTGTTTTTAATTGCCATCTGAACCCTGGCAACCAAACCTTCCGTGGCAATGAAAGATTCAGTCTTCTGATCAAGTTGTCTTTGTTCCTAAAATATTACTTGTAGAATGCAGAGCACCTTCTTTCAGGATTTCCCCTACAGTCACGTCTACACTATACTTATAACTTGAGGTTTACAATGAGTTCATTTAAAAGAATTAAGTTGCAGTACTTACAACACAGGTAACGGAAGGTTTGACTGTGCAGTCAAAAGTGACAGGCTTCCCATAGACACAGGAGTAATTTGTCCTGCATTCTACACAGTCTGCAGGAAGTCTGCTACACAAACCATTACTTGGACACTTCATCACATAAGGTGGGATATCAGTACTTTCTGTGAAAAGTAAGAGAGAAGCTCATTTTCATATAATATTGATCAGAATCCCAGGAGATTACAGTTTCCTAAGGTTAAGGGACACGGTTGCTAGCAATGAACTACTGGGCTGGAATGGAAAATGCACGGAGTTGGGAGTCGGAGACACCTGCAGTTCAAGCAAGGTTCTGCCAACCAAGCTGTGTGACCTGATGCAACAACAGTTCAACAGCTAAGTAAAAAGGATTTAATTACTGCCCCCGCAAATGGGCATGAAAAGCAAAGGTGCTTATGAACATATAATGTATACACAAAGCTAGGTGTAAGTTAGGGCCTCAGAAAAATCTACTCTAACAAGATGAACAATTAAAAGTTTAGCAATGGCAAAGTTTGTTCAAGATCACAGAGGGAGTGACAAAATTGGAACAACCCAAACCCGTTTCTAATCCAATATTCTTTTCACCTGAATTCACGAATTTGGCAATTACACCACTGACCCTTTAAGCGAATCAATCAGTACAATAACGGTACCAACTTTGGAAAATGTTCTCTGTCATTATTCCACATTGGTACTTCACTAAGCCATGATTTGCAGGTAATAAGGAAATTTAAGTTTCAGATTACAAAGCTGAACATAGCCCTCTATATTAGTAACTGGTTCACTGGGTTGCAATTTTTCCCCCAGCCAGCCTTGCTGGGAGTAAAATTATTTATCAATTAAGAGAGGATCAAATTGCAAGTATTCTTGGGGAGGAAGAGAGGCTTTCAAAAACATCCAAAAGAATAAAAAAAATTTTGTGCTCTATAATTTTAGATTCAAGAATGGTGCTGTCTTGTCGTGATCTTTACATCCATATAAGAATCAGTAAAACACCTCTGCCAGTTTCAATTCATTGAAATAATGGAACTGTAAAGGGATGACCTATAGAGACAAAGGTTCTGTTAAGCAAAACACACTAATACTCACTTAAAACTGGTCCCACTTAAAGTCACTGAATTATGTGGGCAATTCTACAAATATCATTTTTCTTTTCTTTTATTCGATTATTTTTGGGGCTGGGAATTGGAAACTTAGAAATCACAAAGCCAAAAAGACTTTAGAGGGCCAGGCTAACCTCACCACCCTAAAGACAAGGAAAGTGAATCCTGAAGGGTAAATAATTTGTCAAACTCCCAGTAGTTCAACCAAGCAGACTGAGACTCCAAGTCTTAGTCCCTCTGATCCTTCCATTTCACACAGCCTTGGGAGGAACCTTTAATATCCAACATCAGGAACGGGGTATAAGAAGAAAAAGAAATTTTCTGAAGGGAAAGAAGCATTGGTTGAAGGTGATCTTGATGAACGAGGTGGCAAAATAATAGAGAGATAGAAATGAGGAATGTGGAACTGGAAAAAGAGATGTGGCTGGAATGTCAAAAGGAATTGCAATATCAAGACAGTCAACAGAATACATCTGGGTAGCTGTCTTTAGTTCACATAACCTAAAATACAATAAAGAGTTCAAAAAAATGGAAAGTGATTTTTATCTTAAAAAGAGGAAGAAATAAACCACTAGATATAAATACACACATTTACTAGAATAGAAAATATCTAGTACCTGCTGCCCTGGGAACTACTGTGAAAGTACGTGTTGGGCCCGGATCCTTTATTGACTGAGCCAGCGGCTGCGACTGCTCTAAATTTAAGGATCCTACAATTAGAGAAACATGTTATCCTGGGATATGAAAACCTTGGTTTGTGTGCTTAAGACGCAAGGTCCGCACCAGGCCCGTAACTGCTCAGAAAAACTCACAGCTTGACGACCCAGAAAACTAAACAAAGAAACGCCAAATAGGGTCGACACCTATTTAGATCAATAGGCAACTAGGGAACAAAGCGTTGGTGTCGGGCTCCAGGTCCGCTTCCCCGGCCAACACCCGAGCCCTCGGTCTCCTGCTCGAGGGCTCCCTGGCCCAGCTCGGCGCCTCCGGGGTCCCGGGGCGGAGTGGGCGGCCAGGACCCGCCAGACGGAGCTACAGCGATCAGCCTCCGCCCTTCGCCCTCCGCCCACGGGCCTAGCGCGGACACCTCCCGCCGCTCCCGGGGTACCATTCAGCCGGACCCCGCGTGGACCCCGGCCTTTAACTCACCCCCGCCCGACAAGATGTAGAACTGGGAGAGGAACAACAGCACGCGGCAGAGGCGGAGCAGGACCCCCAGCAGGACGCCCGCCGCCACCATCTCGCCGGTGCGCGCGCACTTCCGGGCCGCGAGGCGGGACTGGGCAGAGGGGCGGGGCGCCGGCGCGCGCGCCGTAGGGGCGTGTGCGAGTGCGGCCTCGGAGAGCCCAAGGCGCAGGCGCGCGGCGGGCGTTGCGTGGGTTCGGCTGGGCCCGGCAGCTGGCGTCTGGCCGGTGCGCTCGGACTTCCGTGTCCCGAGGCGGACTGGGCAGAGGGTTCCCGGGGCTGGGGTGGAGGTGGGGTAAGGTCGCGACGCCTAGAGGTTGTTTGCTTCCCTAGTGTCCCCCATGCCCGCTGGACGAGGCGCTCGCTTCGCCTTCCTTGGCTAGCGACTGGCGAACGTCACCCGGGACCGAAATTCACACCTGAAGTGGCTGCAATCAGAGGCGGGCAAATTTGGGAAGTTGGCCACCATTTATATGGGCTGGCTGTGAGGTTGAAAACTGCTTTGTGCTCGGTACTCTGCGAAGGTTTGAATACTGAAAAGGTACTTATTGACAGATGAAGAAACTGTGGCACAAACCCAGTTGGGGAAGTGACCCCCAGGGTGTGGCAGGCAGCCCCAAAAGGACCCCCATTCCCTGTGTTGCCGACCTGATCAGTGCCCAGCTAGCATCTCTCTCTGGTCAGCTGTTGGTTTCATCACTAGCCAACTCCTTAAAGACATACATTACTTCCAGAAAGTTCCTCAGAGCCTGGGAGAGGACAGTAAGTATACCTGTCAAGTATTCAGGTCCAGAAGCACTGGGACAAGAACCCTGGGATGTGAAAGGAGGGTCCAAAGCATGAGCCCCTCCCTGGTGAAGGCCAGCCTTGGGGAGGGGAGCTGCACCCCAGGACTCTGGTTCCCTGCGTGCTCATAAGGCAGACTGTACCTATTTTTGTCACAGCATTCTTTGTCCTGTGTTGCTGACCTGCGTTCCCCTTTTCCACCCACCTGGCACGAGATTCTTTTGGGGGCCTTCTGACTCCCCATTCCCTCACTAGCCAGTTTGGATGAATGAAAAGAGTATATTGAATGGTGGCTGGCACACAATAAGACCTTAATAAATATTACCCTAAAAATTATATCACACAATATGCACACCTTTTAGCACTATACAGGTTTGATATAAAATGCAGTTTTGTTTATTAACTGTTCAGGATGCTAAATAATAAATGTGTTGAGAAGAGAGAGCATGTCTTCAATTTATTTTGAATTGCACAGCACCTAGCCAAATAAGCACCCAATAAATACTTCTTGATTGGTAGCTAAATTCTCTATTGGCATAAAGCTATTTCAATCCTGTTCTGAGCAGTAAGGTATTCCTCTCAGTTGAAAGCAAAACTCCATTTACATTGTGAAACTGACTAAAGGGAACTGTATTTAAGATGGAGTCAGAAGGCCAGAAGGGCCAGCTCTTATGCCCTACCACTCCTAATGGACTACACAGCCAACTGCAAGAGAGGCACCTTGCATTCCCAACAGGAAGAACCTATACTTTGCTACCCCAGCAAGAGGAAGATTTTCTCTTTGCTGCAACAGCCCCGCCAATGAGAAGCTGTCACAACTCACTAAAGAAAAGCTACTACAGTTGAAGCTCCCAGTTTACTCCAATGGACTTTTTGATTATAGCCGTCCTTCCCAATTCCGCCTCCCACCTTTGCTCTATAAAAAAACAGCCCTCTCTCCTGTGTATGGTTTTGCCATAGCTAACCTGTCCCAAATTATAATTATCTGGTATTCCCGAAAGAATCCATTTCTGCTGAAAAAATAGCTGACAGTTTTGGGGCACCTGGATGACTCAGTTAAGCGTCCAACTTGGGCTCAGGTCATGATCTCGCACTCTGTTGAGTTCGAGCCCCGCCTCAGGCTCTGTGCTGACAGCTCAGAGCCTGGAGCCCACTTCGGATTCTGTGTCCCTCCCCCCACTGCTTGCACTCTGTCTCTCTCTCTCTCAAAAATAAATAAACGTTAAAAAAAAACTTATAAAAAATAACCGACAGTTTTATTTTTAAGGTTAACCGAATGTGTTAATCAGTCATACGTCATCTCATCAAAAAAGCAATTTAACTCTAGGGGAGCTGCTTACTTATAAGCCAATGGCTGAAATACTGGAAACACTGTGTGCTGCATTTTATATATGAATTTATTTTTTCTACAGATGAATAAGGCTCGATTGTCAATTAGAAGCATTCAAACAGCAACTCTTAACCTATATTGCAAACAACAGTAGATTCCACAACACTGAATTTGAGGTTCAGAATCCTTGGTCAGTAATCCAGTATTTAGTACTAGCTTCTTGTTTTGAGGTTGTTGGTTAGTTAAGTGATGATTCCAATTTTGGAGATAAAGTTTCAGTGTGAACTTTAGTAAGACAACCATAAAAATACCTGAGGTGTAATGTTACTAGAAAATAAGATTTCCCCTTATATTTAAAAAAGCTTTGCAGATTTTTATTTGAAGCCTATTGTTTGAAAACCCAGTCTCAGCAATAATATCTCATAATCTTCATATCCCAGTATTTCCCCTCTTTCAATGAATAATATTTTCCCATTTAAGTCTTTCAAGGCATTTAGGAAATTAAGAATTTCCCAAGCTTGTCCTCTTACTAGCTTCAGAGACATTAAAGAATTAAACTTTTAATATCAGCTACTCATTCATTGTTTCCTTTCTCACTGAGCCAATCAGTGGGTCAAAAGTTCTCAGAAGTACTAAAGATAATTAAGAAAAATGCATTTTTAGGGTTCAAAACAAGGTTACATGGAAGCAAGAACAAGGAAGAATTTCAAAAGTTTTCCTCAGCATTTAGTGTACGTGATTTCTTGAGAGTCTTCAATTTATCAATGGCAGAAGTTACAGAAATCTCTCCATGAATTTTGTTGTCTCTTGTTCGAACATTTACAGCATTATTCGTCTTTTCCTTTTCTCCAACCACTGTGGAAAAGAAAGGGAAATAAACCTATTTTAAATAAATGATATAATAAATATTAAGTCAACAGTCACATGACACATCTTACTGAGTTCTTCAGTATTACTCACTAATTACCAGTGTAATGACCATGAGGTCATCGTCTGATAGTAAACCCTTCAAAGAGGAATGACTTCTAATCCCTTCTCCTTGTTGTCCACTTGCAAGAACATATATTGTGGTCTTAGGGTACAAATCAGAACAGGGAGATCTTACAGACCCCCTGACTCCATATGGCATCTGGGGAGGCACCAGACCCATGCCCAACCAGACAACCAGAATTTTCAGAAATGTAGGTAAAAAGAGTTTCTCTCTAGTGCCCCTTAGGGGGATGATGCCAGAATCTGCTGGCATGTTTCTTGTCATGTAGAAGGAAGAAATAGGTCACCAGTTAAGGGGAATAAAGTAGATATTCAAGAAAAACATAAAGAACCAGAGCAAAGTAGGGGCCAGAAATGAAGAGATTTAGTTGACCAGCTTGTTCCAATTACTCTTCTAATGGTTTGGCTATTTAATTCTACCTTCCATGTCATGAGATACTTCATTACACTTCCAAATAAATTCTGTCTTTGTCTAAGTCATTGTGAGAGTTCTGTCACCAGAAGGAGCCTGACTGAAACATCACAATACCTACTACACAAATACTTTCAATGACAAATGGCTGATAGGACAACACTATGTGTATTTACTTTACCTTCTACAGAATCTTTCAACTTAACTGGAGATAACAGTATCATGCCTGGAGGAATATGGTATCAGTTTCTCTTGATTTCCGACTCATTTTAAAGTCAAAATTTTAGATGCTCATCCAAGTACTCATATGCCTTCAGGACACTTTTTCACTTAAATTCTTTTCTTTTGATCATCTTAAATTTGGACTCTCTCCCACTCATTAGTTTAATCCCAAAGATTTGTAATAAATCAGAAAAGCAAAGGAGAATATTTGAGGCCTGTCACATGGCTGACACACAAAGAGCGTAATTTTACTGATGCAATCATTTTCACATTTTTTTTGTTGTTGTTGGTTTGCGATATTAACTACTGCTAGTAATACTAACAACTAACCAAGAACACCATGGACTGTTCTTGGTGCATATGTAACAATCAAATTGTCTTAATCACATAGTTATACCATACTCATGTAGTTATACTATATTCACATAGTTATACCATTTTGTTTTTTAGAATTAGAGTGAAAAAAAAGCATTTGATAAAATTTAAACTTAAGTTACCCAAAATGAAATTATACTGAGCCAGCTGCGCATTTCGTATTTTCTTATTTAGTGTACAACTATGATCTAAGTCAACGTCGGCCATGAATCCTTCTTCAAAAAATGCATTGGATACCTACAAGAAAATGAAACACTTTCATTATTACAATATTTGTGGTAGCCAGCCTCCGAGAGGACCCACGGGATCCTCGCCTATTGTATTCACACCTTGCGTCACCTCCTCCACCTTGTACCAGGTTGCTCGATGTGACCACAGAGAAGGGCAGAAGTGAGGGTGTGTCACTTTAGAGATTAAAAGACTTCATCTCCCACATCTTTAACATCACTCCCTCTGGGGAAACCAGCTGCCATGTTGGGAGGACATTCAGGAAACCTTTGGAAAAGCCCATGTGGTGAGGAACTGAAGCCTCCAACAATGATGTGATTGAGCCACAAGGCTGCAGCCCTGGCTGGCTGACAGCACCACTGACATCCTTGTGAGGGGCACTGAGCCAGAATCGCCCAGTGAAGCTGCTCCCAGGTTCTGACTCTCAGAAACTATGAGATAATAAATGTTGTCTCAGGCTGCTAAGGTTTGGAGTTAACTGTTATGTGGCAATAGATAACATAAGTATCTTCCTTAACAGAGCCATGTGGAAAAGAATAATTTAAGTATGAGAGATGTATTAAAATCCCAATTTCTTGGGGTGCCTGGGTGGCTTGGTTGAGCCTCTGACTCTTGATTTCAGCTCAGATCATGATCTCATGGTCATGAGATTGAGCCCCGAGTCAGGATCTGTGCTGGGCATGTAGCCCGTTTAAGATTCTCTCTTCCTCTGCCCCTCCCCCCACCCCACGTGCTCACCCTCTGTCTCTCTCAAAAACACAAAAATAAAAATAAAATCCCAATCTCAAAAACATTAAGAAATAAAATAGTTTTAATCCAGCTACACAGACATGATTCAGATGTTACTTTCAATTACTGAAAATGTGGGTGGTTAAAGTAATGTATTAGTTATGCAGTATTTTAAGGTATGAATAATATTCCAAGTCAATAACCTTCACAGACTACATGCCGAGATTATTATGTACTTTATATTGTCTCTGATTTTACCTGAAGTGCATAGTTTTCACAAGTTGGCCCCACAGGGATGACCATTACCTGACGAGGAGATAGCCAGAAAGGCCTGAAAAATATATAAAATATATATTTTCAAAATCTAATGATGATCATCTATTATGTGATTTAAAAAATAACCAAAGATTTTCTTTATAAGTAAGACTTCACGAGAGAGCAGATTCAGTAGAGTGGTATGGAAGTAAACTAAACCATACAGAGAGCTAAAAAGGAACAGCGTAGACAAGAGGAGAAGCTAGGGATTATGGTAGGACAGGGAGGGAAGAACAGGGCAGCAGCTGGGAGGAAGGACTAACCATCACTTATTGTACCACTGGACAACTGCACTCCCAGGCCCTCACCCAAGAGAAATGGAAACATGTTCACCCAGAAACCTTCCCACTAATGTTCATGGCAATTTTGCTTAGAATAGCCCCAAACTGGAAACACTCCAAATTTCTTTCAGTGGATGAATGGTCACATGGGTGCCTCCACACCATGGAACACTACCAGCAATAAAAGGGGACCAACCACTGATACTTGAAACAAGTTGGATGGATCTCAAGGGAACTCCAGTGCATGAATAAAGCCAACCCCACACGTTTGCACACTGTATGATTCCATTTATGTAACATTCTTGGAATGACAAAATCATGGAGATTTTGGAGAACAGATGAGTGGCTGTCACAGGATGATGAAGGGGGTGGGGGAGAAGGTATGGAACAATAAACTGGTAGCACAAGGAATCCTCATAAATAACAGAATTGTCTTATATCTTGACTGATGCTGGGTACCCTGATAAAATTTTATAGAACTAAACACACACATACACACAAATGCACATAAACTGGGAAGACCTAAATAACTAAATAAGGCTGGTAGACTGCATCAAAGTCAATTTCCTGGTCATGATACTGTACAGTTTTGTAAGATGTTACCATTGGGGAAACTGGGGAAAGGGTATGCTGGACCTTTCTTATTACTTCTTACCACTACCTATAAATCTATAATGATCTCAAAGTGAAATAAAAATATATATATTATACATATATGTGTATGTGTATGTGTACATATATATATATACACACACATATATATACATATATATACACACATATATGTGTGTGTGTATATATATGTATATAGGAAGTTGGGTGTAAGTATTGTTGGTTTTTTTTTTAACATGTATTTATTTTTGAGACAGGGAGAGACAGCATGAACGGGGGAGGGTCAGAAAGAGAGGGAGACACAGAATCTGAAACAGGCTCCAGGCTCTGAGCTGTCAGCACAGAGCCTGACGCGGGGCTCGAACTCGCGGACCGCGAGATCATGACCTGAGCCAAAGTCGGATGCTTAACCGACTGAGCCACCCAGGAGCCCCTAAGTATTGTTTATTGTGGGAAATATTTCTTCATCAGTATTTTGTTTGAAGGTGAAAGTAAATGCAGTGGGGACTATTAGCTGGTGGTACTTTATGAACATATACATTTATATATTTATTCTTAAATTACAAAAGCAAAGTAACATGTATGATAAAGCAATAATACATATGATAAAACACAGAAAGACAGCTCTGTCCCCACCCCGTCCCCAGGGGAGCCACATTTTAACCATTGCTATTGTGAGATCTTGGGGAGGTTTTCACCGCAACTCTGGCACGTGTCTTGAACTCTTGACTGATGAGCTGAAGAGCCTGTGCCCTGAGTCTGGGCAATGCAGGACAGCACACTGAGTGCATGGCACCATCTCCTGATTCCACTAGTTCTTTTCACCACCACTACTTGAGAGCAAGACACCACCATCTCCCACCTACATTAAAACTATTTAAAACAATCAACTGGAAAGAAATATCGACATGTTAACTCATACTTAGGTAGCGTGCATACTCATATCTATGTTTTTGGCTTATCTGTAACTTCAACAGCTTGGACACCCCATGATACCTAAGTACATTTCTCTAAGGTCACAAATAAAACCTCAGGGATATACACAGACTCTGGCTTCCCAGGACCTTTGGATGAGCTCTCTGCTTGGAGAATTTCCCACCTTGTACTGCCTGCTCAGAAATTTGCTTTCCCAGCTTCCCTAGACATGTTAGAGTCCAGGCCTATGACCTGGCATGTGCAGGCATGGCATGTTGATTTGGGACAGAGTGGCACATGGAGGGAGGTACTATAGGGAATCAGTTCTGGCAAGGGTGATGCAGAGACATGGAGCTTTGGGAGGGACCTGAGGCAGTGACGCCAGCAGTAGCATCCAGGGCCCAGTGTCAATGGTGGGAGCTGCAGGGACTGTGCCCAGTGACAGCAGAACAGGACTAAAATAGAACTAAGCTCTAAGAGCAGATCTCAATTTCTTTTTTTTTTTAAGTTTATTTATTTTTGAGAGAGAGAGAGAGAGAGAGAGAGAGAGGAGGTGCAGATAGAAGGGGACCGAGGATCCGAAGTGGGCTCTGCACTGAGAGTAGAGAGCTGGATGTGGGGCTTGAACTCATGAATTGTGAGACCATGACCTGAGCTGAAGTCAGATGCTTAACTGACTGATCCACACAGGTGCCCCTAATTTCTTAAACATAAGATGGGAGGCAAAGATGTCCCATGTGGTTGCTGGGCTGTAGCATTTCCACATGCCATAGGACATGCCATCACAAGACATGTCGTCTGCCAGCTGGTGCCTTGACTGCTGATATGGCAATTCCCTAGTAGCAAACCCCACAATTCAGCTCAGTGACTTACTTCTTTTGCTAAAAAATTACTTCCATGGTCAGAAGGATTATTGTGTTTCTGATAGTCAAGGCTCAGTAAGTATTTATATGGTGCTGTTGTCAGAGGTATGGCAGGAAAGAAGAGCTAAGCAAAATCCAGAGTTGGTATTTTTGCCAGCAAGGAGAAGTCACTGGTCCTTGTATGATGAAAAGGATCCAGAAAGCTGACTTTTCCCCTGGGTTATGGTTCCATACCAGCGATCAGGATTGATCACTACTGATGGCAGATTGAGTCCTCGGAAGAGGCATAGCCAGACGGAACTTGGTGAGGCTCGTGTTGTTGAACCCATATCCCCTAGTGGCCGCTTCATTCATGAACCACTGAGTGGTCACTAGGGGAAGATGGAAGCTGATGGTAACCATAGAATGGGTCCTCCTATATTTGAATATTAAACTCCTCAGGTTTGGACTGGGCACCACCAACTTCATGGCCTATTCTGAGCAAATATCCACATTCCTCTCCCCTAAATCTACTTGTCATCTATTTTCCAATCCAATTACT
Organism: Acinonyx jubatus; assembly: GCF_027475565.1. Classification (NCBI taxonomy): domain Eukaryota; kingdom Metazoa; phylum Chordata; class Mammalia; order Carnivora; family Felidae; genus Acinonyx; species Acinonyx jubatus. The sequence goes on from NC_069386.1 coordinate 19,620,437, forward strand.
TCTAAGTCTCTGACCTTGTGGCCAGAGCAGTAACCAGAGCCTATGCATCAGTGGAAACCCATACCTCTGGCCATTTTTCCTTCCAGAGGAAGAGGACTAAGAGATGTACCACTCAAATTCCTGCACTTGAGGGCATTTCTCTTCCACATGTCATCCCTAAGTGGCACCGTGCTACAGTAGCTGTCTGGCCTCATCAGGTTTGTGCCAAAGTATTGTTCAGAGCCATTTGTGAACCAGGTTTAAATGTTTTTCTTCTAATGTTGACTGGGCGCCCCCATTAGGTAAACAACATGGACTGAAGGAGGGATGGTCATACAGCAAGAGGTGGTACTCTCAGTGTCCAGATGCAACTAGATCTTTGAAGGGCTTGGAACTGATAAAGATAACTCTTTAATTCTACCGAGTTCCAAAAAAGGCAAATGATGCAGTTTTAAGTCATTGTGCCTTTGTTTTCTTTGTTTTGGTTTCCTGATCTGGAAGATTCAGTAAGAATTGATTACTTGCTGTTTGGATACTTGCTAATTATAAGGCAGGAGCCACCATTTTTTTCATAGTAATCTTATCTTGTTAGACATGATATTTAAGAATAAAAGGCGCCTGAGTAGCTCAGTCGGTTAAGTGTCTGACTCTTGGTTTCAGTTCAGGTCATGATCTCATGGTTTTGTGACTTCGAGCCCTGTGTCAGGCTCTGTGCTGGCAGTGCGGAGCCTGCTTGGGATTCTCTCTTCCTCTCTCTCTGCTCCTACCCCCTCACAATCTCTGCCTCTTGCAAAATAAATAAATAAACTTTTAAAAAAAAGAATAATAGACATATAGCTTTTTTTTCCCATATCACTTACCATTTCCCCCCATAGTTTTCTGAGAGAATGGCTATCATTCTTTCCACTGATCCCAAAATGGCTCGATGAATGATCACAGGGTTCTTCTTATCATCTCCATCCTTACTAAAAATGAAAATTATACATTTATGTATTTTCTTAAGATTCAGTAATAACTTTATCTTCTTATATTTAAAAGTTATTTTCCTGAACTAGGTAAAACAACGATTTCCTCATAAATCATCTTTAAGCCTATAATGTGCCACTTATTAGAAATAATAATACAAACCAAAGGGAAATGAAGTACATTATGTAGGAAAAAGCAAAATTATAATAGATCACTATTTCCATTATAAGTCAACTTATTATTTTTATTCTAAACTACTGGCTGATATCAGTTTACAAGCAATCTTACAAATCATAATTTTTAAAAATTAACTTGATTTTGAACCATGGCTTACTCCACCAGTACTATATTGAACAGTTGTCAAAGACAATGAAGAAATAAGGAAAATGGATTTCTACAGTTGACATGATATTATATATAGACCTGAAAGGCACCATGAAAAACCTGCTAGAACTGATAATATAATAGTAAAAATTGATAATATATTTAGTAAAGTCACAGGATACAAAATCAATGTACAGATATCTGTTGCATTTCTATACATCAATAATGAAGCAGCAGAAAGAGAAATTAAGGTATCAGCCCCATTTACAATTGCATCAAAAACAATAAGATACCTAAGAATAAACTTAACCAAAGAGGTGAAAGAGCTGTACTCTTAAAACTATAAAATACTGATGAAAGAAACTGAAGAAGACACAAAGAAATGCAAAGACATTCCACAATCATGGATTGGAAGAACAAATACTGTTAAAATGGCTTTACTACCCAAAGCAGTCTGCACATTTAATGCACTCTCTATCAAAATACCAACAGCATTTTTCACAGAGCTAGAAAAACAATCCTAAAATTGTATGGAACCACAAAAGACCCTGAATAGCCAATGCAATCTTGAAAAAGAAAAGCAAAGCTGGTGGCATCACAGTTCCAGACTTTAAGTTTTATCACAAAACTGTAATAATCAAAACAGTATGGTACTGGCACAAAAATAGACACACAGATTAACAGAACATAACAGAAAACCCAGAAATGAACCCACAATTATATGGTCAATTAATTTTCAACAAAGCTGGAAATAACATCCAATGGGAAAAAGACAGTCTTTTCAACAAATGGTATTGGGAAAACTGGACAGCTACATGCAAAAGAGTGAAACTGGACTTCTTTCTTACACTATACACAAAAATAAATTCAAAACAGATTAAAAACCTAAATGTGAGACCTGAAACCATAAAAATCCTAGAAGGGAACACAGGCAGTAACTTCTGTAACATTGGTATTAGACTTTTTACCAGATAGGTCTCCTGTGGCAAGGGAAATGAAAGCAAAAATAAAGTATTGGGACAGCATCAAAATAAAAAGCTTCTGCACAGTGAAAGAAACAATCAACAAAACTACAAGACAACCTGCAGAATGAGAGAAGATATTTGTAAATGACATATCCAATAAAGGGTTAGTACCCAAAATATATAAAGAACTTCTAAAACTCAACACAAAAAACTCCCCAAATAGTCCAATTTAAAAATGGGCAGAAGACATGAATGGGCATTTTTCCAAAAGAAGACATCCAGATGGCAAACAGATACATAAAAAGATGTTCAACATCACTTACCATCAGGGAAATGCAAATCAAAACTACAATGAGATATCACCTCACACCTGTCAGAATGGGTAAAATCAATAACACAGGAAACAATTGGTGTTGGTGATGTGGAGAAAAGGGAACCCTCTTGTACTGTTGGTGGGAATGAAAACTAGTACAGCCACTCTGGCAAACAGTACGGAGTTTCTTCAAAAAGGTAAAAACAGAACTACTCTACAATCCAGCAATCAGACTACTAGGTATTTACCCCCAAAAGACAAAAATACTAATTCAAAGGGATACATGCAACCTGACATTTACAGCAGCATTACCTACAATAGCCAAATTATGGAAACAGCCCAAGTGTCCATCAATCAATGAATGGATAAAGAAAAAAAAAATCACACAATAGAATATTATTCATCTATAAAAAAGAATGAAATCTTGCCATTTGCAATAACATGGATGGAGCTGGAGGGTATTATGCTAAGCAAAATAAGTCAGTCAGAGAAAGACAAATGCCATATGATTTCACTCATATGCAGAATTTAAAAAACAAAACAAATGAACAAAGGTGGGGGAAAGAGAGAGAGGCAAATCAAGAAACATACTCTCAACTATAGAGAACAAACTGATGGTTACCAGAAGGAAGTGTGTGGATGGGTTAAATAGGTGAGGGGGATTGAGGGCACTTGTGATGAGCACCAGGTGTATGGAAGTGTTGAATCACCATATTGTACACTTGAAATTAATATTACATTTATGTTAATTAACTGGACTTTAAAACTTAAAAAATAATTTTAAAAAATGAGTATATTGCAGATATACTACTAGACATTTACTAGCCTGTATATTAATGTTTATTTTTATATTGCTAACATTCAAATGACAAATAATTAGCATATTAGTACTACATTATTTATCATATTCAATTACTCACCTAACATATGTAAGGTTAAATCTCACTGGTAGTTGGAAGTCCAGCTGAATTGTAGCACATTGATGGTATCTGCCAATAGCATCCTTGATTTTTATATCAATCTGTAAATTAAATGGTGTTTACTTAAAGACAGCTTTTCCTTTTCCTTTAAATTTTACTCTTTTTGAGGCATAGAGTCTACTTACTTTAGGGCCATAAAATGCTCCATCTCCAGGGTTCATCTTCCATGGTTTTCCAAATTCCACCAAGCTGTTTTGTAGTTGCTATTTTTTTTTTTTTAAAGAAGAGAACATTTAAAACTTCCATTTCATTGTACATTTTTTTTTGGCCACATAGCTCAAAAAAGTAAGTTATTGCAAATTTTAATTATATTCTATTTTAGCTCAACATATATTTATTGGGCATGTTTTATATCCAATAAACTACCGAGCAAGGACTACATAAAGACGATTAAGTTGGTACTTGCTCTTATATACACTGTAACTGGGAAAATTAAAAGATAATGTACTAAGTTGTTTCAGTGAATTCCAGGCAAGTGTTTAGGGAGGGATTACTTCACCCTCCTGCCAGTGCAGCCCACCCTGCCCACACACTTCCCAGCTCTTTGTAGGTGAGGCCTCCACACATTAAAAGGCATGAAAGCTTTAATCTTTCTCCTTCATCCACTCTGTGTTTAGGTGGGTAAAAAGGCCAAAGGAAAGGGCCTTGCCACTGGTCTCTTGCTTTTCTTCCACCTCCATATGTGTGGCTGGGGACAGGTATCCTTTATGATTTATGCAGGGGTGGGAGCAGGAGGCCCACTTGGATCTTCAGCCTGACACATATGTTCTTTCACTGTAGCTTGTAGTGAAGACCCTCAGTACTTATGGGTGATTGGGTATACACGTAAGTATTAATAAAAGTGTCTTTGGGTCTTCTGGCTATTCCCTATGCCAGCCTCCTTGAGAAGCACCTGTGCATTCCTAAGTCCCTGCCCAGCATACCACCAAACCACTATCCAAAGTCCTGTCAACACCTTGAGATATTGGTGCCCATGAAGGGGGCAACATCTGGGAGTAAAATGCTGCAGAGAGAAGTCAAAGCAGTGGTGATGCTGGGGGGCTAAAGCCAGAGTAATCAACAAAGCTGACTCCTGGGTCCCAGCAGGCTTCCCCAGGATCTCAGTCAGAGTGCATCAGGAGCTGGTCTTGGCTGAGATCCCAGGAGGCTCCCTCAAGGGCCTGATCCTACTATAGCAGCTTGCATTCTACTTTGGACTGGAGAGGGATACCACCACAGACGCACTTCACAGGCTGGCAAGCCAGCCTCAGCCTTACTCTGTTTCCGAAAGGAGAACAGACACTGGAATATCCTCCCAGAAAAAATGAGGCCCTGCTACAGCAGGCAACTAAGTGATGGGGAGAAGTTAGGGAGCTCCCAGGGAGGAGAAAGAAAGGCCAGGTTTTGGGGAAGAGCATAAAGCAGGTGGCACTGATCCTCAGTGAGCCTCTGAGGACACAGTAATCATAAGGCCTGACCGGAATAGCCAAGGCTAAGAAAGCTTTCTGTTTATGCAAGGTATGGGAGGAAGTGTCTGTCTGAGAGGAGACTGAACCATTGTAATTCACATATGTGGACACTGACTGCACCCTGGCAGAAGAAAAATCAAGATCTCCTTCTCTCTCTTGATGGTTCTCTATTCTCCTTTTCCAGGTAAACCAAGTCTCTGGCTCCCGATACACTGTGGTATGGTGCTGGGCTCTGCACATACTGATTTGTTTGGAACTGTGATGTGGGCTTGTAAGGTTCTTAAGGATCTTAATGACTCTGGAAACTCTGGAAAAGTGGGATGCAGGAGAGATCTGGAGTGGTTCTAGCTCCCTGGAGCTTGTAGATTTACATAAGTTCCAGTAGCAGAGGCCAGACCAGGTCTGCTGAAGCATCAGCCCAGACTCCCTTCAGACTTATCTGAGTGGGAACTCTACAGCTGAATTTAGGTTAAATTAAAAATTTGGAGATAGAACATTCAATTCCCATTTCTTTTGGATTTTAATTTCCACAAGAAAAAGTTGATTTCCTTTAGGTCACAGATTTCCTGATGAAACTTAATAGGAAGCAGGACTCACATCATTTCAATCTAGGATATTTTTTGCTCCTGACATTTTGGTTATTTGGGCAAACTTTCATCTGATGGTCATGCTGTATAGCTCCCTAGTGATCTTTGCTGGGTTCCATAACTACACACAATCTGAGACAGAAAATAAGGTAATGGTGAATTGCCGACCCAGGAACAATTTGGCCTTGGGGCTGACTTAACTAATGTCTCTTTCAAAGCATTTTATATATATGAATTTCATATATATGAAATATTATATATATAATATATATTATATATGAATATATATCATATGTATATGTATATTTCATATATATATGAATATATATATAAATACATATTCATCTCACTGATTCCCAGATCAAGGGTAGACATCATGAGAGAAATTCCCCCAGAGTGGAAGGATTCTCATCTCCTAAGGGAACAATCAGTCAGCTAAAAGAGCAAAACAATGGTGGAACTGCCCACCCATTCTCCCTGTGCCAGGCCCACACCTGGTTCATCCATCTTTTAGCCCCCTGCACTCCATGAATGGAGTGATGATGATGATACTACTACTACTATTAATAAAACGAACATCTAACATTTACTGAACACCTACACGTGCCTGGCACTATGACAAACTTCTCATATAAATTATTTCACTTAAGCCCATCATAACCTTATGAAGTAGGTGTTATCACCATTATCATCATCATCATCATAATCATCATCACCATTTCACAGACCTTAATGCTTCAAGATTTCTATAATTCACTCATGGAGCTAATCTCTGAAACTAGGCAAAAAAGAGTCCAGAGCCAAGCTTTGTGGCCTCATTTCCTCTTCCTACTTCCATGTGGCTAGGCAGGTAAACTGAGTCAGCATCCTGGGGCAGGGTGTCTAATTTGACTTTCTTCCTCCATGCAAAAGACATGGGAAAAGGTCTATTTAGGATGGGCATGGGCCAGTGGGGAGGAGAAGGGTCTAATCAGATCTCAAGCCTAAACTGCTTCTACCCAGTCTCTGCCTGCCTCAATGCCTAATAGAAAACTAATTGTTACACTATCATACAGTGCTCCTCTGATTCTTATTCCTTAAAGATTTGTGTGATAAGCATTTATGAGTATTCCATGAAGACGTGGACCAAAAGGCTGGTCAGGGATTAGGCATTCCTGGGGTGTCTGGCCATAATACCATATTCATTTCTAGTAAAATCTGACACAGGAGATACACTATAGCCTTTTCAAGTTTGGTGAGAAAAAATAAGCAGCATGGTGAGCTCCTTAATCTTTGTTTTCCAAAGCTGAGATGTGATATGTGAGTCTCTGGGTACCTCTCGACAGAGGACAGCACTAGAGGCTGTGACTTTGCAGGAGATTCAAGCATTGGGTGTGTGCATCTACATCTATGAGTCACACTAAGATGGATCAATGAGCAATAGCTTAAAATAAGCTGCACACACACCAAGAGTGCCTGCAAAGCAGAGGATTCCTTTAAAAACACGGGAAACTGGTATTAGTGACTGACATTGAAAGAGCACAAATAAAAAGTGTTTGAAACAAACGTGAGGTATTGTTATTATCACTGTTACAAAGGAAACTGGACAACCACCTTCTACAATCTTCATATCCTGTAACTTCCAATTTAAACATTTCTGTTGCAAAGCACTGTCACCTCCTCATGCAGGGTACCTGCAGAAACTCGGGTGGTTTCCATGCTCACAGAAATGAAGGGGTGCACTTTGTCTCTCCCTACCTTTTCAGCTTCATCCCATATCTCTACTTCTCCTAGGAAGTTTTCAGGCCTTGTTGACAAATTTAATTGAAAGGAGAAGCCAAATGTTGAGTAAACAGATTGCAAAAACTGCAAACACCCCTTTATTTCTTCTTCAATCTGAAATGAGAGCAAATGACATGTTCTAAATAGGTAACACCAAATCAAATCAGTTTCTGGCATTTAAAAGAATTCTCCGTGTCAGATAGAAATAAGGCATGTTTTTACTACACAGCTGATGACACTGTTTTGGTTGTTCATCCATTCCTTACTCAAATACTCAAGAAACGCCCACCGCACTCCAGGCGTGACCAGGCAACCAGCAACTCCCAGTCCAGACAAGGCTACCTCACCATGAGCAATGCCACACAAAAGGGGGAAGAGTGGCTGTCCAGAGGGAGTGATAGCCAAGCTGCTGCGACAACAGGATAAGTAAGAGTTCTCCATGGAAAGCGAGGGGGAGGAGCTTCTGGAGCAGAGGAAATGCTAAGAGTGAGGGCCTAGAGGAGAGAGGGGCAGGCTAGGGCAGGGCAGCTCCAGGAAGCTGCTGTGGGACCACGTTGTGTATGAGACGGAAGAGCGGCACAGAAGGGAAGTTGGTAGGTGATCAGTCTAGGGGCAGACAGGGACCAGAGAAAATTAAGGATCTTCAAAGTCAGGGTAGTGTCTGCACTTTTTACCCTGAGAGCAATGGGAAACCAATGAAGGGTTCTTCAGCAAGAGACAAACACAATCCCATCGGTTCCTTTCATGGGAAGTGGACTGGCAAGACTAGAAGCCAGGCACATTGGGAAGCTGGTAGGGTCATTTAGGAGGGAGATGATGGTAGTTTGAACCAAAGAGAAGCAGCTGGAATGCAAGGAATTTGTGCCAAGTGCTGGAAATTCAGGAATGGATGAACAAAATTACTCAGGAATTAACAATACATTTAGGGAGAGCTATCAATAGGGCTTATGGTTAATTGGACATGAGGAGTAAAAAGTAAAGGGCACCTGGATTCCTGGCCTGGGCAGTGGACAGGACGTTGGTGCATCCACTGAATGAGTGACCAGGGAAGGGTGAGGCAGTGGTGTGAAGGCAAAAGCGGGGACTGATTTTACACATGGCAAATGTGAGGATGCTTGTGATGGCCAGGGAGACATGTCTACCAGGCCCTGTCAGATTGAGATCTGGAGCTCCAGAGGGACAGCTGAGATGCAGGTGAAACTGGCAGCTAGCTGAGCCTACAAAGTAACTGAGGCCCCAGAGAGTGTGGTGAGATCAGAGCTAGGGGCTGTGAGGGTGTGGGGAAAGGAGGGCACATTTAAATGCAAACGGGATAGCTGCCCCCAAAACCAGACACATTTAGGAGAGAGGAGACAGGCAAGGACCTGCGTTTTGTCACTATGGATCAGTTTGAATTTTTCAGATGTTTTATCCATGGAATCATGCAGTAGATGCTCTATTTTTGTCTGGCTTTTTTTCACTCAGAATAATTATTTGGAGATAGATACACTTGTGTTATAAGTATCAATAAATCATTCCTTTTTTTTTTTAAGTTTATTTATTTATTTTGAGAGAGACAGAAAGAGAGAGGGAGGGAATATCCCAAGCAGGCTGTTGTCAGCACAGAGCCCAATGCAGGGCTGAATCTCAGGAACAATGAGACAATGACCTGAACCAAAATCAAGAGCCAGACACTTAACTGACTGAGTCACCCAGGTGCCCCTACATCATTCCTTCTTGTTTAGTAGTTTTCCATTGTACCACAGTTTCTTTTTATTTCCACCTATTATTGGGCATTAGGGTTATTCCTATATTGTGGCTATTTCAGGTAAAGCTGCAATAAATGTTTGTGCTCAAGTCTTTGTAGGGATGTGTGCTTTCTTTTTCTCTTGGGGAAAAAAAAAAGGAGTGAGATGGCTGGGTCATACAGGAGGTGTGCATTTAACTTTTTAAGAAACTAGTGAACTCTTTTTGAAAGTGATTGTACCATTTTACATTCCCATGAATGGGCCTGTCATATGGTGGATTACATTGACAGGTGTTCTGACACTGAATCAGCCTCACATCCCTGGAGGCTAAACCTCAATTGCTCATGATGTGGAATTATTTTTATATATTGTTTAATTCTATTTGCTAATATTATGTTAAGGACTTTTACATCTGTATCCATGTGGGATACTAGTCTGTAGTTTTGTCTGGTTTTGGTATTGGTTAAAAGTAGTTTCATAAAATTAACTAGGAAGTATTTTCTCTTCTATTTCAGAACAGAGTATACAGAATTGGTACTAATTCTTCTTTAAATGTTCAATAGCATTCAGTGAAAAAATCTGAGCCTAGAGATTTCTTTTGGGGAAGTTTTAAAATTATAAATTCAATTTCTTTAATAGTGACAAAGCTTTTCAAATGATCTATTTCTATCAGGTGATTTTATGGTAGTTTGTACTTTTTAAGGAGTAAGCTCATTTCAACTAAGTTGTCGAGCTGATTTATGTAGAGTAGTTTATTACATTCATTTATTATGCTTTTGATGTCTTCAAGGTCTTTAGTGATATCCCCTATTGATTCCTGATATTGGTAATTTCTGTCTTCCCAGTTTTTTTCTTTCTTTGTCTTGAAGGAAGTTTGCCAATTTTGTTAATCTTTTTAAAAAAAGTTTTTTAACTCATTAATTTTTCCATTGTTTTTCTGTTTTCAATTTCATTGATTTCTGCTCTTGTCTTTATTGATTTATTCCTTCTTATTTTGGGTTTATTTTGCCCTTCCTTTTTTCTAGGTCTTGCAGTGGGAGTCTAGATATTGATTTGAGACTTTTCTTCTTTTATAATACATGTATTTAATGCTATTAACTTTTTAGCACTGTTTTTGCTGTGCCCCACAAATTTTGAAATTATATTTCCATTTTAATAGATTATTTTAACCATCTACATTTAATATGTTAGGACTTAAGTTTGTCTTTTTTGTTGTCTATATTGTTTCCTTCTTGTACTGTCTTATTATTCATTTTTCTTTTCTTTTTCCTGCCTTTCTATCGCCTAATTTAGTATTTTTTAGAATTCCATTTTTATTTATCTATTTTTAGCATATATCTATCTGTGTATATTTTTCCCCCAGCGGTTTCTCTAGATATTACATAACAGTTTACTGATGTCATCATTTTATCACTTCAAGTACAGAAATCTTACGTCCCTTTACTCCATTTATAGTATAATTTTCTTAGATGTTTCTTCATACATATGCTGAGAACCATATCAGACAGTGTTATAATCTTTGCTTCAACCATCAAGCATAATTTAGAAAACTCAAAAGGCAAAGGGAAATATATTTATCTTTCTTAGAGTACTTCCTAGAGCCATTATTTTAAGGTAGGTTTTGATTTCCCCTTCATTCCTGAAGGGTATTTTTTATGGATATAGAATTCTGGGTTGACAGTTCTTTCAGCATTTAAAAAGTGTTGTTCACTTCCTTCTAACATCCATGGTTTTTGATGAAAAATTTCCTTTTGTGCAAAAAAAATTTTTCTTAAAGATAATGTTGATCACTCTCCCATTGCTTTCAAACATTTTCTTTATCATTAGTTTTCAGAAATTTGGCTATGATGTGCCTTGGTGTGGATTTCTTTGGGTTTATCCTTTTGGGAGTTTTCTCAGCTTCTTGAATCTGTAGGCTTATGTCTTTTGCCAAAGTTGGAAGTTTCAGCCATTATGTCTTTGAGTACGTTTCACCTACATCCTTATTCCCCTCTTCTTCCAGAACTCTGGTAACATAAATATTAGGCATTTTGTTTTAGTTCCACTAGTCTCTGAAATTTTGTTCATTTTTATTTCAGTCTCTTCTCTTTGTTGTTCAAACTAGGTAATGTCCATGGTTGTCTTCAAGTTCACGGATTTTTTTTTCTCTGTCCCCTCCATTCTGCTCATGAATCCATCTACTATTTTATTTCAGTTATTATATTTTTCACTTCTAAGATTTACATTTGGTTCTTCTTTAGATCTCTTATTTCTTTCCTGAGATTTTCTATTTCTTTGTTGAAACTTTTTTATCATTTGTTTCAAGTGTGTCTGTAATTGCTTGCTAAGGCATTCTTATGATGGCTCCTTTAAACGAGATATCTTAGTGAGATAATGCTAATATCCTTGTCATCTCCACATTAGTGTTCATAGATTGTCCATTTTCATTAAGTTGAGATTTTCCTAGTTCTTGGCATGATGTTTGACTTTTGATTTATAAAATTTAAAGTTTGGGCAGTATAAGACCTTTAATTTTATTTAAACCTTCTGTTTTAGCTGGCTTCCACAGACTTCACTCCAACTAGAGGATGAAGTACTTCCTGGTTACTGCAAAGTGGGAATAGATGATCTAGGTTTCCCACTGGGGGGCCATGACTGCTGGTGACAGTGGGATTTCTGGTACTCCACTAGGTTTCCTCTGATAACACCTTGTCAGGGAGGAGTATCTTGTTACTGTTGCCATTACTGACCACATTGAGTTCGTGGCCTCATTACTGTGGGGTGGTAGTAAAAGTCCTATCTTTCCACTAGACCTTCCCTGACACCACTCAAGCAGGGAGGCACCTTGTTACTGCCAGATGAGGGTGGAAGTCTATGCCCACATGATACTCCACTGATACTATAAGGTGTGTGGGAGGTCTTTGTTAACGTCCAGCAAGAATGTGAGAAATAGGTATTATTTTTTCTTCCAGTGCTTGGTAGAATTCACCAGTGATTCCATAATGGCTTGAAGTTTTCTTTGTGCAAAGCCTGTTCAGTTCCAATTCAACTTCTTTAATAGACACAGGGCTAGTCAGACTATCTACTTCTTGAATGAAGTTTGGTAGTTTGTCTTTCAAGGAAATTTGTCCATTTTATCTAAGTTGTCAAATTTACTGGTATAAAATTGTTCATAATATTGCCTTGGTATTCTTTTACTATCTATAGAACCTGAAATAATGCCATGTCTCTCATTTCTAGTATTTTTAATTTGTACCTTCTCTTTTTCTTCTGATCAGTCTAAAAGTTTATAAATTTTATTGATCTTTTCCGAGAAATAGACTTTGGTTTTTACTGATATTTTCATTGTTTTTCTTTTTTTATATTTCACTGATTTCTGTGTTATTTTCTAATATTTACTTCTGATGTAATTTGGGTTTTTTTGTTGTTTTTTTTTAGTTTATTAAATGGAAGCTGATGTCATTGATATACATATTTCTGATATAGGCATTTAGTGCTACAAATGTCCCTCCAAGTATCATTTTAATGGCATCCCATAAATTTTGATGTATTGTATTTCATTTCATTTGATATATAATACTTTCTAATTTCCTATTTGATCTCTTCTTTGATCCATGTATTATTTAGAAGTGTGTTATTTACTTTCTAAATATTTGAGGATTTTCCAGATAGCTCTCTGTTACTGATGTCTACTTTAATTCTCCTGTGACCAGAGAACATATTTTGTGTGAATTGAATCCCTTTAAGTTTGTTGAGAATTTATTTAGTCCCAGAATATGGTCTATCTTGGTAATTTGTGTGCACTTTCAAAGAATGTATACTCTGCTGTTATTGGTTGAAGTGTTCTATGAATGTCAATTAGGTCAAATCATTTGATAGTGGCCTTTTTCATGACAATTTTTATTTGAAGTGACCTAAAAACCTGAAAAAGTAAACTCTCACTTCTACACAATGTTGAAAAACAAACAAAAAACCACAAAATTCTACCAAATCCCTTAAAATATTCCACTTAGTGTATTTAAGTTAATAAAACTGGAGGAAACTTTAAAGAAAAAAATAATACATTTCATGACTAGAGATTACTGATCTGTTACCCAAATTAGAGGATCGCAAAATGTTAGATCTGAAGGAGACTTCAGAGACAAGACCAAAGACCTTATTTTACAGCGACTCTGAAACTAAGAGATGTGTTCAAGGCAACACACTGAATTTATGCCAACCATGCTTCATCCTGTATTACTGTTTACCTGCTCTACTGTGCAGAAGATGTGCGCATCATCCTGCTGGAAGCGTCTAACTCGAGTCAAGCCACTTAAAGTTCCCGACAATTCATTCCTATGAAGAACTCCAAAATCAGCAAATCTTATAGGCATTTCCCTCCATGATCGCGGACGATGGGCAAACATTAAACTAGAAAAGATGCAACGACACATAGCTTGTACTTAGCACGGCAAAGATTAAGTAATTATCTAAATAATAAGTTACAATGAAGCCTCAAGACTTGTAAACACCTTATTCTGGTTCTTAGATCACCAGTTTAAAAACAAATTCTAGGAATTATTGAACCTTGAATTTATATCACTGCAGTACTCTGAGAAAGGACCCTGTCTGTCCTCTCTTCCAGAAATTCTGTTCCATATTCTTATTCACCCAATGAATTTCCACTTACTGTGTACAATTTACTTCAAAGTCTACTTTTTTGTGTGTAAGTTTATTCATGTGGAGAAAGACAAAGAGAGTGAGTAGGGAAGGGGCAGAGAGAGAGAGGGAGAGAGAGAATCCCAAGCAAGCTCCGCACTGTCAGTGTGGAGCCCAATGCGGGGCTCAAACTCACAAAACATGAGAGCATGACCTGAGCCAAAGTGGGATGCTCAACCGACTGAGCCACCCAGGCGCCCCCTCAAAGGCTACTTCTTAAGTGAAGCCCTCTTGGACACTTCTGTAGGCAGGGCTGGGCAGTCTGCCCTCAGGCTCCAAGAACATCTGGAATGTGCCATTATTTTGGCACTGAACCTAATTGTTTTTTCAACATTTTTATTTATTTTTGAGAGACAGAGAGAGAGAGTGCAAGCAGGGGAGGGGCAGAGAGAGAAAGAGAGGAAGACACAGAATCCAAAGCAGGCTCCAGGCTCTGAGCTGTGAGCACAGAGTCTGATGCGGAACTTGAACCCATGAAATGTGAGATCATGACCTGAGCTGAAGTCAGATGCTTAACCGACTAAGCCACCCAGTCACCCCAGATTTGCTTCACTTTTAATACTCACCAATGCCCTGGACAGTTCATGGGCTTAAGGGCAAAAGTGTCCTTTTCAATATCAAAGGTAAACATGTTCTCACTGTAATGCTGCCAGTGGCCTGAGGTTTCCCAGAGCCTGCTGTTGTACATGTTGGGAGAGAGCACCTCTGTGAAGTTACGTTGGTGATATTCCTCCTTTAAGATAAATGCGTTGAATGTTAAAATGTGGCACGACAGATCACAATTCCACACGAAGTAACACCAGGTGCAAATATTTTTAACTTAGGATTACATCTTTTTTTTTTTTTAATGTTTATTATTTATTTTTGAGAGAGGGAGAGGCAGAGTGCAAGCTGGGGAGGAGCAAAGAGAGAGAGGGAGACACAGAATCCAAAGCAGGCCCCAGGCTCCCAGCTGTCAGCACAGAGCCTGACGTGGGGCTCGAACTCACGAACCAGGAGATCACAACCTGAGCCAAAGCCAGACGCTCAACTGACTGAGCCACCCAGGCGCCCCTGGTATTGCATCTTCTATTAATTCCTGGTTAAGGTGCCCTCAGTTTTAGGTGTCGTACTCTCTGGGTCATGAAGGTTAGATTAATGTACTCTCAGTATAATTTTCATATTAAGTATCTTTATTTTATATTATACAACTGCATATAGTCCATGTTTTAATTCTTTGAAAATTAGTAATTGAAATTATATATAATTACATATAACATCTATTATATGTATTATATACTATTATATATTATATTATTATGTATATATAAGCTTTCTATAACTACAAACTCCCAAATCCTGCTACATTCTAGATAAACAGCAGGATTTTTTCTATACTGAAGAGGTAAAATAATTTCATAACTCAATAAGCCTGAATGCTACATTGCATGCAAATTTACTTTTGATCTATTTAGTTTTATCATTATTTTTTAAAGTTTATTTACTTATTTTGAGAGAGAGAGAGAGAGAGAGAGAGAGAGAGAGAATGAGCAGGGGAGGAGCAGAGAGAGAGAGAATCCCAAGAAGGTTCCAGGCTGTCAGTGCAGAGCCCAACACGGGGCTTGATCCCACAAACTGAGATCATAACCTGAGCTGAAATTCAGATTGGTTGCTTAACTGACTGAGTCACACAGGTGCCTCTGATCTATTTAGTTTTAAATAGAAATGAAGCTGAGAATTTTAATTTTTATCATATGAAGTGTTTGAAATCTATAAAGTCATGAACTGGCTTTTCTCCCTCCCTCCCTGTAAATGGCTTCCCTACTTCAATCACTGAGGACAGGAAAAGAGAGTCAACTGAAGTACTTATTTTAATTTTTGTTTCTTCAGATAGCAATCAGATGACCTTTGTTGCTGGTTTCCTAGGTTCTTACCCTCTGTTAATCACTTAAGAAATACCTGGTACAAATCTAGACCACCATATTTTAATTAAGTAAAAAAAAATATTTTTCACAATTAAAAAAGTCTAAAACATGACATTTTAAAATTACTAACACTTAAAAGGATGCTATTTGTTACTCTTTGGCAGAGCATCTTTTCAGCCACTCGTGGATAGCTGGATGTCAGCCATTCAGTAAGCTGCTTTACCTAGCCTTCATTTTTACTAAATGAGAAAGTTTTAACAAAAGTATAGGTTATTACAAATAGCACTAATTATTGTGTGGCTATGTCAGATACCGCTATATATTCAGATTAAACAAGGTCCCCAAAATTGAAGAACTGTTGGTGTGTTTGCTTATTTGTTTTTACTAGAGACTAGTTTAAAGCTTGGCTCAGAGATGATGATGAATCGATTTTAAAACCACTCTGGGTACAATTGTTACTCATGTTAGCAATTCATGTATTTGGGAATGATTTTAAAGTATGTCTTAGGGGTGCCTGGGTGGCTCAGTTGGTTAAGAGTCCAACTTCGGCTTAGGTCATGATCTCGCAGTTTGTGAGTTTGAACCCCGCGTTGGGCTCTGTGCTGACAGCTTGGAGCCTGGAGCCTGCTTTGGATTCTGTGTCTCCTCCTCTCTGCCCCTCCCACGCTCATGCTCTGTCTCTGTCTCTCAATAATAAGTAAACACTTAAAAAAAATTTTTTTAACTATGTCCTATGAAGGGAATGTCATTATGTCTACTGCTTACTTAGTTTAGCAAAAACCAACTATAACTACCATCTACATGCCTCATCTCTATATATTATAACATACACATGAAATATATGTATTGTTTTGTCTTTCTTATACACACATGCATACATGTAAGAGAAAGATAAGGCAAACTGGCAAAATGTTAAAAATTGATGAATCTAGATGAAAGATACATGGATGTTCAGTGTACTGCACTTTAACTTTCTGTAGATTTGAATTTTTCAAAAGAAAAAGTTGGGGAAAAATATATCTCATACCATTTCATCAATTTATTTCTCTAAAGAGTAAAGAATATCAAGTGCTGGCAAAGAATACAGCCATGCTGGTTGAGAGGTCTACAGCTCAGTCTGGTCTCCTGAAGAAACCCTGATTGCTTATTCTGAAGATTAAAAATCATATTTCATCCATGGGAATGCAAGCTGGTGTAACCACTCTGGAAAAAAGTATGGAGGTTCCTCAAAAAACTAAAAATAGAACTACCCTACAACCCAGCAATTACACTACTAGGCATTTATCCACAGCATACAGGTGTTTCAAAAGGACACATGCACCCCCATGTTTATAGCAGCACTATCAACAATAGCCAAAGTATGGAAAGAGCCCAAATGTCCATCAATGGATGAATGGATAAAGAAGATGTGGTATATATATATATACAATGGAGTATTACTCGGCAATCAAAAAGAATGAAATCTTGCCATTTGCAACTGTGTGAATGGAACTGGACGGTATTATGCTAAGTGAAATTAGCCAGAGAAAGACAAAAATCATATGACCTCACTCATATGAGGACTTCAAGAAACAAAACAGATGAACATAAGGGGAGGGAAACAAAAATAATATAAAAGCAGGGAGGGGGACAAAACAGAAGAGACTCATAAATATGGAGAACAAACTGAGGGTTACTGGAGGGGTTGTGGGAGGAAGGAAGGGCTAAATGGGTAAGGGGCACTAAGGTATGTACTCCTGAAATAATTGTTGCACTATATGCTAACTAATTTGGATGTAAATTTTGAAAAATAAAAAATAAAATTAAAAATAAATAAATAATTTTAAAAAAAGAAGGAAGCCCTATATTCAGCTGCTGCTTTATGTAGCCAATGTAGATCATGATTTCTTCCAGCTTAAAAATGTTTCATGTCTTTGACTTACTTCAGGCTTCTAAGGGAAACTTCCATTATCTCTGAGAAAGCAGTAACTGAATGTGGCCTCCTCACTATAGGGAGAGTAGCTCATGGCCAGTGATGGCACCCTGCCTCCCCCAGGTCCTGACCAGGCAATCAGAATGCTGGCCAAAGAGACACACTTGTGCTGTTCAGAATGCTTGTATAAAAATCTCACAAACAGCAAAATGGGTGAAGGGGAATGGGAGATACAGGTTTCAAGTTGTGGAATGAATAAGTCATAGGAATAAGATGCACCGTTAAGGAATATAGTCAATGATATTGTAATAACAATGTATTGGCTAGATGGTAGCCACCCTTGTGGTGAGCTTAGCATGAAGTCTAAACTTGTGCAATCACTATGTAGTACACCTGAAACTAATGTCACATTGTGTGTCAACTATACTCAAAGACAAAGTCTCAAATAGCAGCTTATTCACTGATTGAGTTCCCACTGTGGTCTGGCATTGTTGCCAGGGTAGCAAGAGTGGGCAAAACAATCCTATCTGTGCCATCCGTAAGGACAGTTCACCATTGTCCTCTGGTGGGGGACAGATGAAAAAAGATACAATTCCATTATTAGAGTTTAATGAGGGCCTGCATAGGAGAGGTAGAAGTTGCTATCTAAAGCGTCTCTATGTCCACTTTGTTGGTTCCACATTGAGTTTTTCAGTCAAAATTGTAATACACGTCACGACAGAGCACATAAAATGGCACACTGGAAATTATCTCCCTAACATAAAAGAGACACGGATGGTGGGGGAGGGTGGGGTGGGAAAGGGAGAAAGAAATGATGTGATGATGAAAATACTATAATCATTTGACCCTTTTTGACCTTTCAGAGAAGCTTAAATATGTTATATCAAGGGAGGCCACTTAATAAGTGAAACATTGGTACATTTGTCTGACATAAAGTGGGAAAAGGAAGTGAAGAAAACTTTTAGTTTGGAACTAAGGAATCAAATTTTAGTATATTTCCATGTTAACAAAACAGTCTTATTTTTAAAATTAATTACTTATGTAAAGAATATTTTTAAGGCAATGGAAATAACTCTCTATGATATAATGCTGAACACATGTCATTATACATTTGCCCAACCCATAGAATATATATCACCAAGAGAGAACCCTAATGTAAATGAGGGACTTTGGGTGACTGTGATGTGTCAATATTGGCTCATCGATGTAACAAATACATCACTCTGTGGGGTGCTGTTGTGATGGGGCACACTATGCATGTGTAGGGGCCAGAAGTATATGCGAAATCTGTACCTCCCTCTCAATTTTGCTGCAAACCTAAAGCTGTTTTAAAAATAAAGTTTTAATTAAAAAAATCATATTTCATCCTGAAATACTAGTTTCAGGCCATTGAAGGTACTGAATCTCTACCTGTACCTGGTGATCTGACTACCTGAAAGCACCTAAATATCAGGGCCACAGAGCAATGCTTCCCAGCAATTTTCATTATAAAAACTACAGAAATTCCACTTAAATGGCTCCTTCCCCAAGCCACACTAAAATAACAGAATTTTTATAAAAGCAAAAATCTACAAGGTCAAGGGGAAAGGAGGAGAGATGAAAGCTATATAGTTAAGAATCTGTAAAGTAGATGAACAATTGCCTTGGCAGACCTGGGGAAGCTGAAAACTGAATGGGAGAATCCCAGAAGCAAGTCTGCTTTAGCTGGGTATAGATTTCTAGGTTTCACTTTTTTTTTAAGTTTATTTATTTTGAGAAAGAGAGCAGGGGAGAGACAGGAAGAGAGTGAGAACCCCAAGAACCTCTGCATTGCCAGCATGGAGTCTGATGAGGGGCTTGATCCCACAAACCATGAGGTCATGACCTGAGCTGAAATCAAGAATCAGACACTTAATTGACTGAGCCACCCAGGAGCCCCATTTAGGCTTAATATTTTTAAGGCATTGTTTCGTCTTCTGTTTTTTAGTGTTCCATTGAAAATGTCATTCCATTCTGATACCTAGTCCTATGTCTATGGCTTTCTCTCTGAGGAGACTTAGGATCTTTTCTTTATCCATAAAGTTTTGGAATCTCTCAGTAAGGTACCTTAGTTCCCAAGGAAAGAATGCTTTCACCAAAAATCCCAGACATACTTCTGTTGGGATTTGCAACTGTCCCTGGCCCATTTGGGGTCCCCTATGCTAGTTAACCAAAAGGCAAAGAATGACTTGCTCTTCTGGCCAGGATGACTGACCCAAATTATTGAGAAGGATTGTGCTGCTGTTAAACAACGGAATAAGAAGGGCTGTGTCTGGAATCAGTGAGGAGCCTTAAGCATTTCCACATCTAACAGTGATAGTCAGTGGGGAAACCCTGGTAACCTAAAAAAGAGAGGATCATGAAAAGCTTGGATCCTGTGGGAAGACAATTTGGGTCATCCACTGTTATGAGTTGAATGGTGTCCCTCAAGAAAGGCACATTGAAGTCCTAACCCCAGGACACCAGAATGCGGACTTTTGGGGAAACGGGGCCTTTACAGAGGTGATCATCTTAAGATTTGGTCATTAGAGTGGGCTCTAATCCAATATGACTGGTGTCCTTATAAAAGGGGGGAATTTTGACAGAAACAGACACATATAGAGGGAAGATGATGCAAAGCCACACAGGGAGAAGGCCATGTGAGGGCTGGGGTGGAGGCATCAACAAGCTGAGCATCACCAGCAATGGTTGACAAACCACTGCTAGCTGGGAAGAGTGGAAGAAGGACTCACCCACAGGTTCCAGAGGGAGCATAGCTCACCAATGCCTTAATTTACACGTCTGGCCTCCAGAACTGCAAGACAATACATGTCTGTTGTTTTAAGCCACTCTGTTACAGTGCTTTGTTAGGCACTCTATGAAACTAATGCATTCACCAAATGAAATGCTCTTTCCATCTGAGATATTGGAGGGACAAGGAGAATATGGAATGGGTGGTGGAGGAAGGAAGCTCTGATTTATTAACTTAGGCTTTGTGTCCATCTACAGAGCCTGGGGCTGGAACTGTTAACACTGAATTATTTCTTTTCTCTGAATACACGAAGAACACTGATGGTGGCTAATGTCACATTTTAATTTTTGCTGAGACTGAACTGATGTAAATGATACATTGGCTGATGGGACTTTGTGTGAGGAAATAAATAACTTCATGCAAGCAAAGGACAAAAGTGGACACCAAGTAGCAAAGGGATTGGGCTGTGTTGGTTTTTCTCCATTTACCAACCTGAGCCACCCCATCCTGGGATATCTGCCTCCCTTCTCTGCTCTGCTCTGTGTTCCCCAAAGTCGACTTCTATGGACTCCATCACCAGGCTTACTTGCCTTGAGTTCTAGTTGGGTTTGACTAAGGAGAGGTTCCAAAAGGATCCCAAGGGTAGGAGAAGAGAGTGGTCAGGGTATTTACTCCCTCCTTTCCTACTTCTTCCTTGCCTTGGGTTTATTCTGTCTCTGGCTGTAATCTCCAGTTACAGCCTCTCTTCCACACTTCAAGCTCTCTCTAAGTTCTGGAACACTTTCTCCTCACCTGTTTGGGCCTAGGGGTGGAAGGTAAGGGAGCCTGAGGTTGATAATCCCTGGATACTCTACATTCCCTTCTTAGTTACCTCAACTGGACCCACACCTCTGCAAATATTTTCTTCTCTAGATTCCCTAGAGTTAAACCCTTTGAGTGCACTGTCAGGACTCTCCCTGCACAGGGCTAAATATTTTGATATCTTATATGTCTGCAAAGACAAGTTTGGTTTGGAAATCCACTGAATCCAAGGTTGTGGCAACAGGAAGCACAAGTTCTCCAAGTGGGTTATTAGAATAAAAAAACAAGAGAAGCCACTCCCTTCTATTCCATGATTTTTCTTCTAAAGATAAACATAAATTTACCATAGGACCCTGAAATCACACTCCTACATATTTACCCAAGTAAAATGAAAACCTATATTCATACAAAAACCTGTACATAACCATTTATAACAGCTTTATTCATAATTGCCTAAATTTGGAAGCAATCCAAATGTCCCTCACCTAAGGAATCTGTGTTATGTCCATACAATGGAATACTGCTCAATAATAAAAGGAGACTACCATTAATATACCTATTATCCTGAGGGAAAGAAACGAGTCTCAAAAGATTATATACAGTGATGATTCTGTTTATATGGCAAAATTTTCAGGATGGAGAACAAATCAATGGTTTGATCAAGGGAGAAAGGGTTTGACTCTAAAGAGGTAGCATAACAGAAATTTTTTGGGTAATGAAGTTGCTCTGTAACTTGAATGTTGTGATGATAATACAGTTCTGCACATTTGTTGAAAAAGTATGAGTTTTATTATATGAAATTCTAGAATGAAAAAATTTAAGGAGAGTAAGAAAGATAGAGAACCAGTTGATAGACACGTTCCCGAATACAGGGGGGAAGAGTTTCAAGTAGTGTAACAACAAGATGTCTCTATTTATTTACTATCAGTTTTCCATACAGTCAGTAACCAATATACATCCAAACGTTCACCCACCTTGGCTTGAACATAAGTGGAGGTCATCTCACCCCAGAATCAAAGACTCAGAAACTTTGGAATTTCCTTCTTACTGGGAATAATATGCCCTCCTGCATGACCTTCCACAGAAAGGCAACAGTTCTATTTCTGAGAAAAATGGCCCCACACGATGGACTGTTTCTGCACTATGCTCAGTATCACCTACCCCACTACTCTGGCTACAGTTGACAGGACCTGGCACCAAGCCACAGTCTGTTGATACTGGACGGGCCAATGGCCCCTGAGGTGGCCTGATGTGAATGAGAATCTGCCCCGCATGTACACCCTCTACTGCCTGGTGATTAACCAGAACTGGATCTCTGTTGAAGGACTGTGAGACACACAGAAGGGGTACAGAAAAAAAAAAAAAAAAGGACACAAATGATCAGACTGAACAAAAAAATAAGACCCAACAATATTCTAGTTTTCAAGAAATGCACATTCAATATAGAAACAGAAATAGGCAGAAAATAAAAGGACAGAAAAAGATATATCACACAAGCCCTAACATAAGAAAGCAGTTTTGCCAATATTAAGATCAAAGTAGACTTTTAAAAAAATTAGCTTGATGAAGGTCAAATACTGTATGGTTCCACTTACATGAGTTACCTAGAATACCCAAATTCATAGAGACAGAAAGTAAAATGGTGGTTATCAGAAGCTGGAGGAGGTGGGAACGGGGAGTCATTGTTTAAGGGGTTCAGAGATTCATTATGCAATGATGAAAAGGTTCTAGAGAGTTTCAGTTCTGCAAGATGAGAAGAGTTCTGGAAATGGATGGTGGTGATAACTGCAAAATACAAATGTATTTAACACAACTGAACCATATGGTTAAAAAGGGTTAAAATAGTAAATTTCATGTTATATATGTTTTACTACAAAATGGCTTTATTTAGGTATAATTTATATGCAATAAAATTCACCAGTTTTGAGTACATGATTCTTAATGATTTTTGACAGATGTATACAGTCATGTAATCTCCACCATAATCAAGACATAGGATATTTCCATCACATCAAAAAGTTCCCTCCAGATCCTCTGTAGTCACCCCCTATCCCTGTCCCCAGGACCCCTAATTGTCTTTCCTATCACTATAGTTTTACCATGTCTAAAATTTCATATAATGGAATCATACCACATGTGGCTTCTGACTGACTTCTTTGGTTTAGCATAAAACCTTTGAGATTATTCCTTCTTGTTGCATGTATCAGTACTCCATTCCTTTTTATTGCTGAGGAGTAGTCCATTACATATCAAGGTTATGCTTATCTGTTCACTAGCTGATGAGACTCTCTGTTGTTTCCATTTTTTTTGCCACAATAAATAAAGCTTCTATGGACATTCAAAGCCTCTGTATAGACATGTGTTTTTATTTTTCTTGGGTAAATAACTAGGAGTGAAATTGATGGGTCACACAGTTAAGCATATGTTTAACTGTAAGAAACTGCCAAACTGTTTTTACAAAGTAGCTGTACCATTTTGCACACAGGCAATGGGAGTTAGAATTTCTCCACATTCTTGCCAAGTTCTAGTGTTTTCAGGGTTTTATTTTTGTTTTTGTTTTGTTTTGTTGGCCATGGGGAGTGTGTGTGTGGAGGGGGACATTCAAGTGGACATGTAATTATACCTCACTGCAGCCCTAATTTTCATTTCTTTGATGACTAATAATGATGAGCACCTTTTTTATCTGTTTCTCTGTTATTTCAATTAAAAAAAGCAAATATCTAGGCATGAACCTGATGAAAAATGTGCAAGACTTCTAAAATAGAAATTACAAAATATTGCTGAAGGAAAATAAAGAACTAAATGAACTGACAAAATTTCCATGTTCATAACTCAATGTGGTTAAGATGTAAATTATCTACAAATTAATCTATAGAGTGAAGGACATTCCAATAAAAATTCCAGCAGTTATTTTTTAGAAACTTGATAAGCATCATATAAAATTTATATGGAAACACAAAGAATCTAGAATAGCCAAAATAATCCTGAAAAACTTAAAATTAAACTGATATTAAGACTTAAAATATAGTTAAAATAAGTACAGTAATCAAAGCAGTGTGGTGTTAGTGCGAGGACAGACAACAAAGGGACAAAAGAATAGAATAAATATACAGAAATACATAATGACTATTATATGCATATTATTATACAGTTTAGGACAAAGACTCTACTGTATTAATAAATGGTATTGAAGTTCCTGGATAACCCTATGGAAAAAATGAACCTTGATCCCTCTACTGCACAGAACCTAAAAATGAATTCAAGGTAGCTCATGTCCTTAAGTCTGAAAACAAATTCAACCAAGCTTCTAGAATGGAACAAAGAAGAATATTTTCATGACTCCAAAATAGGCAAAGATTTCTTAAACACAGCATGAAAGCACTAACCAGAAAGGAAAAAAAAAAGCAAAGCAGGACTTTGTTAAACACAAGAACTGTTGGTTGCAACACATCATTAAGAAAGAGAAACAATAAGCTGCAGCCTGAAAAAATATACTCATAATATGTACATTCAGCAAATGATTCATATCAGAATACAGAAGAACTCCTAAAAATAATTAAGAGACTAACAATCCAATTTTTTTAATTGACAAAATACTTCACAAAAGAGGATTCCAAATGACCGACAAGCATATGAGAAGGTTGTCACATCATTATTCATCGGGGAAATGCAGAATAATACCACGGTACCAACCAGAATGACAAACTGAATACCAAGTGTTGAAGAGAATGTAGAGTAAGTGACAGCTCATATATTTTAGAAGGAACATTAAATGGTTCAACCACATGAAAACTTTTCAGCACTTTGTTAAATTAGTCAGTAACACTCTACAACCTAGCAATTCCACTTCCACGTATATACCCAAGAGAAGTGAGTACTGTGCCCACCAAAAGACATGTACAAAATGTTCACAGCAGTTTCATGTCAAATAGCTCCAAAGTGGAAACAACTTAAATGTATACCTACAGGAGAACGAATAAATACGCTGTACTATATTCACAAAATGAAGTACCTCAAACAATAGAAAAATAATTATATGCAAAACCTGGATGACTCTCAGACATTAAGCTGAACAAAAGAAGCCAGAAACACAATAAATAGCTAATACTGTAGGAGTCCATTTACATGAAGTTTTGAAGACCAGGAACAATTGATCTATGGTGGACAGAAATCAGCAAGATTATCCCAGGTGAGAAGAGGGGAGGTGGTATTGACTGGGAAGACCCAAGAGGACCTTATAGGATGGACATGTTCTATGTCTTGATCTGGGTGGTGACTGTGTAGATGTACACACATGGGAACATTTATTGACCTGTATGCTTCAGATTTATGCATTTTAACAAATGTAACTGAACCTCCAATCAGCAACTCTGGCATCAGCTTCCACCTGAATGTGGCCATATAAGGAATTCAATGTAAGAACCATGCTAATTAAGTCTAACACTTGGAACCATTAGAGATAACAATGGAAAAAAAAAATGGCCATTTTAAGCCACTAAGCTTTGGGATATTTTGTTATGCTGCGACAGACAGCCAGAACAGAATTTGTTCTGGTTGTGGGTGCTGCTATAATAGCAACCTAAAATAGGCAGCCTTGGCTTTGGGGCCAGGTGGTGGGCAGAAGCTGGGTGGCTAGAGACTGTGGGAACTTGAAGGACAGTGAGGAAAATATATTGGAGGATGAAGAAAAGGGGACTCTTGTGGTGCCAGAAAACTGGTAACACCATCACGTGAGGTAAATGAAAAACAGAAAGAGTACCCAAAGAATTCACGGACCATAGCTAGGGATGTGTCTGGGCAGAAAGTACAAAGGAACAACTGACTACTTAGAGCTGCCTACGATAAAATACAAGAGAGACAAAAACTAAACAGGGTACTATTTTTGCAGAGGAGATACCAAAATGCCAGGACCTGTTGGGTTCAAAAATAAAACTATTGCGTCCTCAGACTCATCCAGCAAAAGACTCATAAGGTAAGAATGGCTTTAGCACAAAAATAAAATACAGGGTACAGCCAATAAAGCATGGCCTTATAGTAAAGCTCTTGAGGGTATAAAGGTGTGCCATTTATGAAGACCTCACAGTGATCTGAATGAGTATCTCCAGTGATCTGAATGAGAGTCTTAAGATGGTGCTTTGTAGACTCTGTCAGCTAAGCATTAAGGCTTTTAAGAATCTTAAGTGTATAGTCTTGCAGCAGCCTCACAGGCAGCCTTAAGTAGAGAAGAATTTGGTTCATAAAGAGGCACAGCTGTGGTTTTTATAGAAGTGTTGATTACAAATGTATATAAAAGACCCCACAAAGTTTTTAAAGGAATTGTCCTGGCTTAGACTAAAACGGACAGAGACAGCACAAAATGAAATGAGGCCTTGGGATGTCCAAAGTCCTACTGAAAGAAACAGGTTGAGAACACTGAGAAAGCTACTCAGAGGTCCGCATGGGCTATTTCTCATGGTAAAGGAAGGATGGTTCAAAGGGCAGAACCATAACCCAGGAAGAGACAAAACTAAGTCCTACTCAAAGTGCACTTTTTGACCAGGGAGAAAGAACAAGTAGGTTGCCAGGGTATCCGCAGATCAGTGACAACTACTCTCCCCCGCCCCTTTTTGAATGGCAGTATGTACTGCCTCCTATTTCTCTATCATCATTTTATTAATGTTGGGGTGGGGTTGACCCAGACACAATTGTCCCTTTAATTCACAGATCTTAAGATGAGCAGAACTGCATTTGGTAATCTGTACTTTGCACCCGAAGACCCTCATCTATACCTAGACCTGATTCAGATGACATATTATTAGATTTTGAGCCAATGCAGTGATTGGATGAGATGTGCAATCATTTGCTTAGCCAACAGTAGAACACATTTGAAGAGCAGAATTGGACCTCCACCAGTTTTTTGGAGCTGAAAAGACCACAGACTGTCAACTGGAAACCCCACAGGGCCATGCCCTAGAAACAGGGATGAATAAGAGGCAGACTCTGTCTTATCAAAATGGAAGCCCAGCCCTAACTCAGCTCCATCTTTGAATGGATTAATTAGGCTTCAATCTTGACAGAGGGTAAATGTTCTAGTAGGAGATGACATCATCTAAAGCCTCTGAAGTTATTTTTATATACAGTATTTAGCATATAATAAAAAATTACCAAATATGGGAAAAGGCAAGACCATATAACTGAAAACCAAGAGAAAAAACAGGCAAAGTTTCTGAATTCTTTTTGTTTTGTTTTGTTTTGTTTGCATGGAAAGGCCAGTTTCTTCAGACAAAGGTATCTGGGAGTTCAAAGTCCTCTGCCTCATCCGTGTCTGCCAAATATTCTTATTCCAAAATTCAAGGACCCACTCTTTCCCAGAAGTGCCCTTACCTTTGCATAAGAGACCACTGGGGTTGTGAATTTAAATGGCTTTACAATTCTGCAGCCCATACAATCAGGCCTTGGGCCTAATCATCAGCCATGTGCGTCTTACATCTATAAAGATAAGAGATTCCTATCAGGCTACCACAGAGGCTTTCTGTTTATTCTCCATACACTCAATGACCAACCTTGAGAGTTCAGGGTGCCAGGGGCTATATTGATTTTCTGGAAGACAGCCTATCCAAAACAGCAGCTGTGATGGTCATCACCACCTGCTATAGTCTCGGATAATCTTCAGTGATTCTTCAGGCCCTCTGGCCGCCCATGGCTTCACACTGGCAGATCCCTACTGGAAGGTATGTAGCCCAGGTGACAAAGTCCACAGAGCTTAGCCTCCAGGGACACAGAACAAGAAAAGAAGGAATGGAGATGAGACAGGTGAGGCAGACAGAGAATAACCAGCTCATGCCAGTAACCTTTTCTCAGGAAGTTGCTGAAGAAAGTGCTTCCCCAAAGGAGAGGGATAAGGAAAGAAGAGGAAGGCATGGGATCAGGGAAGAAGAGAACCAACATAGCAGAGACATGAGGGGAGTAGCCAGAATGATGAGGAAAACAAGTGCTGAGACATCAGTTGGCAAGAATCCTTGCAGCAAGTTAGTTCTGGAACAAGGGGACCAAATTTTCAAAAATTACTTAGAGATTACCTGAATACTCAGAATATGCTGTAAGGAGTTTTGCAGTTTTGAGAAAAAGTTTGAGGATGAATTAGTGATAGGAACTAAGTAAGTTAGTGATATAAAACTGAGTAAATGAAAATTTTAGGTAATTACTAGTTACAGGAAAGAAAAAAACACAAGAAAGGAAACATAATCCTAGTAGTTACATGGATCACCTCTGAACAGTACCTGGAGTTCAAATGAGAGAAACACTTAAGACTTTCTCATCTACAGACTTTATTACAAGAAGGTATTTTACATAATTGCTCTGGATGGAGGTGCCAAGCTACCTGGGAGTCACACCAGTAAGGGACACCATGGACCCCTGGGTCAGGGACGGTGGAGGGGGACCATGGACCACATTTTGAGAATCAACAGTTCATCATTTAGCATTCTGTGCCAGATAGGACACTTCCTCCTTTCTTCTCCTTTCCCAGGGAGTTCCACATTTAGTCTAATTCTTATCTTTGTATTGTTCATGCTCTAGAAACTTTTATGGACAACAGGTGCACTTACTGAAATCCAAGAATGCATTTTATTTAGGAAATATAGAAATTATTTCAATCTTTTTGAGGCACAACCCAGTATTTCTCTTTAGTTCAAAATTCTTATTAATATTACTAAAATAAAGTTAATGAAAATACTTGGCTATTTTATTACAAAAGTAGGAAAATAATAAAATGTACAATGGAGCTGAATAAAAAAAGTTTTAAAAATTAACTTACTCGTATGAAATCCATAAGTGTGTTATAAATGAAGGCTCCTCTGGGAAGAAAAAAGCAGCTCCCAGGACTCAGATCGTGGAAGAAGAATAGTTCTTGTTCCTAGATTAAAACAATAACTGCATCTCAAATCTCACTGCCATTGATCAATATTTACTGTATGCACATGACATTGAAGGAATGAGACTTATACTCAGTTATGACTTCCATCTTCTAACAACTAAAGCCCCTCAATACTTACCTCTAACTAGAATTACTACCACATGCAAAATTACAATTCATATTTATGGTTACTTAGCTCTTCATTCACCTTTTATTCACTGCTAATTTCTGACGTGGCATCTTGGAATGTGGATCTCATGGGGAGAGAACATGGCCAAAGATCAGAAAAGTTCACTCCAGGGGGAAGGCTCCATGTGGCGGTGGCCATCATCATGGCTGTCACTACTGAATGCCTGCCCCATGCTGCTGCCACCATACAGCATCTGCCCTCCCCATCAGCCCTACAAGGCCACCGAGCAAGAGATGAGCACGTGCAGTTCCATAAGTGAGCACATGGCCCGCCATATAACATAGCCCATAAGTGGCCAAACTGACACTCAAGCCCAGGTCCACACACTCTTAAATCTCATTCTGTCTCTCTGCTCTGTTCCCCCAAAACAAAGTATGTTGTTAAGTACATACAATTTTTTACAACATTATTTTTACATCATGGTATGAGTGACAGAAAGCTGTAATTTTAAAATCTAATAAAAGACACAGGAAGGAAGCGATGAGGAGACATTTGGAGTATTAACATGAGGTTGCAATAGCAAACTCTGAGTGCCAGCAAAACAGAAGATAGGACAAGGGAAGAAGAGATCCCATTTTCCAAACAATTAAATCATAGGCCAACAAAGAATGTCCTCATCCTGCTAGTGATTAGGACGCAGGCGTACCTTTCCGATTTTCCTGTGATCACGGTTCCTGGCTTCCTCTTGGAACTTTTCCCAGGTTTTCATCATCTTGTTATCAGGAAAGGATATCCCATAGATCCTCTGCAGTGTTTCCATTTCGGGGTTGCCCTCCCAGTATGTTGAGGAATTCTAAGCAGCAAACAAAAGTTAGGTAAACATACCAACATTTGGTTATAAATAAAACCGCTCTTAAATCTGTGCACAATTTTCCACTACGCCATCCACATAGCTTACGATGACTTTTTGTAGCACCAGGAAGACTCTTAAATTGATTCTAATTAAACCTCCCCAGCCCAAATTCATCAGAAAATTATGTAGAGTCTGCCATGGATTCTAGGAATGAATAGTGAGAAGGAAAGGGAAGGTGGGCGGGGCCAATAGTAATTGAACCACAGAGGAGAGGAACAGCATACAGTACAGAGACATGAAGATCCCAGCCAAATGTTCTTGCTCACACTAGGGTGATTCAAGGAAGTCATCAAGTGCAGAACAGTATCTTAAAATATATGAGAAAGAAAGGCACTGTACCATGCATAGTAATGTTAAATAATAAACAATTAAAAGCTACATGTAAGGTCCTAATTTTCAAAAACTACAGTATTTTTAGAAGCTTCTGTAAAAATTGGGGTGCCTGGGTTACTCAGTTGATTTAGCATCCGACTTCGGTTCAGGTCATCTCATGGTTTGTAGGTTTGAGCTCCTCGTTGGGCTCTGTGCTGACAGCTCGGAACCTGGAGCCTGCTTGGGATTCTGTGTTTCCCGCTCTCTCTTTCCCCTCCCCAATTTGTGTGTTTACTCTCTCTCTCTCTCTCTTTCCCTCTCTCTCAAAAATAAATAAATAAACATTAAAAAAAGAAGCTTCTGTAAAAATCAAATAATGAGGTATTTTAAAATACTGTGATACTCAGATTATAAAAGATATGATTGAAAATTCCTCATTATCTGGTTTATCTTAAGTTTGCTGTATTAAAAAAAATAAATGCTTACCTTGAAAATTTTTATGGCTTTAATTTTTCCAGTGTGTCTTACATGGGGCCCTTTGCAAAGGTCAATTAGTGGACCACACCTATAATGAAATATTTCAGACATGCCCAGACACAGTTATAGCTTTTTGGACCGTTCATTACAAATCATGTTTTCATATGTTTTAAGTGAAGGATCTTACTTATTCGTACATCTTGAGGCAATTTTTAACTTGGGGGGCAATTTAAAATAATTTAATACTTAATTTAGGATGAAGAAAGAGGCAATTTATCTGGCCTCAGATCCCAGTCTTGCCTCCTTTGCTCAAATTCAAAAGGTTACAGAATCTTCTGACAGAAACCACGCAGTCACCCACCACTTTTCAATGTCATGTCCCAAGGCTATTGAAAACCTTCCACTGTCATAAAATCAAAAAGCCATTTCCCTGTTCTACACTGATTTGCAAAGCCAAAATTATCTGCAACTTATACAAAATGTGCAAACTTGATACTTTAAAAATAAACTTCACCAAACCTATAGAATGTACACCAACAAGAGCGAACCATAATGTAAACTCTGGACTCTATGTGATTATGATGGTCAGTGCAGGTCCATCAACTGTCACTAACGAGCCACTCCACGGGGGGCATTGATAGTGGCAGAAGCTGTGCACGAGTGGGGGAGAGGGTATGTGCGAAATCTCTGTACCTTCTCAATTTTGCTGTGGACTGAAATCTGCCCTGAGAAATAAGGTCTGTTCAATAAATAAATAAATAAATAATAAATAAATAAATAATAAATAAATAAATAAATTTCAAGGGTCTTTTGTGTATTTGTTTTTAGGTCCTCTGGTGTTATGACAAAAGCCTTAACTGTCTTTTGGTTTACTAAAACGGAACACTGACTTCAGTGCAACTCTCAGGCACAAGTTTAGGTCAGAGATGACACCATTATTAAAACACATAGTGTGGGGTGCCTGGGCGGCTCAGTCGGTGAAGCTTCTGACATCCAACTCTTGGTTTTGGCTCAGGTCATGATCTCACAGTACCTGAGTCCTGGGTCAGGTTCTGTGCTAACAGTGCAGAGCCTGCTGGGATTCTCTCTCTCTCTCTCTGTCTCTCTCTCTCTCTCTCTGCCTGCCCCTCCCCTCTCAAAATAAATAAAATTAAATAAAAAAACCACATGGTGCGGTTGCTGGGGATTCACTTACACCTCTAACCAAGAAGGACCCCCAAACCTTAATAAGCACAGACTTTTTTCAAGCACAGAGACACTTAAAAAATTAAAATACTAATGACACTGGTCAGAGGGAAGGTACTTAACATCAACTAATTTAAGGAAAATTTAGTAAAGAAAGTTCTTCCTTAACTATTCCAACCAATTTTAAATACTTTTAAAGTTCACTGGTTAAAGAGTTAAAAATTACGATGAATACAGAAAGAGGCTGGTTTATTCACCAAAGTGGATAAATATGCTTTAAATATGAAAATGTCATTTATTTGAATGGCCAGGCTTTATTGTTCTCTGTCCAAGATGGGAGTGGTAAATCAAAGCTCACAGGTGTGGAAGGAACGCCTAATTAGCATGGAAGACTTCAATACGCTCATCTTAAAATAACCCTGTAGAAGAAAATACAATTCATTTTCTAAAAATTAAATTGACAGAGTAAGAAGTGTCAATATTGACCTAAGAAAGGTTCAAAAAATAGCCACAAGAGCTCAAGTATTAGGAGCCTGAATGTTAAAACTTTGCATGTCTTTTCTATCTCTTCATGTATTAAACTTCAAAATGCATATAGTAACATTTATTTGAATTATAAGTAATAACCAATAAAACCTTATCAGGTCACTGGAGAATAGCAAAGATGAGGCAAGCATGGTATCCCACTTCAATGTCAAATGGCAACGAGTTCATATTATAATGTAAGAAATGCACTGAGCACATCTTTGCTTAAAGGGGAGATGACTTCCCTTACAGTACAATGAAACTACAGACCTGTAACTATGTGACCATGGAAAGTAAATGCTTTGTGGAGGGTTTTTCTGATACCAGATCTCCTAAGATTGGACCATGAAGGTCATAGCATCAGCCAGACATCCAGAACACACAGAAATGGGGAACAGCAATTACCTACAAGGCAGCTTTAAAACCACACGAATAAAATAGGGGCTCCAGATGTTAAACAAACAGAACTGAGTTGTGGTGATATTGATTTCACTTGCCTCTTCCTATCACTTGATTTGCCTTCGGTTCCTAACACTGTCTTTGTGTTTTATCATGAACATCCTGCTAACGCACGAAAGCTAACACCTTTGGACTCCAGGAAACAGGGAGTATATATAGTAGGAGGCAGGAAATCACTGCATGAGGGGATGGTCCCTAACAGCTCCCACTGCCACATTAATAAGAATGTGAGGATGAAACAAAATTCCATTCCTAAATACAGCTCCCCTTGAAATGTAAAGCACTGGGCAAACACAATCTCACCCACATGGGGAAAGATGCTGTTACAGCTAACATCTGGAAAATGAAATTCGGGTTTCAGCAGCAGACTGATAAACACAAATGAAGACATAATAATTTCCTTTTGCTGATAACATTTTGGAGTCTCTAGCTAACATAGTATACCAACTATGCAAATTGACAAATAGACCACCCACCCAAGGACCAACTGCTTCTACTGCTAATGCCTTAAAGTTTACCACTGAGCACCACTTAAAATTTACACACACTTTGGGGCGCCTGGGTGGCTCAGTCAGTTAACATCAGGTCATGATCTCATGGTTCCTGAGTTTGAGCCCCGCATCAGTCTCTGTGCTGACAGCTCAGAGCTTGGACCCTGCTTCAGATTCTGTGTCCCCCTCTCTTTCTGCCCCTCCTATGCTTGCACTTTGTCTCTCTCTCTCTCAAAAATAAATAAACATTTTTAAAAATTCAAAATAAATACATAAATAAATAAATAAATAAATAAATAAATAAATAAATAAATAAATACTATCTACACACACTTTACCTGTAAACTGTCGTAGTTGGAGTGTTAACCTTCTCATTCAGGATGCGGCATTTAAATTTATTGTACTATAAAGAAAAACATATTTACATATTATTATGTTATTACGTAAAATGCTTAAGTAGGAAAAAAATTTTTTTTTAGGAAAAAAACTTATTTTTTTTCAACAAACACTGAATGGGTGTCTACTATGTTCTAGTGCTGAGACCCCAGGAATACCAAGAGCTCATAGCTTAGAGCTGTACTGTCCAAAACAGGAGCCACAAGCCCGTGTGGCTATTGAACACTTGCAATGGAACCAGTCTGAAATGAGATGTGTGTAAGTGCAAAACACATTGGATTTCAGAGACGTGCTGTGAAAGAATGTACAATAGTTTAGTAACTATTTTTATGTTGGTTACATGATACAGTGATATTTTTGATATAATGGGTTAAATACAATATTATAAAAATTAATTTTGCCATTCTTTTACTTGTAAAATGTGGCCACCAGTAAAAGATTATATCCGTGGCTCAGATTTGTGAATCACATTATATTTTTATTGAACAGCACTGTTCTAGAAGATTCCAATTTTTTTCATCTCTTTTTTAGAGTGTACTTTTTAAAGTTTTTATTTAAATTCCAGTTAGTTAATATACAGTGTAATACTAATTTCAGGTGTACAATATAGTGTAATTCATGACTTCCATATATCAGGTACTCATCACAAGTGCCCTTCTTAATCCCCATCACCTATTTAACCCATCCCCACCCCCATCTACCTCTGGTAATCATCAGCTTGTTCTCTACAGTTAAGAGTTTGTTTCTTGGGGCACCTGGGTGGCTCAGTTGGTTGAGCGTCCAACTTTGGCTCAGGTCATGATCTCGCAGTCCATGAGTTCAAGCCCTGTGTTGGGCCCTGTGCTGACAGCTCAGAGCCTGGAGTCTGCTTCAGATTCTGTGTCTCCCCTCTCTCTCTGCCCCTCCCCCACTCATGCTCTGTCTCTCTCACTCTCAAAAATGAATAAATGTTAAAAAATTTTTTTTGAAGAGTTTGTCTCTTGGTTTGTCTTGCTCCTTCTTCCCCCCTCCCTTTTGCTCCTTTGTTTTGTTTCTTAAATTCTACATATGAGTGAAATCATATGGTATTTGTCTTTCTCTGACTTATTTCTCTTAGCTTAGTACTCTCTAGCTCCATCCACGTCTTCAATGGCAAGATTTCATTATTTTTTATGGCTGGATAATATTCCATTGTGTGTGTGTGTGTGTGTGTGTGTGTGTGTGTATACATATATAAATATACCACCTTTTCTTTATTCATTCATCAATGGACACTTGGGCTGTTTCCATAATTTGGCTATGGTAGATAATGTTGCTACAAACATCGGAGTGTAGGTATCCCTTTGAATTAGTATTTTTGTATTCTTTGGGTAAATACCTAGTAATGCGATTGCTGGATCATACAGTAATTCTATTTTTAATTTTTTGAGGAACCTCCATATTGTCCTTCAGAGAGGCTGCACCAGTTTGCATTCCTACCAACAGTGCAAGAGGGTTCCTCTTTCTCCACCAACACCTATTGTTTCTTGTGCTGTTGATTTTATCCATTCTGACAGGTGAGAGGTGGTATCTCATGGTGGTTTTGACTTGCATTTCCCTGATGATAAATGATGTTGTGCCTCTTTTCATCTGTCTGTTGGTCATCAGTATGTCTTCTTTGGGAAAAATGTCATGTCTTCTGCCCATTTTTTAATTGGATTATTCATTTTTGGGGTGTTGAATTTTATAAGTTCTTCATATATTTTAGATACTAACCCTTTATTGGATATGTCATTTGCAAATATCTTCTCCCATTCCATAGGATGCTTTTTAGTTTTACTGATTGCTTCCTTTGCTGTGCAAAAGCTTTTTATTTTGATAGAATCCCTATAGTTTATTTTTGCCCTTATTTCTCTTGCCTCAGGAGACATCTCTAGAAAGAAGTTGCTACCGCCAATGTCAAAGAAGATATTGCCTGTGTTTTCTAGATTTTATTGGTTTCGGGTCTCACATTTAGGTTAGAAGATTGCAATTTGAACTACATGAAATAAATAAAATTCTGAGGAAACAGCTGCATTTTTAATTTACATAAACAAAAACTAAGTTTACAATAAATGATCATATTGTTACATTAAAAACTCAGAAGACACTTTTCTTTCCTGCTTTCATCACTATTGCCTTGGAGACAGGTACTTTATATTAAATAACTACTTGAGGAAGGTAGTTGTTGGGAGAAAAAAATAGATATGTATGATTGAACTGTCTCATACTTTTATGTTCAAACAAAATTATTTTTCTTCACAAACTTTGAGGTGTTTTTTTTTTATTGAGTTTAATTCTTTTTTTTTTTTTTTTTAAGAGGGAGTGTATCTGAATTTTAATGCTTTACTTTCCGTGTTCTGTAGTTTCTACCACTGACCTAAGGAACAAAACTGCTTGAACAGCTTGTTTCTCTACCAAAGCAGATGGCAGTTTGACCTCTCAGAGAATATGCAAACCAGAAGAAACGTCACATTTTTCTTCCCTGGGCCTTTTGAGAAACTAGACCAAAATGTTAAGTTATTCAAGGTTCTTATTGAGCAGTGGCGCTTTACTGTCTAGAGAAGCTAATGAAACTCCCCCACCCCACCCCCCCGCAATGGCACTGCACAGGTGTGGACTCGGGGCACACTAAACTAGGAATCGAGAACCTTGAGCAGCAGTTCAGAGTTTTATCCACCTCAATTTTTCCTGCTTTTTGCCCACTATTATGGCCAATGTGGGCGGGTGGGAAGGGGGCTATTCCTGACAACTTATGCTTTCCAAGATCCTCTTAAAGAGAGTTCTCTAGTTGAGTGGAAACTCTTCTACAAAAAGTTGGCCGGTTCTGTGAACCTGGAAAAGAATTTCTCTCTGAATGCTTATGTTGCAAGTTCCTCATAGGGAAAGAGCCTTAGAATAACATGAAGTTCTATTTTATCGGCAACTTAGAATGCAAAGTATTTTATTTTTAAACTTCTAAATTTGAAAACAAAACAGCCTAGGTTAAATAATGGTTTTTCCAAAGCTGAATGTGCTCACATGGAGATCCATTTTTCTGCTTGCAGCACAAAACAACTTCCTACAACTCCTAGGCAGGAACACTACTGATTTTGATGGTCTGTGATTGGATGAATGGATCAATCTCAGTTGGTTATGTCCTTTTTTTTCCTTGGTAAGGGCTTAAAAAAATTCTAGAACAGATGCATTTTTCTAGTCTTACACAGACACTTTGATTCCAAATGTCTCCTGAGAGGCATATACCATATGCAGGAACCCATCTTCGTCCTTCTCACGTTCATACACTTCAGAAATCGGAGTGGACACACTCACCATGCTGTGTCCATTGACTAACAGGAAGAACTCCTGATTAGCGTTGAGCTGTAAGCGCCTCCTAATGATCTTGATGAGCTCACTCATGTTGACGTGATCAGGTACAAGGAACTTGGTTTTGTCCAGTACAGGAAGTTGCTTCTCACCCTTGTATCGTTCTGTGATCACTGGGATTTTCGTAGGATGCTGCTCGTGGATAAGTCGGACATCTACTCTTTGTTCAAAGGTGCGGCGCTGCTTGAAGGTCTTCCCCGACAGCATGGTGTGGGAGGCAAGGCGGAGGGTCCGGCTGTTCCAGACGGCAGTGGCAGAGACTCCGACCGTGGCGACAGCAACTTCCCTTGTCTGATTGAGTTTAATTCTTAAGAGGAGATGCAAAAAGGCAACCCACGAAGAGGAGAAAATAACTGCAAATCACATATCCAATAAAGGATTAATATCCAGAGTATGTAAAGAATTCCTACAACTCAGCACCAAAAAACAAACAACCCATTTAAAAAATGGGCAAAGGACTGGGATAGACTTTTCTTCCAATCGGATATACAAATGGCCAATAAGTATATGGAAAGATGCTTAATATCACTAGTCATTAGAGAAATGCAAAGCAAAAGCACAATGAGATGCCATCTCACACCCATTAGGATGACTATTACCAAGAAAACAGAAAACTGCAAGTGTTGACAAGGATATGGAGCAGCTGGAATGCTCGGGCACTGCTGATGGGAATGTAAAATGCTAACAGCTGCTGTGGCAAACAGTATGGCAGTTGACAAAACTGAGAATTTCCATATAATCCAGCAATGCAACTTCTGGAGATACACCCAAAAGAATTAGAAGCAGGGACTCGATCAGATATTTGTACACCCACATTCACAGCAACACTTTTCACAATTGTCAAAAGGTGGAAACAACTCAAGTGTCCGTCCACAGATGAATGAATAAACAAAATGCAGTCTATACACACCATGAAGTATTATTCAGCCTTAAGAAGGAAGGAAATTCTGACACCTGCTACAAGATGGACAAACCTTGAGCACATTACACTGGTAAAATAAAGGAGGTCACGAAGGACAAGTATTGTATTATTCCACTTATATGGTTCTTAGAGTCATCAAATTCATAGAGACAGAAAAAGGGGAAGTGGGAACAGGGAATTAGTGTTTACTAGGTGTGGGGTTCCAGTTGGAGAAGATGAAAAAGCTCTGGAGATGGATGGTGGTGATGCTTGCCCAATATGAATGCGCCAAATGCTACAGAACTATACACTTAAAAATGATTGACGTAATAGGAACTTGGTCAGTTAAGCGTCCGACTCTTGGTTTTGGCTCAGGTCATGATCCCATGGTTCGGGAATTTGAGCCCTGTGTCGGGCTCTGAGCTGACAGCATGGAGTCTGCTTAGGATTCCATCTCTTTCTCTCTCAAAATAAATATATAAACTTAAAAAAAAATGGTCAGCATAAAATTTTTTTTTTCCCTTTTGGGTATTTTACCACACACACACACAAAAAGAGTAGCTGCAACTTTACCAAGCCCAAATCTATCTTTTTATTTCAAGCTCACAAAATTAACAATATTGTGTGTTCAAATTATGTGCTTTCTCTGATATGATTTAAAACATAAATTTAAGTATTCTTTTTTTTTTAATGTTTTTATTTATTTTTGAGACAGAGAGAGACAGATCATGAGCGGGGGAGGGGCAGAGAGAGCGGGAGACACAGAATCCGAAGCAGGCTCTAGGCTCTGAGCTGTGAGCACAGAGCCTAACGCGGGGCTCGAACTCATGGACTGTGAGATCATGATCTGAGCTGACGTCGGACGCTTAACCAACTGAGCCCCCCAGGCGCCCCTAAATTTAAGCATTCTTAAATTTATTTATGCTTACGTACATTGGTCAAAACAGTATAAAGAAAAAACAGAAGTATTGTTGAATTTAGTAGTCAGGATATTAACAATACTCAGAATGAATCAGATTTATAAACACATATATGAAAACTATTCCCCTGGTCATTTACCTACATATATTCAGGAAACATTAAATATAATAATAATTAAAAATAATTCCGGAACATTAAAATGTTCAGGAAATGGGGAACCTGGGTGGCTCAGTTGGTTAAGCATCTGACTTCTGCTCAGGTCATGATCTTGCAGTTCACGAGTTCGAGCCCCATGTTGGGCTATGTGTTGACAGCTCAGAGCCTGGAGCCTGCTTCAGATTCTCTGTGTCCCTTTCTCTCTGCGCCTCCCTGCTCACACTCTGCCTCTGCTCTCTCTATCTCAAAGGTAAATAAACATTTAAAAAAATTTTTTTTAATGTTCTGGAAAAAGTAGGGAAATATCACATTGAGCGACTAGTGACAACCTCACAACAGGTT
This sequence comes from Acinonyx jubatus, assembly GCF_027475565.1. Lineage (NCBI taxonomy): Eukaryota > Metazoa > Chordata > Mammalia > Carnivora > Felidae > Acinonyx > Acinonyx jubatus. The sequence goes on from NC_069386.1 coordinate 19,659,995, forward strand.
GCCAACCTGGAACAATGTGGCAAGCAACATCCAATTATTTGTTTAAAAAAAAAAAAAAAGCTGTCTATGTTGATTAATTGTTTTTACTATTCCTGGCAAAAGGTTTTCTTATTCCAAAGAGTTTCCTGAAATTACCTCAAACATTTCGAGGAGCACTTCCTTGCTGACTTCCAGTCTTTCAAAGGGTTGCTTTTCTTTTATGATAGTCTTACATATGTTCTCCAGGGCTGACAGTTCTGTGCTGGACACGGCTCTAAAAAGAAGAGTAAGTGATAGTCAACACAGATTTCTCAGACATCACGCATGTATGTTCCTTTTTGTGGACGCTCGTCATTAACTGAGGAATTTGTGCCTTATTGCACCGGACTTCAGAAAGTCATACATTCATATGCAGGGCCGATAATCTTACTTCTCAAGGAGGAAAACGGAGGCACCAACAGATGAAGTGATTTGCCTACAAATCTTCTCTGCGATGAAGTGTGCAATTTGAAAACCCTGTTAAAATACTCGCTGGTTAGAGTGTAAGCTCCTTTGAGGCCTGTTCTTCTGTGTGGTCTACCTTACACATCACACATCTACATTTTTTGTTCAAAAGAGCTATAGTAGGGGTGCCTAGGTGGTTCAGTCGGTTAAGCATCTGATTCCTGGTTTCGGCTCAGGTCATGATCTCATGGTTTGTGGGTTCAAGCCCCATGTCGGGTCTGCACTGATAGTGTGGAGCCTGCTTGGGGTTCTGTCTCTCTCTTTCTCTCTGTCTGCCCCTCCCTGCTTGCTTGCTCTCTCAAAATAAATAAATAAACTTAAAAAAAAAAAAAGGCTGTGGTAAGTGCTCACACGTCCCGGCCCTCGCTGACTGTTGAACCTAGGATGGGAGAAAGATCTGTGAGTGTGAACTGCCGAGTCCAGTCTGGCACTCACAAGGAATGGCCCACTGTGAGCCATCAGCTGACCTCTTTCAGCCACTCCCTGGTTTGCCCTCATTCCCCTCCATGCACACAGCCTTCCTTACCTTTCCTCAAACAAGCCAGGCATAGGCCCACACCAGGGAGGTCCCAGAGGCCTAGAATGTTTCCCCCAAATGTCCCAAAATACACCCCCACACACAACTGCCTCAGAACTTGCTCCCTCCATCCTGGTCCCCACTTCAACATCACTTCCCCCGTTCATGACCACTGTCATGGCACACACCTCCCCACAGCTGGTTTATTTTCCCTCACACCACTCATCACCACCTGACAGCAGAGGGCTGTTTGCTTTTGTCTAAGCCAGCTAGACTGTTAGCTCCATGGGGACAGACTGATCTGCTCACTTATGAATCACCAGCACCAAGCACAGAGCACATAAGAAGCAGTCAAAAACTCTTGTTGAATGACTCTCTGGGTGGTGGTGGTAACAGGAGATAAAGCTGGACAAGCCTGTACGTAGGAGCTACAGAGTCGGATGCTCAGTTAGGGAGACCATTTAAGCAGTCGGGGTGGGGGGAAGGGACAGGTAAGGACAGAATGTACCATACTCATCCAGCAAGAGATGCTATGGGTCTAAACTGAAGCAGAAGTAACAGAGGAGGAAGGGAGGAAGGGAGGACCAGAGAAACTATTGAGGGGATAGAACAGGAAGACCCGGATGGAATGACTGGATAGTGTGGGGTGACAGTGAGGAACAGGAATTGGAAGGACCCTCAGGGTTCAGTTTTAGCAGCTGGTCCTTAAGGACTATGGGGAGTACAGGGAAGGAGGTGGGCTGGGGCTGGGCACAGAACTCTCGAATGTGAGGCCTCTGTGCACCACTCTGCCTGGTATTTATCTGTGTGAGATGTCTGGCTGAGGCAGATAGCGCCCTCGGTTATCATGGAGCAGAACTGCACCCACTGCTCTCTAAGGATTAAATCTGTGATTCTGGTCTTAATTTACTACTATGATGTAGCAAGTCCCGGATTAGATAGATACTCTATCGCTTCCTTCTGAGGAAAAGAAAGTTGGAGACGTTGCTCTGGAATCTTAACTCATAAAAAATTAATTTTCAAACATAGCCAATCTACAGCCATGTTATATAACACACACATTCAGTAAAATAATACATAACCATCATAAAACAACGGACTGTAAACACATGCCTCCGGAAGTGAATATGCAGTGGTATTACCTGTCTTCAATGAACATGTCATAATAAAATCCATTTTCAATGGGTGGACCATAGCACAAGTGGCCCCCATAGTAAAGCTCCATGGCTTCCCCAAGAATATGAGCACTGGAGTGCCAGTACACCTGCAGGGCATGAAACACAGAGGGCAGAGGCAATCAAAATCATGTCATGGAAAATTATTAGTCCAGTAACATAAGTAAGCAAGTGCATACACCTTAAGGGGATAAACATCAAGACACAGAGTAACACTGGGGTGCCTGGGTGGCTCAGTTGGTTACGTGTCCAACCTCAGCTCAAGTCATGATCTTGTAGTTCGTGAGTTTGAGTCCCGCATCGGGCTCTGTGCTGATAGCTCGGAGCCTGGAGCCTGCTTCAGATTCTGTGTCTCCCTCTCTCTCTGCCCCTCTCCTGCTCGTTCTCTCTCTCTCTCTCTCTCTCTCTCTCTCTCTCTCTCTCTCTCTCTCTCTCAAAAATAAATAAACATTACAAAGAAAAAGACATCAATTTGAAAAGAAAATCTTCAATGCCCACTGAGAAGAGAACATTTTCTGAGTGCTTTGCAATTATACCAGAGCCATATGCTTGGTTCTAGCGTGAAACTGCTGCTCTGAGCTGCTCCTACACCATTTCCTTCTGCACATCTTAACTTGCAGAGAAGATGTGACAGCCTCAACCATGGCTTGGACCGCTGAGGGGGAAGCAGCAGCATGCAAGCCCAATTCAGCCCAGAGTGGAGGGAAGCCAGGCGTGACAGACACTGATTTCCTTTCTTTTTCTCCAGAGGCAGCAGCTAAGCTGAACGCAGAGGGCCGAAGTAGTTTTCTGTCTCCACAGCAGTCTCCACATGCTTTTGACAGAATGACTGTTTTGGGGGAGAAAAGTATAGCCTGGGAATGCCTGCTGGTTGCCTGAGACCCCCGGGCAGGAGGACACACATGAGTAAATTCATAGTCCAAGGGCTGGTCATCACATCTACAAGTTCAGAAAGTTTGGTTTTGAATTCCTAAGGAATCAAAGGTTTATGGTTAAACTAAAACTAACTGAAGTCACTAGATACATAGAGGTACCAGAAAAGCAAGACAATGGAGTCCCCTGGCAGCCCTTTCTTTCCCTTATTAAATAAAAAAACCTTACAATTAGAAAGCTGTTTGACAAATAAGTCAAAGCACAGGGAGTCCTCTGAGCAGGCTATGTGCAATCCCAACCCATAGCATTAAGCAGGGATATGATCCACAAACTGCCCCAGAGCCTCCGTCCTTGGCACAGACCTTTGCTTTGGATGGCGCCAGGGGGGTAGGCTAACTGCCAACAGGAACCCAAGTGTCTTCTTTGGCGCGCTGTCTGCACCTAGATGTTTGTTGAGCTAAACACTGTGTTGGGTGCGGAGGATACAACAGTGAAAGAAACGAGTCACTGGCCTCATGCAGTTTACCGCCCATTGTGAGGGAGACAGGCAGAAACAAACCAGTAAGTGCGTAATCACGAGAGAAGAAGAGGATGTAAAAGGAGATGAACAGAGCACTGTAATGATAAATAACAGAGAAGGCTCTGCATTCACAGGGAGTCAGGAAGGCCTGTGTGGCTAACACGTAAGGGATAAAGTAACTTGAGACAAGTTGCAGAGGTAAGAAAGGGCCAGTAACCCTGCGGGCCTTCTGGGGGAATCTGGGTTTTATTCCAAATGCAATGAGATGCACTGAAGGGTTTTAGGCAGAAAAGAAATTATTCAATTTACATTTTAAAACATCGTTTGGTAGCAGGAATGGATTTCATGGGAATGGAACAGCAGGTGGACATTTTCTTGGGCAGTACTATAATAACACCATTGTTGAATCTCGGTAATGGCAGCAGAAGTGGACAGAGTCCAGATATGTTAGGACAGTAATGGCTTACCAATTAGAGACTTGGAGTTGAGGGAACAGGTAGCAATCACATACAATCTCCAAGATTCTAGGTTGAGTAACTGGGTATGTGGTGGAGTTGTGCCCTGAGATGGGCAAACAGGGAAGGAGTAAGTTCTGGGGCTAGAATCAAGAGTTGTCACCGTGGACATACTACAGATTCCTGTATGATATCTGGATGGGGATATTACATGGGTGGTAATGTACACAAGACTGAGGCCTGTCTAGCTACAGACAGAAGAACTGACAGCGGACAGTTAGCAGACAGGACAGCTTAGAACAGGAGCATAAAGACAGAGCGTACTATGACTGAGCACTGAGGAATTCTTCACTCTGGAGAAAGATGAAGAAAACGCCAGCAAAGAAGACTGAGAAAGATCCAATGGTGGGAATAAAGCCAGAAAAACACTGGTGCCGTAAAGAATCTTAAAAGAAGAGTGTGGTTAACTGTCATGACTGCTGAGATAATACACAGGATGCAGGGGGCAGCAGCCACTGAAATTGGGGGTGAAGCCTGACTCACGCCATGATGTACTGGAAGAGACCACTGAATGGACTACAAGCACAGAGCTAGCGGCTTCAGTTCCTACATAAATCTGCTTGTTTTGTTCACCTCTAAATAAAGTGCCCTACATTTGCTTAAGCCTGAGATCACCACAGCACATCACTGATTTCCCCCGGGGTTTCACCAAAGCTTTAAAGTAGAATATATATCTATGTATATTCTTTTACCAGATGTTAGGCTTACAAAAGGAAATATCATGAGATATATTTTAAACCAGCAAGCTGTGTCACTTTATAAAATTCCCCTTGTTTCTGTTGTGCATGTTTGTCAGCTTTATGTGGATATTCTTCCTGTCATTTTCTACATGAATTTATCTAGAAGGTGGAGAGTATTTCTTCTGTATGTTACATTATGCACTAAAATAGTCTTATAAATAAAATCACCTTTTAAAATAGAAAGGTGTCTTGAATGTTTCCATAGAGCAAAAAAAACCTTTAAAAAATCATTATCACTTTTTAAGTTTATTTATTTAAAGAGAGATTGTGTGTTGGGGGGGGGTAGGGGGTGGGGGGTGTGCATATGAGCAGGAGAAGGGCAGAAAGAGAGGGAGTGAGAATCCCAAGCAGACTCTGTGCTTTTGATGTGGAGCCCACCGTGGGGCTCGATCTCACAAACACTGAGATCATGACCTGAGCCGAAATCAAGAGTTGGACCCTTGACTGACTAAGTCACCCACCCAGGCACTCCAATTTATCATTGCTTTAGATCTGAGTTTTCAAAATTTGTTTTCCTATAGGGTTTCTTTTTCATGGATATGTATTAAATATTATAAATTAGTTTATGTTCAATATCTTAGTATATTCACAGTAACAGGAAAGTAAATTCCAGGAACAACAACAACAACAAAATATTTGTTACTAAGTTACATGAAAAGAAGCATCAAGAGCTTAGAAATGTTACTTAACTATTTTGATACTGGTTGCTTCATCTGTAAAACGGGGATTAAAACAGTACCTGTGTGCTAGGGTAACTTGGGACTCAAGGAGATAAAACATGTGCGCATAATGGGCCAGGCCAATGCTTGGCTCTGGTAAATGTTTATTACTATTATCATTTTCATCAACAACCACAGATATTTATGAAAGCCCTATAATCTGATGTCAGATACCATGTTACGAGCATGGCAAGCAAACACTGGTTAGGCACTCTAGAAAGATTTCCCATGATTGGGGCGCCTGGGTGGTGCAGTCGGTTAAGCGTCCGACTTCAGCCAGGTCACGATCTCGCGGTCCGTGAGTTCGAGCCCCGCGTCGGGCTCTGGGCTGATGGCTCAGAGCCTGGAGCCTGTTTCCGATTCTGTGTCTCCCTCTCTCTCTGCCCCTCCCCCGTTCATGCTCTGTCTCTCTCTGTCCCAAAAATAAATAAAAAACGTTAAAAAAAAATTTAAAAAAAAAAGAAAGATTTCCCATGATAAAGAATGTTTCTTTTTTTATGATGTTACTGAATGCCAGGAGGAAAGGACTCCAAAGATACCAACACCTCCATGAAACATTAAATTTGGTAGTCCTCCCATTCCCCGAACACCCCAATGCCTGACACATTGAAAAAGTTCAATAGCCAGCTATTATAAAAGAGTCATAGGAGCAACACCTGCAGACAAACCAAGAGCCAGCCAGTGTAGGCAAGCACAAGGCTTTCGGGTAGGATTTGGGCCTTTAGTTGAGGATCAAAACTAACTGCCCCACCAACTATCATGGCTGCTCTTGGTTCCAGCCCCTATTTGACTTTCTCCAGAAACTGACACTATCTGAAAACCTCTCATTGGTTGTTTTCTTGTTTAATACCTCCTCCTACTAGAGGTAAACTCTTTGAAACAGGAGTCTCCATGTTCTGTCCACTGCAGCCCTACAGGGTCTGGCACATGCGTCCAGCACTGTCGATGCTGGTCAGGTGACTAAGGGAATATATACAATTGTAAAGTCTAGGGATGACATCTGGGATGATGCTAGGCGACAGTTGTTAACAACTAGTAAGAAAAACTAAATAATACATATATGTTTTGTGTTTCTCCTAAAAATTGCTCTTTCTGAATCACTTTCAACATGATTTTATTAATATTGTATTATTTAGCTGCTTAATTGTTAAGCTTTGCATATTTTAAACAGGAAAGTAATTACAGTATGGTTCTTATAAGTTTGGGTTAACAAATCAAGAAATCAAGTGTCACGATTAATAGAACCTAAGCTAAGCTTAGGTTAGGTTTTAGGCAGATAATGGACACTGCCTGAAGAGAAATTGCAAAGCTAAGGTAACAATGTATATCAGAGACCTACATGAAATGTGGTATCTATTTTATAGAATATTACATTAATAAGTATTTAAAGGATATCTAAGGGGTGCCTGGGTGGCTCTTTGGCTCAGGTCATGATCTCGTGGTTCATGAGTTTGAGCCCCACATAGGGCTTTCTGCTGTCAGCACAGAGCCCGCTTTGTCCTCCTCTCTCTCTCTCTCTTTCTCTCTCAAAATAAATAAACTTAAAAAAATAAATAAAAAGATATCTAAGCTTTGATAACTTTTCCCAATTCTCCTGCACATATTATATTATAAAGTAGACCCATTTCTAAGAATCTATTAAAAATTCATGTTTAATGTACATTGATTTTATAATTAAAGCATTATAGCATAAGGACACAACTATCTTCAGAAATGATAAATAAGGGCTACTTTAAAAGCTGATATCTATTTGTATGTATTCATTCCACAAAAATTCACTAAATACTTACTAAACACCAATACAGAAATTTTAAGTTCTAGAAGGTTACAAAACTCATCATTCTTGACTTCAATGTGTGTCTTTGTACATAATATAGTTCACAATATCCAAAGTTTGGTTGATTCTTTTTAAATACTTACAGCTTGGGCTTCCTCATTATCAAACATAAGCAGCTCTAGAGTGGAATCCCCTTCCAATGGACGGTCCAAGTCCCATAATTCACCATTGACTTTGGCTACCACTGCGCTTTCAGCCAGTTCCTGACTGGTAAAAGAAGAGTCATGTGAGAGTTAACCTTATCACATGCTGCAATGATTTGTTAAAACAAAAGATTAAAACAATTTTTAGGGCTTTTTTTTGAGTGAATAGAAAGTACAAATGTAAACTAAAAGAACAGGGTTTTCAAATTTTGTAACATTTATTTTAAATAAAAAAATAGTACACATTCACTGTAAAAAAAAAAAGAAGAACTTGGAAAACAGAGAAAAGACAAAGAATAAAACAAAAATCACATTTAAATCTCACCACCCTGAAATAAATGTACCTAACATTTTGGTACATGTCTTTCTAGTCTTTTTATACATCTACCCCTCCTCCTCCTCCTCCTCCTCCTCCTCCTCCTCTTCCTCCTTCTTCTCTCTCTCTCTCTCTCTGTTACACACACACACACACACACACACACACTTACAGTTTTTTGAAAATTATGGACAAAAATAACACATTAAGAAACCTGGAAAGCACAGAAAAGCAAAGAAAAACATATCACCTTCAATCCCACCACCCAGAAATTACTGTTAACATTTTTCTGTATGTCCTTCCACGTTTTTTTTTAAATTTTTTTAATGTTTATTTATTTCTGAGACAGAGAGAGACAGAGCATGAGTAGGGGAGGGGCAGAGAGAGAGGGAGACACAGAATCTGAAGCAGGATCCAGGCTCTGAGCTGTCAGCACAGAGCCCGACATGGGGCTCGAACTCACAAACCGTGAGATCATGACCTGAGCCGAAGTCGGTTGCTCAACTGACTGAGCCACCCAGGTGCCCCTGTCCTCCCACGTTTTTAGGTAAATACATACACCAATATAAAAATCATAATAGTACCATTCTGTATATGTTACTTGGTAATGTACTTTTTAAACTTAGTAAGTCACACATTTTCCCAGATGGTAGACAGACTTGAAAATCATGCTGGTTGATAGCTGCAGCAGAATCAAGAATTGATTAATGGACCCTCCATGGCTGGGCACTTTGGTCACTTCTTGGCAGGAATGTTTTGTTTTGTTTTGCTTTGCCAATGACAAATAACACTGCAGCGGACATTCTTGAACACACATCTTAGTTCCCAATTATTTTTTCCCAGGAAAAATTGGTCAAGTAAAACTGCTGGGTCAAGGGCAATGCACTTTAATGAACTTGCTGGAATATACTGCCAAATTTTCCTCCCAGGAAAGGCACAAGAATACCTTTTCTCTGTGCCCTCACAATGTCAGGTACTACTAAACTGTGTCATCTTTACAATATAATGTTTTAACTTGCCTTTCTGTGAGCAACTTGAGCAGCAGTACAGTGCTGTGGTTAAGAGCACCTGCTTTCATGTTAGAACAACCTGGACTTGAACACTGGGCACTTTATTCTAAGCTTCAGTTTCTCATCTGTAAAATGGGAATTTATACAACCTTCCTCATACATTTATTCTAAGGATTAAATAAGGTGCACTCTCATAATACAAACTTAATAAATATTAGATATTGTTATTAAGGAAGTAGAATTTTGTTTCATTTTTACTGGCTGTGATGGGCTGCTAAGGATTCTTCAAATCCATTCCCTCCTTCTGGTACAGTTTTCCAGGTTCCCCTGGAAGTTTGGAAGCAATGGGTACCAGCAGAAGTGGCCTGTAGCACTTCCGTATCTCAGCCTTAAGGCAGTGGAGACCCCTCTTCCACCCTCTCCCTGCCTTCTGCGGACTACAGCACACTGGTGGGGTTCCCCGGACCATGCACACTAGTGCAACGTTGTATATAAAGATGGTCCAGCAACCAAACATAAGGAATTCTGGTCCCCAAATGACTTAAGGAGAATTGCTGCCCTGTCAAGCTGGACCCCGCACCTCCAGGTTGCTACCTACCTACCTGAGAGAGGCTTTGATCATATTTAAGCCACTGAAGCTGTTGCAGCAGCCTAGCTTCTATCTTAACTAATACAAAAAAAAGTAAAGGGGCACCTGGGTGGCTCAGTCTGTTAAGCATCCGACTTTGGCTCAGGTCATGATCTCACGGTTCGTGAGTTTGAGCCCCTCATCGGGTTCTCTGCTATCAGCATGGAGCCCGCTCCAGAAACTGTACCCCTCTCTCTCTGTGCCCCTACCCCACTTGTGCTCACTAGAGAGCGTAAGACAGAGGTCTCTCTCAAAACAAATAAGCTCAAAATTTTTTAAGTTTAATTAAAAAAAAAAGTAAGAACTTGGAAGTAACAAAAACAAAACACATGGCACTGGCTCAGCAGATAATCTGATATTTGAAAAATATAAATATTGGTAGATATTTGATAAAATATTTGATACAACCTGCAGGCAAACTCATGTGCTTACAATGCCTGGAGCATATAAAGCAGCAGTTACAAAAAGGCAGAAGGTTGGTAAACACTGGGTAGCTATTGCAGTTTTTGTAAACACCACCAGACCGAGATAGGCTCCAGTGAGGATTGTCCCGTTCACAGGCAGAGATGGAAGGGACAGGCCTCCGCCAAGAGGCTGTGCCTGTGGCCTGTAATTCTAACTGATTAAGAGTCCAGAAATGTGGGGCTGTGCAAGATTAGAAAAACAGTCTTTTGTCCCAAACAGCAGGAGGGACTGGCACTTAAAACCCCTCTCAAAAGCCACACATCAAGACAGACAAGAGGGGCCAGGCCAACCACACGGATTAAGGGGTGCTGCCCTCCCACAGCCTGTTGTTTCCTAGGACCTCAGTCCATTAAATTGAGGGAGAGAGAGGAAAGAGTCAGGCACAAAAACCAAGGAACAAAAGCATGAGAAGTCTCCGTCTAGAAGAATGCCTTCTTGTGGATTACTTCTCGCGGATTACTCTCGGAGATTACTTCTCTTGGAACTGATTAGAAGCAAACTGACTGGAAGTCTACCACGCTGGAGACAACTGTGCTGCCCAGTGACAAGCCCAGCTTACAAACACCTGTGACTGTTGGCTCCTCAGAGGAGCTCTGAGCCTCCCAGTGTGACTAATGAGGATGAGGGACAACTAGGACCTTCCCACAGAGCAAAATCAGGGGCCTTGGAGGACAGTGGACAAGCAGGCTGCTCGCAGAAAACAAGGGGTGGCCGGGTGGGCTGATCTGGCACTACCCGTAGCCAGGCTGTGGGCCTCACAGTCCCTGCCAGCAGGACCTGATGCCTTCTGTACATTGCTGTCTGTGTTATTCCTTCTTTTCCTCCGAACACGCTTCCCTGTGATGGCCTTGTGAGTACCCCACCACTGCGTATACGTGCGGGATGGGCAGCCTTGTCAAGTAGTGTATTTGCTGCCAGAGTGTAAGGAGCCAGCCTGACGGGGGTGTTCTGCAACTCACTTGGACATCCTGCGCTTTCAGCTGATGGGACCCAGAGTTGTCTCACCTGGGGAGGGACTGAGCATGTGGGATGATGAAAAGAGGGTCTCACAGATCTCTGGATATCAGAGGGGCACACTGTGGCAGGTGTGGTCCCCTAAACCATGCTTCCTCTCTTCCATGGCGAGAAGGCTTTATAGCTGGACATGCGGCTGGCAGGCAGGAGCTACATTTCCATTCTCTCTTACAGCCAGGGGTGGCCATGTGACTAAATGTGAGCCAATAGGATGTTAAGTGGAAATGAAAGTGCGCCATTGAGGGGTCTGGGCCTCAAAGCATCATTGTTCTTCAGCTGCTCCTCCCCGCCCACCCCCCCCTGCAGGAGAGTCCGTGGGTCCATGAACTCAGCCTCTACCCCTCCCCGTGGACAAACCCTGCCTAGGGAATGGCAGCCGACAAGACAGAAGGAACCCAGGTCCACCAAGGACTGCATGGCCCAGAGACATCCTCCACCAGCCTGGGCTGGTCATCTCTGGACTGTCAAGTGAGAGAATGTGATGTCTACCTCATTTAGGCCATGGTCGTCGGGAATCTCTTGCCACAGCAGTTTAGCCTAACTCAGGGGTGTGCAAACTTGGACTTCATCAGAGACTCCTGGAGGGGCTCATAAATATACAGATTGCTAGTTAATTCAAGAGGCGTGGAGCAGGGCCCCAAGAATTTGCTCTTCTAAGTTCCCAGATGGTGCTAGTGCTGGTGATTTGGGGACCATATTCTGAAAAGAATTCTTTCATCAACTACTATGAACTGTCTTTTGCCCATTTCTTTCTACTGGGTATTTTCTTAGGATAAATGGCTATGAATAGAATTACTGGGTCCAAGGGTTAGGGTTTGCACGTTTTTAAAGACTTTAAAAGTCTGAGAGACTGGACCTATTTATCTGCCCTACACCAGAGTCACTCCCCCAAGACTGTATCAGTATTAACGGCTATTCATAAATCTTGGACAAATCAGTAACACATAATAATTTCGTTTACATTTCTCAGATAATCTATTCCTCTGTTGAAGTTTTCTTCTTTTTCCTATTAATTTGAAAAATACTTCGAGAGCAATCATTTGTTCTATATGGTACTTTTTTTCACATCTGTCATTTCCTGTTTTATGTGTCATTTTTACACATAGCCATTTTTCTTGTTTTATTTTTTGTGCAGTTTGAATCTTTCCATCTTTTCCTTCATGATTTCACTTTACATGTTATGCTTAGAAAGGCATACACTTGCTCAGAGCAGGAACAATCATCTATGCAATCAACTCTCAGTTAACCAAGACAACAGGCAGTATAGTTTAATAAAGCTATTAATTTCTCATTTATTTTATATCCAGACACCTCACTGAACCCTTACGTATTCAGATAGTTTTTCAGTTAATACTAATCTCTAATTCACTTTTTTAGAGTTCCCTCCTTGTTAAACTGTTCTTTTTCTAACTGCCTGAGTTGAACTCATAGTCTGTTTCTTTGTATTCTTATCAGAAAAACCTTCAACACTATAAATCACTACTTTAGATATATTCCACAGATGTCTGTGGAATGATCACTACTTTAGATATATTCCACAGGTTTCTGATATATATTTTTTCCTCATTAGAAGTACTTTCTAAAATTCTGTGCTTGTTTTTAGTTTGTTTCACGGGAGTTATTTTGAAGAGGTTTTTTTTTTCTTTCTAGTTTTCAAGTTTTATTCTGTTTTGTCTTGTCATTTAATGTTTACTGGGTTCATAACTGATATCATTTTACTCATTGACTGTGAACGGTATGTTTCTGCATTTTTTTATTAAGGTTCTGAGGAACCAAAAACATGACCACAGGTCTGAGAGATCTCTGTCTATAGACCACAGCGACTGGTAAGCAACCACTAAGTCTACCTTACAGTGTTACTATTCAGACACATGATCTTTTCAGAACTGAGAAAGGCAGGTTAAAAGTATACCATTCCTGAGTGTCTATAATTTTCTATTTCTGATTTGATGCTACATTATGTAACTCAAAAAGGTTCATGACGAATAGTTATTACAGATTATACTGTTTGTCTACTTTGGAAATAAGTCCCAGTATCCCATGTGATGATTTTGGCCCTGAAATTCTGAGGTCTGATAGTAATATTATGATCACTGCTTTCTTCTTACCAGGTTTGCCTGATATAAGCTTTGCTTAATCTTTTAGTTTGGGATAACTTTACTTTTGGGCACTCTTGCAACCCCTCTATCATGAAACTTGATTGTAGGGGTTGTAAACTGGTACCCTGCAGAAATGCATATTATTAAGGTTACAACAAAGAACATCTTCTATAATCAAGTAACTTTGTTTCCCAAGTTTGAGCTGGTTTTTTCAGTGTAGGACTTCTCAGTCTCCAATATGCTAACATGAAAACTGACTCTCCATGAAGAAACATAAACTTATTTTGCCTCAAAGCCCATTTTCCCAGCACATCTATTCATGGAGAGCCTGAAAAACATGGGAACAGGTTGGGAGGGGGCTGCAGAGTACAGGACATGATAGGATGGGGGAAAAAAAACCACACAATCTTAACCATAGTTTTCAAAGGAAACCTGAGTACTTCAATTGTTGAAAAAACTTGCTTTTTATATAGCAAGTTGATTTACATGGCAGTTTTGAGCTTTAGCTTCCATGGAATTATATTTAATGCTAGGAATTAACATTGGTCAAAATAACATAACTTCACTAATGTATCCAATTTCTAGGAAAGTCAAAGTACTTATTCCAGGGTTTATACATACACCCTCACATACATCTTCAATCTGTATGTAAGTCATTTTGTACATTTCTGGAGGCACTTTAATTTTCAGAGTATTTTACATATGCAGTATTTCAGTTAATTTTAACAACCTCATTAGGTAAATGGGAAAAGTATCATTTCCACAGAAGATGTAAGGAAACAGGCTTGGAAAGATCTGCCCCACTTAGTTTGAAGAACCACCCATGGTTATTTACTGGTGAGACAATAACTTGACTTGAAATCAAGTCCAGCAAAAGATCTGTAAAATCTCATGGAAAAATCTTGATGACCAACGTCAATGTAATGGGATCTGTCAAGGATTAAACGTTTTTCTCTACTGTATATTTTTATCAGAACTTTAAAATGTGGACATTTTAAAGAGGAAGAGGTTTTATTCTGATATTCAATTACTTATTTAAATGCCCTCTTTAGAAGCCAGAGGGAAATAACTAATGACATTTAATTTATTCAACTGAATGGGGTGCCTGGGTGGCTCATTCGGTTGAGCGTCCGACTTCAACTCAGGTCATGAACTTGTGGTTCATGACAGCTCAGAGTCTGGAGCCTACTTAGGATTCTGTGTCTCCCCTGCTGCTCCCCTGCTCGCTCTCTCTCTCTCTCTCTCTCTCAAAAAAACAAACAAACAAACAAAAAAACAAAAAAAAAACCATTAATTTATTCAACTGAGTAAGAAAAAAAAACACTTTTCACAGCCCCTGAGAACACAGTGTTACCAAGCGCTGGCACAATACTGAATAAAGAATATCTTCTCCAAATTATGGTTTACCTAATTTCAGCAGCTACTTGATAAGGTGTTGTTTTCCAAACTTCCCCTTCCACTGTTTTCCCATCAGCCACTCTCACTGTGATCACATTGCTTGTATTCCCCTTTCTGTCATTAATGGCAAATAAGAGCTGATGGTCTCTCTTCAATATTTCAAAAAGCTTCAACCTTTCCTTTATGAAATTTGGTTGATTTTTCACCTGAAAGTCATCAGAATACAAGAAAGTGAACATACACAGCCCACTTTGTTCTAACTGTTCAACCTCCAGTAAGTCTCACCCATACTCTGCACACCACAGGTCATTTCCAAGTCTCCTTCCAGTCACTTCTTTCCTCCTTCTTAGCTCTCAGGGTCCAGCTCAGAGCCCACCTTGTCTAACTAGCATGTCTCCCTACACTACATGTTTAACACCTGTGTGTGCACAGTCCCCTGATTCAGCACCTATTTATACACCACACTCCTTTGTTCTCTACTGTCCTTTCTGTTTGTCTGATCTCAACCAGACTGACCCCTCTGAGGCCAGGTATTCCTCCTTAGCTCCTGCCAAGTATTTATGCTGGAAACATGCTATTTTGATGATTTATACAGTAGCTAATTTCTTTAACACAAAAGAACAGCTGGGCTATCTCAACTTAGACAAAACAGCACTTAAATACAGCTGACTGTCTAGCTCATCTCGAAGTTAAGACAACTTGCATCTAAAGCTAGCAAGGTTTTAAATATACTACTGTGGCCCAAAATAGCAATTATGTTTTAATTAAAGATCTTGGGCAATTAACTGTATAAGCATATTTAAATTACAAGTCGTATTTTACATTATTTCCATAGCAACAGCTTACCTCACTCTCAGGCCCACCTTCCTCCTCCTTCATTTTAGTGCTCTTTTCTTGGCTTTGACTAGAAGGAGGCTGAGAAATAAAGGTGAATTATAAATAACTCACAGCAATGACAAGAAAGAGCGACGCATTTGGAATGTGCAGAAGAGAGACACATGCCAGCAGTCAGCAAGTGTCCCATGTTGCAGGCTGGGCTTCCCTGACCACCACTTACAACTCTCAGCGGGCAAATCATTTCCTGGGTTCCATCCTTCCTGTCTGTGCATTTTCACACACTCTTGCTAAGTACACTTAATATGTTTGGCTCTTGAAAGTTTCACCCCTAAACTTTCAACAGATAATGTCGCTGTAAAACGGTTGTGTAGCTGCCGCCGGACTTTAAATGCACTATTTTAGGAAGATGTTGCCAGTGCACCACAGTTACCCTTGGTGAATAACTCAAGAACACCCCTGAGAACAGTCTGAGAAAGCTTTCAACACAACACTTCAACTTAGGTTGCACGAAGATAATTTGTCCTTCACTGAAACAAAATATTAAAATATTGTTAAATAATAACGTTAAATATACAGACCGTACCAAGAGAACAACAAAACCACCTGTCGTCAATAGCTCAGAACCAGCCATTCATTAGAGGGAATGGAAGAGTTTATATATGTAACTGTTGGTCTTCCTGCTCAAGGAAAGAACAGAGTTTTAAACGCTCCAGCATTTTTTTTTTTCAAACAAAGGAAAATGCTATTTCTGCCACTGAAGAAAATGTGTGACACAATTTACTGGAAGAACTGCGAAATCACACCATTAAGTCAGTCTGGCGACTGCTGGAAATACGGGGCTCCAAGGGGTATCCAGGCTACTCACTGGTTCCCAGGCCTTAGCAGGTGCACAGAGCAGCGCTCCGCGAGGGGCGGGCCCTGCAGCGCGCAGGGACCGCACCCATCCTTCCTGCGGGACCACCGCTACCCGCACACCGTCGCAGCCCGCGGCACCGCCCTCCCGGGGCTCTAGGCGGCACCCGCCCGCCTTCCCCAGCGAGCCCTGCAGCCCCGTTACCTGCGCGCCGGCAGCCGCGCGCCCGGCCTCCTCCTGCGCCGCCGCCGCCCGCGTCGCGCTCTCCAGCTTTGCCTGCTGGCTCAGCTCCTCGGCGAGGCACAGCCGCAGGCGGGACAGGCGGTGGCGCAGGTCGCGGTTCTCGGCCCGGAGCTGCGCCACCTCCCGCGTCAGGCACGGCCCCTCGACCGGGCAGCGGTCGGGAGCGTTCAGCTGCTCGTCCCTCAGGCGCTGGACCTCCGCCCACAGCCAGCGGATGTCCTCCTCCTGCCGCTCCAGGCGCGAAGCCACGGCCTCGGCCGCCAGGGCCTCGGCCGCCATGGCAGCCGGCTCTGCACAGCACCGACGCCGCTGCGTGTGCAGCCTCTACGGCCAAGAGGGTAGCAATACCCCAGACCTGCAGAGCGAGACAGCGGCCGTTCTATATATAAGCTGAGGGAGCGCGGCGACGGGGAGAGGCGGGCGGGGCTCTCTGCGGGTCGTGGGGTGGGACTATAGGAGCTACGACGAGGCGGGGCGACAGGGAGGGGAAGGGCTATCTGGGGGGCGGGGTTACGGTGAGGGGCGGGGCGACGTAGAGGGGCGGGACTATCTGCAAGCAGGGACAACGGGAGGTGCGAGGAGGCGGGGCGGCAGGTAGGGAGGGCCGACGAGCGGAGGCGTGGCGGCAGAAGGGGCGGGGCGGGGCTCTCTTCAGGGCTGGGACTGTAGGAGCTGTGGGTAGGCGGGGCGACTGCAGGGGTGGAGTTGAGGCAGGGCACACTGCTGGGGTGGGGACACACGCGGTGGTTTACGGCCTGGAGAGCGGCGTGGGGACTGAACAGGGTCACAGTGCTTTCATAGCTAGCCGCATATCACTATGCATTGGTTGAAACGCAAGTTATCCAAAATCTTGGGAAGGCTAATATCTCACTTCTCAGCATGGCTCTGTCTTTACTCTGGAATTCTGCCGGTCACTGTTCTTCTAACTTTCATCTAGGTTCTGAATAGTGGCCATTGGCTTTCAAGCCAAGGCTGACCAAGTGCAGAGGCTGCTGGGCACAGAAGATCTCTAAGAAAAGGCGACTAGCAATTGTTAGCTTCTCGCTGGAGACCAGGGCAAATGCCGCAGACACTCTGTATACCCCGTGACTGTGAGCATGAACCTTAGTATAATTGGAACACAAATTGATTTTTTTTTTTTAAGTACGCTTCACCCCCAGCACGGAGCCCTACTCAGGGCTTGAACTCATGACCCTGAGATCAAGACCTGAGCTGAGATCAAGAGTTGGAGCTTAACTGGCTGAGCCACCCAGCTGCCCCATGACACAAATTGATTTTTATTAACATTCTTAGGACTTAGAATGTGTCATACACTATTCTATGCTCTTTACAAATATTAACTCCTCTAGTACTCATAACAAAAAACACTACTGTTATGTCTGGTAAATTGATGGATAAACTGAAGCCACAGAAAGGCTAAGTGACTTGACTAAGGTCACACAGCCACTGCATTACAGAGCTGAGATTCAAACTCAGACAATTTGATGCCAGTGTCTATGGGCCTAACACTGTGGTGCCTTTCAGTGTTGGTAAACATATGACCATTTCATATGAGATACAGATAATAAATGCCATTAGAATTCCAAAATAGGAGAGCTTAGTTGGGCTGATGAAGTTAAGACAGAGAGTAATTGCTCTGGAAAATAAAGGTTGGCAGTTATTAGAAAGGTCGAGAGGTGAATGAATGCCACTCTGGGAGCAGATTCAGCATTCCAGAGGCTGGGATGGGGCAACTAATGGGAATAAGCTAACTGGAATCACAACAGCTCCCAGGAGGAAGTTTCATGAAGTATGGCACTAAAACCACTGTATCTTTTTATTCTCTTCCCTGGTAGGCTTCTGGACACAATTACACAGACTTTTTGGCCACTTCTGAACCAGCTGCCATCTGGTTTCTGATCCTTCCATCCTGCCATGACTTATGTATTGTCAAATGCATAGAAGCCTGGCATGGGGAGCCTGGCTTAGAACCCCTCTACCCCCAAAAAAGTTTTCTCAGGCTCCTTTGTAATTTTTCTCTCTTGGGCCTCCATCCCCAATCTTTGGCAACCACTGATCTTCTTTCTGTCACTACAAATCAGTTTGCATTTTCTAGAGTTTTCTATAATGGAATCATATGCTATGTACTCTTTTTTTTTTTGGCTTCTTTCATTCAGCATAATTTTAAGATTTACCCATGTTTTGGGGGTGTATATATTGTCCATTCCCTCCCCCCCATTCCCAGTAGTATTTCATTGTATGCCTATACCACAATTTGTTTTTCCATTTATCTGTTTTTGGACATTTGGGTTGTTTCCAGGGTTGGGCTAGGATCTACCTGATGGTGAGCTTATTTGGTTACTGTGGTTGTTTCCAGTTTCAGAAAGCAGAGTTTAAACAGACATACTCAGCAACCGGCAGAATTTCCACAGTGGTTCCCTGACCCATGGGCTTAAAGCTATTCTAGTAGGAAAGACCAAGTGGAAGCCACTAGAACTTTATCAATCTTAGAAAATAGTAAACCAAAAGCAATATCACAGTCCGGGGGAAATTGCAGAGAGTACTGCCACGCTTAATGTCTTGAAAGATGCAGCATTGTGATTCTCACCAGACGTCCATTTACCTTACCTTATTTGGCCTGTGTAGTGAACAAATGGATGTTGAAGAATTACAGTAGATTTGTCATAAATCTAATTAGACAGTGGCTCTAGTTGCAGCTGCTCTTCCAGAGATGCTATCATTGGTGGAGTAAATCAGCATAATCTCTGGCACCTCATATGTAGCTATTGATCTGGCTTTTGCTTTATACCTATTAGTTAAAGGCCATCAAAAGCAGTTTTCATTCAGTTGGCAAGACTAGCAATACATTCCATAGCTCCGCCCCAGGACTCTCTAGCTTCACATCATAATCTAGTCCACAAGGATTTTTGATTGCTCCTGCATTTCAAAGCATCATGCTGATATCCTATCTTTCATAATATCCTGCTGATTCTACCTGGTGATTGGGAAATACCAAACACAGTTGACTTCTGAGCAATGTGGGGGTTAGGGGCATCTATGCCCTGTATAGTGAAAAACCTGCATATAATTTTTGACTCCCCAAAAGCTTAACTATGAATAACAGAAGACTTGAAGTTGACCAGAAGCCTTACCAACAACATAAAGTCAATTAACTGTATGCTATATGTATTATATGCTACTCTTACAATAAAGCTAGAAAAACAGAAAGTGCTATTAAGATAATCATAAGGAAGAGAAAATACACTTAAAGTACTATATTGTAGTTATAAAAAATCTGCATATGAGGACCCATGCATTTCAAACCTGTGTTGTTCAAGGATCACCTATACTAAAGTCACCTTGGGAAGACACTTGAAAGCTATAGGGAGGCAAATAAATCCCAAAATTAAAATTTGCAGGAGATTGCCCTTCAGTGAAATTTTTAGGGGTCCAGTAGGTCAGGGCACCTGGAGATGTCAACTCTAGGGTAAAGAAAAGTTGTTGAATCTTAGCATTTTCTTGTTAAGAGACATAATGCCTACTGGGCCTTTTTGGATTTTGGAGACAACGTACATCTCATTTGAGCATGTATGTTACTCTCACCCAATTACTTTATAACTCAAAAGACTGCAGTTTTGAGTAGGAGTGAGGAGATTCTAAATCAGGTCAAGCTGCTATGCAAGCTACTTTTACCCATGGACCACAATGATTCAACATTTGATGGTGCTTGAAATGTCCATTGGAGATAAGGGAAGTATAGGTAACCTTTGACAGAACTTAAAAGGGAATCACAGCATAGTACTTTAGAGGAAAAACAAAAACATGTCATTCTTTGTTTTTGAGAAGCAGCTTAAGTTTTGCTTCTGGACCACAATAGAGACTGATCTCTTAATCCTGGGCGATCAAGCTACCAAGCTACCTAAGTTGTCCATCATGAACTGGGTGTTGTCTGACCCAGCAAGCCCTAAGTTTAAGCATGTATAGAAGCACTGTGTCATCAAATAAAGAGGTATGTCTAAGATCTTAGACTCTTCTGTATTTAGGGTTGCAATAAAATAAATGATACACAGTTAAATTTGAATTTCAGATAAACAATAAATAATTGGGGGTATATGGATTCCCCATGCAATATTTTGAACATATTTATACTAAAAAATTATTCAAGCCAAAAAATTAAAGTTGAGACAAAGGACATTTTATAATATAAGAAATGTCACATTCTGCAATGACAATATAGCAATTATAAATATCTATGAGCCAAACTACACAGCACTCGCCTATATAAAATACAAACTTCAGGAAATGCAAGGAGAAAGAGATCAAACACACTAATAATAGGAAAATTTATCACACTACTCTATTCAAGATAGGTCAAGTATACACACACAAGTGTAAGAATGTAAAAGACCCCCCAAAATAGAATAAAGAGATGTAAGAGATGTGTGTGTGTATACACACACACATCTATACATACTATTTAAGCACACACACATTCTTCACAAAAATTAAATTGTATACCAGGAGCTAAAGAAGCTATCTCAGTAGCTTCAATAAACTAGACATATGCATGCAACACTCTTGGATCCCAATTTAATAAAATCAGAAATTAGAAATGAAACAACTTTTTAAAAACTCCTTCCACATGGAAATAAAGAGATCTCTATTTTTTTTTTATTTTTACTTTTATTTCTTTTTTTTTTAAGAGAGAGAGTGTCTGTGTGTGCACGCACACACAAGTGGGGGATGGGCAGAGAGAAGGAGAGACAGAATCCCAAGCAGGCTCCATGCCATCAGGGCAGAGCCCGATGTGCGGCTCGAACTCACAAACTGCAAGATCATGACCTGAGCCAAGATCAAGAGTCAGATGCTAACCCAACTGTGCCACCCAGGTGCCCCTGAAAGGATCTCTATTTTTTTTTTTATTTTCTTTTTTATTTTTAAAAATTTACATCCAAATTAGTTAACATATAGTGAAACAATGATTTCAGGAGTAGATTCCTTAATGCCCCTTACCCATTTAGCCCATCCCCCCTCCCACAACCCCTCCAGCAACCCTCAGTTTTGTTCTCCATATTTATGAGTCTCTTTTGTTTTGTCCCCCTCCCTGTTTTTATACTATTTTTGTTTCCCTTCCCTTATGTTCATCTGTTTTGTTTCTTAAAGTCCTCATATGAGTGAAGTCATATGATTTTTGTCTTTCTCTGACTAATTTCACTTAGCATAATACCCTCCAGTTCCACCCACGTAGTTGCAAATGGCAAGATTTCATTCTTTTTGATTGCCGAGTAATACTCCATTGTATACATATACCACATTTTCTTTATCCATTCATCCATCGATGGACATTTGGGCTCTTTCCATATTTTGGCTATTGTTGATAGTGCTGCTATAAACATGGTGGTGCATGTGTTCCTTCGAATCAGCACACCTGTATCCCTAGTGGATAAATGCCTAGTAGTGCAATTGCTGGGTTGTAGGGCAGTTCTATTTTTAGTTTTTTGAGGAACCTCCATACTGTTTTCCAGAGTGGCTGCCCCAGCTTGCATTGCCACCAACAACGCAAAAGAGATCCTCTTTCTCCCCATCCTTGCCAACATCTGTTGCCTGAGTTGTTAATGTTAGCCATTCTGACAGGTGTCAGGTGGTATTTCATTGTGGTTTTGATTTGTATTTCCCTGATGATGAGTGATGTTGAGCATTTTTTCATGTGTCAGTGGCCATCTGGATATCTTCTTTGGAGAAATATCTATTCATGTCTTTTGCCCATTTCTTCACTGGATTATTTGCTTTTTGGGTGTTAAGTCTGATAAGTTCTTTATAGATTTTGGATACTAACCCTTTATCTGATATGTCATTTGCAAATATCTTTTCCCATTCCATCAGTTGCCTTTTAGTTTTGCTGATTGTTTCCTTTGCTGTGCAGAAGCTTTTTATTTTGATGAGGTCCCAGTAGTTCATTTTTGCTTTTGTTTCCCTTGTCTCCGGAGATGTGTTGAGTAAGAAATTACTGCAGGCAAGATCAAAGAGATTTTTACCTGCTTTCTCCTCGAGGATTTTGATGGCTTCCTGTCTTACATTGAGGTCTTTCATCCACTTTGAGTTTATTGTTGTGTATGGTGTAAGAAAGTGGTCCAGGTTCATTCTCCTGCATGTCGCTGTCCAGTCTTCTCAGCACCACTTGCTGAAGAGACTGTCTTTATGCCATTGGATATTCTTTCCTGCTTTGTCAAAAATTAGTTGCCCATATATTTGTGGGTCCATTTCTGGGTTCTCTATTCTATTTCATTGATCTGAGTGTCTGTTCTTGTGCCAGTACCATACTGTCTTGATGATAACAGCTTTGTAGTATAGCTGGAAGTCTGGGATTGTGATGCCTCCTGCTTTGGTTTTCTTTTTCACGATTTCTTTGGCTATTCAGGGTCTTTTCTGGTTCCACACAAATTTTAGGATTATTTGTTCTAGCTCTGTGAAGAATGCTGGTGTTACTTTGATAGGGATTACAATGAAGATGTAGATTGCTTTGGGTTGTTGACATTTTAACAATATTTGTTCTTCCTATCCAGAAGCATGGAATCTTTTTTCCATTTTTTGCATCTTCTTCAATTTCTTTCATAAGCTTTCTATAGTTTTCAGTGTATAGGTTTTTCACCTCTTTGGTTAGATTTATTCCTAGGTATTTTATGGGTTTTGGTGCAACTATAAATGGGATTGATTCCTTGATTCCTCCTTCTGTCTCTTCGTTGTTGGTGTATAGAAATGCAACCGATTTCTGTGCATTGATTTTATATCCTGCAACTTTGCTGAATTCATGACTCAGTTCTAGCAGTTCTTTGGTGGAATCTTTTGGGTTTTCCATATAGAGTATCATGTCATCTGTGAAGAGTGAAAGTTTGACCTCCTCCTGGCCAATTTGGATGCCTTTTATTTCTTTGTGTTGTCTGATTGCAGAGGCTAAGACTTCCAATACTATGTTGAATAACAGTGGCGAGAGTGGACCTCCCTGCTTTTTCCTGACCTTAGGGGGAAAGCTCTCAGTTTTTCCCCATTGAGGATGATATTAATATCGGGTCGCTCGTATATGGCTTTTATCATCTCGAGGTATGATCCTTCTATCCCTACTTTCTTGAGGGTTTTTATCAAGAAAGGAGTCTGTATTTTGTCAAATGCTTTCTCTGCATCTATTGAGAGGATCATATGGTTCTTGTCCTTTCTTTTATTGATGTGATAAATCACGTTAATTGTTTTGCGGATATTTAACCAGCCCTGCATCCCAGGTATAAATCCCACTTGGTCGTGGTGAATAATTTTTTTAATGTATTGTTGGATCCAGTTGGCTAATATCTTGTTGAGGATCTGCATCCATGTTCATCAGGGAAATTTGTCTATAGTTCTCCTTTTTAGTGGGGTCTCTGTCTGGTTTTTAAATCAGAGTAATGCTGGCTTCATAGAAAGAGTTTAGAAGTTTTCCTTCCATTTCTATTTTTTGGAACAGTTTCAAGAGAATAGGTATTAACTCTTCCATAAATGTTTGGTTGAATTCCCCTGGAAAGCCATCTGGCCCTGGACTCTTGCTTTTTGGCAGATTTTTGATTACTACTTTGATTTCCTTACTGGTTATGGGTCTGTTCAAATTTTCTACTTCTTCCTGTTTCAGTTTTGGTAGTGTATATGTTTCTAGGAATTTGTCCATTTCTTCCAGATTGCCCATTTTGTTGGCATATAATTACTCATAATATTCTCTTATTATTGTTTTTATTTCTGTTGTATTGGTTATGATTTCTCCTCTTTCATTCTTGATTTTACTTATTTGGGTCCTTTCCTTTTTCTTCTTGATCAAACTGGCTACTGGTTTATCAATTTTGTTAATTCTTCCAAATAACCAGCTTCTGGTTTCGTTGATCTGTTCTACTGTTTTTTTTGGTTTCAATAGCATTAATTTCTGCTCTAATCTTTATTATTTCCTGTCTTCTGCTGGTTTTGGGTTTTATTTGCTGTCCTTTTTCCAGCTCTTTAAGGCATAAGGTTAGGTTGTGTATCTGAGATCTTTCTTCCTTCTTTAGGAAGGCCTGGATTGCTATATACTTTCCTCTTATGACCGCCTTTGCTGCGTCCCAGAGGTTTTGGGTTGTGATGCTATTATTTTCATTGACTTCCATATACTTTTTAATTTCTTCTTTAACTGCTTGGTTAGCCCATTCATTCTTTAGTAGGATTTGTTACCTTTCCAAATTTTTTCTTGTGGTTGATTTTGAGTTTCATAGCATTGTGATCTGAAAATATGCACAGTATGATCTCGATCTTTTTGTACTTACTCTAGGACTGATTTGTGTCCCAGTATATGGTCTATTCTGGAGAACGTTCCATGTGCACTAGAGAAGAATGTACATTCTGCTGCTTTAAGATGAAACGTTCTGAATATATCTGTTAAGTCCATCTGGTCCAGTGTGTCATTCAAAGCCATTGTTTCCTTGTTGATTTTTTGATTAGATGATATGTCCATTGCTGTGAATGGGGTGTTGAAGTTTCCTACTATTATGGTATTTCTATCAATGAGTTTCTTTATGTTTGTGATTAATTGATTTATATATTTGGGTGCCTCCACATTTTGGTGCATAAATGTTTACAATTGTTAGGTCTTCTTGGTCTATAGACTCATTGATTATGGTATAATGCCCTTCTGCATCTCTTGATACAGTCTTTATTTTAAAGTCTAGATTGTCTGATATAAGTATGGGTACTCCGGCTTTCTTTTGTTGACCATTAGCATGATAGATGGTTCTCCATCCCCTTATTTTCAATCTGTAGGTGTCTTTAGGTCTAAAGTGTGTCTCTTGTAAACAGCATATAGATGGATCTTGTTTTCTTATCCATTCTGTTACCCTATGTCTTTTGATTGGAGCATTGAGTCCATTGACGTTTAGAGTGAGTACTGAAAGATATGAACTTATTGCCATTATGATGCTTGTAGAGTTAGAGTTTCTGGTGGTGTTCTCTGGTCTTTTCTAATCTTTTGTTGCTTTTGATATATATAGATATATATAGATATATATTTTTTTCATCTTTTCTCCCCTCAGAAAGTCCCCCTTAAAATTTCTTGCAGGGCTGGTTTAGTGGTCACAAACTCCTTTAATTTTTGTGTCTGGGAAACTTTTTATGTCTCCTTTTATTTTGGATAACAGCCTTGCTGGATAAAGAATTCTTGGCTGCATATTTTTCTGATTCAGCACGCTCCTTTCTGGCCTGCCAAGTTTCTGTGGATAGGTCTACTGTAAACATGATCTGTCTTCCCTTGTATGTTAGGGACTTTGAAAGGATCTCTATCAAACAAGTCTTTAGTAAAAGAAGAAGAACAAAAGAAATCACAGAATTTCTTTAAAATAATGATAACGAGGGGCGCCTGGGTGGCGCAGTCAGTTAAGCGTCCGACTTCAGCCAGGTCACGATCTCGCGGTCCGTGAGTTCGAGCCCCGCGTCAGGCTCTGGGCTGATGGCTCAGAGCCTGGAGCCTGTTCCCGATTCTGTGTCTCCCTCTCTCTCTGCCCCTCCCCCGTTCATGCTCTGTCTCTCTCTGTCCCAAAAATAAATAAACGTTGAAAAAAAAATTTTTTTAATAAAATAATGATAATGAAAGTACTCCCATATAAAAATCTAGGGGATACATTGAAAGCTGTGATCAGAGGAAAATTCATAACCCTAGTACCTGTATTGATAAAAACAAAACAATGAAAAGAAATAAATTAAATTCTCAATTCAAGGCCTAGAAAAATAACAACAAAACTAAAAGAAAGAACATTAAAAGAATGAAGAAAAAAGAAGAAATTCATGAGATAGAGAACAGAAAACATTTTGTTCAGATTAGTACACCAAAATCCCGACTCTGAAAAATAGACAAAATGGACGAAACAATGACTTCTGCAATGACTTGTGCTCTGTGTTGCAGAGCACAGAAAATAAAGAAAAGTATTTAAACTGTTTTTTATGAAACAAGTATAACGTCGATACCTAAACCTGATAAAGCTAGCATTGAAAAAGAAAATTCATCAACATCACTTATGAATATTGATGCCGAAGTCTTAAATACAATGTCAGTGAAAATGAACAGGGTTTCATCCTATATAAAGAAAAGCGTATGTCATGATCAAGTAGGGTTTATACCAGGAATACAACAATGATCTGATATTGGAAAATATGTTAATATAATTCATCATATTATCCTAAAAAGAAAGACCATAAAATCACTCCATAGATACTGGAAAGGCTTTTGACAGAATGCAGCACCCATTCCTAATAAAACCTCTCAAAAAAGCAGAAATAAGTGTATATTTTTTAATGAATATATATACTTCAATCATAAAACCACAGTTTTACTTAAGCTCTTACTTAATGGGGATACTCAGAGGTATTTGCTCCAAAGTCACACACCAGGTAAGGATGCCCACTCACTCCACTATCATTGAATATTGCTATGGAGGTACGAGTAAATGGGATCTGGCTGAGAAAACAATAGAAGAATAAGGGAGAAATAAAATAAATTATCTCTATTTCAAGATGACATAGGAGTATACCTTGAAAATTCAACATAATCCATGTAAAACCAACAAAAAATTTTTAAAAACTCATCAAGATAAAGGGATGTAAAACTAATGTGTAAAAATCAATAGTATTCACATGCATAGGTAATAACCAGTGAGAAGGTACAATGAATAGAAGAATTCTATTTACAGTAAGAGCAATAAAGATAAATATTAGAAATAAGGCACCAAGGAGTACAGGCACATCTCAGATGTTGCGGGTTTAGTTCCAGACCACCCCAGTGTACAGAATTTTCCAACAAAGCAAGTCAAATTAATTTTTTTGGCTTCCCAGACCATATAATACTTATGTTTACACTATACTGTAGTCTATTAAGTGTGCAATAGCATTATGTCTAATAAAAAACAATGTACACATCTTAATTTAAAAATACTTTATTACTGGGGCGCCTGAGGGGTTCAGTCAGTTGAGTGTCTGACTCCTGATTTCTGCTCAGATCATGATCCCAGGGTCGTGGGATCATGTCCTGCATTGGGCTCCGTGCAGAGCCTGCTTGAGATTCTCTCTCCCTCTCTCTCTGCCCCTCCCCCCACTTGTTCTCTCTCTCTCTCTCTCTCCAGATAGATAGATAGATATAGATATAGATATAGATATAGATATAGATATAGATATAGATGTACATATAGATATAGATATAGATACGGATATGGATATGGATATAGATATAGATACTTCATTGGTAAAAAATGCTAACCATCATCTGAACTTTCAATGAGTCATAATCTTTTTGCTGGTGGTGGGCCTTGCCTTAATATTGATGGCTGATGGCTGATTAGGGTGGTGGTTGCTGAAGGCTGGGATGGCCATGGCAGTTTCTTAAAATAAGACAATAATGAAGTTTGTTGCTTCAATTAACACTTCTTGTCACTTGAACACTTTTAGAGACCACTATAAAATTACTATTTGGCATAATTTCAATATTGTTGTGTCTCAGGGAACAGGGAGGCCCAAGGAGAGGGAGAGCCAGTTGGTGGAATAGTCAGAATACACACAACATTTATCAATCAAGTTTGTCGTCTTATATGGCTGCAGTTTGTGGTGCCCTGAGACGATTACAATAGTAACATTGAAGATCACTGATCACAGATCAGCATAAATAATATTATAATAATGAAAAAATTCTGGAAATACTGCAAGGATTACCAAAATGCGGCACAGAGGCATGAAGTAAGAAATGCCATTGGCGGGGCACCTGTGTGGCTCAGTTGGTTAAGTGTCCGACTTTAGCTCAGGTCATGATCTCACAGTTCATGAGTTCTAGCCCCATGTCGGGCTCTGTGCTGACAGCTCAGAGCCTGGAGCCTACTTCAGATTCTGTGTCTCCCTCTCTCTCTGTCCCTCCCCTGCTCGCACTCTCTCTCTCTCTCAAAAAAAAATAAACATTAAAAAAAAATTTAAAGAAATGCCATTGGAAAAATGGTGCTGATAGACTTGTTCGCCAGAGTTGCCATGAACCTTCAATTTGTAAAAAGTTTCATATTTGCAAAGCAAAATAAAGCAAATTGCAATAAACAAGGTATGCCTGTACTCAAAACTTATATGAAGAAAACCCTAAAACACTTCTGAAAGTCGTCAAAAGTAGATCTGAACTAATGGAAAAACATCTTTGTTCTTGGGTGGGCTATCTCAACATCCGTACAGGTCAGCCCATCCTATGTTTATTTATTAAATTTAATGTGATCCCAATAAAAAGTCCAGTGACCATTTTTAGGAAACTAGAAAAGCCGATCGAAACATTCACCTGAAAAAATAAACACAGAGGAATATCTAGAAAAACAATGAAGAGGCAGAGTTACAAGGAGAGACTAGCTCTACTAGATATTGAAAGTCTCTAATGCTCTATGCTCTATGCTCTAAAGTCTCTATGCTACAAAGTCTCTAAAATGAAGAATATAGAACTGGTGCAGGAATAGACAGATATATCTACAGAATAGAAAAGAAAGTCCAAAAGTAGACCAAACTTCATAGTAAAAAAACTAGTAGATGATCAAGGTGGTAACTCATGTAACTGGGAAAATGTGGGCTTTTAAAAAATGGTTTCAGGGCAAAAGGGGTACGAGCTTCCATTTATAAAAGAAATAAGTTGTGAGGATGTAATGTGCAATATGGTGACTACAGTTAATAATACTGTATTATATATGTGAAAGTTGCTAAGAGAGTAAATCTTAAAAGTTCACATCACAAGAAAAAATTTCTGTAACTATGTGTGGTGATGGATGTTCACTAAAGTTATCATAGCGATCATTCTGTAATACATACAAATATCGAAGCATTGTGTTGCACACCTGCAGCTTATAAAATGTAGGTCAATTCTACCTCAATAAAAAATAATTTAAAAAATAAATTTAATTTTTAAATGTTTATTTATTTATTTTTGAGAGAGAGAGAGAGAGAGCACACAAGTGGGGGAAGGGGAGAGAGAGGTGGGGAGACACAGAATCTGAAGCAGGCTCCAGGCTCTGAGCTGTCAGCATAGAGCCTGACGCGGGGCTGGAATCCACCAACCATGAGATCATGTACTGAGCCGAAGTCGGATGCTTAACCGACAGAGCCACCTACGTGCCCCTAAAAAAAATAAATTTTAAAACCTCAAATTGGATCAGGGGCGGGGTTGGTTAAAAAAAGCCATCAAGGGCATTGTTAGATCAACCGGACAAAACTGTAAAAGGAATGGTATATTAGGTAAAATATGTAATATGATACTATGTTCATGTGAATTTATGTGGTTGATAATTATTCCAAAGCTATGTAAGAGAACATGTCCATTCTTAGTAAAAACAAGCTGGTCTTATTTAGAGGTAATATCACAATGTCACAATGTATGTAATGTCCAAATAGTTCATGAAAAAAAAAATTGTAGAAGGAAAGAGAACAAGTGATAAAGCAAAGGGGTAAAATGTTAGCACTTCTGAAACCATCCATCAGATCATATCCCTCCCCCTGGGTATAGCCTTCAGGAGCTTTTTATTGCAAACAGAGGAAAATGCAAATTTCTTATCGGGACCTGCCAAGCTGGCAAGACTGAGCTCCTGACGGCCTCTGCAACATTATCCCATGACCTGCATTCTACAATCCCCATGTGCTAGTTCATGGAGCCCTCACATTCTCAAATACATCTTTTCCCTGCTGCTGGGATTTTACACATCCTTGGTAGTATTTACACACTGCTAGATAGTATCTCCTTTTTCCCCTCATATCTGACTTCTTTTCATCCTGGAAGTTTTAGCTAATGTACCACCCCTGATCTCTATTTAAGGTAGCCCTACCCTCTTTTTTCTCTCAGCTTCTTCTGCGGCTATATTGTAATTATTTTATTTGTCAACTTGACCCCCTTTTTTTTAAGTCTCCAGATGCACCTCCTCTCCAGGGTAGGGATATTGTCTGTCTTACACACCATTATTTCATATCATGCACCAGCACAAAGTGGGCGTCTAGATAAAGAAAATCATAGAGTAAAAATCGCCTGCAACAAAATTTGGAGACAGTTAAGCGTTTAGTGGGTACCAGATGTGGGAGGCGGGGACAGTGATGAATGAGTGGATCACAGGGGATTTTTAGGGCAGTGAAACTATTCTGTATGATGCTATAATAATGGATATGTAGCCTACATTTGTCCAAACCCTTGGAATGTACACCACCAAGAGTAAACCCTAATGTAAACTATGGACTTTGGGTGATGATGATGTATCAGTGCAGGTTCGTAATTGCAACAAATGTACCACTCTTGTGAGAGACATTGATAGTGGGGGAGGCTGTGTATGTGGGGTCAGGGGGTGTATGAGAATTCTCTGAACTTTCTGTTCATCTTTGCTGTGCTCTAAAAAACTGCTCTAAAAAAAAAAGCCTTAAAAAGAAAGAAAAAGCAACACCCTGAAAGACTATAGCACACCACAAGATGGCACTATTTCCCTTCCAAGTTTCAACTTAGGGCAGGCACATTTACCTGAACTGCTGGTGCTGAAGAAATTTACTGGGGTTCTGTGATTGCCTGCCCCAGTTCTATAGGAGGCCCAGAGTGTTTAACAATATTGTCCCATCCCAGTCCCAGGTTTGTACTTTTAACGGATGTTGTAAAATGTAGACTTTATTGTTATTCAGGTATATTGAGGCCAACAGATCAAAATACCACTACCATTGAAAGGATAATTTGATACTCAAAGTTCCCAAGGGGACAGGCATGCCACACCCGGCAAAGGGGGGGGGGGGTAGGACAAGTGGGGAAGGGGGTGTAGGTCAGGAGGTGGAGGGAGCGGGAGGAAAATGTGGGAGAGCCTTTTTTGTGGTTTCTGTAGGAAATCATGGGCAAATCAGGGGAAGCAGGCCTAGGAGTGGCTAGTTTGAATATTTTCAGGGGGCTCTGGGACATAAGGGCTGTCCCTAATTGTCTGGCACCTGGCCAGGGGTGATTAGGGCAGATGGATGGATGGTGGCCTGGAATGTGAGCCTCTGATAAAGGAGGTGTTTAGGGAGGGGCTCTGGACTGGTTGGCTTGCATATGAAACCCACACTTGCAGGCTCATTCTATTCTCTCTCCAGGAATTGGCAAGCCCAGCATTGTCAAAACCTCAGAAACACATGGTTGATATAGAGGAGTATGGCGTCAGGAAGCTATGTTCTCAAAGTCACAAAGAGGTCAGAAGCAAAGCCTGGAAAGGTCTTTTCTTGTGGTTATGATGACCAGATCACTCCAAG
This sequence comes from Acinonyx jubatus, assembly GCF_027475565.1. NCBI lineage: Eukaryota > Metazoa > Chordata > Mammalia > Carnivora > Felidae > Acinonyx > Acinonyx jubatus. Next base: position 19,691,644 of record NC_069386.1, read on the forward strand.
GGAGTTTTGATTCCTGAAAAATAAATCTCCCACTCAGATTCTGTAGAAAAACACCTAATTACTTCTATAAACCAAACTGGCAAGAACATTATAATAACCACTGATCGTTTCATCAGTTTTCTTAACTTTGACCTTCTTTAAATCATTCCTTTTTACCTGCACCTGAACTTAGAGAGACTTTTATTTTATTTTATTTCCTGTATCTTTTTAAAAATTTTTTTATTTTTATTTTATTTTTTTTCAATATATGATGTTTATTGTCAAATTGGTTTCCATACAACACCCAGTGCTCATCCCAAAAGGTGCCCTCCTCAATACCCATCACCCACCCTCCCCTCCCTCCCATCCCCCCATCAACCCTCAGTTTGTTCTCAGTTTTTAAGAGTCTTAGAGAGACTTTTAAAGAGAAGAGTCATATGATACAAGTAGGAGAAGGGTCCCAAAGCCATAACTCACTCACATGTGCAGATGGAGAGAGAGAGCACAGGCAAGGGAAGAATGGGTCACCCACAGGCCCAGATCAGAACCCCAGGGGCACCCCAGGTTACTCCAGAGCCTGGGCAATTCCAGGCAGGTGGAAACAGGAAGGCCGGCTGGGAACAATTCAATTCTATCTGTGCAATCTGCAGTGAGGCCTCCCCTGAGCCATCAATAATCCCCTCTTCTAATCTGGCTTCATTAAGTGGACACCAGGGTCAGATCAGAGGAGAGGGGTCATTTATGGGATTGAATCACTTAACCAGGTGATTACAATAGAAGCATTTGAATTTCTCTGAAGGAAGGGGACTATGCCACCAATAAATAGCACTTAGGTAGTTGAATAAAACTGAAACACCCTTAAACAACTGGCTTCTGCTACTTTCCTCTCCCGTCTGCAGTTTTCTGCAAAGTCTAACCCCAAACTAGGCTGGCAGGGCGACATGAGTCGCACAGTTCCTGATACAGCTTCTGACATTATAATGAGACCATGTGATAGAGTCGGTGAGCATGTTAGGTTCATAACGTTGAAAGCAACCATTTAGGGGAATCCAAGGGGAAAATGGTCACCTGGGGCTGAGAGGAAGAATTTCAACAGAACAGGTATTAGCCAGACTGTGTTTCTTCTTCATCTTTTAAAGTTAACGGCTGCACAGGGCTAATCAGTGCAGTACAATCCTCTTAGGGCCACGCCAGTCAGCATGCGGGTTTAATCCCAGGCCTCCCCTCTCCCGCAGATCTGTAATAACTGAGGACAGCAGGATGAGTCTGCCTGCAGATGTCCGTGTGGTGCGGTCCTTGCCCTCAGAGGCCACAGAGCAGCGAGGCCCAGGAGCAAGATCGTTCAGCAGCTCTACAGGCATTGAGATGGGTGAGGCAGGGGCCAGGCCCTGGTTCTATTGCTGTGAGTCAACAACACAGGCAGAAAGGGAGCAGAGGACCAAGCAGCTCTTGGAAATGCCGCTGAGTTACAAGGAGAGGATACTGAAGGAATTCAACATCAGCCAGGTGCTCCCACGTCTGGTATATGATGGCGTGTTCTCTCTGAAGGAGTACAGAGAGATCCTCTCCTGGCATTGCCACCCACGGAGAGTGGAGTCCTTTTTTCTGAAGCTTTGCTCCAAAGGTCCAAAGGCTTTCTGTGCTTTCTGCTCTCATCTGGAGGAATTCTGTCCTTACCTGCTCACCTGCTTTTTCCTTTATTACCAAGGTAAGAACATGGCTTGCTCTGGAAAGTAGTGAGCTTAGTGTCTCAGCAAAATCTCTGGCACCCCACCCTCACTGTGTAATAGTGCACCTCCACACAGCATTTGGTTAAAAAAAAGTCCAATGCTGGGGCTCCTGGGTGGCTCAGTCGGTTGAGCTTTTGACGGGCCTCAGGTCATGATCTCGCAATTCATGGGTTCATGCCTGTGTTGGACTCTGTGCTGACAGCTCAGAGCCTGGAATCTGCTTTGGATTCTGTGTCTCCCTCCCTCTGCCCCTCCCCCAATCATGGTCTTTCTCTCTCTCTCTCTCTCTCTCTCTCTCTCTACCTATCTATCTATCTCTCTCTCTCAAAAAATGAATAAATATTTAAACAATTTTTTTAAAATCCAATGTTTCTCTATAAAGTCTCATGATGCAGAAGCAAATGTCTGTGATACCAAATAAAACCTGATGATCTCAGTCAACTAATAGAAAGATTTGCACCATTCTTGTTTTAATACAGACTTTGAAGTGCAAGGCATAAAATACTAATAAGTTAAGGCAGCTGGACTGAACTTTCATTTCACAGGTGAAGGCACAGGAATGATCATGGTTCCTCCAAATATTGTCTTATGACCCAGCAACTCTAATCCTAGGTACAAACTTGAGAGAAATGAAAACATATACCCAAACAAAAAGCTGTGTATGAATGTTCATAACAGCATTATTTAAAGCAGCTAAAAAGTGGAAACAACCCAAATATCTATCAACCAATGAATGCATAAACAGAATGTGCTATATCCCTAAATAGAATATTACTCTGCCCTAAAAAGGAAGATCTGACCCATGCTGTGACATGGATGTACCTTGAAAACTTTAAGATGAAGAAACCAGTCACCAAAGTCCACCTAACTGTATGATTCCTTCTGTTGAAATGCCCAGAATAGATAAATCCATAGAGGTAGAAAGTGGATGAGTGGTTGTGGGGGGCTGGGTGTAGGGAGAATGCCCAGTGACTGCTAGTGGGTACAGGGCTTTTTCTAGGGGGTGGTGAAAATTCTCCAAAATCAGTTAGTGGTGATGGTTGAGCATGTCTGTGAATACACTAAAAACCACTGAATTGTATTACTTTAGAAGGATGAATTTCATGATCTGTGCATGAGATCTCAATAAAGCTGCATTTAAAAAAACCAGCACAGGGATCTTCTTAGCTGTTTCTCTTCTCCTGTAATTGCCTATCTCAACGTCCCTACCTCCTAACTTTGAAAGAGAAAGGAGTCTTTCCTGCTAAAAGAGGGTTTGGGTCGGGCCATATGAAAAGGAATGAAAAGGAGGGAAAGGTGAGCAGGACAGAGGAGGAGCGTTTGGGGGATGTGGGGGGGGCAGCAGATGTTCTGGGGGCAGTGATAGGAGCCGTGGAGGCAGAGGCAAAAGAAAGGGATCCCTGTTTGTGAAGCTGTGTCCTGTGTGCATGGGTGCTCACCCAAGTCTTTGAGAATTGCAGGGGAGGATTTGAGCTGTTTTGAGGCAGCGTTTTGTTATTGGCCTCTGTTTGCCCTGTAACACTTCCTTAAGACTGAACCTTCATGGTGCCAACGTGACAGGTGTTACATGGATTTTAAGATTTGTCTTAATAGAAAAAATTTCCTTGGTTATTAGGATAGTTGCTGTGAATTAGTCTTTTTTTTTAATGTTTATTTACTTTTGACACAGAGAGAGAGAGAGAGAGAGAGACAGAGCATGAGCAGGGGAGGAGCAGAGAGAGAGAGGGGGATACAGAATCTGAAACAGGCTCCAAGCTCTGAGCTGTCAGCACAGAGCCCCATATGGGGCTCGATCTCATGAACCTCGAGATCATGACCTGAGCTCAAGTCAGATGTTTAACTGACTGAGCCACCCAGGCGCCCCGAATTAGTCTTTTTAAAAAAATGTTCATTTATTTTTGATATAGAGAGATAGAAAGCAAGTGGCGGAAGGGCAGAGAGAGAGTGAGACAGAGCACAAGTGGGGGAGGGGCAGAGAGAGAGGGAGACAGAGAATCCCAAGCAGGCTCTGTGCTGTCAGCATAGAGCCTGATGCGGGGCCCGAACCCACAAACCGTGAGATCATGACCTGAGCTGAAATCATGAGGCGGACACTTAACCGACTGAGCCACCCAGGTGCCCCAATTATAGTCTTATTATAACCTCTCCCCTACTAGAGGCCCTATAATGTTCAGTAAAATGGCCTGTCCACTGAAAAAGTCAACTTGGCAAAAATGAGTATTTATACACGGCTTCTTTTTTTAAAATTTTTAATGTTTATTTATTTTTGAAACAGAGAGAGACAGAGCATGAACGGGGGAGGGTCAGAGAGAGAGGGAGACACAGAATCTGGAACAGGCTCCAGGCTCTGAGCTGTCAGCACAGAGCCTGACATGGGGCTTGAACTCACAGACCGTGCTAGATCATGACCTGAGCCAAGGTCAGATGCTCAACCTACTGGGCCACCCAGGTGCCCCTTCTTTTTTTTGTTTTTAAATGCCTTATTTATTTTTTTTGAGAGAGAGGAAGAGCGAGAGGGAACAAGCATGAGCTGGGGAAGGGCAGAGAGAGACGGAGAGAGCGAATCCCAAGCAGGCTCCATGCTGACAGCACAGAGCCTGACCCAGAGCTCCCATCTCATGAACTGTGAGATCATGACCTGAGCTGAAATCAAGAGTCAAATGGTTAACTGACTGAACCTCCCAGACACCCCATGGCTTCTCACTTATACACTATTTTAGGCTGCCATGTAAAACATTCTTATAGCTTGTAGTGTAATATGTTTATCAGAGAAGCATTTGTTGACTCCATGCATTTATTAATTCAATACAACTTTATGTAGAGTACCATGACAAAGAAGACCACTGCAGTCCTTTTATCTTTGTATTGCCAAATTCTTTATTTCTATTACATATGTATAACACATTTAAAAAAAAACACCTTGATAAATATTTTTTACCATGTAACTTAAAATTCTGGTAAGTCCAAAGCAGACTGAATATCTGTGGTAGTAACCATTTCACTTTTTAGGTAAGGACAAATACAGAGTGAGGTTTGTTTGTTGGTTTGCTACTTAATTTTGCTTGTGAAGAGATAACCCTGGGGGGTGCCTGGGTGGCTCAGCCAGTTGAACGTCCAACTTCGGCTCAGGTCATGATCTCACCCTTCATGAGTTCAAGCCCTGCATCGGGCTCGCTGCTGTCAGTGCAGAACACATTTTGGATCCTCTGTCCTCCTCTGTCTCTGCCCCTCCCCTGCTCTCTCTCTCAAAAAAATCAAAGAAAAAAGAAATAACCTTGGCTGAGAAGGAAGAGGGAGAGGGAAGGAGATCAGGTAGCATTTACCTACCTCTTTAATATTTTAATTCTTTAACAAATTTGACAAAGTGTATGTGTCAAAATGTTAACACCTGTTAAATCCAGGTTAAAACATGAGTATCTATTACATCATTTTTATACTTCTCTGCATATTTGAAAATGTCCATAGTAAAAATAAAATAGAAATGTTTAATTTGAAAAAGAGACCATCTGATTGTTGTGGTGGTTGCACAAATCTATACCAATGATAAAATGTTATAGAACTATACGGCAACCACACATGCACATACACAGACACACACACACATGCACACACAAAAAATGAATGTATGTAAAAACTAGTACAGTCTGAATCACATCTGCAGTTTAGTATTGTAACAAAATCATTTTCCTGGTTTTGATTATTGTAGTAGAGTCATGTAATATGTTATATTTGAGGGGAAACTGAGGGAAGGTGTGTGGGAACTTCCTATACTACTTGTGCAACTTCTGTGTGAGCCTAAAACTACCTAAACATTAAGAATTGTAGGGGTGATATTGATGATAGGATTCTGGGAAGATGGCAGCATAGGAGGACGCTGGGCTCACCGCGCGTCCTGCTGATCACTTAGATTCCACCCACACCTGCCTAAATAACCCAGAAAACCGCCAGAAGACTAGCAGAACGGAGTCTCTGGAGCCAAGCACAGACGAGAGGCCCACGGAAGAGGGTAGGAAGGGCGCCAAGGCGGTGTGGGCTACGCGGACTGGTGGGAGGGAGACGGGGCCGAGGGGCAGCCCGCCTGCCAAGCAGAGCCCCCCTGGCTTGCAAAAGCAGAGGGGCCGGACGGAGTGTGTTCTGACAGCAAGCGGGACTTAACATCTGGAAGGTTATAAGTTAACAGCTCTGCTCTGAGAGCTGGAAGGCTGGAGGACAACGGGAGGGAGAGTTGTTGAGCCCCGGATGACAGAGCTCAGCTTGGCCGGGAACAAAGGTGCTCGCCAGCGCCATCTCCCTCGCCCATCCCCCAGCCAAAATCCCAAAGGGAACCAGTTCCTGCCAGGGAACTTGCTTGCACCATGCAAACACCCAACGCTGTGCTTCTGCAGATCCATCCCTCAGGTGGGTCTGACTCCCTCCCGGTGCCACAGGGCCCCTCCCGAAGTGGATCTCCGAAGGAAAAGTGAGCTGAGCCTACCCATCCTGCCCCTATGCACCTTGCTGATCCACCCCAGCTAATACACCAGATCCCCGGCACCACAAGCCTGGCAGTGTGCAAGTAGCCCAGACGGGCCACACCACCCCACAGTGAATCCTGCCCCTAGGAGAGGGGAAGAGAAGGCACACACCAGTCTGACTGTGGCCCCAGCGGTGGGCTGGGGGCAGACATCAGGTCTGACTGCGGCCCCGCCCACCAACGCAAGTTATTCAAGACAGCACAGGAGAAGTGCCCCGCAGTCCTGCACCACTCCAGGAACTATCCAAAATGAGGAAACGGAAGAATTCCCCTCAGAAAAACATCCAGAAAATAACAACAGCTAACGAACTGATCAAAAATGATTTAAACAATATAACAGAAAGTGAATTTAGAATAATAAAATTAATCGCTGGGCTTGAAAACAGTATAGAGGACAGCAGAGAATCTATTGCTACAGCGATTAAGGGACTAAGGAACAGCCAGGAGGAGCTAAAAAATGCTATCAATGAACGGCAAAATAAAATTCAGACAACTACGGCTCGGATTGAAGAGGCAAAGGAGAGAATAGGGGAACTAGAAGATAAAATTATGGAAAAAGAAGAAGCTGAGAAAAAGAGAGATAAAAAAATCTAGGAGTATGAGGGGAAAATTAGAGAACTAAGTGACGCACTAAAGAGAAATAATCTACGCATAATTGGTATTCCAGAGGAGGAAGAGAGATGGAAAGGTGCTGAAGGTGTACTTGAAGAAATTATAGCTGAGAACTTCCCTGATCTGGGGAAGGAAAAAGGCATTGAAATCCAAGAGGCACAGAGAACTCCCTTCAGACATAACTTGAATCGATCTTCTGCATGACATATCATAGTGAAACTGGAAAATACTAGGATAAAGAGAAAATTGTGAAAGCAGGTAGAGATAAACGTGCTCTAACATATAAAGGGAGACCTATAAGACTCGTGACCAATCTCTCTACTGAAACTTGGCAGGCCAGAAAGGCATGGCAGGAGATCTTCAATGTGATGAACAGAAAAACTATGCAGCCGAGAATCCTTTATCCAGCAAGTCTGTCATTTAGAATAGAAGGAGAGTTAAAGGTCTTCCCAAACAAAAACCACTAAACCAGCCCTACAAGAGGTCCTAAGGGGGATCCTGTGAGACAAAGTACCAGAGACATCGCTACAAGCATGAAACCTACAGACATCACAATGACTCTAAACCCGTATCTTTCTATAACACTGAATGTAAATGGACTAAATGCACCAACCAAAAGACATAGGGTATCAGAGTGGATAAAAAAAACAAGACCCATCTATTTGCTCTCTACAAGAGACTCATTTTAGACCTGAAGACACCTTCAGACTGAGAGTGAGGGGATGAAGAACTATTTATCATGCTACTGGAAGCCAAAAGAAAGCTGGAGTAGCCATACTTATATCAGACAAACTAGACTTTAAATTAAAGGCTATAACAAGAGATGAAGAAGGGCATTATATAATAATCACAGGGTCTATCCATCAGGAAGAGCTAACAATTATAAATGTCTATGCGCCGAATACAGGAGCCCCCAAATATATAAAACAATTACTCATAAACATAAACAACCTTATTGATAAGAATGTGGTAATTGCAGGGGACTTTAACACTCCACTTACAGAAACGGATAGATCATCTAGACACACGGTCAATAAAGAAACAAGGGCCCTGAATGATATATTGGATCAGATGGATTTGACAGATATATTTAGAACTCTGCATCCTAAAGCAACAGAATATACTTTCTTCTCAAGTGCACATGGAACATTCTCCAAGATAGATCACATACTGAGTCACAAAACAGCCCTTCATAAGTATACAAGAATTGAAATTATACCATGCATACTTTCAGACCACAATGCTATGAAGCTTGAAATCAACCACAGGAAAAAGTCTGGAAAACCTCCAAAAGCATGGAGGTTAAAGAACACCCTACTAAAGAATGAGTGGGTCAACCAGGCAATTAGAGAAGAAATTTAAAAATATATGGAAACAAACGAAAATGAAAATACAACGATCCAAACGCTTTGGGATGCAGCAAAGGCAGTCCTGAGAGGAAAATACATTGCAATCCAGGCCTATCTCAAGAAACAAGAAAGATCCCAAATACAAAATCTAACAGCACACCTAAAGGAAATAGAAGCATAACAGCAAAGACAGCCTAAATCCAGCAGAAGAAGAGAAATAATAAAGATCAGAGCAGAAATAAACAATATAGAATCTAAAAAAAACTGTAGAGCAGATCAACAAAACCAAGAGTTGGTTTTTTGAAAAAATAAACAAAATTGATAAACCTCTAGCCAAGCTTCTCAAAAAGCAAAGGGAGATGACCCAAATAGATAAAATCATGAATGAAAATGGAATTATTACAACCAATCCCTCAGAGATACAAGCAATTATCAGGGAATACTATGAAAAATTATATGCCAACAAACTGGGCAACCTGGAAGAAATGGACAAATTCCTAAACACCCACACGCTTCCAAAACTCACTCTGGAGGAAATAGAATGCTTGAACAGACCCATAACCAGCGAAGAAATTGAATCAGTCATCAAAAATCTCCCAAAAAATAAGAGTCCAGGACCAGATGGCTTCCCCGGGGAATTCTACCAGACATTTAAAGCAGAGATAATACCTATCCTTCTCAAGCTATTCCAAAAAATAGAAAGGGAAGGAAAACTCCCAGACTCATTTTATGAAGCCAGTATTACTTTGATTCCTAAACCAGACAGAGACCCAGTAAAAAAAGAGAACTACAGGCCAATAGCCCTGATGAATATGGATGCAAAAATTCTCAATAAGATAACTAGCAAATCAAATTCAACAGCATATAAAAAGAATTATTCACCATGATCAAGTGGGATTCATTCCTGGGATAGAAGGCTGGTTCAACACTCGCAAATCAATCAACGTGATGCATCACATTAATAAAAGAAAATATAAGAACCATATGATCCTGTCAATCGATGCAGAAAAGGCATTTGACAAAATTCAGCAATATTTCTTAATAAAAACCCTCGAGAAAGTAGGGATAGAAGGAACATACTTCAACATCATAAAAGCCATTTATGAAAAGCCCACAGCTAACATCATCCTCAATGGGGGAAAACTGAGAGCTTTTTCCCTGAGATCAGGAACATGACAGGGATGTCCACTCTCACTGATGTTGTTTAACATAGTGTTGGAAGTTCTAGCGTCAGCAATCAGACAACAAAAGGAAATCAAAGGCATGAAAATTGGCAAAGATGAAGTTAAGCTTTCACTTTTTGCAGATGACATGATATTATTATACATGGAAAATCCGATAGATTCCACCAAAAGTCTGCTAGAACTGATACATGAATTCAGCAAAGTTGCAGGATACAAAATCAATGTACAGAAATCAGTTGCATTCTTATACACTAATAATGAAGCAACAGAAAGACAAATAAAGAAACTGATCCTATTCACAATTGCACCAAGAAGCATAAAATACCTAGGAATAAACCTAACCAAAGATGTAAAAGATCTGTATGCTGAAAACTATAGAAAGCTTATGAAGGAAATTGAAGAAGATATAAAGAAATGGAAAAACATTCCGTGCTCATGGATTGGAAGAATAAATATTGTCAAAATGTCAATACTACCCAAAGCTATCTACACATTCAATGCAATCCCAATCAAAATTGCACCAGCATTCTTCTCGAAACTAGAACAAGCAATCCTAAAATTCATATGGAACCACATAAGGCCCCGAATAGCCAAAGTAATTTTGAAGAAGACCAAAGCAGGAGGCATCACAATCCCATACTTCAGCCTCTACTACAAAGCTGTAATCATCAAGACAGCATGGTATTGGCACAAAAACAGACACATAGACCAATGGAATAGAATAGAAACCCCAGAACTAGACCCACAAACGTATGGCCAACTAATCTTTGACAAAGCAGGAAAGAACATCCAATGGAAAAAAGACAGCCTCTTTAACAAATGGTGCTGGGAGAACTGGACAGCAACATGCAGAAGGTTGAAACTAGACCACTTTCTCACACCATTCACAAATATAAACTCAAAATGGATAAAGGACCTGAATGTGAGACAGGAAGCCATCAAAACCCTAGAGGAGAAAGCAGGAAAAGACCTCTCTGGCCTCAGCCGTAGCAATTTCTTACTTGACACATCTCCAAAGGCAAGGGAATTAAAAGCAAAAATGAACTACTGGGACCTTATGAAGATAAAAAGCTTCTGCACAGCAAAGGAAACAACCAACAAAACTAAAAGGCAACCAATGGAATGGGAAAAGGTATTTGCAAATGACATATCGGACAAAGGGCTAGTATCCAAAATCTATAAAGAGCTCACCAAACTCCACACCCAAAAAACAAATAACCCAGTGAAGAAATGGGCAGAAAACATGAATAGACACTTCTCTAAAGAAGACATCCGGATGGCCAACGACACATGAAAAGATGTTCAACATCACTCCTCATCAGGGAATACAAATCAAAACCACACTCAGTTATCACCTCATCCTAGTCAGAGTGGCCAAAATGAACAAATCAGGAGACTGGAGATGCTGGAGAGGATGCTGGAGAGGATGCTGGAGAAACGGGAACCCTCTTGCACTGTTGGTGGGAATGCAAATTGGTGCAGCCACTCTGGAAAACAGTGTGGAGGTTCCTCAAAAAATTAAAAATAGACTTACCCTATGACTCAGCAGTAGCACTGCTAGGAATTTACCCAAGGGATACAGGAGTACTGATGCAGAGGGGCACTTGTACCCCAATGTTTATAGCAGCACTTTCAACAATAGCCAAATTATGGAAAGAGCTTAAATGTCCATCAACTGGTGAATGGATAAAGAAATTGTGGTTTATATACACAATGGAGTACTACGTGGCAATGAGAAAGAATGAAATATGGCCCTTTGTAGCAACATGGATGGAACTGGAGAGTGTTATGCTAAGTGAAATAAGCCATACAGAGAAACACAGATACCATATGTTTTCACTCTTATGTGGATCCTGAGAAACTTAACAGAAACCCATGAGGGAGGGGAAGGGAAAAAAAAAAGGAGGTTAGAGTGGGAGAGAGCCAAAGCATAAGAGACTCTTAAAAACTAAGAACAAACGGAGGGTTGATGGGGGGTGGGAGGGAGGGGAGGGTGGGTGATGGGTATTGAGGAGGGCACTTTTTGGGATGAGCACTGGGTGTTGTATGGAAACCAATTTGACAATAAACTTCATATACTGAAAAAAAAAGAATTGTAGGGGTGACTGGCTAGCTCAATCGGTGGAACGTGCAACTCTTGATCTTGGGGTTGTGAGTTCAAGCCCCATGTTGGGTATAGAGATTACTTGAAAATAAAATCTTAATTAAAAATTGTAGGGATGCCTGGATGGCTCAGTCAGTTAAGCATCTGACTCTTGGTTTCAGCTCACATCATGATCTTGCAGTTTGTTAGTTCAAGCCCCACTTAGGGATCTCTCACCCTCCTCTCTCTCTGCCTCTCCCCTTCTCATGTGCTCTGTTTCTCTCTCTCAAATAAACTTCAAAAAAAATTAAAAATTATAAAAATATGTATACATATAGCAATAACATTATCAAAATGTAGATAGAGAGATTATTTTTTAAAACTTCGAAACTATTCCAGGTCTTTTGTCACCTGAATGTCAGATCCATGGGCAGCATTTAGAGTTTTAGATTTACCTTTATGGGTGATTCCCTAGGTAATAATTCCAGGCTATTAAACAAAGGCTCACTTCCCTCCAGCGTGGGGCGATCCACTTGTGTTCCATGGGGCTCATCCTTTGTGGGTGCTCCAGAAAGGGGATGCTTTATTATGAGCTATAATGACACCCACCTTCAGAAGGAAATCCATTTCCTCTCACTGTGTGGAGGTAGATTCAGCTTCTATAAACGCCAAGGAGGCCCTGCAGCTCTTATAATACAAAAAGAGCCAGCTGCCATAACTAGAAATATATACTATTAAACAAATGTATCCCAGAGTGACCAAGCTGGAAAGGCTCCAAATTAGCAGTTATGCCTTGGAGTGCTCTGTGGAAGGCAAAATGATCTAATCAGAATAGGGGTAGAGGCAAGAAGTTATTGCATTTCACTCAATATTACCAGTTCATGGGGCCCAGGAGCACCATAGCATTTCACGTTTTATGTCCACATTTTAATGTTGTTCGTGGACAACATAGGTCATTCCAAACACGTTACTTGTGCCATCAGGGATGAAAAGAATGCCCAATATCCTTGATTACAGGGGAGAAGCCCCCACAACGAGGCAGGAGGCTCATTCCTCTGGCAGTTCCCACCCCTTAAGGTGGTCACTGCATTTCTCTTGTTCCCGCCCCTGTCCCATTGGGAGGAGGCAAGACCTAGAGCTGGAAGGACAATTTAAGTGTGGAGCATGCAAATGGACCGCAGGGAGAGCCATGCCAATGCTATCCTTTCCTATTGCCTGTCTCTTGGGATGAGCCTTTCCACTGCAATGTGATTTAATGTAACAGCACAGATCATGACATTTCTACACCTTGCAGGTTCAGGACCTCGCACTGTGCACACATGGATGGGAGGATAGAGGACACCTTCTAGGAATTCAAGGAAGAGAGGAGGTGTACGTGAAGAAGGGCAGGGCAAGGGCGGGCTAAGAGGTTAATGAACTGGGCTTGAATGCCAAAGGGGTTCCCGGAAGGTTTTAATTGTGGGTGCCAACAGCTCTTTGCTAGGAACATAACCTCTTATAACTATTGGGAGGTGGGGTGAAGAAGCTCACAAGGAACAAGTTCTCAGAGGTTTAGAATCAGGTGTGTAGAAAAGGTATTGCCCCAAACTATGGCAGAGATCATGGTCAAGTCCTGGAGAGGAAGAAAATGAGCTTTCCACCTGAGTGTTAAAAGTCAGTAGAAACTCCCTGTGACTCTGGTTCCCAAACCCAAGAAAAAACATATCCAAACCCAAACCCAAACCCAAGTTCAAGGTAGGGAAGTCTGTGAAGGTCACCGGCCAGTAGTTTCGGAAGAAACCGCATTTGAAAGGGATTCTGCTTCCTCCCTTTCCTTCTATCCCTCTTTCCATGAAACCCATTTTTATATATTGCAAAGAAGGTGAGTGCTTACTGCAACCCCCATAACCAGAAAAATACCAACATGCACTTTTGAAATATGGTCACTGTATTCTTAGCCAAAACAAGCTACTATTTATTTTGAACACCTTGTAATGAACAATCTTTTCAATGAACTAATTGGGTGTTTGCTTAGAAAAATGTCAAACATGAACTGAAAAATCATCTTTTTGTATACAATTTGGAATAGCCAAATCCCCAGCAACATATAACTTTAGGGAAGAAAAGAAAGGCAGCAGCAAATGGGTGAGCTTCGTGCCAGAGCTGTGATACCTGCTTATGTTATCATACAGAACAAACCTATAGGATCTTACAAGAGGCATCCACTGCAGAAGAAAAAGCAAGAGTTGGAACTCAGCCTGAACCTAGCGATGTCCTTGAGACAGAAGATCAAGAACAAAGTCTTCAATTATTTAACAAGTATGTTCACATTCTCAGTGCATTTGAAACCTTTAAGAAGTCCTATCTGTTTGCTTTTCATTTTCTTCCTCCCCTTCTCTTTCCACTGTGTCCTCTGGCCACTTACAAATTATTTGACTGATGCCTATATTTTCTGGGGCAAGCCCAGACCACTGTGTCATTTCTTAGCCTGTCCTGAAGCATAAACAGAATAGTACTTGAGAAGCACCATTTTATTCCAGGCAGTTGATGCTGTTCAAGTATGCAACTGACTGTTCTTACTTTTTGTTCTTTGTCAGAGTCCAAAACAGGCTGATGCTGTTCATTTCTCAGCGTCCCAGATAATTATGCACTTCAGTAGTAAAATTCTAACATCTAAGAATTGTGCAGTAGTCTCCTAGCATCCATGTTAATGCTTCTGTCCCCCAAGACACCTGAATACTCAACTCATTGTGGGATGCTCTGGATTTGCCCAAATATGAGTAGTCTTCATTTCCTTTCTGGCTCACAAATTCTGTATTTTATGGGCCAGAATAAAATTTGAGCTGTGGTAAGCCTTTATGGCCATTTCTTGCAGGTACAGACTCTCTGACAGGAAGGACTTGAATAAACCAAGAACTCAAATCAACCATGGAAATGGTTCCTACTCCATTCAATGTCCTTCCCCCCTCCATGAAAAATGTAAATCATCAGTTTTCTTTGATCTTTTAATGGATTGATTATAAATATCTAAGTTTTGGTACTTAGTAAGCATTGTAGAAAAGTGCACAAGCCAATATTTACTGTGTTTAATTAGCATATATAATTGATTTTCCATTCATCAAGCTTATTAATGCAAATATGTACTTGGGGCCCCATTTTCATGGTCTATTCACTTAGAAGGTACACATCCTGCTTTCTGTTTCTTTCCCTGCTGCATGGTTCTCAGAGGTCCCTTAGACTGACCTGGGTGCCCTTGGGTTCCCTGCAATATGATTCTTCCTGCAGGCTCCTCCTGGCTCTCTCTGGCTGGGTCTGGGTTGGTGGTTCAGGGGTGAGCCCCACCCCCCCATGTGGAGAGCATGACCTCCTGCCAGCCCTGTCCAGGAGATTGAGGCCTGGCCTCCATCTATCACAGCCCTTCCTAGTGCAGGATTCTGCATTAACAGGTGCCTCTGGGGTTTGTTAAAGAGATGATTTTACCCTTCTAGTTTTTGTTTTCGGTAAGGAGAAAGATCTATACACACATATATGGAGAAAAATAAAGTTATTTTAAGGAATTAACTCATGCAATAGTTTGGGCTGGCAAGTCCAAATTTCATAGGGCAAGCCCTGCCAGGATAGAAATTCAAATATGAGCTGGTGTTACAGTCTTGAATCCAAATTCCATGGGGCAGCAGACTGGAAACTCTGGCAGGTTTCTATGTTGCAGTCTCAAGGAGAATTCCTTCTGTTTGGGGAAACTTCAGTCTTTACTCTTGAGGATGTCAAGTGATAGGGTGTGGCCCACCCACATTTTGGAGTGTAAGCTCCTTTACTCAGTGTCTACTGGTTTAGATGTTAGTCTCATTCAAAAATATCTTCACAGCAACATCTAGACTGGAGTTTGACCAGACAACTGGGTACCGTGGCCTGGCCAAGTTCACACATACAAGCAAGCATCACAAGTATTATGTAACCTTGGGCGAGCTGCTAACCTTTATCCCTGCATTTCTCTTGTGGTCAGTGAGGATATTGAGTAGTCGTTGTGGGGATTAAATGCACAAAAATGTGCAAAGTAGCCTCCCTTCACCTATTCTTCCTTGTCTGTGCCCTAGACTATTCTGTGCCTGGCTGAGAGTCGGCACTCAATGACTGCTAAGGGGTTGGTGACTGAGCACTCTACACTTGGCTCCTCTTTACAATTAAGACAACCGTCTGGTCTCGGGCTATCAGCATTTTCTCTGTGCAACTAGTCCATGCACACTGGACCTGCTGACTAGGCACACCCCACCACTTTTGCCGCCTCTGTTTCCCTGGGTCTAGCCACACACCAGCCCCAGGGGCACCTTTGGTACACGTGCTACATTAATAAGTGCAGCAGATCATCCTGGATTTTGAATTTCTGTCTTGTGTGCAAACATAGTATCTAGATTACTATTTCTTGACCCCTCCTATGTTTCTCCACATCCTAGACCCTTCTTTCCTCTCTCTCTTTCCTTTTTTATCCCCCATCCAGGGATAACATAAGGATGAAAAGAAGAGACCTCAGATCATCACTCTGTGTTAGGTCCCAGGAGAGTGTGAGGTCTGGGCTCCAAAGTAGCCACCTGCTGTAGCTTGCTTTATTTGAGCTTCTAAGGCATTTGGTTTTACTGATTCCTGGGGGGAGTCAACACTTTCTCTTTTTCCTCCATTCCCAAGGTCCACAACTGCCACCAATCTTTCCCTTAGATTTTGCACATGGGGTAAGACACACACTGAAATGGTCTAGGAGTAGAGACCCATCTCCACTTGCTTCCTGCCCCCAGCCTCAGGCCCTTCTGAATTTAAGACTAAGCTAATGATATACCTTCACTTTCATTTCCCAGGGAAAACTTGTAGCCAGTCTCACCCATGACCCTGGGTTGGTTGTTCTCTCCATGACAATGACCCACACTCTCACCATCTTCCCTGCCCATGCTTTCCTCACAGCTCATGCTTCTCTCTGACTTCACTGTCCTTTTATAGACTAAAATCCCAAACAGAATACCTATAACTCTGCTGGAGAACATGTGGATAACCTTCCGTGCTGGGGCCATCACTGGACATTCTATCCCTACGTAATGTTGGTTTATCCCTATGTTACCACCCCCTCTGAGCTCACTGTTTATTGCTGATAATTTTTGCAAACTTTTCTGTACACTCCCAAATATATCATGCCATGATTTAAAGAGTTAAAACTGGGGCACTTGAGTGGCTCAGTCAGTTGGGCATCCAAATCTTGACTTCGGCTCTGGTCAGGATCTCACGGTTCATGCAATCAAGCCCCATCTCAGGCCCTGCGCTGACAGTGAGGAGCCTGCTTGGGATTCTCTCCCTCTCTTTCTCTGCCCTTCCCCTGCTCACGCTCTCTCTGTCTCTCTCAAAATAAATAAACTTTTTAAAAATGTTAAAAAAAATAAATACAGAGTTAAATTGTCCTACATATTGGATAAATTTTAGAACAATAGTTAAGTCTGTTAGGTTAACCTATGTGGTGCATGATGTAAACCCTGTTTTGTTCATAAAAACAACCTGTAACATGTAGATTGTTCCACTTCAGTGAAACATTGGCCTAAAATTACAATTGATCATCTCATTCTCCTGTTTAAATGCAGGCCTATAGATAATGCACCCCATTAGGGTATTTTATCACACCAGGAACAGCAGTATGGTATTATTAAGCACCTGTGTGGTCAGCTCTTAAGCCTGCCTCTTGAGGAGAACAGTAATATAGATAATGCCATATGTAATTTATATTTAGGTTATGAGTTCATGAATAGGTTAGGGGTGCACCATGGGGTTTTACCAGCAGGTGAGAAAAGTTTCTTTCCTGAATGGGTTTTGCCACACTCACATCAAAACCCACTTTGGGGTGCCTGGGTGGCTCAGTTACTTAAGCATTCAACTTCGGCTCAGGTCATGATCTCACAGTTCATGAGTTCTAGCCCCACATCGGGCTCTGTGCTGACAGCTCAGAGCCTGGAGCCTGCTTCAGATTCTGTGTCTCCCTCTCTCTCTGCCCCTCCCCCACTTGTGCTCTGTCTGTCCTCTCTCTTTCAAAAATAAATAAATGTTAAAAAAAAAAAGCCCACTTTGATTCCACCAAGTGTTAGAAGACATTTCAACTGCACGATGTTTGCTGTGTGGCTGTCATTGTGGAAGCCCCGATCTGTGCCCCATGGGATCACATGATTTCCCCTCATCCTCACGCTCATCAATGGAAGATAAGACAGAATGGAACACAACCTCTCCCACTTGACGGCTGAAATGAAGGCTGTCAAAGTAGATCATTCCCACTCAGCCCTGAGACCTGATTTCAGAAAAATTATGGTGCGTGCTTTGTAATTTTTATCTCTCCATTCCAGGAGGGGCTGGAGAGGGGAAAGAACTGCGACAAAGGAGACATTTGCTTTTCTTCATTTTTCTGTTCATTCAGCTGTCAATAAAAGAACATTACTTGCTCACAGAAGCATAAATTGAAGAAAAATAAAACAGTGGAAAGGGAAAGTCATAATTTATTTTAAGCTTCATCTGGGGATAACCTCAACTTTTAAGAGCAGAAGATAAATCAGAGAAGCTTCTGCCCCTACCCACACGCAATGTTGTGAATTCACCAAGGCAACAGTATCCAGGACCTGTGGATCCACCAATGAGAAGCCAGCAGCAGTGGTCCTGAATACAGGCAGGTGGCAGCTGGGAATATAGGCATCAGGCTGCACAAAGACAAGGCTATAGGATGCGGGGAGAAGCCAACATTGTGTTTTGATTTATACACATTCAATGCACTGGAAAAAGAACAATGTGGGACAAATGTAAAGAATGCTGGTCATTTTTTAATATCTAAAATTTTACTGATGAAGAATGACCCTCCCTCAGCTGTCTGTTCATAATTCTCAGTGGGTCTAGATGCTTCCATGGAGTACGGAGGACATTCTCATCACACCTACAACCCTCAGAGTTCACAAGCAGTTTCCACATATTATCTTAAATCATCTCTGAGGCACCAGAAAGCATGATTATCCCCCCCAAGGCACACGTGTAGAAACTGAGGCACAGCCATGAAGTGACTTACTCCATATCTTGGGTTCTGTGTCCTGTCCAGAGCCTTGCTGCCTCCAAGGACCTGGTGTTCCTCATTCACAGGGTGTGTGCTAGACGCAGACCTGAGGATGTGGCCAGCCTGGTTTTTAACACCATTGGATGAAAAGAAATGTAGGTCTCCTGCCCTCCCTTGCCAATTGAGCCTTTGCTGTGCATTGGAAAGGGCTGAATTTCTGCCGACCTGACTTAGCCCGCTGAGCCATAGTGGGCCTTTTTTTTTAAATTTTATTTAAACCCAAGTTAGTTTAACATATAGTGTAATAATGGTTTCAGGAGTAGAATTTAGTGATTCATCACTTATATATAACACCCAGTTCTCATCCCAACAAGTGCCCTCCTTAATACCAATCACCCATTTAGCCCATCCCCCTGCCCATCTACTCTCCAGTAACCCTCAGCTTGTTCTCTGTATTTAAGAGTCTCTTATGGTTTGTCTCCCTCTCTGTTTTTATCTTATATTTCCTTTCCTTCCCTTATGTTCATCTGTTTTGTTTCTTAAATTCCATATATGAGTGAAATCATATGATATTTGTCTTTCTCTGACTGACTTATTTCATTTAGCATAATACACTCTAGTTCCATCCATGTTGTTCAAGTGACAAGATTTCATTCTTTTTGATTGCTGAGTAATATCCCATTGTGTACATATACACAATGTGTATATGTACACAATGTGTATATATACACAATGTTGATAGTGCTGCTGTAAACATTGGGGTGCATGTGCCCCTGCAAATCAACATTTTTGTATCTTTTGGATAAATATCTAGTAGTATAACTGCTGGGTCAAAGGATAACTCTACTTTCAATTTCTTGAGTAACCTTCATACTGAGACATAGTCATGTTGCTGACAATGTATGGTGATATAGGCTCTTCAGTTGACTAAACCCTTGGGAATCTTCTTGTAAAATTCTCCCCATCCTCCATGAACACAGATCTGGGAAAATGGGATGGGAATCCCCTCTGTTTCCACTCACCCTTGCACTGGCCCCATTCTTCATGTTTACCAGAATAGATTGGTTGTTTCCATTTGTCACCCTTTCCCACAGCCCTCCCACCACCACACCATGCACACACAAGAAGGAACTCTTTCATCCTCTTTGTAATTCTCAGAGCCCAGCACAGCTGGGTCGGAGCTTGCTGGTTGGTCTGCAGTGAGCGGAGGATCTGCTCTACCACCCAATCACTAGCCTGGATCCAGATCTCCAGGTGCCTGGCTTGGCTTTCTGGCCTCATTTTCCTGCTTGAACCTACTCTGTACCCTGGACCCTACTGCCCTTGTTAAAGTAGTCTGGGAAAAGGATTTTCATCTTCTGCCTTTTGGCACTTCCCTTGGCTCCCAGGATGCATGGTTTCCTGGGTCTCTCCTGCTCACCTGCTCCACCTTCTGGGCTCCTCTGCTGGATCTTGCATCCTGGTGGCTCTTCCATGGCCCAGTCCTGAGCATTGCTTCTTTGTCAACACTCTCCCTGATGACCTCGTGACCCTTTATCTGCCCCCTCCACCCTCCATTACTCCAAATTTTGCATCTCCTCCTAAAGTCCAGACCCTACTGGCTGGAGACTGATGACAACCTAGAAAGCAAGTCAAACAAGGTGTACACAACCACCTGGGAACTAGCCCCCTCAAGCCCTCATTTGCTCAGGTATCAGAAAATGGCAATTTGGTCAAAAACCTTGGATCACACCCTCCTCTCTTGCATTACCTTTACCCCACATCCCAAACCCCACCAGTTCTGCCAGCTCCACCTTCAAACTGTCTCCAAGATCTGACCAATCCTCGGCACACGCCCCCCCTCCCTACCCCAAGCCCTCATGAGTACTGCCCGTGATGGCTGGGTGGCTGCAGGAGCTTCCTAACCAGCCCCTGCTTTGTCCTCGACCTACGGTCCGTGTTGCTACAACAGAGGGAGGTTTTGAACATGTGAATCAGCCACTTCACAGTCTGGCCTAGAGCCCTCCAGGAACCTCCATCAGACCATGATAAAGTCCATACTCCTTCAAATGGCCTGGTAGACCCTGGCCCTGTGTCCCAGATGCTCCCTCCACTCCCTTCCTACACTGCTATGGGCACATCAGCTTTTTGCTGATTATCATTGCTACTTTCAGACTTCACACTTGTCTCTTCCCTGGAGCAGCTCCCCACTCTCTCCCAACACTGCCCAGCGCATCCTCAGCCTCTTTCTGATGGTCACGTACCTGTCAAGGAGGCCTTTCTTACCACCCTTTCTAAAACTGTGCCATCCCCATTATCATCCTAACTATTAATTCCTGATGTATTATGTTTTTATTTGCATATCATCCGTTTTCTCCCAGTAGAATGCAACCTTCCCTGAGCACAGTGTTCAGTTAATTACTGTATCCTTAGTCCCGAGAGCTGTGCCTGGAACATAATAGGTGCTCAACAAATATTAAATGAATCAAATATCAGACAGAGGTTTAATAAAATGCATCAAAATACCAATTTCCCCATTCATGATAGAGATCAGGGTTAGCAGAGTATGGCAGAGGACCAAATCCAACCTACAACCTGTTTTTGTGAATAAAATTTTATTACAACACGGACGCAATATTCATTTGCATATAGCTTGTGGTTGCTTTTGTGCTAGCCGCCGAAGTTGAGAAGTTGTGACAGACACTGTATGGGCCCCAGAAGGCTAAAGTATTTACTAACTGGCCCTGCACAGAAAAAATTTGCCAGCCTCTGATAGAGATAATACTTCCTACTTATTCTTTTGGTTTAAAAATTAATACTAATAAATGAAATAATGACTGGCTTAAAAATATATAGTTAGGCTCAGTCAGTTAAGCATCCGCCTCTTGATCTTGGCTCAGGTCCTGATGTCACCATTTGTGGGATGGAGCTCTGTGTCAGGTTCTGCGCTGGCAGTGGAGAGCCTGCTTGGGATTCTCTCTCTCCCTCTCTCTTTCTTTTTCTCTCTCTCTGCCCCTTCCTAACTTGAGCTCTCTCTCTCTCAAATAAATAAATATTTAAAAAATATGTTATGTAGTTAATCCATCAATGAGTATTTATTGAAAAAAAATCAAACTGCAGAACTGTGTAGGGTAGGAAGTAGAATCCCCCTTCACCCAGCCCTGGTCCCAGCCCTTCCCAGGAGGAAGCCCCAGTAGGATCCCGATTCCGTCTAAATCACTGGCATGCGTGCCCCTCTCAAATGAAAATGAGTTTAAATATTACGACTTTCTAGACTTTTAGAATGCTATCTGTCCCTGTTCTCAGAGTTAGTTTGAATAATAAGAACCATGTGCTCCTCAAAAGGCCAAAAGAATTCCCCCAAAACACTGCCTAAATCTGGGGCCTGATTTAGGATGAGACCTCTGACTACGTCTTCAATTTTTGCAATGGAACCATCAAGGATTTAGGTCTTCTGACTCTGTAGTTAATTTTAACATGTTTTTTTTAAACATTTATTTTTGAGAGACAGAGCAAGACAGAGAATGAGTGAAGAAGGGGCGGGGGGGGGGTGTGGGGGGACACAGAATCCAAAGCAGGCTCCAGGCTCTGAGCTGTCAGCACAGAGCCTGATGCAGGGCTTGAACTCATGGACTTCAAGATGATGACCTGAGCCAAAGTTGGACACCTAACCGACTGAGCCACCCAGGTGCCCCCTCTGTAGTTAATTTTAATAATTAATTCTTGAAAGCCTTTTCTCCATTGGTAGTGATTTTTCTCATTCTTTTTTTTTTTTGGATCAAGGCTGCTAATGGTTTGCCATTGTATTTCTTATTAGTATTAGTTTTCAAAGAATTTAATTTTGGTCTTATCAAAGTTCATTGTTTGCCCATTTCACGAATTTCTGCTTTTATCTGTTAAATTTTCTTTTTCTTTTTTCTTTCTTTCTTTCTTTCTTTCTTTCTTTCTTTCTTTCTTTCTTTCTATTTGAAGCATTTGCTAGCTTTTGGACTTCATTTCCTTTCCCCTTGTTTTCCCAGTAACACAAAGTCCTCGTCCAAGTGGAAACTACTGGCAGGTGCCAAGCATGACTTTCCACTTTACCCAAGAGTGACAGAATGCCACTCTGTTTTGCTTTGATCTCCAAGGCCATATAACTTTTTCTTCTTTTTTTCTTTTTGAGTGGGATATTATTCTCTGTGTTACTTTAAGTTTTTATGTCAATTGCAGTCAGTTAACATACAGTGTAATATTAGTCTCAGGTGTATAACATGGTGATTCAACGCTTCCATACATTC
The DNA here is from genome assembly GCF_027475565.1 of Acinonyx jubatus. Lineage (NCBI taxonomy): Eukaryota > Metazoa > Chordata > Mammalia > Carnivora > Felidae > Acinonyx > Acinonyx jubatus. The sequence continues at coordinate 19,714,386 of NC_069386.1, forward strand.
TGTGTCATTTCTAATCTCTGGTTTTATTACACTGTCATTAGAAAATTAGCCTGAGTGCCTACTACTTTTTGAAATTGATTGAGACTTTTTTGTTTAAGATGATATCAATTTTTGTAGATATTCCATGTGTGCTTACAAAAATGTGTATTCGCTATTGGGTTCAAAATTCTGTAGGTTACTATTGAAATCAAGCTTGTGATTTCAATACTTAAAAGCCTATGTCATTTATTTTTGTCTATTTAATCAATCATCTTAGAAATTTGCCAGATTCTCTCATTTTGACTATTCTCACTTTGATTCAATACATTTTTCTTTATATATTTTGGTAATATTTGATACCATGTTGTTCAGGCATAAAGGCTCATTGCTATTGTTTTCACAGTTTTTTATTATAAATATAAACTGTGTCCTATTTAATTCTTTTTGACATAGAATTCTATTTTTATGATTTCATGGTTTTTTGTCTTCTGTTGTTTTGGAAGCATACAACTACCTTTGTCATCATTACTTTTGAACATTTCTGCATTTTTTAATTTTAGACATATCTTCGTACATGGCATGTGGTAGCATATTTATTTTTCATGTATCTGATGGTCTATTAATATTAATAATGATAGAAACTTAACTAAGAATTGAGTCCTACTCTTTTCAGGCCCTTTTTGAGCACATTACCTGTTATTTTATATAATGCTCAAACCTATCATATACTGTAGTTCCTCTGGTTTTCCCTTATTCACAGCTGAGAAAACTGAGAGATTGAATGCTGATGTGACTTATCCAAGATCAGAGAGCTAATAAAAGATTGGGCAGGATTTGAACTCAATTACTGTGTGAGCCACTACACATGAATAGCATTCATAATACTTGCCTTCAGTTTTATCCCTGACATCTTGATTTGCAGTGCATTCTGGGAGAATTCCTCTGTTGAGTCTTTCAGCTCCTGATTAGACCTTGAATCAAGCCCATTGTATATGAAGCACATCTGCTCAGGTTTTCACTTAAAGTTTATTTATTTATTTAGAGAGATAGAGATAGAGATAGAGGAGTGAGGAGGGGCAGAGAGGGAGAGATAGGATCCAAGCAGGCTCCATGGTGTCAGCACAGAGCCCAATGTGGGTCTCGAACTCACCAACTGTGAGATCATGACCTGAACTGAAACCAAGAGTCGGACACTTAATCAACTGAGCCACCCAGGTGCCCTGCTCAGGTTTTCATTTAAGAACTTACTTCTAATTTTCCAGAACTGATTACTTTTGGACATAACAACTTGCTGATTTTAGCAGGACATGTGACTAGACAGGCTGACATTTAGGTTCTGAGGGTCACTTGACTTGTTAGCTTGGGTTCTTCTTGTCCCTCAAAGCAGTTGACAGCTCAGGGCACTGAGCCTTTACTTCTGCCCCAATATCCACTCTGGGCACTACCTGCAGCACAATTTCTTCTTTTACTCAAGAGTAATGTTAGAAGATTGATCTGGAGACAAATTTTAGAGTTGCCACCAAACTGATTCCATCTGCTTCAGATCTTTAAGAAAATTTTTGTGTGTCTTCTCATCTCTTAAAAGCGCCCTTCCCAGATTTCTGATGCTACTATAGACTTACTCTTTTGTGTTTCTTTGGTTGTTGCAATCAGACTCTCAGGGAGAAAAGGGGTAAATTCATGTGTTTGGTGGGTCATCTTCAACTAGAAAATCTTTCCATTTTTATTATTCACTAGTTAGAACCCTTGTTACCTAAGACATCAAAAGGGAATTGTTTTGTTTCCCCAGCCATTCCTCGGGACTATATCAGGCAAATATTACCTCAGCCTAGGAAGCCAAAACCCACAGTCTTGTCACATGATGGACAGAGCCATGACACTTACCCACAGTACAAGTGGTACTGATCTCCAAAAGAGATCAGACTGCAGGTGGAGTCTCTCATACATGTGTGAACTATGAGCTGACTCTGCTCCAGGTAAGATGCTTGTCCCTGAAGGGGTTACATGACCATTGATGCTGAAAGGTAGGTTGTAAGGTAGGTTGTAAGTGCCCAAACTCTAAATGTTAACTATTTTTTTATTTTTTACACAGATATATTCACTTGGTTCAAAATTCAAGGGGTTCAAAGTGACATATGGTGAAAATTCTCGCCTCCCCCACCCCCATCCAGTTCCCTTTCCGTGAACAGCCATGATGACCAGATTTTTAGACTTCATTCCAGGGATATTCTGTGCATGTAAAAGCTACATACATACATTTTACTCTTTAAAATAAAAACATACAAATAGTAGTACAGTCTAGTGCACACGTGTTCTACAACTTGCCTTTTTCACTCAACAAGATACATGGGCGATAAATCCATGTCTGTTCTTGAACTTCTTCATTCTTTGGTACAGTTATGGTATATTTTATTGTGTGGCTGTACTGTTATTTAGGCAATCCCTTATTGGCTGATGTTGGGGAGGAAGACCTTCTGCTGCCCTTTGAGGTCCTTCCAGCTGGACTTAGAATCAAACTGACATGAGACAGAATAACAGGAAAAAATAAAATTTAATTACGTATGTAGGAGGAATCCATGTGGACGTGGAAGTTCCATAGACAGTGAGGCACATGAAGCTTATATGAACTAAGAAGAGTGGTAAGGCCTGAGGTTATGAATGGAGGTTATGAATGCTTCCATTAGCAAGAAGAGATGTTTTGAAAAACAGAGTTGCCCTATTATTCAGATACGTTTCTTAGGTAAAAGGGACTCTCTGCTAATTGTCTCTTTCTAGTACATGCTCTCCTTTCCAATATAAACTTAGGCAGTTGAGGACCAGGAAGAGAGTTTACCTCCATCTGCTGTGTTTTGATTACTTTTAACTCAAAATACTATTCATGCCAAAGTGGCCCATCTTGACCTCTACACTGACACCTAGCTCATCTCATCTCTACTGTTACAGTGTTGCCAGGCTGTGCTCATATCCTTTCACTTACCTGCAAATATGGAGAAATTCCTAAAGGAGAGATTGCTGGTTCAAAGGGCATTTGCATAGATGTTGTCAAATCGTGCTCTCTGAGGATTGTAGTAATTTACACAGCCACGAGTAATTTATGACAGTGCTCATTTCCTGTATCCTCAATAATACAGTGTGCTATCAAGCTCTGGGAACTTTGCCAGTGTCTGGTAGGTGAAAAGTGATGTCACCTTGTAGTTTAAATGTGAAATGACTTACTGTGAGTGAGATTGAACATCATTTTATCTTTTAAGGTCTATATATGCTTCCTTTTCTTTCATTTCATATCATTTGCATGTATTCTTGTGAAGTTATTTGCTCTTTTTCTTGCAGAGGAAAATTATTCTTTAGACACGAATTGAGTTGAAATACTTTTGTAGTTTATTATTTGTTCTCTGACTTTGCTTATGGGAGATTTTCATGCATAGATTTTTCCTCTTTACCTTTATTTTTTTACTTTATTTTTTTCAATGAACTAAGGTCAATTTACTTGGATGATATAACAGTTTTAAATATGTATGCACACAATAACATACATTTAAAATAAAGTAAACAATGAAAAGTGAAACAAAAAGATCCACAATCATAGGAAAAAACATGAATAAACCACTCAATAATTGACAAGCAGAAATAATAGACCGATTTTATGAAAAACACAATAAAGCAATCTACTAGAACTTATAGAACATTGTATTGAACAATGATACAAGATTTTTTCAGAAAAATGCAAAACTCAAAAAAAATGTCCCATAGAGTGAGTCATAAATCTCATCTTAACCCTTTACCTTTAAATAATGGAATGTACCAATATCTGTTTTGATGGCTGCTAGGTTTTACATCATATCCAGAAAAGGCCTCCCCAGTATTTAATTCTAAACAATTATCATTATTTATTCTAGTGTTATGGTATCATGTTTGCATTTAATTATTTGATCAACTAGAATTTATCCTGGAGTCATGTGCAAGATCTGAATTTAACTTTATTTTAATTTAGAATTTTTCTTTCCATAGTCACTTTGGAATGAGATTTTTTAATTCTCTCCTCAAAAAATAATATCCTGTTGGTATATCTATGGGGATGGCATCACCTTCATAATTAATACACTCTCCACTACGGATACTGTTCTGACCATGAATCTTCTTTTCCAAGAATATAGATTTCCATTTGTTCTTTGCGTCCCTAGGAGTGCTCTAAATGTTTCTTCAGATGAATTGTGCACCTAAGAAATGTTTACTCCACTGAGGGCTGATGCAATTTAAAAAGAAGAAAGAAACTAAAGAAAGGAAGGAAGGAAGGAAGGAAGGAAGGAAAGGGAAGGGAGGAAGGAAGGAAGGAAGGAAGGAAGGAAGGAAGGAAGGAAGGAAGAAATCCTGACAACTTAGATTAGCTCAACAATGTTTGCTTCCTACTCTTATAAAGGCAGGTTAGCAGGTGCCTCTCCATTCTGTGATTCAGGCATCCAGGTTCTCTCCATCCTGAGGTGGTGCTTTTAAACATATGTCCTCCAAAGCTCCTGTGGCAAGGAGACAGCACAGAGGAGTCCCCAAACTTTCAATTCCCTGCACCTGGAAGTGATATACTTCTTCCATCACATTTCACTGGCTGAATTCATCACACACCACCTAACTGCAAAGGATCTAGAAGAGTAGTTCCCTTGTGTACTTAGGAGATGGAGGAGGACATTGGGAGTCTCTCTCTCCTTCCAGCAAAACTACTAAGCAGGCATGAAGGTAAACTAAAGAAATACTCTGGTCATACAAAGGCTCAGGACAGAACATTTAATTCCAATACATCTTCTCCCAGGAAGCTACCAGAGGGGATGTGCTACCAAAATGAAGAAGTAAACCGAGGAAGATGGTAACATAGGATGAGGAAACAAAGACTCTAACCCATGGCTGAGTCAAAGGGTATTGCCAGGAAGATGGTGAACATCCCAGGTGAGCAGCTGGCCTTTATCTGAAAGTGTGTAACCTAAAGCTACCACTCTGAGGGAAGACTCATCAGAGAAGGAACCAGCACAGAGGAAGCTATCCAAGAGGCAGAGTGGCACCTGGGCCTGGGGATGTGGGCAAACAGCCTGCATCCAGCTCTGCCTGAAGCTGTACCTGTTCTTAGAGAATTCAGTCACACGAACCAACTTTTCCTTGTGCTCTAGCTGGTTAGGGTCCGATTTTCTGTCACTTGTAATAAAAACAAAAAACAAAACAAAACAAAACAAAAAATCTTCAGACTGAGGCCAGGAAACAACAAAAACAGAAGAAATAAATCTTGTCCTCAAGGAATTTTAAATATTTTGGGGGAAATTTTTATCCAGCATCAACTATTAGGTATTGCCTCTGCCTCTAGACTCTAATCTGCAAGGACTATGTACTTTTAGCTAATTTCCTTGCATTCAGTGGGTCTTAGGAACTGGACTGTTTCAGAAATGAGAACTTCCTTGTCTTGATGTTGGTACTCTTTTACAAAAGAATTCACTATTTAAACATTGTAACATTTATTCACTTTTATGAAAAATTTTTCTATTTCTTTATCCAAAGAAAAGAAACACAGATGTTTCCAAAGGTTTGTTACAGGTACAAATACTGGGAACAACATTGCAGAGATCATTATGAAAACTGTTATATACCTATACAATAGAACCCTAAATTATTTTAAATAATTTCATTAAAAATGTGTTTCTGGCATTTACTTAACTTATTTAACTTATGAAAGTGATTCATAATTTATTATTAGGTGAAAGAAGTCAGGTGACCAACCAGTTTCCTAGTTTTTAAAAATGGGCAAAACATTTTAAGTTGTTTTCTGAGTGTTGAGATTTCAAGGGAAGTTTCTTTTTTTTTCTTTTTTTAAAATGAAATTTATTGTCAAATTCGTTTCCATACAACACCTAGTGCTCATCCCAACAGGTGCCCTCCTCAATATCCATCACCCACCTACCCCTCCCTCCCACCCCCCATCAACCCTCAGATTGTTTTCAGTTTTTAAGAGTCTCTTATGGTTTGGCTCCCTCCCTCTCTAACTTTTTTTTTGATTCCTTGTTTTCTTAATTTTCTGCAATCAATATGGATTAGTTTTACAACAAGAAAAAGGTATTTATAAGATTGTGAGTTCAAACAAAGGTATTTTGTCAGCATTAAACAGGAGCGTAAACTGCAGAAATATTTTTAGCTGGATCTCGCTACTCTTTTACAAAAGCATGTACTATTTAGACACTGTAACATGTCCTCAACTTTTCAAAGAAGTTACAATTGAATGTAAGAAATTTTCTCACATTCTATAAAACATATCACGATGTGGCATAAAGCACATCACCATCATATGCAGGAAGGTGTTCTTCAAAGAACTGTTAGTTCAGTAAGCAAAATAAAATAGATATGTTATGAATTTTTAAAAATAATTCTAGGCCTAGGTGTTAACATTTATTCTTCAGGCCCTTTGTTGTTGAGATACGACTGCCAGGAGATTAAATTATGTGGGTTCCCCATGCCAAACAAATCAATGCCACTTTAATAAAGCAACATTTGAAGTAAGAAAAAAAAAAAATGACAGGCTCATACTGAATCTTACCTGTCTGTGTTTAAATTAGAATTAGACCTATAAGTCTGAAAATGTACTGATAATTACAAATATTGCTAAGACGAGTATAAATGCCTTTTTATATCTGAATTTGATCTAAAACTACCTGTAATTTGATCCAAATTACCCGTAATGGTTTTCATTATGACCTCAGGTCTTCATAAGAGAAATGTCCCCTAAAAAATTATTTTCTCCATCCTCCATAAATCTCATGAAATAAAGATAGCTGTGTTCCAGCAACATCTACCATATTCAAAGTGTTTGCTTTCAGGATCGTTTTTACCAGAAGACATGTACAACCTATGGCTGTTCAGAGTAAGAAAATACAAAGCAGCACTTAGTATCCTACGGTATAACCCCAAATTTCCCTAATTATCGTAAACAAAAAAAGTAACCACAATACCTTTTCAGTATCCTAAAACACAATTTAGTGAGAATTCATATCAAACATATCTGAGATCTAGGAACATCTTTAAATGTACCTTTAATTAATTAATTAACTAATTAATTAATTTATATCTTTACCTCTAACATGGGGCTCGAACTGACGACCTTGAGATCAAGTGTTGCATGCTCTTCCAACTGAGCCTGCCAGGTACTCCAGAACATCTTTAAATTAAATAACATGGCATATGAGTTGCTAATACTTTGCTTACTTTATATTAATTCATTTTACCCTCTTAAATACATTTTGATGATAAAAGATACCTTTTTCCTTGCACACTTTTAATAGTTTACAGTCATCAAGTGTGTAATTGACTATTGACCTGGAGTTGCTAGTTTCAGGCTAGGATAAACTACAATCCTCATTTAACACGAGGATGGAGATATATCACCACTAGATGGTAGTATGAAGTAGTCATTAACTTCCATGTTGTTTAAACTTGGTGTTGACAGCGATATTTCTCTTCAAGGAATAAATCACTCCGAAGGCATCCTTGTCACTCCCATTAGCTCTATCTACTCCTCTCCTAACTTTAATTTGCTAAATCCCCCCCCCCCCCGCCCCGTGATGAAGGAATGACAGCCTCTGATTCATAATGAAATCTGTTACGTAAAGTTCTCTGGGTTAAATAAAATGAGGGCTTTTGAGGAGTGATATGAATTCCCTGTGTTCTTTCACAGTTACTTTAAAGCTCTAAAAGATATTGAAAAAGAATGCAAATAATAGTTTTCATAGCCAACTAAGCAGAAAAACCAAAATAGCATTAACAACAAACAAAACTTCACCATTCTCCATGATATATGTAGTTGACAAGCTAAAGCTTTTGTTTATTTTCATTGCTAAGTCTTGCATGGAAAGAATGTTTCTGGTAGATAGGGTGAATTTTGTTTTTATCAGTGTGGTTCAAGCAATCAGGCTCTGGTTAATACCCTATTTAATCAAAGCATTGCAGTTCCCGGCAGTGCTCTGATGGACATTACTAGTGGGCTCAGTCTCCCAGGAGAACACAATGGTTTCACTCCAGACAGCATTTGCCAACTTCACTCTGTGCTGCTGAATTTTTCCATTATTGATTGAAAAAAAAAAGAATTCTACATCATTTACACATGAAGGTCAATCTGGTGCTAATATGTAATATGTAGCTATAGCTCCTCTCTCATTTGGGGTCAACTGGTAAGAATGATTCCATTCTTAGGGTGCCCAGCTGGCTCAGTTGGTGGAGTTCTTGATCTCAGGGTTGTAGGTTCAAGCCCCATGTTTCGGTGTAGAGATTACTTAAAAATAAAATCTAAAAAAAAAAAAAAAAAAAAAAGGATGATTCCATTCTCCAAGGCCTGAATCATTTCAGTTCAACTCCTAGTAACTCCATTAGAACCAATGTTTCAATTCTCCCCCCACCAAAAAAAAACCCAAAAATCAAACTCACACACACACACACACACACACACACACAACAAATGTTTCCCCTACAACCAACTCAGCACTGGAATGATTTGCATGAGTCCGGATAGGAAAGATAGTATAGATAGAAATCTGTTAAATAAGAAATAACACTGAATTGGTAAATACCAAAATTAAATAACTAAAAAGTTATGTTTACATTTATTTTTATTTTTATACTTCCTTCATGAAAGAACACATCCCAGTAATGATCTTTTAGTTCAGTACCTTGAGAAAAAATTCTTAGTATATTTATAAATGTATAAATAAGTCTTATTCCTTTTGGGTTGTTATAACAAAATGCCACAGTCTGTGTGGCTTATAACAAGAAACCTTTATTTCTCACAGTCCTGGAGGCTGAGAAGTCCAAGTTAAGGGTGTCAACAGATATGATGTTTCCTGAGGGCTTCCTGGTTAATAGATGGTCATCTTTATCTCTTCACATGGCAGAAGGGGCAAGGAGCTCTCTGGGGTCTCTTTTATAAAGGCATTTAGGCTCCACCCTCATGACATAATCACCTCCTAAAGGTCCCACTTCCAAATACCCTCACATTGGGAGTTAGGATTTCAGCATATGAATTTGGGGGGGGGGGATATGAACATTGAGACCATAGACTATATATATGTGTGTGTGTGTGTGTATGTGTGTGTGTGTGTGTGTGTGTGTGAATATATGACAGAGAGAGAGAGAGAGATAAAGAATATAGCCAATTTTTAATAAGAAAATATTCCATTATTTTCTCAATAACAATCTGAAAAATTGTTTACTGACCACCATAGTTCTAAGTGTTGTGAGGAAAGCAAAGAAGCAAAAGATGGAACCTACCCTCAAGAATACATATCCACACATTCTTATTGAAGAAACTAAGCATGAATTCTTTAAAACAGTACAAGGCCTCATATAACTAGATAGCAGATTGAAAGCCACACTGAGGGATCAGAGAAAAGAAAGTCCTCTTGAGCCAGCACAGAGAGATATGCCTCCCTGGAAGGGAAGTGACTTAAGCACTTCATGTGCTTCACCTAATGTCTTGTGAGGTTCATCCATTCAATGAATATGTTTTAGAGCAAAGCATTCTGGTGTAGAAAGTGGTGGGTGCAGAGGGGTCACGATGAGGAACAGATTGGGCAAGCAGGTTGGCATCAGCCAATGGCAGACAGTTCTTGAAAGCCAGGAAAAGGAACTTTTACTCAATTTTCCTGGCTCCAAGTCAACAGACTGCTTCATAATTGCTGGGAGGGGCTGGGAGCTGATTCTCTGCCTCCACATTCCACTCCCCACTGTTTTCATGAGTCACCACTGTGCCACTGAGTGGCGGGGCCCATTGCCAAACTCTATGTGGGACTGGTACATCCATATCTCCCCTGAAGAGCTGGTACATTGACAAGTCCCATCCCACACCCCCCTGGAAAGATAGCAAGCTCAGAAGTTGGCACACGCCTTAGTTCACGCCTCTTTAAGGTGGTGGAGCTGGGAAGGTCAGAGTTACAGAAAGCTTAAGAAGAACATTCAGGTGGCTAGGGACCAGGGCTGAGCAGTGGGAGCTAGACAGTCTTGATCTGGTAACTCAGAACCTGGTCTTCTATAGTTGGGGGAGAGGATTGAACCCACAGAGCTGCCAGGTGGTTTTGATTTGTGTGGGTGCAATACAAGGTCAGGAATGCCAGAAACCAACTACCAAATGCAGCAGCAATAAAAGATCTGCTGACCAAGCAAGGCTCAGAAACACAGCAATCAGGCTGTGGAATTGGTGAGGGATGCAGAAAAATACAGTCTGGTCCCAAGCCAAGTTTTTGGACATAGAAAGTCCAAGGAAGAAGAGGGAGGAAATTGTTTTCTCGTTTGTTCGTTTTTTGTTTTTTGTTTTTTCCCAGTGAACAGCTGGGGAAGGGTTAGACAGGAGAAACAATTGTCCAAACCGAGGAAAAAGTGCTTGGAGACACCATTTATTGAGTGATCTCTTCCTACCTAAGAAGTACATTACTTACATCAAAAGCCAAAAAAGTATAAATTTAGGCGTCTTAGAAAGGGCAGGAGAACGGTTGGTGGAATGAAAACTCATACAGCCACTCTGGAAAGCAGTGTGGATGTTCCTCCACAGTTAAAAATAGAACTACCCTACAACCCAGCAATTACACTACTAGGTACTTACCCAAAGGATATAAAAATACTGATTTGAAGGGGCACATGCACCTCAATGTTTATAGCAGCACCATCAATAATTGTCAAATTATGGAAAAAGCCCAAATGCCCATCGACTGATGAATGCATAAAGAAGATGTGGTATAGGTATATATACATATAATGTAATATTACTCAGCCATCAAAAAGAACGAAACCTTGCCATTTGCAACAATGTGGATGGAACTAGAGTGTATTATATAATAAGTGAAATAAGTCAGAGGAAGACAAATATCATATGATTTCACTCATATGTGGAATTTAAGAAACAAAACAGATGAACATAGGGGAAAGGAAGGAAAAATAAAATAAGATAAAAACAGAGATGGAGGCAAACCATAAGAGACTCTTAACTATAGAGAACAAACTGATGGTTGCTGGAGGGGAGACCAGTGGGAGGATGGGCTAAATGAGTGATAGGTATTGAGGAGGGCATTCATTGGGATGAACACTGGGTGTTATATGGAAGTGATGAACCACTAAATTCTTTTTTAAAGATTATTTCTTTATTTTGAGAGAGATGGAGAGAGAGAGAAACAGAGAGTGTTTGTGGGTGGAAGGGTAGAGAGAGAGGGAGTGAGAGAGAATCCCAAGCAGCCTCCATACGGCCAGCACAGAGCCTGATGTGCTGCTTGAACTCACAAACCATGAGATCATGGCCTGAGCCAAAATCAAGAGTCAGATGGTTAACTGACTCAGCCACCCAGGTGCTCCTGAATCACTAAATTCTACTCTTGAAAACAATACTACACTATATCTTAACTAACATAAATTTAAATTAAAAAAAAAAAGAAAGGGCAGGAGAACATCTAGGTGCCATATTGTAATTGATAGGAGCAAAGATAACTCTAAGTATTGGAATGTAATACTAATGTATTACTAATTGTATATACTAATGGAATACTAATGTATTACTAATAGTATATACTAATGTAATACTAACGTATTAGTTATCTATTGCTGCATAACAAATTACTCTCAAAACTTAGTGCCTTAAAAAACACATTTATTTTCTCAGCATGTGTGGGTCAGAAATCTGGGCATAGTTTAGTTGAGTTACCCAGCTCAGCATTTCTTTTTTTTTCTTTTTTTAGGATATAATTTATTGTCAAATTGGTTTCCATACAACACCCAGTGCTCATCCCAACAAGTGCCCTCCTCAATGCCCATCACCCACTTTCCCTTCTCCCCCACCCCCTATCAACCCTCAGTTTGTTCTCAGTATCCAAGAGTCTCTTATGGTTTGCCTCCGTCCCTCTCTGTAACTGTTTTTCCCCCTTCTCCTCCCACATGGTCTTCTGTTAAGTTTCTCAAGATCTACATATGAGTGAAAACATGGTATCTATCTTTCTCTGACTGACTTATTTCACTTCAGCTCAGCGTTTCTTACAAGATTGCAATCAAACTGTCAGGCAGGGCTATGGTCTCATCTGAAGGTTCAGTTGGAGAGGATCCACTTCCAAGGTCACTCACATGGTTGTTGGCAGGATTCCTTGTGAGCTGGTAGGATAAGGGTCTTGATTTCTCACTGGCAGGTGGTCAGAGCTGCCCTCAGTTTCTTGCCATGTGAGCTTCAGCAGCTTGCTTTATCAGATTAAACATGCAAAGAGTCAGAAAGAGACAATGTACAAAAAAGATGGAAATTAATCTCTTATAACCTAATCTAAAAAGTGGCATCCCATCACCTTTGTTGTATTTTATTCATTAAAATCACATCACTAGGTTCAGCTCGTATACAAAAGGGTAGGGAACTATGAGGAGTGAATACCAGGAGGCAGGGATCATTGGGAGCCCCATGGAAGTGGTCTACTACTAGGGGATTGGGAGAGTAGCAATATAATGGACCACGTTTGGATAGTCAGGATGAAAGTTATTTAGGGACTCAGATAATGAGCTGAGTTGTGTTCCTAGTGCAGCACCCGGAACCACAACACAATGCCATTTGAGCCATGGAGAGCTCAAGAAGGGAGGCAAGCTGGAGACCTAGATTATGAAGCATCCCATTTTGACCATGTGCAGGACAATTTCATTGCACACATCTGCACAGTAAATTGGTCTTCTATCTGAACAATTAAGTCTTTTCTTGAGAACTCCAAAGGACCCCTCCTGGAATGTGCATTTTTCATCAATTTATTCCTGATTCTCTGAGAACTGACTGATGAAACTGACCTTGGTCGCAGTGTTGAACCACACGACAAAAGAAGCCACTTAGATTTTTTTTTTTTGAGACAGAATAAGGCCTAAAAATTGTTTTGCCTTGATTGCTGTTGTTACTTTTCTAGAAATGGTCTCTTCTTATTTTAGACAGGGATGTAACATCTGCCTGTTCTCTCAAAGCTCTTGTGGGAGCCAAATGCAATAATGTTCATAAATGAATTTTGAAAAAAAAATTTTAAGGACAAATGTCATATATTCAAACCACATACTGCTATTGTCATTGTTGTTGCTTCAAAATAAAAAAGGAACTGTTGGGGCACCTGGGTGGCACAGTTGGTTAAGCGTCTGACTCTTGATCTTGGCTCAGGTCACGATCTCACAGTTCATGAGTTCAAGCCCTGCATCAGGCTCTGCACTGATGATACAGAGCCTGCTTGGGATTCTGTCTCTCCCTCTCTCTGCCCCTCCCCTGCTTGTGCTCTCTCTCTTAAAATAAATGAATAAACTTAAAAAAATAAAAATAAATAAATAATTAAAAAAAGAACTCTTTATCAGAAAAGATTGAAGCTTTCAAGACAGGTTTTGACTTCTTCCATTCCTTCTGTTCCTAGGATAGCTAATCCCTCCATCCCAACGGGAGACCTCTTCTTTATGACTTTGAGATCTGTACCTTCATCTCACCCTCCTGATGTCTGAATTCAAGACCTTATCTTAGGCCAAGTTCACAGACAGTCCTCATGCTTGTCTCCATGTGCTACTTACTTTTGCCAGATCTTTCTGAAACACTTCTTATCACCATGTCACTCTCTGTGTGAGGCACAGAGCTCTCAACCCTCACTTGGGGTCTCTTGTCACCATGCCATTGTCCCTCACTGACTGATCCCCATCCCACCAGTCCCATACCCCCTCTTCCCAGATCAATGGCCCTACTGAGGTCTTGCCCCTGTGTGCCATCTCACTCTGTGCATGGAAGCAGAGGACATGGGTCTATTCTCTGATGCCTTGCACCTACCCTCACCCTCAACTTTCTTCAGCACTTTTGTGCTGGATACATTGCAGCCCTCTTCCTGTCTTAAATATTGACTTGAAATCATTATTTGTCATTTTAAAAAAATCCTAGATGTCGGGGCACCTGGATGGCTCAGTCAGTTGAGTGTCCGACTTCAGCTTGGGTCGTGATCTTGGGGTTCATGGTTCAAGCCCTGCATCAGGCTCTGTGCTGAGCATGGAGCCTGCTTGGTATTTTCTGTCTCTGTCTCTCTCTGCCCCTTCCCTGCTTGCATGTGCTCTCTCTTTCAAAATAAGTAAATAATCTTAAAAAAAGCTTTAAAAAAATCCTTGATGTCACTAACTGAAGATACATTTAATCACCACAATTGCTCAACAAAGTAAATATAATAACCTTTATTTTATGATTGAGGAAACTGAGCCTGAAGGCTACACAGTTAGTAGAGGCCAGAGCCAATACCCAAACCCAGGCCCATGTGTTCTTTCTACCCAGGGTGCCCAGTGATATCTCCCCTATTAGATTGTGAGACACCCTGTTCTCTGAGTCTTTTTACTCCCCACAAGAACTGGGGATTTTATCCCAGGGTAGAAAACAAAGTGATATGTACAAACTCCTGACAGACACAGATATTTCTGCCACGATTTATTAAATGCTGATAAATTTTAATGGCTAAAAAAGGTTAATTTGTATTTTGTGGAAAAAAAGAAATGTTAATGAAATTTTTATGGTTCTGGTAACAATGCATGTCCATATTAAATATAAAGGCTGAAAATGTTCCATTTCTTGTAGGTTAAGTCTGACGTTGTCTATTAAATACCTACATTAAATGAAGTATCATACTGTCTTAAGATTTCTTCATTTACATGAAGAGACTCCAGGGTGTAACACTTTAATCTATAAAAAGTACTAACTAAAAGTAACCGTTACCATGGCAACACACTGCATGCATTAGTAGCCTTCAAAGGCAAAGCACTTTGGAAATGAGCATTTAAAGATACCCCAGACTAATCGAAACTCCAGGGAATGAATTTTAAATCACTTTTAATGCTTGGAGTTTCATTATTAGGTTCAGAAGTAGATCACAGAGCTTGCCCCATACATACACTATTTTTAAATTAAAGGGCAGTATTTCATCAGTGAGCAACTGCTGATTTTCTATATATATATTTTTTGAGGAGCCCAAAAATGAATGTCGAGATGCATAAGGTCCACAATTAGCTGTGACAATTTGTCAAGAGAAGACCTAGGGGTTGTAGGGCACTCCTCCTATGTGAAGTCATACCAATAGTCAGAGCAATAACACAATCTCGTTCTGATAGAGGAAACACAAAGAGATAAATACGGCCTACAGAAGAGCCCACAAACTACCACACATAGATCTGGGATGGGCACAGGAGAGCAGTACCACACAGACCAGAGGGGAAAGACTGATGTCTTAGCAGCAATGATTGGGAAAACCACCTCAATAAATGGACAAGACAGAGTTTGATCCCTACCTCACACTATACAAAAAAGGCAAAGTCCTATTGGATTCAATACCTACATATAAAAAGTAAAACCATAAAACTTTACAAAAAGGTGACAGGCAATGTCTTGGACACTTTGGAGAGGAGATTATTTGGACAAGATCTTTTTAAGTTTTATTTACTTAAGTAATCTCTACACCCAATGTGGGGATCAAACTTATGACCCCAAGGCAAGAGTTGCAAAATCTTCCTACTGAGTCAGCCAGGTGCCCCTTTATTTATTTATTTATTTATTTATTTTATTATTTTTTAATTTAATTTATTTTTTTAATTTACATCCAAATTAGTTAGCATATAGTGCAATAATTATTTCAGGAGTAGATTCCTTAATGCCCCTTACCTGTTTAGGCCATCCCCCCTCCCACAACCCCTCCAGTAACCCTCAGTTTTGTTCTCCATATTTATGAGTCTCTTATGTTTTTATCCCCCTCCCTGATTTATATTACTTTTGCTTCCCTTCCCTTATGTTCATCTGTTTTGTCTCTTAATGTCCTCCTATTGAGTGAAGTCATAAGATATTTGTCTTTCTCTGACTAATTTCACTTAGCATAATACCCTCCAGTTCCATCCATGTAGTTGTAAACGGCAAGATTTCATTCTTTTTTATTGCCAAGTAATACTCCATTGTATATATATACCACATCTTCTTTATCCATTCATCCATCAATGGACATTTGGGCTCTTTCCATATTTTGGCTATTGTTGATAGTGCTGCTATAAACATTGGGGTGCATGTGCCCCTTTGAAACAGCATACCTGTATCACTTGGATAAATACCTAGTAGTGCAATTGCTGAGTCATAGGGTAGTTCTATTTTTAGTTTTTTGTGGCACCTTCATACTGTTTTCCAGAGTGGCTGCCCCAGCTTGCATTGTCACCAACAATGCAAAAGAGATCCGCTTTCTCCGCATCCTTGCCAACATCTGTTGTTGCCTGAGTTGTTAATGTTAGCCATTCTGACAGGTGTAAGGTGGTATCTCATTGTGGTTTTGATTTGTATTTCCCTGATGATGAGTGATGTGGAGCATTTTTTCATGTGTCAGTTGGCCATCTGGATGTCTTCTTTGAAGAAGTGTCTATTCATGTCCTTTGCCCATTTCTTCACTGGATTGTTTTTTGGGTGTTGAGTTTGATAAGTTCTTTATAGATTTTGGATACTAACCCTTTATCTGATATGTCATTTGCAAATATCTTTTCCCATTCCATCAGTTGCCTTTTAGTTTTGCTGATTGTTTCCTTCACTGTGCAGAAACTTTTTATTTTGATGAGGTCCCAATAGTTCATTTTTGCTTTTGTTTCCCTTGCCTCTAGAGACATGTTGAGTAAGAAGTTGCTGCAGCCAATGTCAAAGAGGTTTTTGCCTGCTTTCTCCTCGAGGATTTTGATGACTTCCTGTCTTAGGTCTCTCATTCATTTTGAGTTTATTTTTGTGCATAGTGTAAGAAAGTGGTCCAGGTTCATTCTTCTGCATGTCGCTGTCCAGTTTTCCCAGCACCACTTGCTGAAGAGATTGTCTTTATTCCATTGGATATTCTTTCCTGCTTTGTCAAAGTTGGCCATACATCTGTGGGTCCATTTCTGGGTTCTCTATTCTGCTCCATTGATCTGAGTGTCTGTTTTTGTGCCAGTACCATACTGTCTTGATGATTACAGCTTTGTAATACAGCTTGAAGTCCGGGATTGTGATTCCTCCTGCTTTTGTTTTCTTTTTCACAATTTCTTTGGCTATTCGGGGTCTTTTCTCCTTCCATACAAATTTTAGAATTGTTTGTTCTAGCTCTGTGAAGAATGCTGGTGTTATTTTGATAGGAATGTATTGAATGTGTAGATTGCTTTGTGTAGTATTGACATTTTAACAACATTTGTTCTTATCCAGGAGCATGGAATATTTTTCCATTTTTTTGTGCCTTCTTCAATTTCTTTCATAAGATTTCTATAGTTTCACTGTATAGATTTTTCACTTCTTTGTTTAGATTTATTCCTAGGTATTTTATGTTTTTTGGTGCAAATGTAAATGGGATTGATTCCTTGATTGCTTCATTGTTGGTGTATAGGAATGCAACCAATTTCTGTGCATTGATTTTATATCCTGCCACTTTGCTGAATTCATGGATAAGTTCTAGCAGTTTTTTTGGTGGAATCTTTTGGGTTTCCATATAGAGTATCATGTCATCTGTGAAGAGTGAAAGTTTGACCTCCTTCTGGCCGATTTGGATCAGGTGCCTCTTTAAATAAGAAATTAAATGCTGAATATGATGGGTAAGGTCACATAAAAACTAAACATTTCTGTTCAGTGAGGTCATCTTAGTGAAAGTTAGCAGAAACAATAACCTAGAAAAGGATATATAAAATGAATAAAATTAGCAAGGGATTAATAATAGAACAATTCTGTCTGAGAGAATCCACTGCAATGATGGAAATGTTCTAGGTCTATGCTGGCTACTAGCTACTTGTGGCTACTGAGCACGTGAAATGTGATTCACATAGCTGACTAGTGTAACTGAGCTGCTGAATTCTTAATTTTACTTAACTGTAATTAATTATAATTCTAATAGCTGCATGGGACTAACGGCTATCCTATTGGGTGGCACAGATATAGAATATACAAGGAACCCTACCAATCAATAAGACAGAAAACTCAAAATTTAAATAAGCAAAAAGAAAAAAATGACCTTACCTAAACTTTTTACCTTAATTCTCCTCCATTTACATTTCCTTGCTTATCTTATTTTTCTTTTGTTGTATATATTTCTACAATGTGCCCCAAATCCCTTTCTGGCAATGAAATGGAACCTACATACCTAGGAACAGCCCCCTTCCAGGGACCAGATACTCTGGCTGAGGCTGGCCTTACAGGGTCTTTGAGTTTCTCCACGTTGGGCCATCACTGGCCAGTGATGAAGCTCCACACTCTCTTGTGATATACACAGGCCCAGGTTTTGTGGAACTTGTTTATTCAAGTTCACTTTAAAGAAGAAATGAAAATATATTTATCAACTGCTTAATGAGAATCTAAGACAGTAAACAAAAGGCTCAGTGATGTTTCCAACTCCAAACAAGCTAACTTTTAAGGTGCGTGTTACATTCTTTTACTTTTCGTCATGATAAATGTACTGTTTAATCCCCTTCACCTAGTCTTTAAAAAATGTTTATTTATTTATTTTGAGAGAGATAGAGACAGTGCAAGCAGTTGAGGGGCAGAGAGAGCGGGAAAGAGAATCCCAAGCAGGCTCCGTGCTGTCAGGGCAGAGCCCAACATTGGGCTTGATCTCACGAACTATGAGACCATGACCTGAGCTGAAACCAAAAGTCAGACACTTAACCAATGGATCCGCCCTGGCACCCCAATCCCCTTCACCTGTTTGACCAATCCCCCCGCCCACCTCCCCTTTGGTAACCATCAGTTTATTCTCTATATTTACAAGTCTGTTTCTTGCCTTGCCTCTCTCTCTCCTTTTTTCCCTCTTTGCTCATTTGTTTTGTTTCTTAAATTCCACATATGAGTGAAATTATATAGTATTTGTCTTTCTCTGACTGACTTATTTCACTTAGCTTTTACTTAGACTTATACTCTCTAGCTCCATCCATGTTGTTGAAATAGTAAGATTTCATTCTTTTTTAATGGCTGAATTATATTCTGTGATATAACTCAACATCCAAAAAAACAAATAATCCACGTGTTGCATTATTTTTGCTGTTTACATAATTAAGAAATTTTAACTTTGTGTAAAGCTTTTAGCCAAAGAGAAAAATGAAGAAAGTGTAATTTATTTCTTCAACAATATTTCAGATTATTCTTGTTCTTTCACCATTAGAGATATATAATCCAGGTAGAATGGTCCAGAGGAAGGGAACTAGTCGCAAAAAGGATGAGGGGCTCTTCATGGGAAGCCAGGAAAGAATTTAGTCTTCCATGCTGGGAAGGTGGAATTGAAACCATGTGGCTGTGCCATACACGTCACCCAAGAGGAAATATGGATACAACAAACATTGTTTTGCTCAGAAAAACACTTTGAGAGAGGAAATATTTCTTCCCTGTATTAGGTCACAAAATCAGGTAGTTTACCAAGCCAGAGGTATTAAAATGAAAGATATGAAATTGTCCTTTACCCAGGACAAAAATGGCCAACAAAAATGACAACTTAAGATGGTCCAACCATTCGGCTCTCAACCAGAAAATGTATCTGAACCTCCCTGAGAGATGAGAGGAGAGGTCGCATGTTTAAGTGTTTGAGTTTCAGGGATGAACAGGACAGGCAAGCTTCAGGTCCAAAAGGGTGTGAATGGAGAGGCAAGAACCAGAGCTACAGCCAAGAGTCTGCAGAGCAATTTAGCAACGTGGAGTGAGCTGTCCTGCGCAAACAGCCCTCAGGCATCAGTACTACCAAAATAAAATAAAATAAAGTAAAGTAAATAAAAAGAAGCTGGGAAGTCCCAAATCTATGCTCACAATAGATACCATTGATCTTCAAAACCCCAAGCCAAGCACTGTGGCTTCAACATATTTTTCTTGAGTTGATGAACCTTTAGAGTAAGCAAAGCTGCTATGGGAACAAGCCCTAGTGTTTTGCACAGAGCCTGGAGAACGATGCTTCTCCCTGAATGTTCTCTGGGCTGAGCACACAGGCAACACCCATTGGTGGTCGTGGGTGCTCAGGGGTGAGGGGAACCCTGTAGAAGGGGGCTGCTTTGACCCAAGCATCGGAGAACTGCAGGGGCATCCAATTCTAAACTCTGGTTTGATTGTATGCAAAATCTTCTGTTTCATATTTTATGATGAATAAAAATGGTTCATGTTTTCTTTCATTAAAATGCATCATGAAGTTTGGGGGAAGAATAAGACAAATATACTGGGTGATTTCAAAACTAAAGCTCAGTGTCTATGGAGTTTTAAAAAATGCATCATAAAGATACATCCCATTCAGGGGCACCTGGGTGACTCGGTTAAGCATTCAACTTGGGCTCAGGGTTTGTGAGTTTGAGCCCCACATCAGGCTCTGTGCTGATAGTGCACAACCTGCTTAATATTCTGTCTCCCTCTGTCTGCCCCTCCTCTGCACTCTTTCTGTCTCTCTCTCAAAAATAAATAAACATTAAAAAAAAGAACTATCCCATTCAGTTCTGAAATATCATGAAGTGATTTAATAACTGTAGTAAAAATGATTTAAATGTTCAAAATAAGACTGCCTATATAAAACCTCTTGTGCAGTCATTTGACTGAACTTCCCAAATACGTTGGCCAGCCAACTGGTTAATTTTTTTTTTTTTTTTTTGGAACTGTAAGGATCAAACCTTTGACTTAGAAATGATCGTAGTGTAATTTAAAGCTTTGAGTCAGACAAAGCTGGGTTCACATTGGCTTCAGCCAGTCAGCGAAGTGTGGGCTTCAAGCTTCTTCACTTCTACACACCTCGGTTTCCTCATGCTTTGAAAATGAAGAAAGTGGAAATATCCATGTCTCTTCTCTTCTCCTTGCAAGGGATTGGCATCCACTTGCTGTCACTTTCTTATGCTGGTCCAGAAGAGCGGGTTCTATGATGTGACCTTCAAGGACAGAGGAAGAATTCAGTCCAGAGTTGTCACCCCAGGCCCATTCCTGGGAACAAAGATCAGTCCTGATAGACTCTTCTAGGAGAGGAGCAAGGAAGGGAGGCCATAGCGCAGGCAGGCAAGGCAGTATTTCCCCTGGCCCTGCCTCACCCTGCAGCCCTCCAAAGTCCCAGCCAACTACTTCCAGGGTGTTCTTTTCCTGGAAACCCACTTTCCTCCAGAGCCCAGCTGTGATCTTGATTTTCAGGGCCGAAGTTCTAAGGCCCTGGAGAATGTGGGAGATGGGAGAATTTTGCCCCCTCTGTCTTCTGAAATACAAAAGGAGAATTATATATTAAAGTTATTTCAGAGCAGTGTGTTTTTTGTTTTGTTTTCATTTTTTTTATTGTGGTAAAATAATTTAATATAGAATTTATCATTGTAACCATTTTTCAGTGTATAGCTCAGTGGTGTTAAATACATTCACGATGTGCAGCCATCACCACCATCCACTTCCAGAACTTTTACATCTTGCAGAATTGAAATTCTGCACCCGTTAAACAGTAACTCCTCATTCCTCCCTTCTCCCATTACTTGGACCCCCTTTATACTTTCTGTGTCTCTGAATTTGACTACTCTAGGAAACTCATATAAGTGGAATCATACAGTATTTGATTTTTTATGACTGGCTTATTTCACATAACACAATGTCCTCCAGAATGATAAGGTTCACCCACGTGGTAGCAGGTGTCAGGATTTCTTTCCTTTTTAAGGCTGAATAAATACATCATTGTATACATAGACCACAAATTTGCAGAGCAATGTTTTTAATATGCTCAATTTTTCTTTGCCTGTATGAAGAAAAGTTATTTTCTAAAACATCTTAGGATTTTGCTTAGTTTGTTTACAGTAATGTCTTCTGATAAATTATTTTCTTTAGCAGACAGTACAAATAATGTCAAGGAATTTGTTGATGCTTAGATTCAATCATCCACTCATAATGTAGTAACTCCCTTCTGGTCTCTTATTTGCTTTGTGATAAAAATAGATATTTCAACCTCAGAGCAAAGAGCAGGTTATTGTATTTATTTGGTGTGTTATAATTAAAATTGTTGTGAATTCTGCAGCTTCGTTTTGCAGAGGCTGAGAAAACCTTTTTTCAGTTTGGCTCAAGTAAATTCACACTTCCTTAATTCCAGTTTGTGTCTTAAGATCTAAAAATGAACCTAGGATTGAAAACAAAATGCAACCACACCATTGTGGCATGTCTGGGCTCATGCAGGAACTAAAGTGTGTATGCAACCCCTCACACGTGCCCAAATGACACATTCATAAACCCAGCTGAAGCTCTGTGACTAAATTTGAGACCAAGGACATTATTGCTCACACATGTTTTTTCCCCCCCTTTTGATTGAGGTCGGCTCTCTGACCCGATAGTCAACTGTATTCTTACCCATGGCATTGGATTCTTGTTAGATTAATTGAAGCATTATAAGAAAGAAGAAAAAAGAAAATTTGCCAGCAAGAGGTCACTGAAGTATAATCATTGTATTTATCAACAGAGTTTTGGAGATGGCAAGAGCCTTAGAGTCTATGGGAACACTTGTCATTGGGGTCTCTATAACATACCACTCCAATGTCCATGGGAATCTTCCAACAGATAAGGGGCACCAGATCCTTCTGCCCCAGTGTAGCCTGGAGACTGGCACGCTGAGTTCTGGGATATTGAATCTTGATTGTCATGATGCAAGGAACTGGGCAAGGTCGGAGATCAGAGGTCATATTGTCATGGTGGCAGCAGCTTCAGTGACCATAATTGTATCCCATCAGGGCTCTTCCTGCATACTTCTTACTTCACAACCTTCCAGAGCTTCCTAGTCCTGCTGCTCCAGAGGGTAGTGTGGGACCTAGTATGTGTTTGCGAGCACACATACCTTGAGCCAAATCGGCGTGGAGTTCAGAGGAAAATCAGGGAAAGTAACCTTGATATGGAAATAAAGTTGTGTCAGATTCCAGATCTGCTTCTTCTAGAGCATGTGGCCTTGAACAAGCACATGGCCCTGCTATGTTTTCTTTTCTTCATTTGTGCAATGAAACAGGTGTTGCCTTGCATGGTTACTCTCAAATGAGACCTGAATGTCTCTTTAAACTGTAACACACTATACATCAGAGAGGATTATACTATTATAAACCAAAAGCCTGCCAGCCACACAAGACTTGGATTTGAAATGGCTTTGCATTTAATATTATAGCTCCCACATCACAGCCCCTTGACCCCACCCCAGGACTGCTAAAAGTGACATCACCCTTCCATTCTATGCCTGGATGGACAGCAGTAGATCCAGCTTCAGGATTAGCTTAATCCAGGCACTCCAGAACTGCGTTCCGGACTCGCCCGCAGGGGGCTACCTCGCATGCGCTGCTTCCAGGCAATTCTAGTCAAGGAAGTTGACAAAGGGGACTGAAACTGCCATCTCAGATTCACAGCTTCTCTGGAGCCTGAATGTCAAAGTCCACTTGACAACATCCAGGTGCTGGTGTCAGCAAAGCCATGCTTCTGAGATTAGTGTGTGAACTTTTGATAAAGGAGGCTGGGGAGATGGTGACGTAGGAGGACACTGGGCTCACCGTGTCCTGCTGATCACTTAGATTCCACCCACATCTGCCTAAATAACCCAGAAAACTGAGAGAAGACTAGCAGAATGGACACTCTGGAGCCAAGCATAGACAAGAGGCCCACAGAAGAGGGTAGGAAGGGTGGAGAGGCAATGTGCGCTACACGGACTGGCAAGAGGGAGCTGGGGCGGTGGAGTGGTAGCCCCCCCCCCCACCGTAAGGCAGAGCCCCCAAGTCTGGCTTGGAAAAACGGAGGGCCGGACTGCGTGAGTTCTGACAGCCAGTGGGACTTAATATCTGGAATGTTATAAGTCAACAGCTCTGTCCGGAGAGTGGGAAGGCAAGAGGACACTGGGAGGGAGAGGTGTTGAGCCCCAGAAGACAGAGCTCAGCTTGGTGGGGAACAGAGGCGCTGGCCAGCACCATCTCCCTTGCCCATCCCCCAGCCAAAATCTCAAAGGGAGCCAGTTTCTGTCACTGAACTTGCTTGCACTGTGCAAACACCCAACACTGTGCTTCTGTGGATCCATCCCTCCGTCGGGTCTGCCTGCCTCTCTCCTGGTGCTGCAGGGCCCCTCACAAAGCCGACCACCAAGGGCAAAGTGAGCTGAGCCTGCCCCCCCCCCACCCCTGTGCACCTTGCGGATACACCCCAGCTAATAAGCCAGATCCCATAGGAGCAGCACCACAAGCCTGGCAGTGTGCAAGTAGCCCAACAGGGGTCACACCACTCCACAGTGAGTCCTGCTTCTGGGAGAGGGGAAGATAAGGTACACACCAGCCTGACTGTGGCCCCAGCGGTGGGCTGGGGGCAGATATCAGGTCTGACTGAGGCCCCACCCACCAACACAAGTTACTCCAGACAACACAGGGAAAGAGCCCTGCAATTCCGCACCACTCCAGGGACTATCCAAAAATGACCAAACGGAAGAATTCTCCTCAAAAGAAACTCCAGGCGGTAGTGACAGCTAACAAATTGATCAAAAATGATTTAAACAATATAACTGAACATGAATTTAAAATAATAGTCATAAAATTAATCACTGGGCTTGAAAAAAGGATAGAGGACAGCAGAGAATCTATTACTACAGAGATCAAGGGACGAAGAAACAGTCAGGAGGAGCTAAAAAATGTTATAAATGACCTGCAAAATAAAATGGAGGTGACCACAGCTCAGATTGAAGAGGCAGAGGAGAGAATAGGTGAATTAGAAGATAAAGTTATGGAAAAAGGGGAAGCTGAGAAAAAGAGAGATAAAAAAATCCAGGAGTATGAGGGGAGAATTAGAGAACTAAGTGATGCGATGAAACGCAATAATATCCATATAATAGGGATCCCAGAGGAGGAAGAGAGAGAGAAAGGGGCTGAAGGTGTACTTGAACAAATCATAGCTGAGAACTTCCCTGATCTGGGGAAGGAAAAAGGCATTGAAATCCAAGAGGCACAGAGAACTCCCTTCAGACATAACTTGAATAGATCTTCTGCATGATATATTATAGTGAAACTGGCAAAATTCAAGGATAAAGAGAAAATTTTGAGAGCAGTTAGAGATAAACACGCTCTAACATATAAAGGGAGACTGATAAGACTAGTGACAGATCTCTCTACTGAAACTTGGCAGGCCAGAAAGTCATGGCAGGAGATCTTCAATGTGATGAACAGAAAAACTATGCAGCCGAGAAACCTTTATCCAGCAAGTCTTTCATTTAGAATAGAAGGAGAGATAAAGGTCTTCACAAACAAAAACTGAAGGAATTCATCACCACTATACCAGCCCTACAAGAGATCCTAAGGGGGATCCTGTGAGACAAAGTACCAGAGACATCGCTACAAGCATGAAACCTACAGACATCACAATGACTCTAAACCCATATCTTTCTATAATAACACTGAATGTAAATGGACTAAATCCTCCAACCAAAAGACATAGGGTATCAGAATGGATAAAAAAAAAACAAGACCCATCTATTTGCTGTCTACAAGAGACTCATTTTAGACCTGAGGACACCTTCAGATTGAGAGTGAGGGGATGGAGAACTATTTATCATGCTACTGGAAGTCAAAAGAAAGCTGGAGTAGCCATACTTATACCATACAAACTAGAATTTAAATTAAAGGCTATAACAAGAGATGAAGAAGGGCATTATATAATAATTACAGGGTCCATCCATCAGGAAGAGCTAACAATTATAAATGTCTATGCACCAAATACGGAAGCCCCTAAATATATAAAACAATCGCAAACATAAGCAACCTTATTGATAAGAATGTGGTAATTGCAGGGGACTTTAATACTCCACTTACAGTAATGGGATAGATCATCTACACACAGGATCAATAAAGAAACAAAGGCCCTGAATGATACATTGGACCAGATGGACTTGACAGATATATTTAGAACTCTGCATCCCAGAGCAACAGAATATACTTTCTTCTTGAGTGCACATGGAACATTCTCCAAGATAGATCACATACTGGGTCACAAAACAGCCCTTCATAAGTATACAAGAATTGAGATCATACCATGCATACTTTCAGACCACAATGCTATGAAGCTTGAAATCAACCACAGGAAAGTCTGGAAAGCCTCCAAAACCATGAAGGTTAAAGAACACCCTACTAAAGAATGAATGGGTCAACCAGGCAATTAGAGAAGAAATTAAAAAATATATGGAAACAAGCAAAAATGAAAATACAATGATCCAAACGCTTTGGGATGCAGCGAAGGCAGTCCTGAGAGGAAAATACATTGCAATCCAGGCCTATTTCAAGAAACAAGAAAAATCCCAAATACAAAATCTAACAGCACACCTAAAGGAAATAGAAGCAGAACAGCAAAGACACCCCAAACCCAGCAGAAGAAGAGAAATAATAAAGATCAGAGCTGAAATAAACAATATAGAATCTAAAACATTTGCAGAGCAGATCAATGAAACAAAGAGTTGGTTTTTTGAAAAAAAAATTCATAAACCTCTAGCCAGGCTTCTCAAAAAGCAAAGGGAGATGACCCAAATAGATAAAATCATGAATGAAAATGGAATTATTACACCCAATCCCTCAGAAATACATGCAATTATCAGGGAATACTATGAAAAATTATATGCCAACAAACTGGGCAACCTGGAAGAAATGGACAAATTCCTAAACACCCACACGCTTCCAAAACTCAAACACGAAGAAATACAAAACTTGAACAGACCCATAACCGGTGAAGAAATGAATCAGTTATCAAAACTCTCCCAACGAATAAGAGTCCAAGACCAGATGACTTCCCAGGGGGATTCAACCAGACATTTAAAGCACAGATAATACCTATCATTCTGAAGCTATTCAAAAAAATAGAAAGGGAAGGAAAACTTCCAGACAAATTCTATGAAGCCAGCATTACTTCGATTCTTAAACCAGACAGAGACCCAGTAAAAAAAGAGAACTACAGGCCAATATCCCTGATGAATATGGATGCAAAAATTTTCAACAAGATACTAGCAGATTGAATTCAACACATATAAAAAGAATTATACACCATAATCAAGTGGGATTCATTCCTGGGCTGAAGAGCTGGTTCATCACTCACAAATCAATCAATGTGATACATCACATTAATAAAAGAAAAGATAAGAACCATACGATCCTGTCAATCGATGCAGAAAAAGCATTTGACAAAATTCAGCATCCTTTCTTAATAAAAACCCTCAAGAAAGTCGGGATAGAAGGAACATACTTCAACACCATAAAAGCCATTTATGAAAAGCCCACAGCTAATATCATCCTCAATTGGGAAAAACTGAGAGCTTTCTCCCTGAGATCAGGAACACGACAGGGATGTCCACTCTCACCGCTGTTGTTTAACATAGTGTTGGAAGTTCTAGCATCAGCAATCAGACAACAAAAGGAAATCAAAGGCATGAAAATTGGCAAAGATGAAGTTAAGCTTTCACTTTTTGCAGATGACATGATATTATACATGGAAAATCCGATAGACTCCACCAAAAGTCTGCTAGAACTGATACATGAATTCAGCAAAGTTGCAGGATACAAAATCAATGTACAGAAATCAGTTGCATTCTTATACACTAACAATGAAGCAACAGAAAGACAAATAAAGAAACTGATCCTATTCACAATTGCACCAAGAAGCATAAAATACCTAGGAATAAACCTAACCAAAGATGTAAAAGATCTGTATGCTGAAAACAATAGAAAGCTTATGAAGGAAATTGAAGAAGATATAAAGAAATGGAAAAACATTCCATGCTCATGGATTGGAAGAATAAATATTGTTAAAATGTCAATACTACCCAAAGCTATCTACACATTCAATGCAATCCCAATCAAAATTGCACGAGCATTCTTCTCGAAGCTAGAACAAGCAATCCTAAAATTTGTATGGAACCACAAAAGACCCCTAATAGCCAAAGTAATTTTGAAGAAGACCAAAGCAGGAGGCATCACAATCCCATACTTCAGCCTCTACTACAAAGCTGTAATCATCAAGACAGCATGGTATTGGCACAAAAACAGACACATAGACCAATGGAATAGAATAGAGACTCCAGAAGTGGACCCACAAAAGTATGGCCAACTAATATTTGACAAAGCAGGAAAGAATATCAAATGGAAAAAAGACAGTCTCTTTAACAAATGGTGCTGGGAGTACTGGACAGCAATATGCAGAAGAATGAAACTAGACCACTTTCTCATACCATTCACAAAAAGAAACTCAAAATGGATGAAGGACCTGAATGTGAGACAGGAAACCATCAAAACCCTAGAGGAGAAAGCAGGAAAAAAACCTCTCTGACCTCAGCCACAGCAATTTCTTACTTGACACATCTCCAAAGGCAAGGGAATTAAAAGCAAAAATGAACTATTGGGACCTCATCAAGATAAAAAGCTTCTGCACTGCAAAGGAAACAATCAACAAAACTAAAAGGTAACCAACGGAATGGGAAAAGATATTTGCAAATGACATATCAGACAAAGCTCTAGTATCCAAAACCTATAAAGAGCTCATCAAAGTCCACACCTGAAAAACAAATAATCCAATGAAGAAATGGGCAGAAAACATGAATAGACACTTCTCTAAGGAAGACATCCAGGTGGCCAACAGACACATGAAAAGATGTTCAACATCACTCCTCATCAGGGAAATACAAATCCAAACCACACTCAGATACCACCTGATGCCAGTCAGAGTGGCTAAAATGAACAAATCAGGAGACTATAGATGCTGGCGAGGATGTGGAGAAACGGGAACCCTCTTGCACTGTTGGGAATGCAAACTGGTGCAGCCATTCTGGAAAACAGTGTGGAGGTTCCTCAAAAAATTAAAAATAGATCTACCCTATGACCCAGAAATAGCACTGCTAGGAATTTACCCAAGGGATACAGGAGTGCTGATGCATAGGGGCACTTGTACCCCAATGTTTATAGCAGCACTTCCAACAATAGCCAAATTATGGAAAGCGCCTAAATGTCCATCAATTGACAAATGGATAAAGAAATTGTGGTTTATATACACAATGGAATACTACGTGGCAATGAGAAAGAATGAACTATGGCCATTTGTAGCCACGTGGATGGTACTGGAGAGTGTTATGCTAAGTGAAGTTAGTCATACAGAGAGAGACAGATACCATATGTTTTCACTCTTATGTGGATCCTGAGAAACTTAACAGAAGTCCATGGGGGAGGGGAAGAAAAAAACAGAGGTTAGAGAGTGAAGAAGCCAAAGCATAAGAGACTCTTAAAAACTGAGAACAAACTGAGGGTTGATGGGGGGTGGGAGGGAGGGGAGAGTGAGTGATGGGTATTGAGGAGGGCACCTGTTGGGATGAGCACTGGGTGTTGTATGGAAACCAATTTTACAATAAATTTCGTATTAAAAAAAAAATCCAGGCACTCCTGTTCCTCCAGTGCCATGCCTAAAGTGTCTGCCTCATCTTCACTTCCTAGACAACAGTATCCAGAGGAAGTGAGAAAGAGTCCTTTCCATAGCAGTCTCAAAAGAAAAAGATCTTTTCTGGATTGCCAAACAAATTTTTCAGCTTGCTCACTAGCCTGAATTGGATCTTATGCCAATTTGTGAACTCATCTAGGGCAAGGAGAATGGGTCACTCCTTGACCAACCATATCCCAAGATTGGGGTTGGAATCCACTTGCCCTAAGGTACATGAGAGTTCCGTAGGTGGAGGTTTAGGGGAAAACTGCACAAAGCTAGAGCTCTGTTAGGAAGCAGGGAGTGGTGAATGTATGCTATGTGTGCATAAAAGAGTCTGGATGAAAGTTCAGAACAGTATATCCAGTATGTTGACATTTTTTTCTTAAAAAATAGAGATAAAATTATATATATATATATATTTCTATATACACAAAATATATTTAGAGGGATAAATAAGAAACTGTTCGTGTGGCTACCTCATGGGAAGGATCTAGGTGTCCAGAGACATGGATGGGGAAAAGACTTTTCATTCTATACTCATTTATACCTTTTTAATAATATAATTACTAATTTATTACTAATTACTAATAATTACTAATTAGTAATTACTAATTACTAATAATATATTACTGATTCAAAAAATTAATGAATTAAAAATTATTAGAAAAGTGGACTTTCAGAAGCATGAAAGTCTGATGAGACATAGGCACTTCACATGTGGACACTTTCAAGGACTTTACTCCAGATTAAGTAGGAGCTGTACCTACTTATTCATCCAAGAGCCCAGTGAATAACTGTTGGGTCAAATACACACACACACACACATGCACACACATGAACACAGACACCATGAACATTAATTTTCAGAGGCAGTACAATCTGAGGTCAGATTGTTATCTGAACCTTGGCAGTTTGGTTCCAGAGCCTGAGTGCATAATAGCACCCTGTCCTGCCTGCATACACTCAAACCATCATACACTTCTACGTGCTCTTATGGGTACCATAAATTGCCAAGAGATAATGCAAAATTGTCTCCCAAAAGAGTATTCTGGTACATTTTCCAGTGAATAATACATGAGAGTGAGTGTTTCCCTGCATTCTCACCAACACTGGGTATATGAATTTTTAAAATCCTATAGTCAACTCCTATTATTTCTATTTTTCATCTCTTACCTAAGAATGAGGGTAAGCATCTTTTCATGTTTATATTTGCTTTTTGTATTTCTTTTCCTGTAAGAAGCTTACCTATTTTTTCTATTGGGTCATTTATTCTCTTCTTTCAGACTTATAACAGTTCTTTTTTTTACTGTGAACATTTAACGATTGCTCATATATATCAGAAATATTTTGTCCAAGTTTATCTTTTGTAGGTTTATTGTACTTTTCTTTTTCTGTGCAAAGGAACTGAATTTTTATGTTCTGAGATTTATCAGTGTTTTCCTACTTAGCTTCTTTAATCTGGTGTCATCCGTAGAAGGTTCTCCCTATTAAAGATTATAAAAAACATTTACCCCTATTTCCCTCTTGTAGATTCTCATGGTAAAACTCTAATCTTTAGTGCTTTTGAAATCTGTACACTAAATTTGCATGTGTTTGTGTATCTTAACATGGTAAGAATCACAAATAGATCATGTATATTCTTAACATAATGCAGATTTCAGTTGAAGTCATTCTGTCTTTGGATATTTACCAAAAAGTTGACTTGAATCCCCACTGCACACCTGAAAGGAAACCTAACACCCTTTCCAAGATTTCTGTGGGCTCCAGAGGGCCAGCCTGATTCTCTGCTCTGGCTGAACTCTCGCAATCCCATATATCCTACAACTCTCACCATATTCTGCTCTGTGATTTATCAGCCAGATGAGCAACTCAACCTCTCTTTTTCTTTGGGTTTCTTCAAAGCGACTCACACAAAGAAGAGCTTTGTATAGGGTTGGAGTGAGAGGTGAAACTTTCCTGCTGCAGCACCAACTATAAATTGGACATTAGACGTATCTGTTCATAAAGTCCTTTGGTCAACTCACCAGTTGGGAATCACTCGTTTGCAAATTTCTCCAAGAGTCTTAGGCTTCTACCAAGTTTGTTCAAACACACAACCCTCTTCTGCTTCCCTCCCATCTTTTTCCCCCTTCCCTGAAGTTCTGTTTCCTTTTCATGCCAAGCATTGTCACTCTTTCCTCGTTGGTCATTCCAGAACAAAGCACTCTTTCAGGGCTTTGCCTTCTAATCAAAGTGTTGTCAAAAACAGAGAGACCATTCCATCATTAAACACACCTTAGTACTACCTATTAAAATACTAAATCATTCTGCTATACTAAGGTTTGAAAGTCTTTACAGTAATGCAAATTGAATTTATTTCAAATGACTTCATAGAATTGAACAAGAGATCATAAGACTTCTATTCTTTATTAGTAATGAATGGAGTTTCTAAGTCAAAGGATTCTTTCTATTCTTCAATTCAGCCTTGCTTAGCCATATTGTATGTTTATTGTGATACACTTTATTTAAGTATATATTGGGATTTTTTCAAGTTTGTTTATTATTATTATTATTTTTTAGTAATCGCTACACCCAATGGGGGGCTCACACTCACTGCCCTGAGATCAAGAGTCACATGCTCTTCCAACTGAGCCAGTCAGGCACACTTACACCGGATATTTTCAGCTAAGTCCATATGTAAGATTTAAAAATAGGGTGCTTTGTGAGTGCGCATGTGTGTGTGAGGGCCATCTGAATCAGGTTTTAGATGCCAAAATGCATTAGCTCAGGCAAATAAATTAGTAAGTTTTCTTTACTCCTTTCTTCTTTAGAACAGCTTATCAAATGGCATTGGAATAATCTTTTCTTAGAGAGGCTGTATTATATCACTAGACAGAACAAGGAAAATTACAAGAAACAAAGAGGGAAAACAAACCTTACCTATAAAGGAGCAAAGATAAGAATTACATCAAACTTCTCAGAAACCATGTAAATGAGGAAAAAATGGAGTGAAATATTTAAATAGAAAAAAAACAATCTAGGATTTTGTATCAAGTGACATTACCCTTCAAAAGTAAAGTAGAAATAAAGACCGCACCAAAAAAAGAAAAAAGAAAGAAAGAAAGAAAAGAAAAGAAAAGAAAAGAAAAGAAAAGAAAAGAAAAAGAGGAATTTTGTTGCCAGGAAACATGCTTTGCAAGAAATGTTTTTAAAAAGATCTTTGGAGACAAGGAAATTAATATAGTCCAGAAACCTGGATCTATATAAAGAAAAGAAAGGCATTAGAGAATTAATAAATGAGAGTAAAAGAAAATTTTTTATTTTTCTTATTGTTAATTTAGCTCAGAGATAAGTTTGTACAAAATAATAATATGCATTATACAATAATTATATAATAATATAATCAACAATATATTTGTTGAATAGATGAAATATATAACATATATTTAATAATATAATAATATATATCAATAATATATTAGATGATTAGAGTTTATGTATAAGTGAAATGAATGACAGAATGTTGTAAGGAATGGGAGGGAGGAGTTGGAAAGACTCTGTTATAAGGTACCTGCACTACCCATGAAGAAGTACAGTGCTAACTGAAAGTGGACTTAGACTAATAGTAAATGTGTATGGTGAACTCTAGAATAGCCATTGAAAAATGTTTTTAAAGTATAATTGATATGCTAAGGGAGGAAAGAGAATGGAATTTATAAAATGCTTGATTAAACCAGAGAAGACAGAAAATGTGAATACAAAACACACATATGCACACACACACACACACACAAAACAAAACAAAATGAAAAACAAAGAAAAAAGGCAATGAATAGAAAGCAGTTATAAGTATGGTGGATATGAATCCAACTGTAATGATAATCACTTTAAATGTGAATGATCTAAATATAACAATTAAAAGAGAGTATCAGAGTAGGTAAAAAAAAAGACTCAGCTATATGTTGTCTATAAGAAAATCACTTCAAATATAAAGATACAGATGGATTAAAAGAAAAGGTATGGATCAACAAATGGTGCTGAAATATTGTTAATCCACAGTTAATGCACACACAAAACAATGAAGTTGAACCGTTACCATAAACTCTTAGAAGAAAATAGGAGAAAAGTTTCAGGAAATTGAATTTGACAAAAGATTTCTTGCTATGGCACCAAAGCCATAAGCAACAACAACAAAAATGAATAGACTACATCAAAATATAAAACTTGTGCATTGGGGTCCCTGAGTGGCTCAGTCAGTTAAGCATACAGTTCTTGGTTTTGGCTCAGGTCATGATCTCACAGTTTCATTGGTTCAAGCCCTGCTATTAGCACAGAGCCTGCTTGGGATTCTCTGTCTCTCTTTCTCTGCCACTCCCCCATTTGCATGTCTCTGTCTCTCTCAAAATAGATAAATAAAAAAAAATTGTGTATCAAATGATGCTATCAGAAGACTTGAAAGACAACACTCAGACTGGGAGAAAATATCTGCAAATCACATATCTGATAAGAGAATAATATCCAGAATATATGGAAAACTTTTAAAACTCAACAACAAACCATCCAATTTAAAAGTGGGCAAAGGATTTGAATAGATATTTCTCCAAAGATGATATACAAATAGCCTACCAGAACATAAAAAGATGCTCAAATCACTGGTCACTAAAGGAATGTAAATCAAAACCACGATAAGATACGATTTCACACATATTAGAATGGCTATTATTAAAAAAAAAAAACAAGAAAGTGTGTGGAGACATTAGAACCCTTGTACATGGCTGGTAGGCATGTTCAGTGGTGCTGCCACTGTGGAAAACAGTATGGAGTTCCTCAAAAAATTAAGCACAATTATCATTTGATCCAGCAATTCCACTTCTAGGTATATACCTAAAAGAATTGAAAACAAGATTCAAACAGATATTTGTATACGAATATTCATAGCATTATTCACAATAGACAAAAGATAGAAACAACCCAAACATCTATCAACAGATGAATGGATTTTTTAGAATGTGATATATACATATAATTAAATATTATTAATCCTTAAAAAGGAATGGAATTCTGATACATGGCACAACATGGAAAACTCCCAAAGTGACATAAGTCAGACAGAAGACAAATATTGTATGATTTTGCTTACATAATTGTTTTAGTTAGGTATGACTGCTATAACAAAATACCATAATCTAGGTGGCTTGTAAACAACAGAAATGCATTTTTCATAATTTTGAAGGCTGGAAAGTCTGAGATCAGGGTGCCAGCAGGTCAGTTTCTGGTAAGAGCCATCTTCCAGGTTGCAGACTGCTGACTTCGCATTGTATCTTCATGTGAGAGAGAGCAGAGCAGAAGAAAGCTCTCTCACGATTCTTATAAAGGGCATTAATCTCATTCATGTGGGCTCCTCTCAAAGTCTCCACCTCCTAATACCATCACACTGGGAGGTAAGGTTTAACGTAAATTTTGAGGGAACATAAAAATTGAATCCATAACATTGAGATACCTAGAATAGGCAAATTCACAAAGACAGAAAGTATAATAAAAATTATTACAGGTTGATGGGAGGGAATAATGAGGTGTTATTGTTTAATGAGTATAGTTTCTGTGATCAATGTTTCCATGATGAAATACTTCTGGAAACAGTGGTGATAGTTGTACATTGTGAATGTATTCAATACCACTGAATTGTACATTTAAAATGGTTAAAGGTAAATTTTTTTTTTTTAATTTTTGGGACAGAGAGAGACAGAGCATGAACGGGGGAGGGGCAGACAGAGAGGGAGACACAGAATCGGAAACAGGCTCCAGGCTCTGAGCCATCAGCCTGACGCGGGGCTCAAACTCCCGGACCACGAGATCGTGACCTGGCTGAAGTCGGACGCCTAACTGACTGCGCCACCCAGGCGCCCCATGGTTAAAGGTACATTTTATGTTATGTATATTTTACCATAATAAAAAAATTTAAATGAATGTAGAAAAACATACCATGCTAACACTAAGAAAGTTGGAGTAGCCACATTAATTAAACACAAAGCAGGTTAGAAATCAAGGAAAATTTTCAGCGATAAAAGGGGTCATAATGATAAAGGGATCAATTCTCCAAAAGACCTAACAATTCTTAATGTAAATGTACCCAAAAAGAGAGCATCAAAATATATGAGGAATGATAACTAAAAGAGAGCAGGGATGGGTATACTAATATGAAGTTAGGCCTCAAAACTAGTCTTAACAAATTCAAGAAGATTGAAATTATACCAGGTATCTTTTCCAATCACAATGGAATGGAACTAGAAACAAATAGCACAGGAAAAACTGGAAAATCCACAAATATGTGGAAGTTAAATAGCACAGTCTTCAACAACTAGTGAGTCAAAGTCACAAGGGAAATTAGAAAATATCTTGACACAAATGATGGGGTGCCTGGGTGACTCAGTTAGTTAAATGTCCAACTCTTGATTTCGGCTCAGGCCATGATCTTACTGTCCTGAGAGCAAGCCCTGTATCAATCTCCATGCTGAGCATGGAGCCTGCTTAGGAATTCTCTCTCCCTCTCCCCCAACACTCCCCCAATCCCTTTCTCTCTTTCTCTCTCTCCTCTCTCAAAATAAATAAATGAACATCTTTTCAAAAAAGAAAAAGAAAATAGCTTGAGACAAATGAAAATGAAAATACAATATACCAAAACTTAGGGGATGCAGCAAAAGCAATACAAACAAGGAAATGGATAGCTAAAATGTCTATATTAAAAAAGAAGAAAGATCTCAGATAAATAACCTAACTTTACACCCAAAGAAACTATAAAAGGACAAAGTAAGCTCAAAGGTAGCAGTAGGAAAAATCAGAATGGAGATAAACAAAATAGAGAATAGAAAAGCAATAGCAAAAAAATCAATGAAACTAAGAGTTATTCTTTTTATCAGCAAAATTGACAAACCCTTAACTAGATTAACTAAGGAAAAAAATACTAAAAAACTTAAATCAGAAATGAAAGAAGAGACATTACAACTGATGTCACAGAAATTAAATGGATTATAATGATTATAAGAGAATACTATGAAAAATCTATGCCAACAAATTGGATAACCTAGAAGAAATGGGTAAATTCCTAAAATCACACAACTGACAAAGAATGAATCATGAAAAAATAGGAAATTTGAAAAGTATATAGTCAAGAGTTAAATCAGTAACCAAAAACTTCACAACAAAGAAAAAGCCCTTGACTGGATAAGTTCACTGAAGAATTCCACTAAACATTTAATAAAGAATTAACACAGGGGCACCTGCATGGCTCAGTCAGTTAGGTGTCCAAGTCTTGGTTTCGGCTTAGGTCATGATCTCACGGTTCATGAGTTTGAGTCCTGCATCTGGCTCCTCACTAACAGTGCAGAGTCGACTTGGGATTCTCTCTCTCCTTCTCTGTCTCTGCCCCTCCCCCACTCATACTTGCTCGCTTATTCTCCCTCTCTCTCAAAATAAATGAATAAACATTAAAAATATCTTAGACACAAAATGGAATGGACATAAATAGAAAGGCATCCTATGTTCATGGATTGGAAGACTTAATATTAAGATGTCCACACCATACAAAATGATCTACAGATTTAATGCAATCTCCATCAAAATTCCTATGACATTTTTTGTCAGAAATAGACATTTTTGTCTTAAAATTCATATGGAATCTTGAGGGACCCTGAATAGCCAAAACTATTTTGAAAAAGAGGAATGAAGGTGGAGGAGTCATACTTCCTGATTTCCAAATATAGTACAAAGATATTGTAATCAAAACCGTGTGGTATTTGCATGAAGGCAGACAAATAGACCACTAAAATAGAATAGAAACCCCAGAAAAATACCTTACAAATATGGTCGACAAGATCTTCAACAAGAGTGCTGAGATGACTTGATGGGGAAAGGATAAGATCTTCAACAAATGGTGTTGGAAAACTGGATATCCACATACAACAGAATGGAATTTTATCTTACACCATTAAAACACTCCTTTTTTTTTTTCTCAACCACTCTGTCTCCCACACACTTCTGGCCACCCAATGTATTGATTTGTCTACACCAGCCAATTCTCTAGTTCTTGGTAGATGCTGATTGATTGGTGTCCTACAACTTAACTCAATTCTCACACTAACCTTCCTGTAGTTAGCACAGACCCCATAAACTAAGGGCTCAGTCTCACAACTGATATGCTGGTCACAGCTCCCAAGTTTTCACCTATACTTCTGACTAATTGGCTATAAATTGGAGTTTCCCCTCCCCTCCCACAAACTAGAGTGGCTCACAGAACTCAAGAAAACACTTACTTACATTTACCATTTTATTATAAAGGATATAACTCAGAAACAGCCAGATAGAATAGAAGCATAGGATGAGTATGTGGAAAGGGTTGTGGAGCTTCAATGCCCTCTCCAGGCACACTACTCTTCTAGTAACTCCATGTGCTCACCAAACTGGAAGCTCTCCAAACCCCTTCAGTTAGACTTTTTTATGGAAGCTTTGTTACATAGGCATGATTGATTAAGTCATTTGCCCATTGTTGATTACATTAATCTCTAGCCCCCTTCCCTTCCTTGGAGGTCAGGAGGTAGGGCTGACATTTCTATCTAATTACATGGTTGGTTCCCCTGGAAAACATCACCCTTCCCATTCGTGTGGGGTTTCTAAAAGTCATCTCATTAACAGAAGCTCAGGGTGTGGTTCAAAGGGGCTTTTTATAAAAAAACAAAAGTGAATCTTTCACCTTTATCACTCTTACCACTTGGGAAATTCCAAGGATCTTAGTAGCTAAGATCAGGAAAAGGGATGGAAACCAAATAAATATATATACAAATCACATTATTACACCATCTACAAAAGTTAACTTTAAATGGATTAAAGACCTAAAACTATAAAATTTCTAGAAGAAAACATAGGGAAAACTTCATGACACTGGGTTTGGCAATGATTTCTTGGATATGACAACAAAAGTACAGGCATCCAAAACAAAAATAGACAAATGGGACTACATCAAACGTCAAACTTTTGTTCATCAAAGGATTCAAAATGAAATGAAAATTTCTGAATATTTGAATCATTATATTGTACACCTGAAACTAATATAGCATTGTATTTTAATTATTCTTGAATAAAAGAGGAATATTATGAACAACTTTATGCTCACATATTTGACAACTTAGATGAAATGGATCAATTCCTTAAAGACACAATCTACCAAAACTCATACAAGGAGAAATAGATAACTGAATATACCTACATCTTTT
This sequence comes from Acinonyx jubatus, assembly GCF_027475565.1. Taxonomy (NCBI): domain Eukaryota; kingdom Metazoa; phylum Chordata; class Mammalia; order Carnivora; family Felidae; genus Acinonyx; species Acinonyx jubatus. Next base: position 19,753,029 of record NC_069386.1, read on the forward strand.
AAAGAAGTTGAATTCTTAATTAATAATCTTCACAACAGAAAACATCTAACTCAGATGGTTTCATGTGTGAATTCTATTAATCGTTTGCATAAGATGTAATACCGATAATCTACAATCTATTCCAGAAAATCAAAGCAAAGAGAACACTTCCTAACTCCTTGTGTAAAGCCAGCATAACACTAATACCAAAACTAGACAAAGACTTTATAAGCATATAAAATTACATGAACAAACGGAGGGCTGATGGGGGTGGGAGGGAGGGGAGGGTGGGTGATGGGTATTGAGGAGGGCACCTTTTGGGATGAGCACTGGGTGTTGTATGGAAACCAATTTCACAATAAATTTCAAAAAAAAATTACAGACCAACATTTCTCATAAACATAGACATTTATAATTGTTAGCTCTTCCTGATGGATAGACCCTGTGATTATTATATAATGCCCTTCTTCATCTCTTGTTACAGCCTTTAATTTAAAGTCTAGTTTGTCTGATATAAGTATGGCTACTCCAGCTTTCTTTTGGTTTCCAGTAGCATGATAAATAGTTTTTCATCCCCTCACTCTCAATCTGAAGGTGTCCTCAGGTCTAAAATGAGTCTCTTGTAGACAGCAAATAGATGGGTCTTGTTTTTTTATCCATTCTGATACCCTATGTCTTTTGGTTGGTGCATTTAGTCCATTTACATTCAGTGTTATTATAGAAAGATATGGGTTTAGAGTCATTGTGATGTCTGTATGTTTTATGCTTGTAGCGATGTCTCTGGTACCTTGTCTCACAGGATCCCCCTTAGGATCTCTTGTAGGGCTGGTTTAGTGGTGACGAATTCCTTCAGTTTTTGTTTGTTTGGGAAGACCTTTATCTCTCCTTCTATTCTAAATGACAGACTTGCTGGATAAAGGATTCTTGGCTGCATATTTTTTCTGTTCATCACATTGAAGATCTCCTGCCATTCCTTTCTGGCCTGCCAAGTTTCAAAAGAGAGATCGGTCACGAGTCTTATAGGTCTCCCTTTATATGTTAGGGCACATTTATCCCTTGCTGCTTTCAGAATTTTCTCTTTATCCTAGTATTTTGCCAGTTTCACTATGATATGTCGTGCAGAAGATCTATTCAAGTTATGTCTGAAGGGAGTTCTCTGTGCCTCTTGGATTTCAATGCCTTTTTCCTTCCCCAGTTCAGGGAAGTTCTCAGCTATGATTTCTTCAAGTACACCTTCAGTACCTTTCCCTCTCTCTTCCTCCTCTGGAATACCAATTATGCGTATATTATTTCTTTTTAGTGTATCACTTAGTTCTCTAATTTTCCCCTCATACTCCTGGATTTTTTTTTATCTTTTTCTCAGCTTCTCTTTTTCCATAATTTTATCTTCTAGTTCACCTATTCTCTCCTCTGCCTCTTCAATCCGAGCTGTGGCTGTTTCCATTTTATTTTGTATCTTGTTTAAAACGTTTTTCAGCTCCTCCTGACTGTTCCTTAGCCCCTTGATCTCTGTAGCAAGAGATTCTCTGCTGTCCTCTATACTGTTTTCAAGCCCAGCGATTAATTTTATGACTATTATTCTAAATTCACTTTCTGTTATATTATTTAAATCCTTTTTGATCAGTTCATTAGCTGTTGTTATTTCCTGGAGATTCTTTTGAGGGGAATTCTTCCGTTTGGTCATTTTGGATAGTCCCTGGAGTGGTGCGGACCTGCAGGGCACTTCCCCTGTGCTGTGGTGTATAACTGGAGCTGGTGGGCGGGGCCGCAGTCAGACCTGATGTCTGCCCCCAGCCCACCACTGGGGCCACAGTCAGACTGGTGTGTGCCTTCTCTTCCCCTCTCCTAGGGGCGGGATTCACTGTGGGGTGGCGTGGCCCATCTGGGCTACTTACGCACTGCCAGGCTTGTGGTGCTGGGGATCTGGCGTATTAGCTGGGATGGGTAGGCAAGGTATACAGGGGGCAGGAGGGGCAGGCTTATCTCGCTTCTCCTTAGGTGATCCACTTCAGGAGGGGCCCTGTGGCAGCGCTAGGGAGTCAGACCCGCTGCCGAAGGGGTGGCTCCGCAGAAGCACAGCGTTGAGTGTGCAGAGCAAGCAAGTTCCCTGGCAGGAACTGGTTCCCTTTGGGATTTTGGCTGGGGGGTGGGCGAGGGAGATGGCGCTGGCGAGCACCTTTGTTCCCGGCCAAGCTGAGCTCTGTCGTCCCTGGGCTCAGCAACTCTCCCTCCCTTTGTCCTCCAGCCATCCTGCTTTCTGAGGAGAGCTATTAACTTATGACCTCCCAGATGCTAAGTCCCGCTTGCTGCCAGAACACACTCTGTCTGGCCCCTCCACTTTTGACAGCCAGACTCGGGGGCTCTGCTTGGCCAGCGGGCTGCCCCTCCACCCTGGCTCCCCCCCGCCAGTCCATGCAGTGCACACCACCTCTCCACCCTTCCTACCCTCTTCCGTGGGCCTCTCGTCTGCACTTGGCTCCGGAGACTCCGTTCTGCTAGTCTTCTGGTGGTTTTCTGGGTTAGTTAGGAATCCAAGTGATCAGCAGGAAGCGCGGTGAACCCAGCGTCCTCCTATGCTGCCATCTTCTGAAAAGCCAATAAAGTTAAATTTAAAAAAAGAATTGGAATTTATTTTAATTGAGATATAATTGACATATAGCATTATGCTCATTTCCAGTGTCATATAATAATTCAATATTTGTATATGTTGCAAAATGGTCACCACAATAAGTTTAATTAACATCCATTATCACACATAGTTAGAATTTTTTTCTTTTGATGAGAACTTTTAAGATCTACTCTGCTAGCAACTTTCAAATATACAATATAGTATTATTAACTATAGTCACCATGCTGTACATCATATCCCTATGCCTTATAACTGGGAGTTTGTATCTTTTGACTATTTTCACCCATTTTGCTCACCCCACACCACTGACCCCTGGCAACCACCAATCTATTCTCTGCATCTAGTAATTTGGGTTTAGGTGTTTTTGTTTTTTTTGTTTTTTTGTTTTTTTGGTTTGCTTTTGTTTTAGATTCCACATACAAGTGACATCATAGAGTACTTGTCTTTATCTGCCTGACTTATCTCATATGGCATAAAGGCCTCAAGATCCATCCATGTTGGCAGAGATGGAAAAGTGGGGTAAGAGGGAGCCGTGTGTCCACAGAAGTCTCTGAGAGAGCCTCCACAGAGGAGCAGAAGGAAATGGAAGATAAAGTAACTAGTCCAGAGAAAGCTGAAGAAGCAAAATTAAAAGCAAGGTATACTCATCTAGGACAAAAGCTTGGAGGTTAAAATTTCTTAAGGAAACGATAACATAAAAGGCAAAAATATTTTGATTCTGGGGTTACAATATGGCTAAAGCAAAAATCAATAAGCCACTTCCTACTGCAGCTCTGGATAAGACAGAAGTTACTGGTGACCACATTCCCATTGCACAGGACCTACCTCAATGGACACCATCCTTTGTTACTAGCAAGCTGTTGACTGATTAAAAATGCTGAATTGGAAAAAAAAATCCATCCATGTTGTTGCAAATGACAATGTTTCATTCTTTTTTATGGCTGCATAATGTGTGTGTGTGTGTGTGTGTGTGTGTGTGTGTGTGATTTTCTTTATCCACTCAATCATCAAGGAATGTTAAGTTGCTTGCATATGTTGGCTATTGTAAATAATACTGCAGCTAACATGGGGGAGGGTGGCCCAGAGATCTTTTTGAGTTAGTGTTTTTGTTTTCTTTGGCTAAATAACCAGAAGTGGAATTGCTGGGTCATATGATGTTTCTATTTTTTAATTTTTTGAGGAATCGCCATACTATTTTCCATATGTAAATATAGCATTTACATTCCCACCAACAATGCATGAGGGTTTCCTTTTCTCTACATCCTCACCAACACTTGTTATTTCTAGTCTTTTTGATAATAGCCATTTGGTGTGATATTTCATTGTCATTTTGATTTGCATTTCCCTGATGATTACAGATATTGAGCACCTTTTCATGTACCTGTTGGCCATCTGTGAATAATTAGAACTTGAAATTAAAAACACACGCCATTTAAATGGGCACCAAAAATTGTAATGCTTAGGAATAAGTTTAACAAAATATGTAAATTATTTATATGAAGAAATCTAAAAAATTTTGATGAAAGAAATCAAAGAAGATCTAAATAACATGATAAATACTGTGCATGAATGGATGAGATATTTTTTAAATACCAGTTCTTCCCAATGTAATGTATAAATTCAATGCAACCCCAATCATAATCTTGGCAAAATATTTTGTGAGTATTGCAAATTCAATTATGAAGTTTCTGCACAAAGGCAAAATATTTAGAATAACCAACACAGTATTACAGAAGAAAAACAGAGTCAGAGGAGTGACCATACTTGACTTCAAGACTTACTATAAGTGGAACTAGAGTGTATTATGCTAAGCAAAATAAGTCAGTCAGAGAAAGACAAATATCATATGATTTCACTCGTATGTGGAATTTAAGATACAAAACAAATGAACATAAAGATCTCTTTATAATTTCATAATATAGAAACAGAGAGGGAGACAAACCATAAGAGACACTTAAATACAGAGAACAAACTGAGGGTTCCTGATGGGGTGTTAGGTTGGGAGAAGGGCTAAAGGGGTGAGGGGCATTGAGGAGGATACTTGTCGAGGTGAGCAATGGGTGTTATTTGGAAGTGATGAATCACTAAATTCTATTCCTGGAATTATTATTACATTATATGTTAACTAACTTGGAATTAAATTTGAAGAAAAAAAAAGACTTACTATAAAGTTTACTATAAAGTTACAGTGACCCAGGCAGAGTGGTATTGCTTAATAGATAAATAAGTCAATGAAACAAAACAAAGAGTCCAATAAAAGTTCATACAAACACAATAGATTGTCTTTGACAAAGAAGCAAAGGCAATTCAATGGAGAAAGGATAGACGCTTATTAAACAAATGGTGTTGGAAAAATTGTAAATTCACATGCAAAAAGAAAAAAAGAAAAAGAAATAGAGTGGCTGAGTGAATTAAAAAAAAAGACACAGACCTAATATCCTTCGCAAAAATTAACTTAAAATTAAACCTAAATGTAAAATGCAAAACTGTAAAACTCTTAATAGATAACAGGAAAAAATTTGAAGCGACCTTGGTTTGGCAATGACTTTTTAGATACAACACCAAAAACTCAATCCATGAAAGAAAAAAAAATTCAGTTATTCCAAAGGAAATAACAAGATTAAATCTCTGGGAAAAAAATCTTAGTAAAATAGAGACAATAATTTACCTGATAAGGAGTTAAAAGTAATGGTTACAAAGATGGTCACTAAACTGGGGGAAAGAATGGATAAACACAGTGAGAACATCAACAGAGATGGAAAATATAATAGAAATCATAGAACTTCTGAACTGAAAAATACACTAGAGGGGTTCAACAACAGACTAGATGCAACATAAGAAAGAATCTGTTAACTCAAAGATAAGGCAATGGAACTTACTCAATCAGAGCAGGAAAAAGAATGAAAATGAAAAAAAAAAGAGAAAGAAATAAAAAAGAAGATAGGTTAAGGGAAAAAATGGGACAACATCAATTGGACTGACATTCACAACATTGGGCTCCTAGAAGGAGAAGAGAGAGAGAAATGGGCAGAAATCTTATTTGAAGAAATAATGGCTGAAAATCTCCCTAACCTGGGGAAGGAAATGGCCATCCAAATCCAGGAAGTTCAGAGAGCTCCAAATAAGAAGAACCCAGTAACTTTGCCATTAAAATGACAAAAGTTAGAAACAAGGAGAGAATATAAAAGCAGCAGGAGAGGGGCACCTGGGTGGCTCAGTTGGTTGAACGTCTGACCTCAGCTCAGGTCATGATCTCACAGTTTGTGAGTTTGAGCTCTTCATCAGGCTCACTGCTGTCAGCCTGTCAGCACAGAGCCTGCTTTAGATCCTCTGTCCCCCTCTCTTTGCCCCTCCCCAACTAGTGCTCTCCCCAAAAATGAATAAATATTTAAAAATAAAAATTAAAAAAGCAGTAAGAGAAAAAAGACTTGTTACATACAAGGGAACCTCCATAAGACTATCACTAGATCTTTCAGCAGAAACTTTGCAAGCCAGAAGAAAGTAGTACAATATTTTCAAAATATTGTGGAAAAAGCTTCTAGGTTTTTAGGTTTGCAAATAAGTTCTTTTGAGTAATACACAAAAGATAAAGAGAAAGGAATATAAGCACACCACTAAAGAAAATGGTCAAACCACAAAAGTAAGGAAACAAGAGAAGAAAGGAACAGAGAAGAACTATGAAAACAGCCAGAAAACAATTAACAAAATGGCAGTAAGCACATTCCTATCAATCATTACTTTAAATGTAAGTGGACTAATTCTCCAATCAAAAGACATAGAGTAGCTGAATGGATTTCTTTTCAGAAATATCCATCTATATGTTGCCTGTAAGGGATTCGCTTCAGATATAAGGACACACAAAGACTGCAGGTAAAGGGGTAGAAAAAGATATCCCATGCAAGCAGAAACCAAAACAAAGCTGGAGTAGCTATACTTATATCAGACAAATAAACTTTATTTTATTTTTTACAGGGTTTTTTTTGAAGGAATCATCATCATCATCATCATTAGTCCTACACAAAAACATAAAACTTGAATGGTTCTAGATTTTTCCTCCTGTTGGGTTGTGGCCACTTCCTCACTGGGAGGGAAAAAGTACATCCATATTGGTTTCTCTGAGGACCCTGTGCAATTCAAGCAACAAAACCACAACTTACCAATTTTAAAGCCATTCCTAAAGATTCTTTTGTCCTCCTCATATTTTCAGGAATAGTGTAGCTATGTTCCAGAACATATTGGCAACAGTTCTGAATACCCTCCCAAGTCCACACCAAACAGGAAACCAAGAATGTTCTTGGATCTGTTCTCACTATCGCCCCTCAAGAACTCAGGAGTTCAACAAGACAAATAGACTTTAAAACAAAGACTGTAATAAGAGACAAAGAAAGGTGTACATTATGATAAAGTGGTCAACCTAACAATAAGCTATAACATTTTCAAATATTTATACATCCAATGTAGGAGTGCCTGAGTATATAAAGCACACATTAACAGAGTGAAAGGGAGAAATAGACAGCAACACAATACTAGCAGGATACTTTAACAACCCACTTACATCAATGGATAGATCCTCCAGACAGAAAATCAATAAGGAAACATTGGCTTTAAACAATACATTAGACCAGATGGACTTAACAGATATTGACAGACCATTCCAACCAAAGAATACAGATTCTTCTCAAGTATACATGGAGTATTTTCCAAGATAGATCATATGTTAGACCACAAAATAAGTCTTAATACATTGAAGAGAGCTGAAATCATATCATGCATCTTTTCCAATCACAATGGTACGAAACTAGAAATTAATTACACAAGTAAAAGTGGAAAATTCACAAATATGTGGAGATAGGACCATGCTACTGACAACTAATGCTTCAAAGAATAAATCAAAGCAGAAGTCAAGACATGCTTTGAGACTAATGAAAATGGAAAAATAACATACCAAAATTTATGGGATGTACCAAAGGCAGTTCAAAGAGGGAAGTTAACAGCAATAAATGCTTATGTCAAGAAATAAGAAAAGACTCAGAGCCCCTGGGTGGCTCAGGAGGTTAAACATCTGACTTCAAATCATGATCTGCCAGTTCATGAGTTTGAGCCCCATGTCAGACTCTCTGCTGACAGCTCAGAGCCTGGAGTCTGCTTCAGATTCTGTGTCTCCCTCTCTCCACCCCTCCCCAGCTCGCACTCTGTCTCTCTCTCAAAAATAAATAAACATTTAAAAAAAGAAGAAAAGTCTCTGGGAATGCAAGCTGCTGCAGTCACTCTGGAAAACAGTATGGAGGTTCCTCAAAAAACTAAAAATAGAACTACCCTATGACCCAGCAATTGCACTACTAGGCATTTATCCACGGCATACAGGTGTGCTGTTTCAAAGGGACACATGCACCCCCATGTTTATAGCAGCACTATCAACAATAGCCAAAGTATGGAAAGAGCCCAAATGTCCATCGATGGATGAATGGACAAAGAAGATGTGGTATATATATACAATGGAGTATTACTTGGCAATGACAAAGAATGAAATCTTGCAATTTGCAACTATGTGGATGGAACTGGAGGGTATTATGCTAAGTGAAATTAGTCAGTCAGAGAAAGACAAAAATCATATGACTTCACTCATATGAGGACATTAAGAGACAAAACAGATGAACATAAGGGAAGGGAAACAAAAATAATATAAAAACAGAGAGGGGGACAAAACATAAGAGACTCATAAATATGGAAAACAAACTGAGGGTTACAGGAGGGGTTGTGAAAGGGGGATGGGCTAAATGGGTAAGGGGCAGTAAGGAATCTACTCCTGAAATCATTGTTGAACTATATACTAAATAGTTTGGATGTAAGTTAAAAAAAATAAAACAAGTTAATAAGAAAGTTACATACCCAGGATTTCCAAAGGATCTCACATTCTAAAAAGATTAGGTCGGCACAAAACCTGCTTCTTGACTAAGAATAATGGCTTCATAACAAAGTCCTTGTCCATGTTAATCTGATTTTCCTCTATAACCTAATATTGTCTTTTTTTACTGCCTTAAAGTATTAAATATAAATAAAACATAAATTCTGATATGTTTCCATGAAAAAAGGAACCACAGATTTCAATGTTATCAAGTTCCAATCTTCTCATTACATACCCAGGATTTCCAAAGGATCTCACATTCTAAAAAGTAAATTTTTCCTTTATTTCAGTGTAAAAATCCAAAATACTCTAAAATCAAATTTTACTGAAAGCATTTAATAAAATATTAACACAATAAAATAGAGACATGTAAGCTGGCAGAATCCAGGTTTCAAATAAGCAAATGAATTCAACATGGTCTAATTCATATCGTGTTAGAATCTATACAGACAGTGCTAAATAAAGCCATCTATTTAAAATCTTTTTGGGACTATCTAGTCTTCAAGATTTTGTTTCAGAGTAAAGGACCTTCTTGGAACTTCCCAGAAGCCTCTGGTTGACCAGAGAACCAAAGGTAGAAGGACATAGTGAAACCGCAGAAGATAAAGATGGTCCCTGTGCAGGCTGTGCTGCCCTGCCCTGCTTTCTCTGGAGAAAGGCCATGACAAAGGCCTCAGGGAGTCTATTAAGAAAGACTTTCCATGATGCTTACTGGGGTATCCTATTCTATCATTTATATAGGTAAATTACATGTATAATAATAAACTACTGCTTCTTTGAAGACTTTGATTAAAAAAAAAAGAAAAGTCTCAAATAAACAATCTAATTTATAGTACAAAGAACTAGAAAAAGAACAAGCAAAACCCAAAAGTAACAGAAAGAAGGAAATAAGAAAGATTACAGCAGAAATAAATTAAGAGACAATTTTAAAAGATCAATGAAAATAAGAGCTTGTTCTTTAAAAAGTAAACAAAATTGACAAACTTTTGGCTAGATCCACTGCGAAAGAGACAGAGATAGACACAGGAAGGGAGGAGACTCAAATAAATAAAATCAGAAATGAAAGATGAGATGTTGCAACTGATACCACAAAAATACAAAGGATCATAAAAGACTGATATGAACAATTATACACCAACAAATTGGAAAACCTAAAATAAAAAGATAAATTCCTGGAAACCCATAATCTACCAAGACTGAATCATGATGAAAAAGAAAAGCTGAATACTGATCACTAGTAAAGAAATTGAATCAGTAATCAAAAATCTCCCAACAAACAAAAGTCTAGGACCAGCGAGCTTCATTGGTGGATTCTTTCATATATCCAAAGAAGAAACATTCAAAGAACCTTCTCAAAGTCTTCTAAAAACATAAGAGGAGGGAACTCTTCCAAACTCATTTTACAAGGCCAGCATTAGCCAAATACCAAAGCCAGACAAGGATGCCACAAGAAAAGGAAATTATAGGCCAATTTCCCTGATAAACATAGATGTAAAAATTCTCAATAAAATATTAGCAAACTGGGTACAATATATTAAAAAGATCACATTTTATGATCAAGTGGCATTTATTCAAGCAATTCAAGGATGTTTCAACATCCACAAATCTGTTAATGTGATACACCACATTAACCAAATGAAGGATAAAAATCATATGATTATCTTAATAGATGCATAAAAAATATTTGTCAAAATTCAACATCCATTTATGATAAAAACTCTCAACAAAGTGGGTATAGAAGGAATGTACTAACATAATAAAGGCCATATATGAGATATCCATAGCTAACATCATACTCAGTGGTGAAAGCTGAAAATTTCTGCTCTACACTCAGAAACAAAGTAAGGATGCCCCCTCTCACCACTTTTATTCAATATACTACTGGCAGTACTAGCCACAGCAATTATATAAGAAAAAGGAAAGGCATCCAAATTGAAAGATAGGTAAAAGTGTCACTATTTACAGATAACATGATGCTATATAGAGAAACCTGTAAAGACTTTAGCAAAAAACTATTAGAACTAGTAAGCAAATTGAGTGGGATACAAAATTAAATACATAAATCTGTTCCATTTCTATTCACTAAATATGAACTACCAGAAAGACAAATTAAGGAAAATCCCATTTACAATTATATCAAAAATAATAAAATACCTAGGCATACATTTAAACCAAGGAGGTGAAAGATTTTTACTCTGAAAAAATATAAGGCATTGATGAAAGAAATTGAAGAAGACTGAAATAAATGGAAAATATATCATGCTGGTAGATTGGAATAATTAATATTGTTAACATGTCCTTACTACCCAAAGCAATATCCAAATTCAATGCAGTCCCTAACAAAATACCAATGTCATCTTTCAGAGAACTACAAAAGAATCCTAAAATTTGTAAGGAACCACGAAAGACCCCAAATAGCCAGCCAAAGCAATCTTGAGAAAGAAGAATAAAGCTGGTGGTATCACCCTCTCTGATCTCTAACTATCCTCCAAAGGTATATTAATAAAAATAGTGTATTGACACAGAAATAGACACATAGGTCAATAGAACAGAATAGAAAGTCCAGATATAAGCCCATCCTTATACAGTCAATTAATCTTTGACAAAGAAAGCAAGAACATAAATGTTGTCAGAGAAAATGGACACCTACAAGCAAAAAAGTGAAAGTGTACAACTTTTCACACCATTTATTTATTTATTTAAATTATTACTTTGATTATTAATTATTAATTGTTATTAATTATTAATTTAATATTAATTATTATTAAATTTATTTATTAAAATAAACTCAAAATGGATTTAAGGCTTAATTAGAAGACAAGTAACCATAACAATTCTGGAAGAAAACATAGGCAGTAAGCTCTTGAACATCAGTATGAGCAATAATTTTTTGGATCTGTCTCTTTAGGCAAAGAAAACAAAAGTAAATATAAACAAATGGGACTGCATCAAACTAAAAAGCTTTTGCACAGCAAAGGAAACCTTCAACAAAATGACAAGACAACCTACTGAATAGAAGATGTTTTCAAATGATATAACTGATAAGGAGTTAACATGCAAAATATATAAAGAGCTCACATAACTCAATATAAAAAAATCCAATTAAAAATGGGAGGAGGAAGTGAAAAGATATTTCTCCAAAGAAGACATACAGATGGCCAACAGACACATGAAAAGATGCTCACCATTACTAAACATCAGGGAAATGTAAGTCAAAGCCACAATGAGATATCACCTCACACCTGTCAAAATAGCTGTTGTCAAAAAGATAATAACTCACAAGGATGTCCTTGGGGCACTGCTAGTGGGGATGCAAAATGGTACAGCCATTATGAAAAACAGTATAGAGTTTCCTAAAAAAATTAAAAATAGAATGACCATTGAATCTAGCAGTTCCCTTCTGGGTATTTATCTGAGGAAAAAGAATACATTAATTTGTAAATATATGGGCACCCCATGTTCATTGCAGCATTATTTACAATAGCCAAGACATGGAAACAACCTAAGTGTCCATCAATATTACTCAGCTGCAAACAAAAAAAAGAATGAAATCTTGCCATTTGCAACAACATGGATGAACCTAGGGGATATTATGCTAAGTTAAATAAGTCAGACAAAGACAAATACTGTATGATTTCACTTATGTGTGGAATCTAAAAACAAAACAGAAACCAACTCATATATACAGAGAACAATTTGGTGATTTTCAGAGTGGGGGGGGGAGGAAGGAGCAAAATAAGGAAAGGGGATTAAAAGATACAAATTTCCAGTTATAAAATAAGTAAGACATGAAGATGCAATGTACAACATGGAGAATATTGTTAATAATATGTAACAACTTTGTAAGGTGACAAACAGTAGCTAGATTTGCCATTGTGATTGCTTTGTAAGATATATAAATGGTGACACACTATAGAATCATTGAAACTAATATATTATGCATCAACTACACTTCAAAGGAAAAATATGATCAAAAAAATGTCTGCTATGGAAGACAGTTTGGCAGCTTCTTACAAAGCTAAGCATATTCTTACCATATGATCCAGCAATCAAACTTTTGGTATTTACTTAAATGAGTTGAAAATTTAAGTGCATGCAAAAATCTGCACGAAACAGTTTATTCATAATTGCCAAAACTTGGAAGCAATCAAGATGTCCTTTAATAGATGAATGGATAAATAAACTGTGGAACAGACATACAAAGATTATTATTCAGCAATAAAAAGAAGTGAGCTATAGAGCTACAAAAAGACATGGAGGAAACTTAAGTGAATACTGCTAAGTGAAAGAAGCCAGTCTGAAAAGGCTATATAAAGTATGATACTTATGTAACATTCTGGAAAAGAAAAAATTTTGGAGACAGTGAAAACATCAGTGGTTGCCAACGGTTCATGGGGAGAGGGAGAGAGATTGACAGGTGGGACAGAGATCAATTTTTAGGGTGGTGACACTATTCTGTATGATACTGTAATGGTGCATATATGATATAAGGCAGTCGTTAAAATGCATAGTACTGTACAACACAAAGAATGAAGTCTAATGCAAACCATCAATTTTAGTTTTTTTTAAATGTTAAGTTCCTATTTGCATTTCATAACTTTTTTGTCTTCAAGTGTATTTTATCTTTTATTAATGTAGCCACTTCAGCTCTCTTATTGTTACTGTTTGCACATTATATCTCTTTACTTTAATCCTCTGAATCTAAAGTGTATTTCTTATCAGCAGCATATTGCTGGATCTTGGATCTTAATTCTAATCTGACATCTCTGCCTTTTGGTTGGCGTGTTTAATCCATTCACATTTGTTTTTTTAATTTGTCTTGTTGAAACTATCCCTGACATTTGGATATTTGTTTTGTTCTTTTACTCTTCCCCTAGTGTATCGTTTTCATTCTTTTGTTGATTTTTTTTTACTATTTTTGTTTTAGTTGTCTTCAGTAATTGTTTCAAACCTGAAGCACTTAGGGAGGCAGAATGGGTGTCAGAAGACTTGTCAGAGTTACCAGGTAGATGCAAACTGCTGTCTATGCTTTCTCCTGCCTGCTGGAGCTACTGACTTCTGGAAGCCTATCTGCTTCAGTCTTTCTCTCTGGGGATTAATTTTGCCTCTAGGTCCCAATTTGGTCTGTTGCAATCTGAGCCTGATGTACTCAGACTTTTTGACCTGGGTTCCGTTTGCAGTCACCAACTGTGATCTCAAGGCTTTCTGATCCTTGAACAGCCCTACTTGTTCTAGTAGAAGTCAGTAAGTAAACTTTTCTAGGTGCAGAAAGTGGGGATCTGAATCAGATAATCTTGAAGTTTCTTTCAAATTTCATTATTCTCTGATTGCCTTAAAATAGTATTGGAAACATTTCTTAGCTTCTACTGTTCCCATGCATTATCTTCTTAAATCTCTGCAAAGTTTCAGGTGGGTGCTTTTTAAACACCTTTATGCCTGATAAACTGTTACTGAAATCATAACCCTTTATGATATGATTGTTCACTGTTAGACTTTTGTATTATAAAACTACAGGATATCTTAAATATGTTTTCTGATAGATCTAGGGCAGCAAATCCCTTCTGGATATTTTTCTCAGAAATTACATTGAAAGAAATAAACAGCTGTCAGGAGTATGAAGGCTAAACCATTAGATTGCTGAGTCAGTGCTCTGGAAGTTACAATATGTCCTAGAATGCAAGTCACGTGCCCTGACATTCAAGTACTCATTTTCTTTTTTGAGGGTCAACATAAATTAGTAGTGGGAGGTTGAAAAGAAGACAGGGGAATTACTGGCAAATACAAATGCATGTAGAAGTAGTGACCAACATTCTAATTGTGCAGGCATGGTCAAACATACAGATAATATTCAAAATATGATTAATACCTAATTTGTGGAAAGCCATTCTTAAGTAAATGGTTCTCTTTGTCCATTACAGCTATTGAATTATATATTTCTTTGTTGGCTTGGTCTTATTTTTCCCTGCAAGACCCTATAAAACAGTTGTAATGAAACATAGTATTCTAAATATATAAAACCAATGCACTTATCTTTAAAACATATTTCATTCTAATGAAGTAGAGTCAAAAGCCTTATTGCCAAATATGTTCCCTCTTTGGCAAGATACTAGACTTGAAATCCAGGCTTTGAGGATTTGGTTGATTTTTTTTTTTTTTGCCTGCTATTTAAATGGCCTACACTTGACTTACAGCTTAAACCATATGCTAACGAGAGAAGAGAGTCCTGTTATCTGTCTCTGCTGGCTCTTGGGGCCTTCTTCTGTCTGGTAGAAAAAAAGTCTCATAAAGGAGGTGTAAAAGAAAGCCTTCTTCCTTCCCTCTGAAGGGTGGTTGGTAGAAGAAGAGCAAGAAGGGTCTGCCCCAGTGGTCAACCTGATGTAGGCATTGAACTTGCTTCATGGATTTCCAGCAGGAAGGGACGCAGAATGCCTGGGCTCCACAAGGAGCACCTGAGTGGGGTCCCTTGAGCCAACATGAGGTGACCCTGCCTACTTAAGAGCACTGAGTGGTCAGGCAGAGAGTTCTGAACCCAGCACGGAGCTGAGCTGAGTTACACTGGGCTGGCCCTGAGTCAATGGTAGTGTGGTGATGCCAGGCTTCAGAGGGTCCAACAGAGTGGCATGGAGGACACTAGATGGAGGAGAAACAGGGTCTCAGGGCCCATGCCCCATACAAATGGCTCCTGAGCTTACAGGTCCCACCACAAATCTACCAGCTCCAGGCCTCAGCTCAGAAGCCAGCAGGACCCCAGCAACCAGGCAGCCAAGGGTATCACTAGGACCCAGAGGAAGACGATAGCAGATGAGTACCCCAGGCAAAAGGAAACTGGGAAGCTGATTAGTGTCCGCAGGGTAATTTAAAGTATTGTGTGCATCTGAGGTTTAAACTTGATGCACCTTTTAGTTGGGTTCTGTTGGTTTGTTTGCTTTGTTTCCCTGCTAGAAATAGGAAGTATTTAAAGAAGGCAAAAAATTATATAAACAAAATAAGAAACGATGTTTTCTCTTCACATGCAAACTGTGGCTTATATCATTGCAAGTAGGTTACAGGTTGACAGGAAGTGTACACATATATGTGCACGTGCACACACATACACACACACACACACCTGCTGTAACCCAGGTACAGAACTTAACAGAAATCAAAGTCAAAGCAGAGCTAGGCAGACACAGCCTTCTCTGCATGGCTTTCTCCTGCCCTGAAATTCCTTCCAGGGCTCACGGTTGCCGGTGAAACCTTTTCCTGCAAAAGAAGTTCTGTCCAATTCTTGTTAAGTCTCGTACACTGGAGCTGGTGGCACCATTTCAGAAGAACTTCCACAAACCATTTTAAGAGAACATTCACCAACATAGAGAGCTACTAGTTTTTGAAGCTAAGTTGGCACCAGTGCAGCCAATACTCATCCAGCATTGTTGTACACAATGTACATGTATACAGATGATTATGGGTGTTATGTACACATTATTTTACTTATGAAACTAATTTTTTATCAAGTCAACATTTTACCCATCTTAGAATTTTTAGAATGTAGTGATCAGTGTCAGAGTATCTCCTTCGGGAAAAATAAGATAAAAACAGAGAGGGAGGCAAATCATAAGAGATTCTTAAATACAGAAAAACTGAGGATTGATGGAGGGGTGTTGGGTGGGGGGATGGCCTACATGGGTGATGGGCATTAAGGAAGGCAATTGTTGGGATGAGCACTGGGTGTTGTGTGTAAGTAATGAATCACTAAATTCTACTCCTGAAACCATTACTACACTATATGCTAACTAGCTCGGATTTAAATAAAATTTTTAAAAAGTTAAATAAAAAAAAATAGTATCTCCTTTGGGTCATTGCAGTGTGGTCAGGAGGGACTTGGAGTCTTGGCACAGAAACTGCTCCCCTGGGGTCCCTGAGACATTTCCCATCTATTTAGCAATACCCAAGACCAAGACCAGATGAAGAAAGCTTTCCCAGACAGAATCAGACTGACCCTGCCAAATCCTTTCAGGAGTTTCCTATCTCTTGAACTTAATGTGGAAGTTCAAAAAGCTATACAATTTTTTCCTTACATTGTACTGAATATACTTATTGCAATATGCTTATTGAAATATTATTTCATCTTTTTTAAAACTAGTCTCTGAAATAACAGCTGTCAAGGCCTCTTTCTTATCACACTAAGTTGATTTGGGTTTTCCTTTTCAATAATCTCTTCCTGCATCATCCTTCCTGAACACTGCCCTAAGTCACTTCTTCATTTCCCTATTTTATTTCTCATATCTGTATTTATTTCTCATATCTGTTTTTTTTTTTTACCACAACTAAGTTACCACAAGAATTTCCAATACACACATGGTAATATTTGACACTATCTGTTGGGATCAGAGGTCAGAATCTGTTTGACCTTGGGAAAGCTTTTATGACCCACAAATTGAGTACTGTGGGACTCTCCATTTTGTGGAAGAAGAATTTGGTGGGAATTTGATAGTGTTATGCCCAGAATTCGTGATCCCCAAAGACCACTAGGGAGCCGAGTCCGATGCAAAAGCAAAGAGCCTTTATTCGAGCTAGCTCGAGCTCAATCCCCTACCTGCACCGACGCAGCGGTGAGATACCAGGGAAAGAGAGCAAGTTTCAAAAGGACAAAGGTTTTATTGGGGCCTAGGGGCAGTTGGTGAGGTAATGGCTGTGGCCCCAGCCGATTGGCTGGGGAAGGGTCCTGGGGAAGGGTCCAAGTCCTGTTAGGCAGGTGAGGGGGGGTTACTCAAGGGGAGGAGGTGTGGTCAAGGTGAAGGACACAGAACAAGATGGAGTTGGCTGGCGTAGGCCCGCCCTTTCAATAGACCCAAAAGCATCGGAGGCATTTGTGTTTGGAGTTAGGCACCCTGGTCATGGCACCAGGTTTGGAGGAAGGTGAGCACCAGCAAGAGCATTTGAGAGTGTTGTCACCTCAAGGGGGAATCTGAAAGTTCCCTTTTCTGATTTTTCATGTGGAATATTGATCAATCCAGATTCTGTAGGACTTTCTGAAGTCCTTCCTGTTGGACTCATTCTCTGTTGTGGGAATGGCCATGACTTTATCAAGTTATGGTACCACGTAGACAGAAAGGCCTTGCTTCCCACTGGAAAATTCTAAAGTCTGCCAAAACTCTAAAAATATGAGCTAAAACACATGAGTAGGGTCTACTGTTCCAGGATATAAAACTTTAAATATGTTGAAAGAACTAACTGGCCGAGGTTTCAGGAATGGGTACATTTGTCTCCACTGGTGTTGGTCAGATAGCTAGTGGGGGCTTTCTTAGCATTTGGATGGGACAATTCTTTGTTCGGAATTTTCCCATGTATTATCAGACAGTGAGAGTCCTGGGTCTCCAGGTACCAAATGACAGTAGCACTTCTATGTTATCATGGCAAGCAATAACACCCTCTATACATTTCTGAATGCCCTGCTGGAAGTGGTACCTTCTTCCAGTTGAGATCAACTAGCTCTAGCCTAAGAAGTATGAATGATTTCAGAGCAATTTGTTAAAGTTAAAATTTCATGTTTGTAATAGATTTTTTTAATGTTTTTATTTATTTTTGAGAGACAGAAAGAGACAGAGCACAAGTGGGAAGGGACAGAGAAAGAGGGAGACACAGAATCTAAAGCAAGCTCCAGGTTTTGAACTGTCGTTACAGCGCCCAATACAGGGCTTGAACCCATGAACCGTGAGATCATGACCTGAGCCGAAGTCGAACGCTTAACCAACTGAGCCACCCAGGTGCCCCTGTAATCAATTCTTTAAATCAAAAGTTACATTTTTAAACTTTCAATTAGTAAAACTACTAAGTCTAACTGGGATCATGCTAGTCTCCACTCAGTTGGCCCCAAGCTTTTCAGAGTCTTTCTACATGAAGTGTGGTCTTCAGACCAATAGCATCAGCATCACCTGGAAGGTTGTTAGAAATGTACAACCTACTGAATCAAAAACAATATTTTGACAGGTCCCTGCTTAATCCATACATATGTTAAAATTTGAGTGGGATGCAATGCTTTAGAGAATATCCTGGACAATCTTGTGACAGCTTCTTGTAGTTAGACTCCCCCATCCCCGCCCCAGTGGCACAACTGATTTGCATCCCAACCCCCAATGATATAAACCTTTTTGATTTGTACTTTTCCATTGTAGGTGAATGTAGAAACTTCTCTACCCAAGAATCATCAGGTTCTTCCCTAACCTGGGTTCCAACCACATCAGCTGAGCTATCTGGTAATTACGAGAAAGCCAGGATATCAGGCTTCTTAATTATTCCTATTACAGTCTGTGATGGTCTAATATAATCTGTCCCCAGGCCTGGACTTGTGCCAGATCAGCCTACATTTTAAGGTAAAATCTGGAATTATTTATTCAGGATATACGCTGCCTGGTGGTGTCTGCCTTTCCCACTTGTTGCTTTTGTTATTTTATTTTTTTAAATGTTTATTTTTAAGAGAGAGAGAGCGCAAGCAGGTAATGGGTAGAGACAGAGACACACACAATCCAAAGCAGGCTCCAGGCTCCAAGCTATCAGCACAGAGCCCGATGTGGTGCTCAAACTCACAAACCGTGAGATCATGACCTGAGCTGAGCTCAGATGCTTAACGACTGAGCCACCCAGGTGCCCCTTGGTATTTTATTTTTAACCCAACCTTTTCCCTGGTCTAAGAAAACCCTACTATCAGATTCACCCACTCCTATTTTCTGTCATCTGCAGCAATAAATATCCAAAAGGCCCCAAGACCACAAACGTCCAAAGGAACAAATGAATGGGGGATTGTGCCTCTGTGTTACCAGCAGGGATCTCGCATAAAGGGCCACTTGTACCAGTCCCATTTACAATCAGCTGACTCTCTGGACACTCTGAGCATCTGTAACTCTTGAACTTGCCTGCTCCTGTCTGCAACTGGTTCAACAGTGAACTCAGACCGATTAAAATTTCCAAAGATAACCTGAGTATAAGTCTGCCTGGGCTCAAGAGAACATCACTTCTTTCTTACTTGTGCCAGTGAAACTCACACTTGCCCAGAAATTAGCAAACATTTTGCAGGTTGTTAACAAAGAAAAGAATGGACAATCCTGGCAAATTCACTTTGGGATTATCCTTTTTTTCTTTCTGCCTAAAATTTGATTTAGATTTTAGATTCCTTACCCAAGAAGATTTTTAGGCACATTTAGATGTATTGTGGGTTTTATTTTGAAAGGGCATTTTAAAAATTACAGTAAAATAAATAAAATGAAACTTACCATTTTAACTATTTTAAAGTGTACAAGTCAGAGGCATTCAGTACATTCATATTGTTGTACAGCCATCACCATCATTTTTAGAATCAATTTTTAAAAAGATTTCTGTAATTCTGACAATCTTCTATCCTCTTATTGACCCATAACAAAGGGTCATGTCTTATACGATGTATTTAGGAAAATTATGTTTTCTCACTTTTTTGTGTTCAACCAGGACAACTTTGGCTTATTTATTTTTAAAGATCTTCTCACATCACTTATGCACTAATGATGAAAGGTGAATGGAAAGAAATATCTGGAACTATCTTCAAACTAATTGTTTGCATAGTATTATTTTTGATTCTCTAATAGTCCCCATGAAGTCTTTATTATTACATATACACATTATTTTCCCCTATATATAGCCCTTCTACTAAGCCTGAAAAAAATCTAAGCAAGTACAATACAAATAAAAGAGGAAAGTCATTAATTATATATGTGTTATTCTTCATAGATTCAAAGCAACTGTCCCACTTCCTTTAATGCTTTAAAAAACATTATACAACAATGAGTATTTTTAAAGTCCTTTACTGTGTGGTGAGATAAATACTTCTCTTCCTTGATATATTCTCAAATGTATTTCTATTTATAAAATAAACACATACACACATTTGAAAGCTTTCTGATTTTATTAGGGGGCTGGTACTCAGAGGCTAAAGACCAAAATATTGGCACCAAAAGCCGTTGTCAGGAAAATTTGGGGTTGTTGTCTTAATACGATAAGACATGACTAAGGCATATAAGACATGACCCCTTGTTGTGAGTTGATAAGGCTGTGATTAAGTTCTTGTTCTTCTTATTGGTTGTAGCTTTTCATTATTCTTATCTTTTTATAGCCATCTGCCCTGACTAGTAAAAGCTTCATCCTAATTTTGGGTCTGAGGCACCTTCTTACATAAGCACCATCCACACAGAGAAATGATTCTTCAGCCAGCCTTATATGCTGCTCCCTATTTTTCATTTTGGCACACAAGGCATCAAACCAACTTTTTTGTATCTGGGCAGTGTATTCATCAGTTATAACAGCAAACTTTGCCTTCAGTTTTCTTAGAATTTGTGCATTACTGATCCCCACTTACACCACCTACTGAATACAAGCTATGGAAGATGCCATGATTAGATAATTATTTTGTAAACAGCAAATAAGTTATGAAAAAGTCTGGACACGACAAAATTCCCTGGATTTCCCCAAGATCAAACTGAAAGTTAAGCCAGGCAAATGTTTGGTACATTTCCAGTAAACAGCTCATTTATTTGCACTGTCAGATACTTAAAAACTTTCTATAATCTCTTACATGCTCTTCTCAAACATAGCATACTGGGCAAAATTTGTTCACTGAGTTATATGTTAAATACACAAACACATGTTTCTGGAAATAGTAACTTGGGATAGACAAGTAAATAAGTTGGTGGATGTTGAGTCAAAAAAATATTTTATATTTGTAAATGATATATTGGATAAAGGGTTAGTATCCAAAATCTATAAAGAACTTACCAAATTCAACACCTGAAAAACAAATAATCCAGTGAAGAAATGGGCAGAAGACATGAACAGACACTTTTCCAAAGAAGACATCCAGATGGCTAACAGACACATGAAAAGATGCTCAACATCACTTATCATCAGGGGAATACAAATCAAAACTACATTGACATACCACCTCATACTGGTCAGAGTAACTAAAATTAACAACTCAGTAAACAACAGATGTTGGCAAGGATGCAGAGAAAAGGGAACCCTCTCGCACTGTTGGTGGAATGCAAACTGGTGCAGCCACTCTGGAAAACAGTGTGCAGCAGCTCTGGGAAACAGTGTGGAGGTTCCTCAAAAAATTAAAAATAGAACTACTCTATGACCCAGCAATAGCACTGCTAAGAATTTACCCAAGGGATACAGGAGTGCTGATGCAGAGGTACACATGTACCCCAATATTTATAGCAGCGTTTTCAACAATAGCCAAATTATGGAAAGAGCCTAAATATCCATCAACTGATGAATGGATAAAGAATATGTGGTTTATATATACAATGGAATACTACTTGGCAATGAGAAAGAATGAAATCTGGCCATTTGCAGCAATGTGCATGGAACTGGAGGGTATTATGTTAAGTGAAATAAGTCAGGCAGAGAAAGACAGATACCATATGTTTTCACTCATATGTGGATCCTGAGGAACTTAACAGAAGACCATGGGGGAGGGGAAGGGGAAAAAAATAGTTACAGAGAGGGAGGGAGGCAAACCATAAGAGACTCTTAAATACTGAGAAAAAACTGAGGGTTGATGGGGGATGGGAGGGAAAAGGGAAAGTGGGTGATGGTCATTGAGGAGGGCACCTGTTGGGATGAGCACTGGGTGTTGTATAGAAACCAATTTGACAATAAATTATACTTAGTAATAAAAAGAAATAGACACTAAAAAAAGGAAAAAGAAAAAAATCTTAAAACATCTAAATGTGAATATAGTCAGCCATACTTGTAAGGAGGTAGGTTTCCTGTGAGTGGCTCCAGAGGACAGATATCTGATCATGGGAGGAGTCCAGAAAGGCAGCTACACCTTTGCAAATGGAAGACTTCTCCAGAATTTAGAGCCATTCATCAGGGAACAGGTCACTTCTGAGGTGTTTTGTCTCTCGAAATGGTTAAATAAGTACATACAGGAATATTGTAAAAGCAGTCTGTGTTAGCCACTTACTGCCTTACCTCTCTTCTGACCTTGTTTGGTGTAATTAGACAGCTTGCTAAGGATAATTTGAACATCAGGCTTATTGTTGGATTGTAAAATACAGATGGCCTCAGAGAGTATTTGGATTCATGATCTTTTTGCTTCTACTTGTAAAGGTAGGTTGTTTCCACAGATGGTCATACCAATCTGTTCCATCCTGTATGCCATTTTGCAATGATACTTTGCCAACAAAGAGATAAAATCTCTTTCCTCTTTCTCTGAATCTGGACAGGCCCTGTAAATTTCTCTGACCAGTTGAATGCAGTGCAACAAACACTGTGATTTCTTGATCTTATGAGACCCTGAAGCTTCTGTTTCTGCCCTCTATGAAGCTAACTGCTATGTAGACAAGTCCAGGCTTGTTGGAGAGGCATCTGGAAAGAAGATGCGTCTGGATGATAAAAGGCCGTACAGAGTTCCCAAGTTGATAGCCAGCACCAACTGGCAGACAGAATGGATTCTCCGAACATATCTGCCCCATCTGACCCCACAAAAGCTGAGATCAGCTGTTCCCATTTTTGATCCCATTTTGATCTGAGTTAATAATGAGGGTGGAGTCATCTTGAATCTCCAATCTTTTTCCTTAAAAAGTTCCTTGAACATATTTACCAGTTCAGGCTCCAGCCTTCTACCAAACTATTTAGCCCTCTCTTTCCCTTTCTTCTTCTCTGTCCTCCACCCCCCAAATCTCTGCCCTTTCCTCTGGAGAACTCAGCTCTGGGACTCCATTTGAATATTCAAAGGCTCTGTTAAACTGTAATCTTGAAAACTTCTCTCTCTTCCACTAGTGTACGTTAGGAGAAAAAGCCAGAGAGATTTCTTTTTCTTTTTTCCCCCGAGATTTTATTTAACTTCAAGTTAGTTAACACATAGTGTAGTATTAATTTCAGGAGTAGAATTTAGTGATTCATCAATTACTTATAATACCCAGTGCTCATCCCAACAAGCATCCTCCTTAATGCCCATCACCCATTTATCCCATCCCCCTGCCCACCTACCCTCCAACAACCCTCCATTTGTTTTCTATAGTTAAGTATCTTTTATGGTTTGCCTCTCTCCCTGTTTTTATCTTATTTTATTTCTCCTCCCTTCCTCTATATTCATCTGTTTTGTTTCTTAAATTACACATATGAGCAAAATCATATATTTTTCTTTCTCTAACTTTTCTCGCTTAGCATAATACACTCTAGTTCCATCCACATCATTGAGGTTGAAAAGATTTCATTCTTTTTGATGGCTGAGTGTATACACAGACACACAGACACACAGACACACACACACACACACACACACACACACACACACACACCACATCTTCTTTATCCATTCACCAGTAGATGGATATTTGGGCTCTTTCCATGATTTGGCTATTGTTGATAGTGCTGTTATAAACATTGGGGTGCATGTGCCCCTTTGAATCAGTATTTTTGTGTCCTTTGAATAAATACCTAGTAATGCAATTGCTGAGTCATAAGGTATTTCTATCTTTACATTCTTATGAACCTCCACACTGTTTTCTAGAGTGGCTGCACAAATTTGCATTCCCACCAAGAGTGCAAGAGGGTTCCTCTTTCTCTGCATCCTCACCAATATCTGTTGTTTCCTGTGTTCATTTTAGCAATTCTAACAGGTGTGAGGCAGTATCTCATTGTGGTTTTGATTTGTATTCCTGATGATGAGTGATGTTGAGAATGTTGAACCTTTTTTCATGTGTCTGTTAGCCATTTGTATGTCTTCTTTGGAGGAGTGTCTATTCAAGTAGCTGCCCATTTCTTCACTGGAGTATTTGCTTTTTGGATGTTGAGTTTGGTAAATTCTTTATAGATTTTGGATACTAGCCCTTTATGTGATATGTCATTTACAAATATCTTCTCCCATTCTGTAAATTGCCTTTTAGTTTTATTGATTGTTTTCCTTCACTGTGCAGAAGTTTTTATTTTGATGTAGTCCCAATACTTTGTTTGTTTGTTTGTTTTGCTTTGGTTTCACCCTAAAGCAGCAGGCTATATATTCTTTCCAAGTGCACATGGAACATTCTCCAGAATAGATCACATACTGGGTCACATATCAGGCTTCAACCAGTACAAAAAGATTGAGATGCATATTTTCAGACCACAATACTATGAAACTTGAATTCAACCACAAGAAAAAATTTGGAAAGACCACAAATAATAGAGGTTAAAGAACACTAAACCACTAAAACACTAAAGAACTACTAAAGAGTGAATGGGTTAACCAGCAAATTAAAGAAGAAATGAAAAAATACATGGCAGCCAATAAAAATAAAACCACAACTGTCCAAAACCTTTGGGATATAGTAAAGGTGGTCATTAGAGGGAAGTATATAGCAATACAGGCCTTAATCATAAAGGAAGAGAAGTTTCAGATATACAACCTAACCTTACACCTAAAGAAGCTGGAAAAGAACAACAAATAAAGCCTAAAGCCAGCAGAGGAAGGGACATAATAACAATTAGAGCAGAAATAAATGATATAGAAACAACAACAACAACAACAAACAACAACAACAACAAAAATCCAGTAGAAACAAAACTAAAGCTGGTTCCTTGAAAGAATTAGCAAAATTGATAAACTTCTAGCTAGACTTAGCAAAAAGAAAAGAGAAAGGACCCAAATAAATAAAATGAGAGATTTCTTTTTTTGCTGATATGAAGTATGCTGCCTTCCTCAGAAAATAGAGGTAGTTATGGTTAACTTGGGCTCTGTATTTTCCCTTTCCTATTGCTTTTACATAGCACTAAATAAAAACAACAATTTAGTTAAGAGCTTATGCAATTATATTTAAGGCTAAAGTGGAAATCACTAAGAAAGAAAACATGCTGAGAATATGAAGTTTTATTCCACATGAAACATAGTACTATTTTAAGCTTTTTAAGATTATGACTTTAAAGAAAATAATAAAATCTAAAATTGAGATAAATATCTGCTATTAAGGACTAAAATAGGGTGGGATGAAAGAGGTTGAGATTCTCCAAGGTCGCCACCCACAAGCATCAGATAATTGTTTCACTCTGGCCATTGATTTCAGTAGCTCAAAAGCTAAATAAATATCAAAGTGAAACTTTTTAAAAACCATTGGCCAGCATGCTTATTTTAATTGTACAGTTTTAATTACAATATTTAAAGCTAGTTACAGCTGTATAATTCAGTCATATTTGTTATTTTGACATATTTGTATATATGTATATAAAATGCATTGTGCCATATAGGCAAAGCAGTTGAAATATTGCCAAATGGCTCTTGATATTTCAAAAACTAAGCACAAACTATAAAGGAGGGAGGTTAATAGATTGAACTACATGAAAATATAAAACTTCTCATCAAAACACATACTTAAAAAAGTAAAAAGTCAGTGTAAACTAGGAGAAAACCTTCACAACACATATAAACTTCAAGGGATTAATTCAGAATATATGTATATCAATAGGAAAAAACTAACACTATAGAAAAATTATTGAAAAAAATAAGTCATTCACAAAAGAGAAAATAGGAAAGGCTCAACTCTGTTAATAATCAGGAAAATGAAAGGTTTTGCTTGTTTATTTGCTTGTTGTTTTTGAGAGAGAAAGTGTGTGTGCACACACATGCATGTGCACGTGAGCTGGGGAGGGGCTGATGGGAGGGGAGAGAGAGAGAGAGAGAGAGAGAGAGAATCTTAAGCAGACTCCATGCCCAGTGTGGAGTCTGACGCAGAGCTGGATGCTGGGCTCAATCCCAGGACCATGAGATCATGACCTAAACTGAAATCCTGAAATCAAGAGTCAGACATTCAACCGACTGAGCCACACAGGTGCCCCAAGAAAATGCAAGTTAAAACCACAGTGAGATATCATTTGAAAACCATCAGATCGGCAACAAGTACATAGCCTCACATTAACAAGTACCAGTTGACTGTAGAACCACGTGTAAGGTTCATTCTAGTGGGATGTAGGGAGAATAATTTGGAACTTTCTATCAAAGTCGGAGATGTGCACATCTAATGACTCAGCAACTATACTCTTAGGTCTGGATTTAAAGGTCTTTTTAAACTTTGCAAAATGTTTAATGAAAGAAAAAATGGTATAGTCATTAGCACATTTTTTGATTTAGAGAATTTTAAAAATAACCTATAATTCTGCTAGGGGCTCCATCTAGTCCTGATAAGGGTTTATCTACCCTCAGATTTATGCCTGCAACAGTCATCTCCTTTAAAAGTCTTTCAATCCAAAAATTCCACTTTTCTCTCCCTAGCAATTGAAATTTCCATCCACTTCCAAAAAAGAGGTGTAGCTCTTTGGTCCTCTCTGAGTCCTACAGTTTCAAGAGAAAGTCTACCTTTATGATATCTGTCATTGCCGTAGAGACTCAGTGTGCATTCTAGTATCATGATCTTCAATAAATGGGGATTCTGACCTTGAGTTTCCTTTTCAGTTTTCCCATCAACAAGAGCCCAGTCTTCTGGCTCCTTTACTAGACAATCTATTCGCCCCTTTGGGAATAGAATAGTCACCATCTGCAAACGCAAGTGCTTACAGAAGCCAGGTAGGTAATGTTAGACCATAAAGGAAGCCAAGTGTTTCAAAATAAGAAGGGATGCTAACTGGCAAATTGGAGCATGCAAGTCCTATCCAAGAAGAGCAACTTCTACCCAGCTCCAGTGATTGACATGAAGGAATGATTTGTGTTTGTCCAAAACATGCCAGATTTTTATATGAAATTTCACAATTTTCAAACTACTATACAGACCAAACAAAGATGTCTGTGACCCATTACAGACCTCAGGGCATGAATTTGCAAACTTTAACCTAAACTCATTAATGGAAAAAATTTTCTCTCTATTAGCAAGACTCTAAACTTATTTCTAAAGATGATGAGCCCCCAATTATCGTGCTGTGGAACGTTCGGTGCATTTCCCCTTCCTACAAGTTTGCAGGCACCACAAGATCACTTTGATGACTGGTATCCAAAAACAAACATCCCTTGTTAATTCTATTGCTATTTCTTTATTGGGTCATTTGTCTCATTAACAGTCAGTTAATCTCAACTACACTATTTTTTTACATTAACCATTTTTACATGTTTTTCTTATCAGCATAATTGTGTTGTAATACAACCCTAATTCTCCAAGTAGATCAATGGCTCAGAGCCACTCATAAAATCTTAAAAGTAATGTTCAAATAGAATACACACACACACACACACACACACACACACATACATACACACACCCATACTACATCTTTTTCTGTTCATCTATCAGTGGGCACTTAGGTTGTTTTCACCTTTTGGCTATTGTAAATAATGCTGCGATGAACCCCGTGTCGGGTTCTGTGCTAACAGCTTGGAGCCTGGAGCCTACTTCAGATTCTGTCTCCCTCTCTGTCTCTCTGTCCTTCCCCTGTTCACTCTATATGTCTCTCTGTTTCTCTCTCTCTCTCAAATATAAATAAACATTAAAAAAATTAAGATAGTGCCTTCATTTCCTTCAAGTATATACCCAGAAGTGGAATTTATGGATAATATTATAGTTCCATTGTACATTTTCTGAAGAATCTCCATACTAGTTTCCATAGTGGGTGAACCAATTTACATTCCCACCAACAGTGCACAAGAGTTCCCTTTTCTTCACATCCTCACTAACATTTGTAATCTTTTGTCTTTTTGATAATAACCATCCTAACAGGTGTGAGGTGATATTTTATTGTGGTTTTGATTTGCATTTCGCTAATGATTAGTGATGTTGAGTACCTTTTCTTTTATTTTTCTTCTAGGTTTATTGAGATATAATTGACATACAACACTATATTAAGTTTAAAGTATATAGCATAATTACTTACATATAATATGACATGATTATCACAATAAGTTTAGTTAACATCCACCATCTTATATAGATACAAAAAAATGGTTTCTTCCTTGTGATGAGAATTTTTAGGATCTAATTTCTTAACAACTTTCAAATATACCATATAGCAGTACTAGCTATAGTTATCATGTTGTACATTATCTCCCCAGTACTTGTTTGTCTTATAACTGGAAATTTGTACCTTTGACCACCTTCATTCAATTCCTCCACATCCC
The DNA here is from genome assembly GCF_027475565.1 of Acinonyx jubatus. Lineage (NCBI taxonomy): Eukaryota > Metazoa > Chordata > Mammalia > Carnivora > Felidae > Acinonyx > Acinonyx jubatus. The sequence continues at coordinate 19,781,631 of NC_069386.1, forward strand.
CACCCCCACTTGTGGTAACCATAATTCTGACCTTTTTCTATGAGTTTGGTTTTTGTTTTGTTTGTTTTGTTTTAGATTCCACAAGTAAGCGAGCTCATGCACTACTTGTCTTCCTCTGTCTGTTTTATTTCACTTAACATAATTCCCTCAAGGTCCATCCATGTTGCCACAAATAGTAGCATTTCCTCCCCTCCTCCTCCTCCTCTTCCTCCTTCTCTTTGGATGAATAATATTCCCTTGTATGTATATACAGTTGTTCGTTGTCTGTATGTTTTAACTATTGTAAATAGTGCTGTAACAAACATGGAGGTGCAGGTATCTCTTCAACATAGTGTTTTAGTTTCCTTTGGATATATGCCCAGAAATAGAATTGTTGGATCATATGATAGTTTTACTTACAATTTTCTGAGAAACCTCCATACTATTTTCAATAGTGGCTAAATCAATTTATGATCCTACCAACAGTGCACACAGGTTCCCTTTTCTTCACATCCTCACCAGCATTTGTTATTTCATGTCTTTTCAATAGTAGCCATTCTAACAGGTGTAAGGTGATATTTCATTGTGGTTTTGATATGTTATTTCCCTAATGATTAGTGATGCAAAGCACCTTTTCATATGCCTGTTGACCATTTGAACATCTTCTTTGGAGAAATGTCTATTCAGGGCCTCTGTCCATTTTGTAATTGAATTGTTTGCTTTTTTGCTCTTGAATTGTAGGAGTTCCTTATATATTTTGGACACCAACCCTTCATCAGATATGTAATTTGCAAATATTTTCTGCCATTCCATTGGTTGCCTTTTCATTTTGTTGATTGTTTCTTTTGATGTGCAGATGCTTTTTAGTTTGGTGTAGTCCTATTTGTCTATTTTTGCTTTTGTTGTTTCTGCTTTAAGTGTCATACCCAAAAATTATTGCGAAGATCAACATCAAGGAGCATTTTCCCTATATTTTCTTCTAGGAGTTTTATGGCTTCAGGTCTTACATTTAAGTCTGTAATCAGTTTACTGGTATTTTGTTAAGAATTTTTACATCTGCATTCATTAGGAATATTGGTGTATAGGTTTCTTTTCTTGTATCCTTATCTGGATTCAGTATCGGGATAATACTGGCCTTGTAAATGAATTTGGGAGTTTTCTCTCCTCTTCAATTTTTTAGAAGTGTTTGAGAAGTATCGTGTTAATTCTTCTTTAAATGTTTGGTAAAATTCACAGTAAAGTCATCTGGTCTTGGAATGTTTTGTTTTGTTTTTTTTTTGTTTTGTTTTGTTTTGTTTTTAGTTTCTGATTCAATCTCCTTACTTGCTATTGGTCTGTTAAGATTTTGTGTTTCTTCATGATTGGTAGGTTGTATGTTTCTGGGGATTTATCCATTTATTCTAGGTTATCCAATTTGTTAGTGTATATTTCTGTGGTGTCAGTTGTAATGTCTGTGCTTTCATTTGTGATTTTGAGTTTTCCCCTTTTTTCCAATGTCTAACTAAAGATTTGTCAGTTTTATTTTTTTCAAAGAACCAGATTTTAGTTTTATTTATCTTTTCAATTGTCTTTTTAGTATCTATTTCATTTATTTCCTCTGTGATCTGGGTTATTTCCTTCCTTCTGCTAACTTTGAACTTAATCTGTTTTTCTTTTTCTAGTTCTTTAAGGTGTAAAGTTATGTTGTTTATTTAAGAGTTTTTAAATGTGTTTATTCCTATGAACTTACCTCTTTGGGCTGCTTTCATTGCATCCTATAAGTGTTAGTATGTTGTACTTCCATTTTTGTTTTTCTCAAGATAGTTTTTCACTTCTTCTTTGATGCATTGATTGTTTAAGAGTGTTTGTTTAATTTCCATCTATTTGTGAGTTTTCCAGTTTTCTTCCTGCTATTAATTTCTAGTTTCATGCCACTTTGATGAGAAAAGATACCTGGTATTATTTCAATCTCCTTAAACTTGCTAAGACTTTTTGTGACCTTTTGTATTATCTATCCTGAATAATGTTCCATATATAGTTGAGAAGGTTGTGTATTCTGAGGCTATTGGATGAAATGTTCTGTAAATGTGTGTTAGGTTCATTTGATCTAAAGTATAGTTCAAGCCAACATTTTTTTAAATTAATCTTCTGTTTGAATGACCTATCCATCATTGAAAGTAGGTTATGAAGTTCCTTATTAATGTTGTATTTTAGTTTATTTCTCCCTTCAGATCCTAGTATTTGCTAATTTACTTAGGTACAGGTTTCCCCACTATCTGAAAGTAGAGAATTTCTATGAAAATTCTTTTGTATGAAAAGCTGAAATGGTACAACGCAAAAAAGCGATTGCCATTAATTTATATGGAAAAATTTAGAGCATTCTCATTCCCCCAAAATGATTCTCTTAGGCACTTCTGATACCTTTAGGACATATCTTACTAATGAATGCAAACAACGAATCTGGATAAAGTAGATGCTCACAGACACAGTTCAAACCATGGAGGCTTGATGCTGAAATTCTAAGTGTACTACCCAGGGAGGTACCTTGTTGGTCACAATCTCTCTGCTCAGGGTGGGCTCTGCCTCTGTAATGCCTCTTGACCTTTGTGCTAGAGTGCAGTGTTTAACACACCACCATATCATAGTATTAGAGTATTCTGAATTTGGCTATATACTTATCTTTATCAATGTACTATATATTTTCATATGTTTTCATGTTAGTCATTAGTACCCTTTCATTTCAGCCTGAAGAACTTCTTTCAGCATTTCTTGAAAGGCAGGTCTAGTAATGATAACTCTTCTAGCTTTGGTTTCTCTTGGAAAGTGTCTCTCCTTCCTTTCTGAAGAACAACTTTGCTGGATAGAGTATTCTTGGCAGGTTTTTAAAAGTTAATTTATTGTAAGAGTGAAAGAGAGCACAAGTTGGGGAGGGGCAGAGAAAAGGAGAGACAGAATCCCAAGCAGTCTCTGCACCATCAGCACAGAACTCACAAACTGTGAGATCATGACTTGAGCTGAGATCAAGAGTCGGACACTTAACCAATTGAGCCACCCAGGGGCCCCAGCAGTTTTGTTTCTTTTAGCACTTTGAATATATCACCCACTCTCTCCTAGCCTATAAAGTCTCTGCTGAGAAATCTTCTGATAGCTTTATGGGAGTTCCCCTGTAAGTTACAATTTCTTTTTATTGCTGCTTTTAAGATTCTCTTTGTCTTTGATTTTTGACAGTTTTATATAATGTATCTTGGAAAAGATCTCTTTACACAGAGCTTTGGGAGGGACCTATGAGTTTCATGAACTTGGATATCCAAATATCTTACCAGATTTGGGAAGTTCTCAGCCATTATTTCTTTAAATGGGCTGTCTGGCCCCTTCTCCTTCTCTTCTTCTGAGACTCCAGTAATTCTCAGATTGTTTCTTCTGATGGTATCATACAGATCACATGGCTTTCTTTCCTCTTTTTCATTCTATGTTCTTTGTTCTCCTCTGACTATTTAATTTCAAAGGTTCTGTCTTCTAATCCACAGATTCTTCCTCCCCTTGATCCACGTTTTTATTGATGTTCTCTATTGCACATTTCATTACATTGTTTTCTTTAGCTCCACAATTTCCATTTTGTTCTTTTTTTATGATTTGTAATTATTTGTTAAGCTTCTCATTTTGTTTGTGTATTGTTTTCTGATTTCTTTGAAATTTCTGTGTTTTCTTGTAGCTCATTCATCTTCCTTAGAACAGCTATTTTGAAATTTTTGTCAGGTAAATTGCAGATCTCCATGTCTTAGATAACAAATAACAGGAAGATTATTATGATCCTTGGTAGTGTAATGTTTCCTTGATTTTTCATGTTCTTTGAAGTCTTGTGTTGCTGTTTTAACGTTTGAAATAGCTGTCACTTCCTTCAGTCTTTACTGACCGACTTTGGGAAACACCTTCTCTATTAGAGATTCTCAGGCTTTTTCATATCTTCTATGGATACACCTGTTCCGCACTTCTTGCTCCTTCTTGTGGCAGAATTCTTTAATGTTTATTTTATTTTTGTGAGAGAGAGAGAGAGAGAATGAGTGGGGGAGGTACAGAGAGAGAGGAGGACTGAGAATCCAAAGCAGGCTCCATGCTGAAAGTAGTGAGCCCGATGTGGGGATCAAACTCATGAACCACAAGATCATGACCTGAGCCAAAGTTGAATGCTCAACTGACTGAGCAACTCAGGCGCCTCTCTTGTGACAGGATTCTTAAGCTTGTATGAACTTCTCTCAATCCTGATATGCACCAAGCTGGGTATGGACTACTCTCGGAGCCTTATATAACTGAAATCGTACAGTATTTGTTTGTGTTTGACTTCCTTCACTTAGCATAATGTCTTCATCACTTTGGTCTTTTTAATGCTGCTGACTTTAATCCAGTGTCTAGTAATTCTTGAGTCAGTTCATCACTATGAATGAAAAATCAGGATGATTAGTAAACGCACTTGCAGCTCCCCAAAGGCTTCCCCAGCACCAGGAGGTCTAAATGTGGCCTCTGTGCCAGTGGGCAAGGGTAGTACTCAGCAGGTTTGAGAATGGTGGGTGTGGTGAAGGTGGACATCCTGGAAACTCCACATGTCAAAATTAAGAGGGTTTTATTCTGTAAATGGAGTACTTAAGTGGTTTCACTCTTTTTGTCCACTTTAATGTCCAACGTAATCATTTTTGGAGTTGTCTTAAGCTTTGCTTGGCCTCTTGCTCTGATTCCTGCCCTCAAACATGGATCCCCTCTCCAGGCAGGTTTTCCTTCTACAAGGAGCAGTCCTCCGGCATTATTCTTCTGCCAGTTTGTGTGCTGTGTATGAATAGAGAGGCAGGGTGTGGGCAGTACCTCACTGACCTGGCTAGGAATGCAGATATTTCTTAAAGCGTCCTAGTGACTAATTCACAGCCCACACTCTCCCTTTTGTTATTGGTTAATTCTGAGTTGCAGTTTTTACTATCCAAGTTGGGATTTTGTGCACAAAAAGAAATCCTTAAATTACTTGTTTTAATCCATACTATATGATTCTAGTTACAAAGGTAAAAATCTTGTTTCCCTTAAATATTTAACCTTAATTTACACTCTACTTTATTTGAAAATTTTATGATTTTCGGAGCACCTGGGTGGCTCAGTTAGTTGATTAAGTGTCTGACTTCAGCTCAGGTCATGATCGCATACTTCATGAGTTCAAAGCCCCTGAACGGGCTCTGCGCTGACAGTGCAGAACCTGCTTGGGAGTCTCTCTCTCCCTCTATCTCTGTCCCTCCCTCACTCACTTGTGTGCTCTCTCTCTCAAAATAAATGAATAAACTTAAAAAATTATTATTTTAATCAAAATAAGAACTATCATTTTCATTTGTCCTTTTTGAGTTAATGCATTTAATGCATTTAATATGTTTACATATTTAATCAAATTCCCTTGGCTATTTCAAAGTACAACTTTAAGACAATTGATTCTCTCAAACATTTCAAATACATCAAGGGAAGATGACAAATACAAAAAAAAAATAATAAAAGCTTCCTAAGAACTTAAACTACTCTTGACAATCTACTAAATTATCACCCCTATGAATTTTGTAGATAAAATCCTTTTAAGCCTTTCATAATCATTTAAAAAATTAACAGAGTGTGCACAGGACATCATAATGGTTATATTTAAACACAGCTTATGTAAGAGTACACTGAGTTTTAGAGATTATAAATTATTCATCCAACTAAGGGGAACAAAACAAACATGTCAAGCCAACTGATGTTCCAAGGTCAAAAGCTCAGGACAGTGGCCTGAGCTCCAAGTGAAACACATCAGAGACCCATGGGGCAGAAGACCCCCATAACTCTGGGCTGGATGTCTTTTTATAAGCAATCCCCCAATTCATGACTTTCAGCTGAGATTTGACTAATTGTATCAATTAGTCAATTAAAATTAACCAATTTCAATTTCTGACAATACAGTGATTAAAAAAATATTTAAATTTATGAGTCCTTTAAATTAATGAGACCTTTCTAGGTCTTGGTTTTAGATTTCATTTTCTGTAACTCTTATGTAAATGCCTGCACTAAAGCTAAAAATATTCTAACAGAATGTTGAGCCACATACTCAGCTATAACCCATTAAAACTTATCTTTCAAACAGATTAGTTGACTTCTAGGACACCTTATTTCTTATTATGCCGTATAAGTGAGTGACTCTATTTATTTTCTTTATTCATTAATATTGTCAAATTTGCATATGTCAAAATCTCATATTAAAAATCTATGCCTGAATCTCTTGAGAAGTTATAATTTAATTTCATGTGGCTAGAAGAGAATTACAAAATGTCCAAACCTAGTTTCTGCTGTTAATTTTCTGCAATTATTAGCCTATGGAAGCTGATTTCAGATTACCCATCCCAGTTTTCTGCTGTCCATTTTGGCCTTTCAGCCTACCTTTATCTCTGAAATGTCTACGTTTTAAAAATTATCATTTGGACTTCTAGCAGCTAGCACAGTGCCTAGAAAATAGTATCCATTCAGCAATTATTGATTGAATGGAATAGAAGATTAAATAGATCAATTTTTGTCTTTCATCACTTGTACCTCAGTAATCCAAATTATTTAAGAGAATTTTGTAATTGTTTTTTATTATATATTATTATTTTTGGAAGAATTTTAAATATTCAGAAAAGGTAGGCTAAAAGTGAACACACAATAAATGTTTTCTTGGGGCACCTGGGTGGCTCAGTCAGTTAAGCATCTGACTTTGGCTCAGGTCATGATCTCACAATTCGTGGGTTTGAGCCCCCATCAGGCTATGTGCTGACAGCTAAGAGCCTGGAGATTGCTTTGGATTCTGTGTTTCCCTTTCTCTCTGCTTTACCCCCACTTGTAGTCTGTCTCTCTCTGTATCTCAAAATGAATAAATGTTAAAAATGTTTTAAAAAAAATGTTTCCTTAACTGCCTCTTTGGTTGTCTTTATGAAACTTAATATTTTATATCAGCTATAGCATCAATCTGTCAATTAGACTTACACCCTGAGCTTCCAATTGCTGATGATTAATATAACAGAATTTTATTAAAATACTGCAATAGATATTTTATTGTACAAGGAGAAAATGTGAAAACCAATGAGTTTTTATTACCAAATGACTTGTGTCACTGACCCATTCCTGACCCATCCCCTCCCACCTCTTGATTAGTCTGATGATGCCAGCCATGGCTCTGGGTCAAAAGCCAAAAACACCAGATGGTGTCATACCTACTTAGGGATACAGGAAACAAAGCTCATTTGATGAAGGGAGGGTATTGAGTAGATTGTATTACATTAAAACCCTGCATATGAAAGCTTGAGTCTGGATAAATTTCAATAACCTCCCTATAAACTTTGAAGAGACATTTAAAAATCTTAAAGAAACAATTAATATTTGTTAAAAAAATGTTAATACTTACTGACGAATAATTAGAGCCTTTGTGGAAAAGGTTGCAGGTGCTTACCCAATACTCTCCCATGCTTCCTTAGTAACATAACTAGGATTTTGTTCAGAGTGACCGTGTGCCAAAATAAAAAACTTTACTTCCCAGCCTCCCTTACAGTTTAAGGGGATATTCAATGAAATTTAAGTAGAAGTCTTTGGTTGGTGTTATCTAAAACTCTTCAAAGGAGAGAGAGCCTATTTGTCACTTTCTAGTCTCCTACAATGTAGACATGCTGGCAGGAACTCTAGTAGACATTTTGTGACCTTGAAGATGGAAACAACATACTAAAAAGCAGAGAAGAAATTTAAAAGCAACCTAGATCTCTCATAACTTTATGGAACAACTTTTCCAACATCAAACTAGTAGACTAAGGCTTTTTTTTTTTTTTTTTTTTTTTTTACATGAGATGAGAAAAAGGTATTTACTAAGCACCTACGATGTTCAAAAAAACTGGTAAAGACATTCTGGGAAACTAAAAAATGGATCTGACAAACATCCTGTTTTCCAAGAGATGTACTGAAGGAGCTAAAACATTTATGCCTACAATAGTAAAACAAGATAGAAAGTGGAAAGAATCAGAGAACAGCAGGCAGTAAGACATCAGCTTGGGAGAGGTTCCTGAAAAAGGTGAAGTGTGCAGTTTTTAAACTGAGCAGACTCTTAAAAAAAGACTGCCATCACAGTCGTTAGAAGAAAAGAAAATGGTATCTTTCCTTGAGAGAGAGAGGCTCATATGATTGATAATTCCTTCTTTTTAACTGCTTTCTACATAATTCATCCCAATGTAAGAGCCACGGAAGGCTAAAACTGAAGGATGCCATTAGGAGTTTTGCCAACTCTTAAGCATTCCCATGGAAGAAATTCCTCATTTCACGTCAGAAGAAGGAAACTATTAAAGCAATATGACGGCTGTTATCTCCACTAAATGGTGGCTGAACAATTTAGCACTGAGACTGGCAAGAGCCAGAATTAATTGTGCTGCCCCTCATCAGATCACCAATGTGGGACGTGAGCAAGTGTACCAATCAGTACTCCCCAGAATCCCTAGATTCTTCCATGTCAGTAAATTCCTGTTTTTATACCAAACCACTTTTCCGGTATTGTGCATGAAAATAGTCTCCAAAGCCCCTCCCAAACTTATTTTAGATTTCATAATTTTGGTCAGTCTGATAGGATTGGAAGGGGGTCTCATTGTGGTTTTAAGGTGGATTTCTATGAATACAAATGATACTAAACACCTTTGACATGTATATTAGACATTTGGAATTCCTCTCTTTGAATAACTGCCTGTTCAAATATTGTGTGCATTTTTCTGAGTTATCTGTCTTTTTCTTATTGATTGGTAGGCATTTGAAAATATATGTATTTTTGACATATGCCCTTTGTCAGTTATATTCATTGTAAACGTCTCCTAGTCTCTGGTCTTTTGATGATGTGGATGGTGTCTTTTGATGATGAGAAGTTCTTAATTTTAATCTTGTCCTACTTATTAATCTTTTCCTTTATGGCTAAATGGTTTTTATGTAATATTTAAGAAATTCTTACTGCCAGCTCTTGAAGATCTCCTCTATTATCTTCTAAAAGCATCATAGTTTTGCCTTTTACATATAAAATGCCTATTAATGATTTTTGTGTGTCATGTAAGATATAGGACCATTTTCATTTTTTTCCCATATGAATCCCAATTGTTTCAGCAACAGTTAATGAAAAATATATCTTTTCTTCACTTCTTTGTAATGCCAATTGTATCATATATCAAGTGTCCATATGTGTATAGGTTTATTTCTCTGCACTCTCTGTGATCCACTGATCTATTTGTCTATCCCTGAGCCAATACCACACCTTCATAATGATTACAGTGTTGTAGTAAGTCTTGACTTCTTATAGGACAAATGTTCCCACCTTGTTTGTTTCAGCTTTCTAAGCCCTTTCCAGTTCCATATAAACTTTAGGATGTTTGCCAAGTTCAGCAACAACTTAAACTATTATTTTTATTATGAATAATGTACTATAAATACATTGAATCTATAGTTTAATATAATTAATAACTATAATTAATGTAATTAACTTAAGGATTAGATTTTATTAATTTAGGAAAACTGATATATTTACAATATTCAATCTTCCAATACATAAAATTATTTTATTTCTCGGTTTATATCTTCTTTGATATCTCTCAATAAAATTTCCTAATTTTGTACATAACATTTTTTATTCAGTTTTCTTGCTAGATATATCATACATCTTGTTGCTATTATATATGTCATTTTTTTCATTTCCCAATTTTTTGTTGCTGGTGTATAGAAATGCAATGATCATGATAAAAAAAAATGATCTTTTTATATACATCAAACTTGCTCATCTGTCTTATTAAGACTAATAACAATATATCTTTAGTTTTAATTTGAATTTTCTAGGGGGAGGCATCTGGGTGGCTCAGTCTGTTGAGCGTCCAACTTTGGCTCAGCTCATGATCTCTTGGTCTCTGAGTTTGAGCCCCACGTCGGGCTTTGTGCTGAAGTAGCCTGGAGCCTGCTTTGGATTCTGTGACTCCCTCACTCTCTGCTTCTCCTCTGCTCATGCTCTCTCTCTCTCTTTCAAAAATAAATAAATATTTAAAAAATTAATTAGAATTTTCTATTATATAAGCATGTTATTTTCCAATTTTTTCACATCTTATTTCTTCTTACTTTCTTACGTTATTGGCTTAGAACACACTACAATATCAAGTAGAAGTGATGATAGAAGGAACTTTTGTCTTTTGGTGATCTCAAAATATTATCATTAAGCATGATATTTGCTGTATAATGTTGTTTTTGTTTTTACTGAATAAATTTTACATGTATAAATTTAAGGTGTACAGCATGTTACCTTAGTACATTTATATGTTGCAATATGATTGCCCATATAGCAGTATTTGTCACATTACATATTCTAAGCATATGGAAACTGAAAGAAGGAGGATATAGTTTTACTTATGGCAGATGAGATAGACTTCAAGCCAAAAAGGGTAATGAGACAAAGAAGGATTGGAATAATTAATTTTGTTAAAATGGCTATAATACCCAAGCTATCTAAAGATTCAATGCAATCCCCATCAAAATGCAAAAGGCATTTTTCACAGAAATGGAAGAACAATCCTAAAATTTGTGTGGAACCAAAGAAGACCTTGAATAGCCAAAACAATCTTAAGAAAAAAGAACAAAGCCAGCAGTATGATGCTTCCAGATTTCAAATTCTGCTATAAAGTCATAGTAATAAAAACAGTGTGGTACTGGCACAAAAATAGACACATTGACCAATGGAACAAAATAGCCCAGAATTAAATCTCAGTGTATGTGGTCAACTAATATTCAACAGAGAAGCCAAGAATACCCAATGGGGAAAGGATAGTCTCTTCGACAAATGGTGCTGGAAAAGCTGGAGAAACACATGCAGAACAATGAAATTAGACCTCTATCTCACACCACCCACAAAAATTAACTTAAATGAATCAAAGACTTAAACATAAGGCCTGATGTCCTAAAACTCCTACAAGAGAACAGAGGGAAGAGGCTCATTGATATTGGTCATGGTGATGATTTTAACATGATGCCAAAAGCACAAACAAAAGCAAAAATCAAAATTTGTTATTACACCAAATCCAAAAGTTTCTGCACAGAAAAGAAACAATTAACAAAATGAAAAGACAAAGTACAGAATGGGAGCAAAATTTGCAAAACATATATTGGATAAGGTGTTAATTTCTTGTTTTTTTTTTAAATTTAAATCCATGTTAGTTAACACATAGTATAGTAATGGTTTCAGGAGTAGAATTTCCAAATAAGATATAAAATGATCAACATACATGAAAAGTTTTTTAATATCACTAATCATCAGGAAAATGCAAATCAAAACCACAATAAGATATCACCTCACACTTGTTAGAATGGCTATCATTGAGAAGACAATAAACCACGATGCTGGTGAGGATATATATGGTGAAAGGGAACCCTTACACATTATTGTTGGGAATGTAAATTGGTCCAACCACTATGGAAAACAACATGAAGTTTCCTCAAAAAATTAAGAATAGATCTGCCATATCATCCAACAATTCTACTTCTGAGTATATACTAAAAGTAAATGAAAACAGGATTTTGAAGAGAGATAGGTAATTTATATGTTTATTGCAGCATTATTTACAATAGCCAAGAGATGAAAACAACCCAAATGCCCATCAACAGATGAATGGATAAAAAAGGTGTGGTATATATACACAATGGAACATTTATTATTCAGCTATAAGAGAGGAGGCTATGGATGGACTTCAATCACATTATGCTAAGCAAGGTAAGTCAGACAGAGAAAAACAAATACTGTATTATATCACCTATATGTAGAATCTAAAAAAGTTAAACCTATAAAAAACAGAATAAAATGGAGGTTACCAGGGAATTGGTTGGGGGGAAGGGGAGAGATTTTAGTGATGGTATTTAAAGGTACAAACTTATAAGCCATAGAGATCTAATGCACAGTATAATGAATTGGAAGTATAAGATTAGAAGTATAAGATTGGAAGATCTTTCACTTTGAAACTGTGTGTATCTTTAGAGCTGAAATGAGTTTCCTATAACCAGCATGTAGTTGGATCCAGTTTTTTAATCCATCTAGCCACTATGTGCCTTTTGATTGGTGAATTCAGTCACTTTATATTTATAGAGTGACTTTTTGTATGTACAGACTTACTACTGCCATTTTATCTTTCACCTTCTGGTTATCATGTCTCTTGGTTTTGTTTTTATTTTTTTTAAATCTTCTGTTTCTGTCTACCTTTGAAAGTTGGTGGTATTCCATGGTGATTTTTTCAGTCTCCCCCTTTTTTATATTTTGTGCCTCTGCTCCAAATTTTTGCTTTGTGGTTACCACAAAGCAATTTACCTTTATTAGCCTGTAAGCTTCCATTGTTTTACTTTTCCTCTGTTATGTTTTTGATGTTGAAAATTATCTCTTTTTATGCTGTGATTTCATTACCAAGTTCTAGCTGTTGTAGATATTTTTAATGATCTTTTCCTTTAAACTTTATGGTATACTTAAGAGTTTAATATACTATTCTAAAAGAGTTACAGTTTTCTAATTCTGACTATTTATCACCTTAATTAGAGTTTTATGTACTTTTGTCTTTTCATTTGAACTTGAAGAGATCCTTTTAACTCGTGGTGGTGAACTCTCTCAGCTGTTGTTTGTTTGGGAAAGACTTTATTTCTCCTTCATATCTGAAGGATAATTTTGCCAGATAGAGTATTCTTAGCTGGCAGCTTTTATCTTTCAATATTTTGAATATGTCATTCCACCCTCTTCCAGCCTGTACAGTTTCTGCTGAGAAATCTGCTGATAGCTTAATGGGCCGGGGCGGGGGGGGGGGGGGGGGGCGGTGTTCTATGAAGTTTGCTGTCCTTTTTTTCCTTGGCTGCCTTTAAATTTCTTTCTTTACCATTGATTTTAGACAGTTTTAACATACTGTGTCTTGGAAAAAGGACTTTTTATGTCGAATGTTCTATTAGCTTCTTGGATGTGTGTGTCCAGTTTCTCCCCCAGGTTTAAGAAGTTCTCAGCTCTTATTTCTTTAAATAAACTCTCTGCCCCCTTTTCTATCTCTTCTCCTTCTGGAATACCTATTACTCTTATGTTGACTTTTCTGATGCAATCTGACAGCTTTCATAGGATTTTTTAACTTTTTAAAAATCTTAGGTCTCTCTCATCTTCCACCTGAATCATATCTAGATTTCTATCTTTCAGATTGCTAATTCTCTCTTCCATCTGATCTGCTCTATTTCCAATGCATTCTGATATATTCTTTATCCCATTTACTGAGTTCTTCAGCTCCAGAATTTGTATTTTTTCCCAAACTTTTATAATCTCTTTGGTAAAATACTCCTTCTGTTTGTTAATTTTATTTCTGATATTACTGTATTAATTTCTGAGTTTTCCTGTATCTTACTAAATTTCTTCATAATAGTCATTTTGAATTCTTTATCAGTTAGATAACAATATGCCACGTCTTTGGGTTTGGATGCTAGAAAACTGTCAGCCCCTAAAGTTAGGAGCCTGCACATAAAAAGAAATAAAAGCTGGTGGCAAAAAAGAAAAAGGGTGGCAGTAGACTTGGGGAAGGTATATACTTAGCACATGGGACTTTGGGTATGCCCACAGCCAGGTAAATGGATCCTCAAGTTGGGGGCCCATGTCCCAGAGTTCCATGGATGGTCCTCTTGCCAGACAGCAGGAGACATTTACTTTTAGTTCTCTGTCTGCCTCCTTTCTCCCCCTTTTCACCTCTAGTCAGTGTGATCTCTCCTTAGAGCAATGGGTTCCTCCAGCTACAGTGCACATAGCCAGGCTGGCACCCCACTCACCCTCTACCTCCTCTGCCAAAAACGTCATGGCAGTCAGCTGTCAGACCTGCCATCACCTTCTCTGCTGCAGCCTCTGCCACCACTGGCTCTGTCACCACTCCCCTTGATTCTCAGCCTCTTCACCAATCCAATCCACCCACCTTGCAGCGCACAGATGGTCGGATCTCTCAGATGTCCTGGAGTGCTGTGCAGAGGCACTTTTCTTCAGTTGTGGATGTCCAATTGGTTATAAATAAAAAGGGAGAGGAAAAAAAGCAACTCACAGTGCCATCATGTTGACATGACTCTTCTGCATGATTTTTGAAGATAACCTTCATCATAGAAGTTCTCTTCATTTTCGCTTTTTTAAAAAATCATGATTGTATGTTAAATCATTAATGTAGTTAAATTTTATTAAATGCTTTTTCTTTATCTACTGAGAAGATATTATGATTTTCTTTTCTAATATGGTAACACAGTGGACTATATTTATTGATTTTCTAATGTAAAACCAACCTTGAATTCCTAGGATATAACCGACTTAGTAATAACGTGTTGTCCTTTTAAATTATTTATTTTTGAGAAAAAGAGAAAGACAGAGCAAGCAGGAGAGGGGCAGAGAGAGAGAGGGAGACACAGAATCAGAAGTAGGCTCCAGGCTCCGAGCTGTCAGCACAGAGCCTGACGTGGGACTTGAACCCTCAAGCTGTGAGATTATGACCTGAGCTGAAGTAAGACCTTTACTGACTAAGCTACCCAGGCACCCCAATGTGTTGTCCCTTTATATGCTACTAGATGGAGTTTGCAGACATTTGGGTTTAGATTTTTGCATCTGTGTTCCTGAGTGAGATCACCTGTAACTTTCTTTTCATGCATTGTCTTTGCCATATTTTAGTATCAAGTTTATGCTAGTCTCAAGAGTTGGGAAGTGTTTCCCCTTTTTCTATTTTCTGAAAAAGTTTATCTAAGATTAAAATTATTTCTTCCAGTGGTAAAATTGCTGGTGAATCTGGGTGTGGAATTCTTTTAGGAGAAACATTTGGATTATAGATTTAGTTTCTCTAATTATTACAGGTACAAAAGATGGACATATGGCTTCTCTTCCAAACTGGAAAAATTTAATAAGTAAAGGGGTTAGGAAAATAATTAATGGATACTTATCTATAATAGGTGTAAACTTGGATTGTCCTGGGCAAAAGGGGATTTATGGTCATCATAATGGTAAGACTTCCTATTTCTGACTATAAATTTCCTACTTCTTCCTGAGTAAATTTTATTAAGTTATGTTTTGGGGGGGAATTTGTGCATTTTGCCTAAATTTTTAATTTTTTTGATATAAAGATTTCATGTTAATATTTTTTTCTTTTCAATGTGCTCTTTTTCCAACTTTGTTGAGGATTACGTTAATCTTATACTCTCTCTTTAATATCTACAATACCTGTGTGTCTCCTTTTTGTTTCTAGATGTTGGTTATTTGTGCCTTCTCAGTTTCTTCATCGATTTTTTATATATAACTTTAAAAACTGATTTATTGAGGGGGGGAGGGGCAGAGAGAGAGAGAGAGAGAGAGAGAGAGAGAAAGAGAAAATCCTAAGAAGGCTCTGCATTATCAGCACAGAGCCCAACATAAGATTTGAACTCACAAACTGTGAGATCATGACCTGAACCCAAATCTAGGGTTGGATGCTTAACCAACTGAGCCACTCAGGTGCCCCATCTTCCTCATTCTTGAAAGAGATATTTTAATTTTGTTAAAATAAACAAACAACTTTTGACCTTGTTGAGCATCTCTATTATATAATTGTTTTCTATTTCAAAATGTCTCCTTTAATCTTCATTTTCTTCTTTCTGATATACCTCTAATTTTTTTCAGATGAATGTTAGTTAAGTTCCAGACTTTCCAAACATACATATTTTGAGGTTATAAATTTCCCTGTCTGTGCTCATAATCCTAAATTTTGATATGTGATCATTTTGTTATTCTTCTGTTTAAAATATTTTCTAATATTTTCATGATTTTATTTTGATGCATGATATTTTTTAAGTCTCTAATATATGGGTTTATTTTTTTTACCTTATTCTTATTTTTGTGGGTTTTTAGTTGGTCTTACAATCTAAGAACATGCAGTGTATAATTTTAAACCTTTAAACTGAATTGAGACTTGCTTTATGGTTTGTTTATATTTAGTAAATGTTCTGTATGCTTAAAAATACGTACTTTGCAATCATTATGTGGAGATCTCACTATGTCAAGCTATTATCTTATCAAAATCTTTTATGAATTTATTGATATTTTGTTTGCTTTTTCTACTAGTAACTAAGAGATGTAGTATGAAAAAACACTGCATCTATTGCATGAATATGAAGTTCTGTCATTGTTTGCTTTATATATCTTGAGGGCATATATTGGAAATACACAAATTTAAAATTGTAGTTCCTTTTATCAACACAAAGTGACCTTCTTTACTGCTGTAATCTTATTTTCTTTAAATAAATAAATAAATAAATACATATATTTACTTATTTATTTATAGAGAGAGGGGAGAGGGGTAAGGAGAGAGGGAAAGATTGAATCCCAAGCAGGCTCCATGCTGTCACCACAGGGCCCAACATGAGGCTTGATCTCAAAAACTGTGAGATCCTTACCTGAGTCAAAATCAAGAGTTGGATGCTTAACTGGCTGAGCCACCCAGGCATAAAAATATATACTTTTAAATAGCTATAGTTTTCTTTGGTTGAGAATGTGTTCGCATGTCTTATTTAATCATTTAACTTTCAACTTTTCTGTATCCTTAATCCTTATATTTCTAAGATATGTTTTTTATAAACAGCATAAGACAGAATTTGTTTTTATCAAGTTTGAAAGACTTTATCTTTTAACTGGAGCATTTAGTTCATTTACATGAAACGTAATTAAGCCACAGACGTTGCACCATTCCTAAAGGCGTAACTGGCATTGTATACATATTTGGGTTTATTTTGTACTTTCCATTTGTATTTATTTTGTAAACATATCTTGCAAACTTATTTTGTACTTTCCATTTGTCATATTGGTTTCATTTTTTCCTCCTTTCTTATTTTGGATTTACTAAATGCTTTAGTCACACCAAGGTTGTCCCCTTTAAGTAGTTTAAGAGTTATGTAGGGTTGATGGGGGGTGGGAGGGAGGGGAGGGTGGGTGATGGGTATTGAGGAGGGCACCTTTTGGGATGAGCACTGGGTGTTGTATGGAAACCAATTTGACAATAAATTCCATATATTAAAAAAAAGAGTTATGCATTCCATTCATTTATTTTAGTAGTTGCCTTAGAAATTGTAATATGTTTAACTTAACAAAATAAAGACTAGACTCAATAAGTCATTTAACTTCCTTCTTCATAATAAAAGAAACTTCGTGCACTTTAATTCTTTTTACCTACTTTGAAACTTACAAATTATTTTTCATTATATTTCAACTATTTTTAACCCTTTAAGATACTATTATTGTTTTATTAATCAGTATTTCTTTTTTTTAAATAAGTATTTTCTTAGATCCATTCACGTATTTACTACTTTCTATACTCTTTATTCCTTGTTTCTCATACCTATTATCTGGGAAAAATTCCCTTCTGACTGTCATATATGAATCAGAATTTTCTCTGTTAAGAATGTGTTAGGGACAAACTCTCTATTTTTGTTTGTCTGAAAATATCTTTATTTCACCGTCATTCCTAAAAGATATTTTCAGTGGCTATAAGATTCTACTTTGGTTGTCATTTTCTTCCAGCACATTGAACATCATCCCACTGTCTTTTGCCTTCCATTACTGCTGTTGAGAGACCAGATTCCATTTAAATGGTGCTTCTTTGAATGTAAGCCTTCTTTTTTCTCTGGCTTATGAATGATGTTCTCTTTTTCTTTTAACGTTTATTTATTTTTGAGACAGAGAGAGACAGAGCATGAACAGGGGAGTGTCAGAGAGAGAGGGAGACACAGAATCTGAAACAGGCTCCAGGCTCTGAGCTGTCAGCACAGAGCCCGACGCCGGGCTTGAACTCACGGGCCGCGAGATCATGACCTGAGCTGAAGTCGGACGCTTAACCGGCTGAGCCACCCAGGCGCCCCAGATGTTCTCTTTTTCTATGGTGTTCTGCAATTTCACTATGATGTATCTTAGTATAAGTTTCTTTTTATTTATCCTGTATGGGATTTACTGGGCTATCTGAAACTTTGAATTGGTCATTTCATCAGTTCTAGAAAATACTCAAGATTAGCTCTTTTAATGTGGCATCTGCCCCATGTCTCCCTTTCCTCTACTTCAGGTGCTCTACTCATGTTAGACCTTCTTATTCCAGTTTGCATGTCTTTTAATTGCTTTTTCATATTGTCCATTTTTTTTCTCTTTGTGCTACTTCTAGTTTACTAATTCTCTCTTTAGCTACCTAATTTTCTGTTAAACTCATCCATTTTTTAAAATTATTTTTAGAGAGAGAGCACATGTGAGCAGAGGAGAAGGGCAGAGGGAGAGAAAGAGAATCACAGTCTTCATAATCAGCATGGAGCCTCATGCAGGGCTCATTTCCATGACCTGATCATGACCTTAATCAATATTTTCTTAGATTCATTCACATATTTACTACTTTCTATACACTTTATTCCTTGTTTGTCATACCTATTATCTGGGGAAAATTCCCTTCTGACTATTGTATATGATTCAGAATTTTCTCTGTTGAGAATCTGCTAGAGACAAACTACATTTTTGTAGATCATGGGATCATGACCTGAGGAGAAATCAAGAGTTGGACACTCCATCAACTGAGCCACCCAGGCACCCTCATTCATTTTTTAAATTTCAGTTTTCAATGTATTATTTTTAGAAGTTGTTTTGGTTGTTTTTCAAATATACCTTGTCATTTTTATTCCTCATATCATTATTATTGTTATTGAACCATTTGAGAGTCAGTTTCAGAGATAACAACCCTACCCTAAATATTCCAGTGTGTATCTGCTAGAATCAAGGACATTCTCTTCTATAACTATAGTGAAATTGTCAAATTAAGAAAATTTAAAATTGATATGATACTATTATCTAATATATAGTTCATATTCAAATTTTGACAATTATTCCAATACTATCTTTTATAGTACCTTTGTTTTTACTTCTTTTGTCACTTATTTTTTTAAGTTTTTTAAAATTTATTTTGAGGGGGGAGACGCAGTGAGAGAGAGGAGAGAGAATCCCAAGCAGGCTCTGAGCTGTCAGTGCAGAGCCCAATGTGAGGCTCCTGAGCCAAAATCAAGAGTTGGATGGCCAACTGATTAAGCTGTTCTGTGGCCTTTTGTTGTTTATATAATATTGACAATTTTGAATAGTACAGGCCTATTGTTTTGTAGAATATCCTTCATGAATCAATTCCTGCATTCCCCCACCCCCAATTTTTTATTGTGGTAAAATATACATAACACATATTTAGTATCTTAACCATTTTTGAGTGTGCAGTTCAGTGGCATTGAACACATTCATAATGTTGTGCAACCATCACCACCATCCACATCCAGAACTCTTTCATCTTGTCAAACCAAAATTCTATATCCGTTAAACAAGAACTCTTTATTTTCCACTTCTGCTCGGCCCTTGGCACTATCATTTTATTTTCTGTCTATGATTTTGACTATTCTAAGTACTTTGTATAAATAGAATCATATAGTATTCATCTGTTTGTGACTGGCTTATTTCACTTAGCATTATGTCCTCAAGGTTCATCTACATTGTATCATGTGTCAGAATTTCCTTCCTTTTAAGGCAAACAATATTCCATTGTATAGACCACATTTTGCTTATCTATTCATCAGTTGTTGGACATAGGTTGCTAGCACATTTTAGTTATTGTGTATAATGCTGCTATGAACATGAGTGTAGAAATAGTCCTTCAGGCCCCTGCTTTTTGGTACGTATCCAGAATGGAATTGCTGGATCATATGTTAATTCTATATTTAATTTTTTGAGGACCACCATATACCATCTTACATCCCAACCAACAGTACACAGGGGTTCCAATTTCTTCACATCCTCACCAACACGTTTTGCTTTGTTTTGCTTTTGTTTGTTTGTTTGTTTTGTGGTAGCCATCTTAACATGTGTGAGAATTCCTACATTTTTGGCATGAATACTACAGAGAGGATATTCTTTCCTTTTCATGCCATCAAATTAGGAGGCAAATGATGTCAGTTTGTCTCATTATTGGTGATGTTAATTTTGATGATTTAGTTAAGATTATTGATACATTTTGCCACTGTAAAGGCAGATTTTTCATCCTTTGTAATGTAGAAGTAATGTGTGGGGAAATGCTTTGGGATTACATAAATTATGTTGTTCTTATACTTCTCCTCACTTGTTTCTTTTATTTCTTTTATTTTCTTTTTCTTTCTTTTATTTCTCTTAACACAGTGAACATAGTTATTTCACAAGTTGTGTATGTTAATACAAATTTCTGAAGACTCTGTGCTTATCTTTGCTATTTGTTGTTTCCATGATTTTCACTCATGGTAACTTGTTTCCTAGTATGTATGTAAGTAATCATTTCTGGAAAAATCATTTGTGATTCTTTAAGACCTAGTACATTCCTCAAAAAATATTTGCATTTGCTCTTGCCAAGCACCCAAAGCATACCACTCTGGGGCCACTTTAAGCCAAATTAATACTTGAAGTTACTTTAGATTACCCAGGTGATTTGGATTGCACATTCATGTGAGGGATATATTTTTTCTTGTTGTCTTTTGCCCAGGTTTACTCAGCATCTAGATAACTTCCCCTGAGCATGGATATAGGGTCGGTTTAAATCTCGTATACCCTCACAATGAGGATGTAGCCATTTGGGGTCATAGCATGTTTTTATGGAGGAGAGTCTTCTATTAGACAAACCACCTTAAGTTTAATGAAACTACATTCTAGTAGGAGAGACAAAACAATCAAATATAAAATGAAAAATTAAAAAAAGAGAATTATTGACTTTGATAAGTTTGCAATAAGAAGGAAAAAGATGGGCTTCCCTATCAGAATATAAAGGAAGGGAGACATGTAAATAGGGTACTCAGAGCCAGCATCTATGGAGAGATGATATTTGCTGGATAAGAAGGACGCCATCAAGCAAAAACTATAGTGACTTTTCAGGGAAGGGACAAGAGATGAGATCAAATGGGCAGTAGCCAGATCCTATAGGTCCTCCTCTTAGGCTGCAGACAAGGATATGGATTGTATTGTAAGTATAATGGAAAGACACTGGAAAGTATTTAAGTAGGGGAGTAACATAATCTGATTTTTTTTGCATGTAACTGTTTTTTATGTTTTTAATATTACTTGATGAAACTACTTTTTATTGAAGTATAGTTGACATACAATGCCACATTAGTTTCAGGTGTACAACAGTGATTCTACAATTCCACAGTTATGCTATACTCCCCACAAGTGTAGCAACCATCTGTCATTACATAACACTATTACAATACCATTGACTCTTTTCCCTATGCTATACCTTTCATCCCCATGACATCCATTCCATAACTGGAAGCCTATATCTACCACCCCTCTCCGCCCATTTTGCCCATCTCTTTATCCCTCTCCCCTCTGGCAACCACCAGTTTGTTCTCTCATTTACAGGTCTGTTTCTGCTTTTTTTGTTTCATTTCTAGATTCTGCATCATATGATGTAGAGAAATATGGTATTTGTCTTTCTCTGTTTGACTTATTTCACTTAGCCTAATACTCTTTAAGTCTATCCATGTTGTCATATATGGCAAGGTCTGTTATTTTTTATGTTGAGTAATATTCCATCCACTGTGTGTGTGTGTGTGTGTGTGTGCACATAAAATCACATTTTCTTTAGACATTCATCTATTGACAAACACTTAGGTTGTTTTTGTATTTTGGCTATTGTAAATAATGCTGCAATAAACATAGGGGTGTATATCTGATTTTTTTGTTGGTGTTTTCATTTTCCTTTGGTGAATATCCTGAAGTGGAATTTCTGGGTCATATGGTCTTTCTTTCTTTCTTTCTTTCAATGTTTTATTTCTTTTTGAGAGACAGAGACAGAGCATGAGTGGGGAAGGGGCAGAGAGAGAGGGAGACACAGAATCCCAAGCAGGCTCCAGGTTCTGAGCTGTCAGCACAGAGCCCGACTCAGGGCTCAAACCCATGAACCATGAGATCATGACCTGAGCCGAAGTTGGACAATTAACCGACTGAGCTACCCAGGTACCCCTGGTATTTCTACTTTTAATTGTATAAGGAAACTCCTTACTCTCTTCTATAATGGCTGCACCAATTTACATACCCACCAACAGTGCATGAGGGTTTCTTTTTCTCCACATCCTTGCCAAAACTAGTTATTTCTTGTCTTTTTGATATTAGCCATTTGGATAGGTGCAAGGTGATAACTCATTGTGGTTTTGATTTGCATTTCCCTAATGATTAGTGATGTTGAGCATCTTTTCATGTGTCTTTCGGCAATATGTATATCTTCTTTGGAAAAATGTCTATTCAGGTCCTCTGCCCATTTTTAAATAAGATTATTTGGGGTTTTTTGGTGTCGAGTTGTATCAATTCTTTATATATTTTGGATATTAACCTCTTATTGGATATATCATTTGCAAATATCTTCTCCCAGTCAGTAGGTTTCATTTTCATTTTCATTTTGTTGATGGTTTCCTTTGCTGTGTAAACCCTTTTCATTTTGATGTAGTTCCAATAGTTTATTTTTGCTTTTGTTTCCTTTGCCTAAGGAGACATATTCATAAATATGTTGCGAACGCTAATGTCAAAGAGATTTCTGCCTGTGCTCTCTTCTAATATTTTCATTGTTTCAGGTCTCACATTTAGATCTTTGATACATTTTGAATTTATTTTTGTGTATGGTGTAAGAAAGTGGTCCAGTTTCTGGGGCACCTAGGTGGCTCAGTTGGTTAAGCGTCCGACTTAGGCTCAGGTCATGATCTCACGGTCCTTGGGTTTCAGTCCCGCATCAGGCGCTGTGCTGACAGCTCAGGGCCTGGAGCTTGCTTCGGATTCTGTGTCTCCATCTCTCTGCCCCTCGCCTGCTCGTGCTCTGTCTCTCTGTCTCTCTCTCTCTCTCTCTCCCTCTCTCTCCCTCTTAAAAATAAATGTTAAAAAAAATTTTTTTAAAGAAAGAGGTCCAGTTTCATACTTTTACATGTAGCTATCCAGTTTTCCCAGACCATTTATTTTAGAGACTGTCTTTTCCTCATTGCATATTCTTGCCTCCTTTGTTGAAGATTAATTGACCATATAAGCATGGGTTTATTTCTGGGCTCCCTATTCTGTTCCATTGATCTACATGTCTATTTTTGTGCTAGTACCATATTGTTCTAATTATTACAGCTTTGTAGTGTATCTTGAAGTCTGGGATTGTTATACCTCCAACTTTGTTCTATTTTCTAAAGATTGCTTTGGCTCTGGAGTCTTTTGTGGCTCCATACAAATTTTAGTATTATTTGTTCTACTTCTGTGAAAGTGCTGTTGGTATTTTGACAGGCATTGCTTTGAATCTATAGATTACTTTGGGTAATATGGACATTTTAACAATATTTATCCTTCCAAATATTAGCACGGAATATTGTCCCATTTGTTTTTGCTGTTTTTGATTTCTTTCATCAATGTTTTATAGTTTTCAGAGTACAGGTTTTTTTACCTCCTTGGTTAAGTTTATTCCTAGACATTTTATTATTTTTGGTGCAATTGTAAATGGAACTTTTTTTCCTTATTTCCCTTTCTGCTACTTTGTTATTAGATCTGGTTAGTTTTTTAAAGTTTATTTGAATGATTAAAAATATTTTAAAAATTTTAATCACAATACATGTATAATAATGTTAAAAGCTTTATTACCTCTACCAGTACTCTGTTCTATTCCACTCCCTAAGGGTAGCCATTCAATTTTAAGCTTTTTAAAAACGGTATTTATTTACCTATTTCTAAATAATATGCAGGTATTGCCACCTCTTGATTCAATTATTTACTTACTTTCTGCTATAGCACGTGAACATTTTTAGTATTCTCACATTTCCCTCTTCTAGGGGTTCCTTTTCTGGATAATGGAAGTGTCCTGGAGAAGAAAAAATCTATAGATTATGACCTTTGGTGAGGGGAGAGAAGAATCTAAAATTATAAAGATTTCCCTCAATTAAACCCACCAGTAAATATAACCCATCCCATCAGGATTTTCATACCTCATAGTTAAATGTGAATGAAGAGACAAGTATTATTTAAAAAAAATTTTTTAATGTTTATTTATTTCTGAGACAGAGAGAGACAGAGCATGAGTGGAGGAGGGGCAGAGAGAGAGGGAGACACAGAATCAGAAGCAGGCTCCAGGCTCTGAGCTGTCAGCACAGAGCGCGACGTGGGACTCAAACTCACAAACCGTAAGATCATGACCTGAGCCGAAATTGTTCGCTCAACCGACTGAGCCACCCATGCGCCCCAAGTATTTTTAAATATATGAGCAAATCTTCCAAAATGAGCTAAAGAGACTGAAACAAATAACAGAAAATGGGAAGAATAAATTGTAATTAATATCCCAGGGAGATTACAAGAGATATTTAAAAGATATGCATACAGAGATAAAATTACATACACACACAATCAAACAAAACAAGAAAAAGTTTTTGATATTAACTATGTAATAGCAAAAATTTTACATTCAGTAAAAGGTTTGAAAGATAAAGTTGAAGAAGTGTCCCAGAGTATAAAATGAATACTTAAAGCAACACAACAGCTAAGAAATAAGGGATAATACAATTAGAGGATTGAAACCGGACATCTGACATTCAACTAATAAGAAGTTAGTTACAAAGAGTCAAGAAAGAAAAGAATGGAGAAAAGAATATTTAGGAAATAATGTAAGAAAATACCACAAAACTACAGAACATACACTTTTCTAATGAAAAGGCTACAGTAACTGACCAGAGACCCACTCTGAGGAATATCATTATGAAATGTTAGAACAGTGAAATGAACAGAAGACTTTAAAGTTTCTAAAACAAGCAAACAATGTACTCAGGACACAGAGTTTACTGGATTTCTCAACAGCAATGCTGGAAACTAGAGAACAATGAAGCAATAACCAAAATTTTGAGTCAAATCATTTGTAGCCTAGAATTTTATACTCAGCCAAATAATAAATATAAGTGATAGTAAAATCATAACTTTTCAGATATGCAAGGTCTCAGAATATCTAGATCTCACTTATTCTCCCTCCAGAAGTTGTTAGAAGAGATTATCCATTGAGACAAGGAGGTAAACCAAGAAAGATATGAGGTCTAGAATACAGGAGACCCAACAAGGAGATGCATAAAGAGAATAACCATGACAACAGTTAGGCAGAAGCCTAGAGAGAAAATCTGTAGAGATCGGAGCAGCAGGACAGAGGGCTCCAGGAGTGCTGGGTCCAGGAAAAAAATGAAATTGATAAACTCTCTGTGTAGTCTGAGGGTATGGAAAACTGTATTGCAAAGCATTTTATATTACTGTCACAGATGTAAGAACACCTAGCCATGGGCTCTAGGAAAATTAAACAAATGGAAAAATAAGGCAATTATTAACTCCACATAAAATAAAAAGTTGTATAAGAAAGGAAATGTAATCATGGTACAATACTAGGGTCACTGAAAAACAATTTTTAAATAGTCACAATAAACTAAAATATGTATTTAACCAAAACTGTTGATGATCCACATGGGAGGATAAATAAATCTCTTGCCTGAAGTTGCAAGCATTCTGGAGCTAGGGGAAAAAAGTGTTCAATGTCTCACCCCTCAATATACAGACTTTCTGATACCCCTCCCCCCCTTTTCAGTCTGGCAGTCTACCCTATTGTTCTGATTATACTGTCTAGTTTCTCTCCAGAGAATATACCTGCATCTCTGAAGGATAGGGTAAAGGTAGTTAGTTGCCTAACTAATGGGGTAGGAGAGGATATGAGAGAAAACTGCCAGTTTCTATTCCGGCTTTCAAATAAATACCCTATTCTCAGTGCTTCCCATCTCCCTCAATTTACAACCATCTGTGCTTCCTGGTCCCTCCAATTTAGTCCTTTGCATCTCTGCAGTTCTCTGCAGTAAGAATGAGCTTGCTTCTCCATGACATTGCCCTAGATAACCACTTAGGTTTGTCCTCTCCCTTCCACTAAGACATATACTATTCGTCCACTGCTTTCCAACTTCTGAGATAGGTTTTCCAATATTTCCAAGTTTCATTGAAGATGGTATTTTTATTTCTCTTTCTTGGGCTTATACTTTTGAACTGATTTTCAAGGGAAGAAAGGGGGGGAATGTTTTAATGTCACCATCTTAAAACTGAAAGTCCATATTGCTAATATTTAAGATTTAGGAGATAGCACATGAAAATATGTGTTGACATGAATTGGAAGAAGTGGAAAGACAAGTGTAGTATTTCCATATGACAACAACTGGCAGTACTGGGTAGTGGCTGCTCCTTTCTAAAAGTGCCCTGCAGCACCAGGTTCCACCTCCCGCTGATGACTAATACCTGGCCTCCTTTAATGCTTTAAATGCCTAGTCCTAGTGGCTTTTGAGTTTGTGAGTCCAGTTCTAATGTAAGACCACAGGAGTGGGTGGCTCATGTGGAACAGGGAAAATGTCATTGAAAGAGATGAGGCCAGGGCACTGAGAGGCCAAAGAGTTTGATGGTCCGTTCACATGGATGTTGAAGTCATTAAAACGATGATAAAGAAGAGGGGGAAGAAGGTGGTATAATTTACAAGCATAAACTTCAGAGGGGCCAGCTTTTAGATTTTTCTTGTTAGTTTTGTTTTTTTGGTATGAGAAGGAGCAAGAAGAGGTTTTAAAGAGGTAGTACTAGCAAGGAGGAAACTTACCCCACGTTTTGACCTTCCTTGAGGCATGTGGGGTTCAAGAGAAAACCTTACACACACAAGTACTAGGACACCTATACATGTCTGTGTATGCTGGTAATTATTTAAAATGTGGTTCCTACTGGAGGTAGCAGTCAAAAATTTTTGAAAGACTCTTAAAGGAAGGTGGACCACAGGTTCAAGTACTGTAATCCTTGGTAATTTGCTTGTTGGGAGGTCTTCTTTGGACCTTGCATAGGGTCATAGGATCAGTCCCCTCATTTTCCTTTGAAGCACTGGCTATCCTCCGAGAACTAAAAACAAATTTTTATTTCCTTGGATTTGTAAAACAATGTCAGATTTCCAGCTATACAAAACTACACAAGTACCTTGTCTTGTTCTTTAAGAAACTGATAGGCTTATGAAAAGTCATGCAGTCTTTCACTTTGCATTCATGTTCTCACTCAACTTCAACAAATATTTGAGTGCCTACTATATCCCAGGCACTGTTCTGGGTACTATAGATACCACAGTGAACAACACCGACATAACCTCTCTTCTCTGGTGGGAAGTGTTTTTTATTCAATCTTGTTCATTGTTACAGTTCTTTTCAGATTTTCTGTGTTCTTAGTTTCGGTAGTCTGGTCTTTCTAGGAATGTTTCCATTTCATCTAGGTTATTTAACTTATTGGCATTCAATGACTCAGAGTATTCCCTTATAAAACTTTTTATTTCTGCAAGATTGGTAATAATATCTTCTTGTTCATCCCCAATTTTCATAATTTGAGTCGTCTCTATTTTCCTTGGTCAGTTTAGTAAAAGTTTGTCTAAACTTTTATTGATCCCTTCTAAGAGCCAAGTTTTGGTTTTATTGGTTTTCTGTATCATTTTTCTAGTCTTTATTTACACTGTACTATTTATCATTCCCTTCCTTTTGCTTGCTTTGGGTTGAGTCTACTCTTCTTTTCTAATTTGTTAAGGTGGAAGAGTGAGCTGTAAATCTGAGCTATTTCATCTTTTTCAATATTGTGTTCAAAACTAAAAATTTCTGAGCACTGCCTTAGCTGCATCTAAGTTTTATGCTATGCTTTTTTTATTCATGAAGTTTTTTTTTTTTCTAATTTCTCTCCTGGTTTCCTTGTTTCATTGGTTATTTAGGGGTGTTTCATTTAACTTCCACGTATTTGTGAATCCCCAAATTTTCTTCTGTTACTGGCTTCTAATTTAATTCCATTGTAGCTGGAGAACATACTTCATATAATTTCAACACTTTAAAATTTATTAAGGGCTTTTTTTGTGGCTGAATGTATAATATATCCCATAGAATGTTCCATGTGCACTCAAGAAGAATGTGTATTTTTGCTACTGTTGGGTGTGGTACAGATGTATTGGGTCTACATGATTTATAGTGTTGTTCAAGTCTTCTATTTCCTTACTGACCATCACAGAAAGTGGGGGTATTGAAATCTTCAATTATTATTGTTGAATTCCCTATTTTTCCCCCTTCAATAATGTTAACTTTTGCTATTTTGGTGCTCAGTTGTTACATAAATATATGTGTCTACTTGTTATGTTTTCTTGATGGACGGACCCTTTGTCAGCATACAGGTTCTTCTTTGTGTCTAGTAACAATTTATTCTGAAAGTCTATTTTGTTTGATATTATCATAGCCACTCCATCTTTCTTTTTTTTAATATTTTGCATGGTACATGTCTTCTTTCAATCCTTTTACTTTCAACACATTTGTGTCCTTAAAGTTGTCTTTCATAGACAGCATACAGCTAGATTATGCTTTCATATCCATTCTGCCAATTTCTTGTCTTTTGATTGAAATGTTTAGTGATTCACATTTAAAGTCATTACTGATTAAGGTAGGATTTATGGCTGCCATTTTGCTATATGTTCTTTTACATGTCTTAGGTCCTTTTTGTTCTTCTATTTCTCTACTACTGCCTTCTTTTGTGCTATATATTTTCAAATGTACCATTTTAACTTTCTTCTTGTCCCTTTTTCTATATTCTAAAAAGTTATTTTCTTAATGGTTGTCCTACAGATTACAATTAACTTTTTAATTTAAAATAATCTAATAATCTAAGCAGAATTAGTACCAACTTGATTTCAATAGTACACGAAAACTGCTCCAATATAGCTCCATTCTCAACCTTTTTTGTGCTAGCCATTACATTACATTACATACAAATTACATTTTTATTTTTTTTAATGTTTATTTTTGAGAGGGGGAGGGGCAGAGAGAGAGGGAGACACAGAATCCGAAGCAGGCTCCAGGCTTGAGCTGTCAGCATAGAGCCCAACGCAGGACTTGCACCTAAGCCAAAGTTGGGCGCTTAACTGACTGAGCCACCCAGGCGCCCCACAAATTACATATTTATACATTATAAATATATATTCAGTTGTCTTTTAAATCATATAGAAAAAAAGTTCCAAATAAAAATATTTTAATTAAAAGCTTTTAAAAATAAAAAATATTAAAATATTTTATACTTTCTTTTATATTCAACTATGCAGTTAGTGCTCTTTATTTCTTTGTGCAGATTCAAGTTACTGTCTAGTATCCTTTCATTTCAGCCTGAAGGACTCTTTTGGTATTTCTTGTAAAGCATGTATGCTAGTGATGATTTGTCAGTTTTTGTCCGGCAATGCTTTTATTTCCTTCATTTTTGAAGGCTATGTTGCTAGATGTAGAATTCCTCACTGATAGTCTTTTTCTTTCTGTCCTTGAAATGTCTTCCCTTCTGACCTCCATGATTTCTGATGAGAAGTCAGATATTACTCTTACAAAGAATCCCTTGTATGTGATGAGTTGCTTTTTCTTGCAGATTTCAAGATTCTCTCATTGTCTTTGGCTTTCAATAATTTGACTATTATGGGTCTAGGTGTGGACTGCCTTGAGTGTATCCTACTTGGAATTACTTGAGTTCCTTGTATGTGCAGATTAATATAATTGCATAAAATCTGAGGATTTTTCAGTCATTTATTCAAATACTTTTTGTATCCCTTCTCTCTCCTTTATTTCTGGGAATTTATGCATATGTTGGTATGCTTAATGGTTCTTCATAGTTCTCAGAGGCTTTGTTCATTTTTTCTTCACTGTTTTTTCTTACTGTTCCTCATACCAGATAACCTCAATTGATTTATTTTCAAATTCATTGACTCTGCCATTTCAAATATGTTGTTGAGCCCTTCTAATGAATATTTCATTGTAGTTTTCAACTCCAAAATTTTTAATTTTTAAAAATTTCGATCTCCTTTTATATTATCTATTTGGTGAGACATTGTTCTCAGACTTCCCTATGAATCTTAAGAAATGATTTCCTTTAGTGAACCTATTTATAATAGATGATTTATTATTTTTTTTCAACGTTTTTATTTATTTTTGGGACAGAGAGAGACAGAGCATGAACGGGGGAGGGGCAGAGAGAGAGGGAGACACAGAATCGGAAACAGGCTCCAGGCTCTGAGCCATCAGCCCAGAGCCTGACGCAGGGCTCGAACTCACGGACCGCGAGATCGTGCCCTGGCTGAAGTCGGACGCTTAACCGACTGCGCCACCCAGGCGCCCCTATAATAGATGATTTAAAGTCTTTGTCCAATAAGTCTAATGCCTTATTTTCCTGAAGGACAGTTTCTATTGTTCCCCCCCCCCCCCATACTGGCCATATTTTTCTGTTGCTTTCGAAGTCCTATAATTTTCTGTTGAAATTTGGACATTTTGAATAATAGAATGCGGCAACTCCAGAAATTATATCCTTCCTGCTCCACTCCAAGGTTTGTTGGTGGTGGTGTTTGTTGTTGTTTTGTTTGTTCAGTAACTCTGCTGGGCTAATTCTGTAAAGTCTGTATTTTTCTTCATGTTTGGCAGCCAACATTTCTTCTCGGGTGTTTAGTGTCAACCAAGTATTAGAGATTTCCTTAAATGTTTTTGAACCAGTAAGTGTCCCAGCCTTTGCTGAGAAGGTGTGTGTGTGTGTGTGTGTGTGTGTGTGTGTGTGTGTGTGTGTGTATGTGTCAGAACACACCTTCAACATTTTGATAAATAGTTTACATCTCTTCCCTGGCCTTCACATTCTGCTTGCCACTGAACCTCAAGGTCAGCCAGATGTCAGAGATTAGGGCCTTATCAGGTGTTTCCTGAACATGTGCACAGACCTTCATTCCCCATTTGTTCTTTAATTTTGGGTGGGGGGGGGGGTTAGTCTCTTGTTAGCCCCAACTAGTTCCACTACCTCAGGCAGCTGTAATGTTAAACAATTGTTACTGATTGTTTCTGAACAAATGCCCTAGGAATAGAGCTGTTTGCACAAAGTGAGTTCTGAGCCAGGTCAAATAAAGACAAGCTTTATGAATGGAGCTTTTCAAGGTGCTGCCAACAAGTCAAATAATGACAGTTCTCTGAGGATGGGGTTTTGGAGGAGCTCTAAACCCATTATGTCACCTCCAGTGGCTGCTAGTATACTTGTTTTAAAAACCAATGTAGTTATAAGATTGTTGTTGGTATACAAGGTTACCATTCAGCTGGAGAGGAGATGGGAATTGGGCAAGTCAAATGCTAGAAAGCTCACTGTTCTTACCAAAACTCAATAGTTTTTCATGTCTATGTACTTTTTAGATAGTTGCAAGCCTTTGGTTAATTTCTCAAGTTCTGAGAAGGTTGATTTTGACAATTATAGCCAGTGTTCCCTTTTTATGGAGAAGCAGATTTTCTGCCATTCTGGAAGTGCTTCTACCAGATTTATTTTTGTCTTTCATTATCCTGAATTGATCCCCTCAGCCTCTAGTTGTCTAAATCCTTGAGTACAGCGCGGTATTTTCATCAAATGTCTTACAAGCTATGAGAAGGTGGTACAAAAAGCCATAGAAAATGATGAATACATAAGTACAGACCCTGACGCTTTTTCAAAGTTTGGCTCCAAGGTCCTCTTCCGTGTGTGGAGATACATTTGAAATGTCAAAGATCTGCCAATTCTTCATTTTATGTGAGAGACGAAACTTCTGGATAAAATAAAAGTGAAGTAGATTCAGACTAGGTTTCCTACCAAAGTGACTATGAAATCATGTTGGGAGCCCCCAGAAGGAGACTGTTTTGGTCTAATATTCTTACATGCTAATTAACTTGAAAATGTAGTGTTTAAGTAGAGGTACAAGAGGGATGTACTGTGGAGGGAGGGCATTAACATTTGATAATTCTGCCTGGTACGCAGGTACTTGTTATCTGTACTCTTTATACATACATGTTATACACACACACACACGTGCACACACACATACACACAGAGGTAGTCCTTGCTTTACAGGTTCAGATATGCTGGATGTTAGCTATTCTGGCTTAAATAACACCAGTGTTCCACAATATGGTTCAAATTTCAGTTATCATAGCATATTAAGTGTGAGAAAATGCATAAACCTTGCATGGTAGCTCTTTAGTTCACAAATCACTATGTAAATAACATGTGCATCATGATCAATGAGCAATCAGAGCAGTTCTTTCAAAGTTTGTCAGTTATTGGTTATTGCACACCTGTTATACAGTTTAGGTAATAACAGCAAAGTGTGCAGTTGTGTTGCCTCCTTTTTTCCCAGTGATAAACCCATGCAGCATTGTATAAAAATGGGTAACTGAGAGAATTGATCAACAAAAGTGATAGTGCAGCAAAGAAACAAAAAAATGATAAAGATGAAAGTGAAGTGAAATTTGAATGGAATATAAATGGTATTATAGAAAAAAATAGGCTACTGTCAAAATACTGACACGGTTGTCTTTCCAGAGACTAGATTTGCAGCCAGAAGAACTTACTGAATATGAACCAGGAGGAGGAAAGTGGTTGTGACAAAAAGAATAAGGATGTCCCAGAATGACACGTTAAAGGAACTCCTATATTTCACAACATTGAAAGCATAGAGGATGAAATGTTGAAAGTGATCCAAACATAATGCATTACCAAGGCTCAGACAAGATGCTTTCTGGGTATTTAACAATTCTATCAGGAGAAGACCGGCATTATTCAAATTACTCTTGATAAGTTTCCCTTACAAAGAAATAAGTTTAATTATCAACGTTTTTAATGTTTCAAACTACAGGGTATTAAATGATTAGTTTTTCTTTCCCCCCGCCCCCTTTCATTTCTTTATACGTTTACAACCATCAGTGAAGGGAGTTTGGAACGTTTTGACAAAATTTTTAAAGATCACGAAACGATCTTAATTTTTCCCATTGATTATTAAGATAGTTTTGCATGGTTCACATTCTCACAGTTTCAAACAACCGTGCAAGCTAGGACTGCATATATATGCTACGTACATCATGTATATAATAATATCATATTTATAGTATGTATATGTACTCACGTACATGCACGTATATATCACATAATAGTACGTATATGTACACACGTGATGCATGTATATAATATATCACATTATAGTATGTATATGTACACACAAACATGCATTTTGTAGAGATGCATTTTATGTAAACAAAATCTTCAAACACTTAAGGCTAGAACCCGTAAATGATCTTGTCCCCGCTCCGTTACAACCATTAACTGGTAACTATAAATTTAAAATATTTTTTTTTTTTCTGTTCTGAAATCTTGTCATGGGATTTTCTTAGACTCTACACGGTTGAAAACGAGTTCCCGTCGGCCGCTGGGGAAACTGAGGCACTCGCGGCGCAGGGCCAGGAGGCGCCAGTGGGCGGGGGCGACAACCTGGCCGCTCCTGAGCTCTGAGACAGGGAGTCCCACAAGGCCCGCCGCCCGCCCAGGACTCACGCGGGGACTGCGCTGGCCGGGCGGAGGGGACGGAGGGGGCGGAGGGGGCGGTGCGGGGGGCGGCGGGCCACGCACGGCGGCGGCGGCCGCGGCGGCGGGAGCGGCGGGCCACGCACGGCGACGGCGGCGGCGGGAGCGGGAGCCCCGGCCACGCGCGGCCGTAGCGGCAGAGGAGGCAGCGGCGGCGGAGGCGGCGGCGGGAGCGGCGGCAGCGGGAGCGGGAGCCGGGCGCGCACGGCCGCGGCGGCGGGAGCGGCGGGAGCTGTGGCGGCGGCGGATGGCCCAGAGCTGATCTATGCGGCGCTTGGAGGGGCTGTGTCTGCGGCGCCGGCGGCGGCGGCGGGGCCCTGCCCGCGAGCGGAGCGGGGACAAGATGAAGTACCAGAAATACCTGACGGTGCTGCAGATGGCCATCGGCGTCACCCCCTCCAACCGCGGCAGCCTCCTGCCGCTCAAGAGAAAGCTGTGGTGAGGGCGCGGCGGGCGCGGCGGACGCGGGTCGGGGCCGGGGCGGGCGGGCAGCGAGGCCGCCGGCGGCCGGGCCCGACGGGCGCCGAGAGCGGGGAGCGCAGCAGCCATTTCGGAGCCCGTGGGGCCCGAGCGCCGCCGTGTCCCAGGTCCACGCGAGCTCGTGCCGCCGCGACCCTCGGCTGTGCTCCGTGACACGTAGAGCGGCGTGCTGCGGGGAGGGAGGGGCGGGGACCCGGAGGCTCACGGGCACCCGGGCACCGGTCTCCCGCCCGGGACTGTCCTTTCAGCCCCGTCCCCGCCACTTCTGGCTCAGAATTTCCAGCCACGCTCCCTTGGAGGCAGCCAGCAATTTATTAGCTCTGTTTGTGTTTTCTGTTATTTCTCAAAATCCATCTGCTGTGGGTACAGAGTGAAGGGCGAGCCGCTCCCACCGTAAGGGGAGTAAGTTGCGAGATTATAATTGCATTATCGGGGACTACGTTTTATCTGCACGCGTTCCAGTTCCTCTGACCTGGAAACTGTTATTGGGGTAACGGGAAAAGATCGCCCTTAAAAGAAAAATGCTTGGAGGTTTTCCAGATCTGGTTTACACAGTTGATTATCTATCGGATTGTATTGCAGTTTATTAGAGTTAAAATGTGGTATATGGAATCCCCGTGTGCTGCCCTGGCATTCCATTGCCTAGAGACTGAAGTGTAAGGTTCTGTCACGAAAGAAATAGTCCAGAAAAGGGATGGGGGACTATAGAAAAATTATGCCAGAAATTTTGGTGTTCAAGTGGCTATTTTAATTTTAAAATTTGTGGTCCATAGAGATTTACTCACTTCAATTTGAATTTAATTTCAAGGTTATAGAGAAAAGGAAGTGAGGCTACTTTTAGGCATTTGAGAAGAGTAGTTTCTGCTATCTAAGACGAAATGAAAGAGTGATCCAAGGAATAGAAAGATTGAGCAACCAAGAAAAAGTTAAAAAAAAAAAAAATCCCAGTAACGGAGAATTTTGGAGGTAAGACAAAAATGCATGGGCAGCGAAGTTCAAATTTCAGCTGTGCCACTTATTGTGTGACCTTAAACAAGTCACTGGAGTATCTGTTTCTTGGTGTGTACGGTGTGAATGATGCTATCTACCTCATGGGGTCATACCGGGATCAACTGAGATACTGAATACAGAGTGTCTGCCACTGCCACTATGCCTGGATGAATAATGTGTGCTTACTGAATACTAGTGTCTTCCTCACTGCCCCACTCCCATGTGTTTAAAAAAAAAAAGATTTATTCTGCAAAAGGTATTTTAATTTGATGCACAGCAAGTGACAGCACTTTGAAGACTAAGCTGGCTGGTAAAAGTTAGCAGTGATTAAGAAATGTCCATGGAAAGGCTGGCTTAGTCGGTAGAGTATGTGACTCTTGATCTCACAGTCTTGAGTTCAAGCCCCGTGTTGGGTGTGGAGCCGCTGAAAAGGAAAGGAAAGGAAAAGGAAAACAAAAAAAGGAAAAGTCCGTGGAAGCATGGAAAAATATTTTAGCAAATATATGAAGACTGTGTCTCTATTGAAGCAAGAAGTGGTAACATTTGAAGATGGCTTTTCAGATTGATGGTATACAGGAAGAAAAAAGAAGTCAGCACTAATGGTCTTACCTTCCCACTCTGCTTTTCTCCTGAGCACTTACCAATATCTAATCCACTTCAAATTTTACTTAATTTTCATACATCTTACCTCTCCCACCCCTCCCTGGAATTTAAGTTGCATGCGGGCAGGGCTTTTTGTCTGTTCAGTTCATTACTAAATTCCCTTTAACTAGTTTCTGGTACAAAATAGGTCCTCAAAAGATACATATTGAATAAATGAATTCCTTTAAAAAAATTTTTTTAATATGAAATTTATTGTCAAATTGGTTTCCATACAACACCCAGTGCTCATCCCAACAGGTGCCCTCCTCAGTGCCCATCATCCACTTTCCCCTCCCTCCCACCCCCCATCAACCCTCAGTTTATTCTCAGTTTTTAAGAGTCTCTTATGGTTTGGCTCCCTCCCTCTCTAACTTTTTTTTTTCCCCCTTCCCCTCCCCCATGGTCTTCTGTTAAGTTTCTCAGGATCCACATAAGAGTGAAAACATATGGTATTTGTCTTTCTCTCTATGACTTATTTCACTTAGCATAACACTCTCCGGTTCCATCCACGTTGCTACAAAAGGCCATATTTCATTCTTTCTCATTGCCAAGTATTATTCCATTGTATATATAAACCACAATTTCTTTATCCATTCATCAGTTGATGGACATTTAGGCTCTTTCCATAATTTGGCTATTATTGAAAGTGCTGCTATAATAAACATTGGGGTACAAGTGCCCCTATGCATCAGCACTCCTGTATCCCTTGGGTAAATTCCTAGCAGTGCTATTGCTGGGTCATAGGGCAGATCTATTTTTAATTTTTTGAGGAACCTCCACACTGTTTTCCAGAGTGGCTGCACCAGTTTGCATTCCCACCAACAGTGCAAGAGGGTTCCCATTTCTCCACATCCTCTCCAGCCTCTATAGTTACCTGATTTCATTTTAGCCACTTTGACTGGCATGAGGTGATATCTCAGTGTGGTTTGGATTTGTATGTCCCTGATGAGATGTGATGTTGAACATCTTTTCATGTGCCTGTTGGCCATCTGGATGTCTTCTTTAGAGAAGTGTCTATTCGTGTCTTCTGCCCATTTCTTCATTGGATTATTTGTTTGTCGGGTGTGGAGTTTGGTGAGTTCTTTATAGATTTTGGATACTAGCCCTTTGCCCAATATGTCATTTGCAAATATCTTTTCCCATTCCGTTGGTTACCTTTTAGTTTTGTTGATTGTTTCCTTTGCAGTGCATAAGCTTTTTTTCTTCATGAGGTCCCAATTGTTCATTTCTGCTCTTAATTCCCTTGCCTTTGGAGATGTGTCAAGTAAGAAATTGCTGTGGCTGAGGTCAGAGAGGTTTTTTTCCTGCTTTCTCCTCTAGGGTTTTGATGGTTTCCTGTCTCACATTCAGGTCCTTTATCCATTTTGAGTTTCTTTTTGTGAATGGTATGAGAAAGTTGTCTAGTTTCATTCTTCTGCATATTGCTGTCCAGTTCTCCCAGCACCATTTGTTAAAGAGACTGTCTTTTTTCCGTTGCATATTCTTTTCTGCTTTGTCAAAGATTAGTTGGCCATACTTTTGTGGGTCCACTTCTGGAGTCTCTATTCTATTCCATTGGTCTATGTGTCTGTTTTTGTGCCAATACCATGCTGTCTTGATGATTACAGCTTTGTAGTAGAGGCTAAAGTCTGGGATGTGATGCCTCCCGCTTTGGTCTTCTTCTTCAAAATTACTTTGGCTATTCAGGGTCTTTTGTGGTTCCATACAAATTTTAGGATTGCTCGTTCTAGTAGCTTCAAGAAGAACGCTGGTGCAATTTTGATTGGGATTGCATTGAATGTGTAGATTGCTTTGGGTAGTATTGACATTTTAACAATATTTATTCTTCCAATCCATGAGCACAAATGTTTTTCCATTTCTTTGTATCTTCTTCAATTTCTTTCATAAGCGTTCTATAGTTTTAAACACACAGATCTTTTACATCTTTGGTTAGGTTTATTCCTAGGTATTTTATGATTCTTGATGCAATTTTGAATGGGATCAATTTCTTTATTTGTCTTTCTATTGCTTCATTATTAGTGTATAAGAATGCAACTGATTTCTGTACATTAAATTTTTATCCTGTGACTTTGCTGATGAATTCCTTTTTTTTTTAATGTTTATTTATTTTTGAGAGAGACAGAGCATGAGTGGGGAAAGGGCAGAGAGAGGGGGAGACACAGAATCTGAAGCAGGCTCCAGGCTCCAAGCTGTCAGTACAGAGCCCGGTGTGGGACTCGAGCCCATGAACCATGAAATCATTACCCGAGCCGAAGTTGGACACTTAACTGACTGAGCCACCCAGGAGCTCCTGAATGAATGAATTCTTAATAATGCATAACTGGGAAGGAAATTTTTCTGATATTAAATGTAAAAATTAAGATGTGGGAATAATATTGGAGGAGCTATTAGACATGAATATTAGCATCATTTGGCCACCAAATCTGGAAACTTAGGTTTATTCTTTTTCATCACTGGAATGCCTCTTCTGAACATATATTCCCCAATACATTTTGTGAGGAGAGGACACGAGAAAATAAAATTCAGATAGTTTAGTACTCTGGAGATTCATATTTCAGGCTGGCAGTGAACTGGGGCCAGCATTAAAAACCATCTTACTAAGAGATGGCCTGGAAGAGGCAGGGGGATTTTGTTTAACTTTTCCACAATCTTAAATGAGCATATCAGAATTTCTGCTCAATGTTATGTGAGTTTGCAAATACTAATGTAGTTTCTGCAGTGGCAAAGTGAAGAGCATATGCTACAGAAACTCTAGAGTGGATGGTACTTTTTAATGTTTACTTTGAGAGAGAGAGGGAGAGCGAGTGCACATGCACACATGGGGGAGGAGCAGAGAGACAGAGAGAGAGAATCCCAAGCAGGCTCTGTGCTGTCAGCATAGAGCCCAATGCGGGGCTTGATCTCACAAACCGTGAAATCATGACCTGAGTGGAAATCAAGAGTCAGACAGTCAACTGACTGAGCCACCCAAGTGCCCCAAGTGGATGGTATTGTTAAATATAACATACATATATAGTTTTGTGGGTTTTTTTAAGTTGAAGAATATTGTGCTGCCTGATCCATCTATCTTATATCTTCTGGAATTTATTTTCTAGATTAACATTTCATTTTGTTAGTATCAGAGCAACTGCACATGGATAATTGAGACAGAACGCACCTTTACGTAGCAAGAAGATATGTAGATATGGGTTATGACTCCTGAGTGGTGGGCGGGAACCAATAGCAGACATCAGAATGGTTGTCAGACCTTGGGATGCAATTGCTTATAGCTGTTTACAAGATGTGAGGGCATACTATGATCATTGGATGTGCTATGTATAAGAATTTATATGAAGGTGCTTCTGAAAGCTTATATGCTGTCTGTGTTCTGTTTAAATTTTTGCAGTCTCTGTGGAAAAACTGCATGCCTGCAAAGCCTCTGCTAGTGTAAGTAAAGGGTAGGGCTGAATGTTTCAGTGTTTTGGCCCCACACTTCTATCTAGTTTGACCTTTTGTGCTCATCAGCTTCCTTTTGTGCAATATCTTTCTTTCTCATTGACTCTGCAAATCCATTAAGGAATATTATATTTACACACAATTTAAATGGACACTAAAGCCGAAAAACAGCCAGACCTGCATTAGTGGCATCTGCAAAAACCCTCTTCTCCAAGAAATTTAGGAAGTAGGACTGTTGGCAGTGTTTGGTTCTGAATCACTACTGTTTAGGAGCCCGGAACTAAGGCCTGTTAGCTCTGCCTGAGGTGGGTGTGAGTTTGCTCAGCTTGCTTCCTTTGGGGGGTTTCTTCTTATAACTGCTGGTGATGAAAGCACTAAGGCGCGGGTGTGAAGCCCAAAAAATTGTTAACTCCTGTCTATTTTATGTGACATGTGAAAAATATTTTCACAATAATTATATTGTTGTCAGTCTTGATTTTTGCATCGAGTGCTCTTAGGAATATTTATATGGATCTTAGCGGGGGAGAAACAGTATCATTTCATTTTCTTCAGGCTTCTAAATATATTTCTCTTGGTTATTTGATTCAGTAATTATTGAAGGCCATGTGACATCAATTCACTCACTCATTAAAAATTTTTTAATGTTTATTTAATTTTGTGAGAGAGAGACAGAGTGTGAGTGGGGGAGGGGCAGAGAGAGAGGGAGACACAGAATCTGAAGCAGGCTCCGGGTTCTGAACTGTCAGCACAGAGCTCGACACGGGGTTCAAACTTACAAACCTTGAGATCATGACCTGAGCCAAATTCAGACACTTAACAGACTGAGCCACCCAGGCAGCCCTCAATTCACTCATTCAAATAGTTGTCCTGTAATCAGATTGTGCAAATAAGAAGAACTGCCATTCATTGAGCTTAGTGCCTGCTGGGCCCAGCATAAGTGATTTCCAAGCATCCTCTCATTAACCTGTAGCACCCCTGTGAGGTAGGTGCTGTATTTTCCCAGTTTTACAGATGAGGTCATTGACCTGCCCAGAGTCACAAATCAGGTCTTACTTATACCAGTGGTTAGGGTTAAAAACACGTTTGAGCAGGGACATGACAGTCTAGAAATGAAGAATGATTGAAAACAGGTACAACATGACTGAAAAGTGCCCTATAGGATGTTGTTTCTCCCAGGGTGGCACATAGCCCCCTCATGAGTCATAGAGGTTCCCCTGATGAGGCGGGAATGTCTCTAATATCCAAGTCCTTTCTCACTGTGTTTTGTTTTTTTTACTTTTTAAAAATTTATTGAGGTATAATTGACATACGATGTATTACTTTCAGGAGTATAGCATAATAATTCAGTATTTATATATATAGCCAAGTGATCAGTACAGTAAGTCTAGTTAACATCCATCCCTTTCTTCGTTTCTTTAGTGAGCAAATTGTAGCCAATTATGCACATTATTATTTACAAGTACAGGTAAGGGCCATTTAGATAAACCTTTTAAGTGAACTCTTCCGGTTTTTGAAGTCTGATACTTACAGACAAAAAATTAGGATTTTACTAGCTTTTACTTAAGTGTCCTTCACAAAGATTCAGTATCCTAAAGTCAACTTCCCTGCTGTACTTAGGCACCTGTTCTTATACCCTTGTTTGGGGGGAAGATACTTTGCTATCACCAATTAGTGTTAATCTTGAAATGGTTTGTGGTGTCAATTGGTGATATATTAAAATTAATAACTTGTAGAAGAATTGTTAGATGTTACCTTTGTTGGTAGTTTCTTCTTGCGTAACTACCTTGTTTTTACCATCTTGATGGTTTTTGCTCAATATTTTGTTATTATTGAGATCTTTTCCACTAGAAATTAGAGATGGGCGAGGTAGATAAGCTTGGGAGTTGTTTGTTCCAAGTGAACCATGGTCAAAAATGATTGTGAGCCAAAGCTCCCGAGTTATAAACAAAGTGAGAGGGTGGACCCTGGGTTTCTGCCTTTCAAGCATGCCAGTCATGCCCACAAAAATATGGTGCGAAAATATGAAGGGATTGGAGAGAAGCAGAAATTTTCTTCCCAGTAATCCCCTAGGGATGATTAAATGGAATTCGGAATTAGGAAA
The DNA here is from genome assembly GCF_027475565.1 of Acinonyx jubatus. NCBI lineage: Eukaryota > Metazoa > Chordata > Mammalia > Carnivora > Felidae > Acinonyx > Acinonyx jubatus. The sequence goes on from NC_069386.1 coordinate 19,822,754, forward strand.
AGAAAAAACTTCATTGGAAGCTAAATACTGATTTCCCCAGAGTTCAAGGGAGAATATCTAAGATGCCTGTATCTCAGTTACTAACTTTATTTTCCCTACCATCAAGGGCCGTTCTCCTAAATATTTAGGAAATGAACTCCAAAGTCTGATTTATTCAGTTCAGACCACACCATCAGGTTGAAGGAGAGTAGGGCCCTGGGACTAAAAAATACTCCTTATACTCCAGATCAGGAAGAACTGTCCTTGGTGGGCGTTTTGTATCCAAGTACAGCCCTTCTTACCTGAGTTGTAATATACCTCTGTATTATTATTATTTTTTTTAAGTAGGCTCCACACCCAGTGAGGAGCCCAACATGCGGCTTGAACTCATGACCCTGAGATCAAGACCTGAGCAGAGATCAAGAGTCAGATGCTTAACCGACTGAGCCACCCAGGTGCCCCTATACCTCTATATTCTTATGAATGTCCAGCAGAAAACGATTTGAACGCACATATCCCTGCCCCAGGACAAATATTAATTCTCAAAAACTGTAGTAAAACAAAGGAGTAGTGACATCTTAAATTCCCTAAACCTCAAGACCCCTTCTGCTTATCAATGATTTGTTATTTACCCTCCCAAACAAATGCTGTCATCTTCATTGATGTTAACAAATAAGTCCTCTTGTTAACATCCTTCTTCAGGCGATGTCAAACTGTATATCACATATGGACTAGATAACAACTGTTGCTGCATAGAAGTAGAGAAACTATAAAACTAAATTGCGCTGTATCACTCAGATTAAATAAGTATTTCCACATGAGTTACTACTGAAATATTCGCTATCTCTATGATTAACAGTCTGTATTGTTTTTTCTTTTTTTTTTAATGTTTGTTTATTTTGGGGGTGGGGAAGAGCATGAGCAGGAGAGGGGCAGAGAGAGAGAGGGAGAGACAGAATCCAAAGCGGGCTCCAGGCTCTGCACTATTCAGTGCAGAGCTTGATGCAAGGCTCAAACCCATGAACTGTGAGATCATGACTTGAGCCGAAGTCAGACGCTTAACCGACAGAGTCTCCCAGGTACCCCACCATTCTATTTATTACCTGGAACTGTGTTTATTCCTTTTCTCTTTTTCCCACCAAAGAAAAGAGGGTCATTACCGAATCGTATGCTTTTTAACAGTTGACCTCCTAGCTTCACAAAGACCTGGTCAAAACTTTACAGTTACTGAAATTACTGGGCAGGAGCCTGGTTCTATGTGTAGACAAGGCACCTTCCTTCTGCCAAGTCTGTGGGTGGGGTGGGTACAGACCTGATGTTCCCCTGCTATGCCCAATTCAGCTTTACTCCTTAATAAATGTTTTTATTATGATCCTGGTAGGGAAGGGAAAAAGCCATCCTTCTAGTTATATTTAGGATGTTTTTTTTTTTTTTTTTCTGTTTTACATTGTCACTGGCCTCAGTATTACATTGAGGTAAGTCTGATGAATTTCTTGGCTGTCATTTATAAATTTGGTATATGTAAATTCTTCTCATAGGTTTTAGATTTGGACAAAAGGTAAATAGTGATGTCTTTCTAAGTCAAATGAGAGGAAAATTTGTGACAGATGTCTTTTGTCAGAAAAGCTTATATTAATATCTTGTAATATGATTATGCCACATAATCAGTGCTATCAAAGTTAAGTGGGAGAAAGGAGACAAAGAAAACTTATGACATACAATGTTTTACAACTATTTTTTTTTCCTATATGCCCTCTTTTCTTAAGTGAAATTCTTTGTTTTCATGGAAGCTTTTACTCTGCAGAGAAGAGAACAAAACTGTACAGCATACCACTTTTTTTTTTTGTATTGAAAATAATGAAAGAGACATCATCAGAATTTTATTCTGGGAGGTGACTTAAAAGGTGTTCTCATTGGCAATTCAGTGAAATAACAAATATATGAATTTAAAAAGCCACAAGAAAAATAATAACAATCTGAGCAAACAACAACGAATACCATCAGTGGACCAGCATTTTTGAGGAATCTCTGAAATGTACTTAGTAGATCGGATGAATCTACTAAGAGAAAAGCCTTGCAGGAACCACTGCCTATAGGACTTTTGCACAAGGAGAGGTTGATAGCTTGAAGCAGCATTCAGGGATGGAGGAAGCAGAGGACATTTGGGGAATTAATCAGATGCAATGCACTAGGTTGATCGACCCCTTTGCCTCACTAATTTGTGATAAGTTGTGGGCAGCAGTGTGGCTTTCTTGCTTACTAAAGCAGTGAATGTGGACTCTTGGTCCAGGGAGACTGTACCTAAGATGGCTACTGAATCCTTTGACCCAGAAGAGAAGTTGCATGTCCCAGCAGTATGTCCCGTCTCCCTGCCAGAGTTTCCAAAGGTAGGCCACGGTAAATGCTGCAGTATGGAAACAGATGTTCTAGAATAGAAATATAAGTGGGCAGTAAAAATCACCAAACAGTTGGAGGAAGCCAGTATTAACAGAATTACCATACTCAACAAACAAAAGAACTAATCCCTGAGAAAATAGAAAAACCTTGGATTAACATGGTTATTTTCAGAAAGATGCAAGAGAGTACTGTATTAATAAAAAAAAAAGCATAGTAGACACTTCAGAAATTTAAACTTGACTCACTGAAGTGAAAGAAAATGGCTGAATTGACAAAATTGAAAAGCAAGTTAGCAATCTGGAGGAGTAAGCTAAAGAATCCCAAAAGAACAAAGGGATCAAAAGTGTGAAAGAGAAGTTAGGAGACCTTGAAACTATTTCCAAGAAAAGGTAGGGCTTTTGGTAGGGTTGTAATAGTGCTGTAAAAGAAGAGAAATGAAGGTGTGTTAAATGTCATTTCTTGTGTGAGAGGAGATGAGAATACCAATGAACCCTAGATGTTGATAGAAATATTTCAGATTAAATATATATGTATGTACATATATATTTATGTATGTATGTATCTACATGCATATAAATATGTAAATATTATATGTGTGTATAGTTAGCTAGAGTCAGAGTTGCCCTAATAAGATGTAGGACTTTGAAATCACTAATTGGAAGGGAGAAGGTCTAGGGGTGGGTAGAGACTAAGAAAACTCAGTCATACTAAAAAGGTAGGAAAAATATGGAAATAGGAAAAGTAGGAAAGAAGAAAGCATTTAAATTAAAAAAACAAAACCAAAAACAAACCAGGGGTTCCTGGGTGGCTCAGTCGGTTAAATGGCCACCTCTTGATTTCAGCTCAGGTCATGATCTCACGGTTCATGAGATACAGTCCCGAGTTGGGCTCTATGCTGACAGCATGGAGTCTGCTTGGAATTCTCTCTCTTCCTCTCTGTCTGCCCCTCCCCTGCTTGCACACTCTCTCTTTCCCTTTCTCTCAAAATAAGTAACTACAAAACCAAACTAAACCAAACCAAACAGAACAACAACAACAACAACAACAAACCAAAATTGTGTCTTGATTTCAGCTCAGGTCATGGTCTCACAGTTGTGAGATGGAGCCGCATGTAGGATGGAGCCTTCTTAAGATTCTCTCTCTCCCTCTTCCTCTGCCCCTCTCTCTCACTCACATTCTGTCTCTCAACAATAGCAATAACAACAACAAAATAAAAAACCACCACAAACCGTAAAAGAACATGGCAGGAATAAATCTAAACATGAATAAATTTGAATGGATTCAGTTTCTCTCAAAAGATACTTATTCTTAGATTTAGTAAAAAAGAAAACAGACCCCTGGGTGGCTCAGTTGGTTGAGCATCTAACTTCCGCTCAGGTCATGATCTCAGAGTCTATGAGTTTGAGCCCTGTATTGGCTCAGAGTCTGCTTTGGATCCTGTGTCCCCTCTCTCTACCTCTCCTCTACTTGTGCTCTCTCACTCTCAGAAAATAATAATAATAACACTAAAAAGAAGAAAGGAAACAGTCCAGCTACATGCTGAAAAGAGTTAACAAAAGTTAAAGTATAAATTAAAGGAGGAGGGGTGGGGAGAGACAGGCAGATACTTGTCAGGGTTGAAAATATGAGCACAGAAAAAGATAAGCCAAGAAAAGGATAATATAAAAATGTAGATGTGGGGGTCACCTGGGTGGCTCAGTTGGTTAAGTGTCCAACTTTGGCTCAGGTCATGATTTCACTGTCTGTGAGTTTGAGTCCTGCTGACAGCTCAGAGCCTGGAGCCTGCTTCAGATTCTTTGTCTCCCTCTCTCTGTGCCCTCCCCCACTCACACTCCATCTTTCTCTCTCTCTCTCTCTCTCTCTCTCTCTCTCTCTCTCTCTCTCCCCCCCCCTCCCCCATCTCTCAAAAATAAATAAACATTTAAAAAACTTAAAAATATAGATGGGGAAATTATTAGACAAAATAGCAGTTAAGGTAAAATCTTTAATTGAAACAGATTTTTAAAAAAATTTTTTTAATGTTTATTTATTTTTGACAGAGAGAGAGAGAGAGAGAGAGAGAGAGACAGAGCATGAGTAGGGGAGGGGCGGCAAGAGAGGGAGACACAGAATCTGAAACAGGCTTCAGGCTCCGAGCTGTCAGCACAGAGCCTGATGCGGGGCTCGAACTCACAGACCGCGAGATCATGACCTGAGCCGAAGTCAGACGCTCAACCGACTGAGCCACCCAGGCACCCAGAAACAGAGACTTTTTTTTTTTTAACATTTTATTTATTTTTGAGACAGAGAGAGACAGAGCATGAACGGGGGAGGAGCAGAGAGAGAGGGAGACACAGAATCGGAAGCGGGCTCCAGGCTCCGGGCCATCAGCCCAGAGCCCGACGTGGGGCTCGAACTCATGGACTGTGAGATTGTGACCTGAGCCGAAGTCGGACACTCAACCGACTGAGCCACCCAGGCACCCAGAAACAGACTTTTAATATGATAAAAGGTTAAATCCCTAAAAAGATATGAATTATAAACATTAAGGCATCTAATAAAACATTTGAAATATATAAAGGAAAAACCAATGTATAAAGGTCAGTTGTCAGATCCATATTCACGTTGGGACTGTGTAATGGTCTTTTTTTTTTTTACAGAAAGCAGCAATTCAGCAAGACAAATATAATGAAGGACATGGAGAAGTTGAGTTATAAAATAATAAAATAAAATTATTAAATCACCCTTATATTTAAGGACAACTGCCCCCCACCCCCCCCCATAGGAATATTCTTGTATACTGTTGATGGAAGTGTAAATTGCTAAAGCCATTTTGAAAAGCAGTGCCTAGCAATACCTAGAAACCTCTGACCCTGCATTTTATTTCCAGGAGTCTTTCCTAAGTAAATACTGTGTTTGTACCCAAAGATGTAAGATATGTTCATTGCTTTATAATTTGATAGCAAACATTTGGAAACTAAATTAAATACCCATTGGTAGAGGAGTGGTTGAATAAATTGTGATACACCTATACAATGGAATACTGTTTAGCCATTAAACAAATGAAATAGAGCTGGGTTATTATGGGAAGAGCCTCAAGAAAATTAAGTGAAAAAGTAAGGTGCAGGACAATGTGAACAATTTGGTCACTTTGCTGAAAAGTTTTGAAAGGAGATTAACACATATGTGGATAAGCAAGCACATTTATTTGGGAGGTTATACAAAGAACTGTTAATGGTGATTGTCCTTAGAAAAAGGGGTGGGGAGGGGTACCTGGGTGGCTCAGTCGGTTAAGTGTCTGACCCCTGAAATAGTTGGTTAAGTAATTCTTGATTTCAGCTCAGGTCATGATCTCATTGTGAGATTGAGCCCTGAATCGGGCTCTGCACTGAGCGTGGAACCTGCTTGGGATTCTTTCCCATCTTCTCCAGCCTCTTATGCATGCGTGTGCACACTTGTGCTCTCTCTTTCAAAATAAATAATCAGTTAAAAAAAGAGATGGGGATTTGGGATGGGGGGGGAGAGGAAGGCTTTACTTTTCACTTTTGTATCTTTTCATACTCTTTAAAAGTCATAACTATAGGGATATGGCACTTTTACTTTAAATGCAGTCATACCTAGAATACTCTATTTTATGATATTTACTCCCATCTTATTATATAAGTCAAATTTACTTTGCTGATAGTTCATTCTCTGTGTTCTTGTCAAGCAACAAGAGGCCTATTTGATCTCTTTCAGACAACAAAATCTTAAATACAAAATATTAAGTAGGTCAGGAAAGTTGAAAAGTATATGAACATAGGATGTATACAAGCAGGAAACCTGACCATAAAATAAGGAAACTGATTTTGATAAGCCATACTTACCAGTCGGTCTTACTACTTAAAACCTTTGTCATCTCTAAGACGATAATCCACTAAGCAGTTTCCTCCCAGGTTCCCAGGGCACCTGCTAAGGCTGCCAGCAGAAGTGGCACAGAAACGATTGAACACATGACAGTCTTGAGTGTGTGTATACATATACAAGCATGTATGCTGATGTGCATCTGTAGATAACTTAGATTATTTACCACTTCTTTTTATCTGTATTTTCGTTGTTCTGTAATCATGGTGAACTGAGTGTTGACTGTCAATGTTTAAAATTTTTAAAGTAATTTTCCTGATTAAAAAAGCATGCTGAACGGTGTCTGTGGTTGTACACAAGGAGAGCTGACTTGCATTGGGCGTGCCAGGCGCTGGGCTGAGCGCTCCATATAAAGAACTACCCAGCAGGAAGCAGATACCTCCCAGTTACCTAGGAAACTTCAGTCTGGCTTTAATTGCTTCTTTGATGGTCACAGCGTTGACTTTTAGTAAATCTTAATGTTGAAACGTTTGAACCCTGTCAAGAAAAATTTCTAAACCAGCAAACTGCTGAGAAATACTTAGGGTATCTGATGGGAGGTAGCTCGGCTGTGGTTCTTAGCTTCTTGGTTGAAAAAAAGGAGCCTGAGGTTTCCAAAGCTGTTCTCAAGTAAATACTTATTTCATACCCGAGAAATGTGTTTCCCTGTAAACCTAAATGTGTTTCCTCTTCTTTCAGGGTAACGCCATCCTCTGAAAATCCGAATGGTGCTACTTCTAGCGTCAGCCAAGGAAAACCTTCTTTAAGACGAATAAAAGGGAGACTCCACAGAAGCAAAAGCCTTGATAGCATCGATTTCTGTGAACTCACTGTAAGTGGACTGTTATTAATTTTTTTTTATTTTTCAAAAAATATGAAAATTTTGATTCCATTATTTTTATTTTCATAAAAAACACAACAGTCTTATTTGTTGTGGGCATTTTTTTAATAATGAAAACTGTTTTATCCAACAGGTTACCAATCAGAACGCTTTGTTAACTGGTATCCTTTTGAAACATTTATAATAAATGATTCTGATTCAAAGACCAAGATAAAGAAATACTCCCTGAACTCTACAGCAAAAATTAAATTAAGTTCAGTGGACTGTTAATGTAAATGTCTTAGGAATTTTCAAATCCACAGGTTGGCATAAGTAGAGATCTGAGTATTTGATTAACCCCAGACACCCAACTTCCTGGCAGTGCCAGAAAATAGTGTTACTTTGATATTGTTAGGACAGATCCTGGTTTAGTTAATCCTGGTGCTTTCTATTCTAAGTGATTAACGTTAGTGGATATATATATATATATATACACATATATATGTGTGTGTGTGTGTATATATGTGTATATATATATGTACACACATATATATGTACATACACATATATATGTGTATATATGTGTACACACATATATATATGTGTATATATGTGTACACACATATATATATGTGTATATATGTGTACACACATATATATATGTGTATATATATTCCAGGCCAAATGACAGGTTTTCCTGTGGGTATGTGGTACATTCATGCATGTTTTTAGAGGAACACACGGGCACTGTCAGCCCCCACTGTCCTTTGCTATTAGTTATATTGTCTTACTCCATAAGAGATACTGCAGTGCTATAAAGGACATAGAATTTTCTTTGCAATAAGAAAATTTCAAATTTATGTATTGTAGGGTTCAGTGGCCAGTGAATGGATATTTATGATGTTTAGTAGACCAGATGTGTTCACTTCTTCCCTTTGAGCTCTGACAGTTTCTGAATTGTAAAAGTACCAGTAACCATACCTGTTTCAAACAGTGGTAACAAGGCCTTTCTTTCTTGAGGATGAGACTTCTGCATCTTTTATCTATAGTTCATGAAAATAAAAGTTCAGTAAATGTGGATACTCTATTTTTTATTTTAATAATTGCTCTTATTAAAATAATTATACTTGATTTTGCCTGAAAGTGTTCTTGACCATTTTATCACACAAGACATCAGAAGGTGAAACGTGACCTATCAGAAGACATAAAGCAATAACTGAGAAAAGGAATAAAAAGACAGTAAATTTTTGTTAAGTAAACCTAACAATTAAAATGACTGAAGGAAACATAATTATAGTTTAAAATAAAGCAAATTGCTTTTCAAAAGTGAAACACTGAGTTGAGAAGCAAATTTGAATTACTTGTTGGAATATAAAAATGGAAATTGGAATTTCATCAGGTTCTTTTTTATGGTCTTAAACATTGTCATTACTGAAGGATAGTCCAATAACTAATAAATTTGGCATGTCATAAAATATGTTTGCTTGCTGAATCAGTCTCTGTGGTTGTGGAAGAGGTTAAAACATCTGTAGAATGTGACAGAAAAAAAGCTTTACTTCATGTAATATTGCTTTCAGTATCCCAGAAATAGAAATAGATTATTTCAGCTATAAGGAAAAGTTGGCAAGTAGAGTTATCTCTTTATCATGATGAATACGTTTTAAAATTATTGATCATTCATTCCCTGCCTTATTCGATGCAAGAGTTGATCTGGCTCAAGTGAGTACACAGTTCAAGCAAGGAAAAATAACACTACCCAGGTGCAGTTAACATCTGCAGAATTAATTTCTTTCTTTTTGATGATCTTTCCTATTTGACTTTATCTCAAAAGTGAAATGTCTTAGTATCCCCAGAGGGAAGGTATTTGACTTTGAGGTTAAGAGAAAGAGGTAAATTGAGGTTTACGGAAGGTCCATTCCAGGGAGGAGCATGTGTTCTGGTGTAATAGTTTATTCAGCTTCAAGGACTGTGTTTGTGGTTTTTGCCTTCGGGAGGGTACATTGGAAGGTCGTGGACTGGACTTTGGTATACTGGTATTTCATCTCAGTAATGAGTTTATATTAATGAAATGTAATTACAGTTGGCCCTGGACAATTGCAGAGGTTAGATGCGTCAACCCTCTATGCAGTCGAGAATCCATGTATAACTTCACTCCCCAGAAACTTAACTACTAATAATACCCTACTGTTGACCAGAAGCCTTACCAATAACACAAATAATCCATTAACATGCATTCTGTATGTCCCATGTATTATATACTTTATTCTAATAATAAGCTAAGCTAGAAAAGATGTTATTAAGAAAATCATAAGGAAGACAAAATATATTCATAGTACTGTATTGTAAAAACTGCATGTATAAGTAGACCCATCATTTCACACCTGTGTTCAAGGGTCACCAGTACTGCAATCAATTATACTTTTTTACAATTTGAGTTCATTTTCCTTCTCAGGTTTTTGCAATAACGGGTGATAGGATAGCAATCTTTGAAGATTTTTAGATTCTTAGAAATTTTTACAATGATCATGTTCCATTTTTAGGAAAGCAATAAACTGATTTTCCAAACAATAAAGAAATTTAAAAAAAAAAAGAGCCTCACAGCTTGGCTACTCCCACCCACTGCCTACCATAAGCTATGGCAATTAATATTATAATATCCAAAATACATACGGGCATAGAGCATCTTTGGCATGGAGATGAAAAGGATGTTTTTCCCCTCCACTTTTAAAATTCTGTCTTTTTAAAAGAAGGAAGTACACTTAAGTAGATTAGAAGAGAGTGTCATGGGAGGTGAAAGGGATTCAGATCTGATCCTCTAACACAGTTGACTGTAATGTGATTGTAGAGAACCACATTTTAAAGCCTCAGCCACAGTGTCTAAAGGACAGTTATTTGGTAAATGATGTTCAATTACACAGGAATAGATAATTCTTGTCCCCTTTAGAAAATAGTTTAGCCACTGTAGGTATCTCTAGTTCAAAAAAGACTGAAAACTTTGTCATACACTATTTTCAAGTTGTAAAACTTTTTATTAGATGTATGGCTTCCTTTGAAAACCTTAAACCAGAAAGACTTAAGCTTAGTGCATCATCTCCTATCATGGGCAGAGATCAAATTTGCATGACCAACTGAATAATATTTATATTTTTATATTTGCATTTTACTTTTAACTTTGCATAAGAAAAAAAATACAATTTTTATTGCTTTTGGAAAAAACATAACAAATGGAACAAGAGGTTCAGTTGCTATGCATTCAAGGTTCCAGTTTCTGGCTGAGAAGCCTCAGGTTCCAGCTGAGATGGTTGGCTTGGGTCCCGGGTGTCAGATTGATGCCATTTCACTCCTGGGGAGAGGTGATTGTTTCAGCTTTCTCTGTGGGGATTAAATGGGAAGGGCATTCTAGTTCGTTTTGTAAACCCTACAGCATAAATGACTGACTTCCTAGCTCACTGGAGGAGACTGGAATCCATCCAGTCTCACTAGTTCCATGAGACAGTGTCCCAGAGAGACTTGGTAAAATTTTCTTAGGCAAGGCCTGGACTAGACAAGTCTGTTATGAACACATGTTTTGCCTGGAAGACCTGTGCCTTTGTTTAACAGTTTAATGGGTGCAATGCTCTAAAACCATGTCACAAGTTCCTTTTTTTTTTCCCCTGGAGGTAATGGAGTGATATATTGATAATCAATATGAAGAAGAAAAGTAACCATTTGTTTTTAGCTTCATTTAATGTTTAAATGCTTAGCTATTCCATTCCACTCTGGTGTTATTGCCTATTTGTCTTTTTTTAAGTTTATTTATTTGGGGGAGGGTTGGGAAGAACATACAAGTTGGGGAGGGGCAGAGAGAGAGGGAAAGAGAATCCCAAGTAGGCTCCAAGCTGTTGGTGCAGGGCCCGATGGGGGGCTTAATCCCACAGACCATGAGATCATGACCTGATCTGATATCTAGAGTTGGACGCTTAACTGACTGAGCCACCCAGGCGCCCCTGTTGTTTAGGGTGATCAGGTTGCCTTTACTCTTCTGTCCTTTCCTCCCTCTCAGATTCTAAGTGTATAGTCAAAACATTTTAAGTGATAATTTAAAAATTCAACAGATTGCTTGAAATTTTACAGCTTCTCTTGATTATACATCCTCCCTAAAACAGGAAAATGGAGCCAGTTGAGTAGGATTCATTCAGTGGGGGAAAGCTATCTTGAATACAGACTTAAGCAATTTATTTCCTGCTTGTGGGTGTAAATCTAGACTGCTAATTTTCTCTGTCTGCCAACAGACAAATACTACAAAAAGTTTTATGCACAATAAAGAGAAACAGTGAACCAATTAATAGTTTATGGCTATGTTCCCTTAGCCTTGGATGAAAGACAGTTTCAGTCATTACTGAGTACTATTAGGCAAAAATGATACATTTCAAAATCTTTAGAGGCTTTTTTTTCATGAGAAGAAAAATATATGATAATAAGATATTATTTGGGGTATTATATTTTTGTACATTTCTGGGCTAATAAGTCCCATTTCACTGCTGCCTGAATATAAGGTAGTTCTAAGGTGTTTTTGATGATCAGTGATTTTTCACATTTGAAAAAAAGTACTTTTTCTCATGATGAAGAGGAGTCTCCAATTAGGCCCCTAGAAAATATATATAGCCTATGGAGATATCAATGATAGATGTTTTCTCCTTCTCCCTCTACCTTCAAGACCTCTTTTATGATCTGTGGGACACTGAGAGATTCTGGAGCCCTGTTTTATAACTAAATATTTATTTGACTTTGAACATATACCAAGTTTGCTTTCTTCTTGGCATTATTGAGTACCTGACTGGTGAATAAGTAGCTGGGTGCTACAAGGTGAGAAAATGGTAGAGGGTGAACATGTGAAGGGACACTGAACACCTAGTTATCCTGCCTCCTACTTTGTTGGGAGGGGACCAGCCACTTCTCCTCTTTCTCGTTCCCACTTGATTAGCACTGCCCACATCACCAGTTGGTATGAAAGCCTAGAAGGAACAGCAGTGAGCACTGGAAGCCCCTTTTGTTCTGGGTGCACAGATGTTCTTTCCATCCTGAGCTCTAGTGACTTGGGCATCTTTCTGTTCACTTTTACATATCCCTGTGTCATTACAGGTGCTGGCCCCAAGACCATTGACACATCTCCTCACTGTGCCCTCAACTCTTATTGCTTGTTTTGTTCCTGACTGTATCATGGGCTTCAACTCTGCAGAGACCGGGAACATTTCTTTTATGTTTCCCATAATGCTAAGCATATCAGATTTTATGCCCATTAAATATTTGTTGGTTGACTGACTACTTCATTACTGTAGCAGCTCAGTAAAGAAAAGCTTAGAGACCATTAAATGTTAAAAGTGGTGGGTATTGAGAGAAGTAAGAGGAGATATAAAATAATGTAACTCATTTGATATGGAGTCAAATAAAGTAACCAACTTCCTCTATTCACTTTTCTTTTGGGAAACATGCCTGAATACCAAGGAATAAAGGGGAGCTTTTTTGAATAGCCAAAGTAGATACTGTGGTCCCATTAGAGGTAGTGGAAGTGGAGGTGGAGGTGGTGGTATTGGCGATGGAGGTAGAAGAGATGATGGAGATGGAGGTGGTGGCAGTGGTACTGGTGGTAGTGGTGGTGGGCGTGCGGAGGTGGCAATACTGGTGGAGGTGGTGGAGGCTTTGGTGTTGCTGATGGTAGTAGTGATAGAGGCAGAGGTGGTGATGGAAGTCAAGGCGGTGGTGCAGGTGGAGGTGATGATAAAGACAGAGGTGGTGGAGGTAGATGTGTACACACTCACTGTCACTAGTCTTTTGTTGAAACTTTTTGAAAACAAACTGTAGACATGATGACCCACAACCCCTAAATTTTGAAGGGTTCAGTTCCCCCAAGCATTGTCATTCTCTGCTTAACTACCATGTAACCAGATCAGGAAATCAACACTGACACAAGGATGCTGTTCAATCTATAGTTCTCATCCAACCTTCACTACTGCCCAGTGGGCCTCTCTTTCCTTTCTGTCCCAAGGTGCCATACGGGAACATGCATTGCTTTTAGGTGTCATGTTTCTTCCTTGACAGTTTTAAAGAATCTTCAAACTGGAGCTATTCAGTGTTTCTCATGACTAGATTCAGGTCATGTGTTCTTGGCAGGAACAAGGGCCTGCCCTCACTAGTCCCAGTTCACCAAGCATCTGGCCTCCTTGCTGGTTTGGGTGTTGGTGAACTGGACACCAGTGTGTTCTGTGGCCCGCTCCCAATCTTTCCTCAGGATATGCATTGCTGTAGGTGACAGGAATCTATCAAAATTATCACCCTGATTAATTTTCCAATGTGAGAGGAATCAGGTAGAGTATTGAGGCTCTTCTGCAGAACAAAGGAATATTTAGCTATTTATTACCTTTAGGACTTCCAGAGGCCAATCTGAATCTAGTTTTCCAATTGATGGCCAATTAATTGTAGATGGTTTGCCTTTAATGGTTACTTTCTTCATTAAACTGAATATCCGGATATTTCTAAGGGACTCTTACAGACAGCCTTGCAAGGACTCTTGTTTTTTGAAAAGGTTAGAAGCACAGTGGCTGTGAGCTGTCTATTCTTGTGGGTATAGTCAGCCTCCATCTTTATCTAACAGGATTTTTGGATTGGTTTTACAGGTCAGAATTCTGTCTCTGTCTTGGACCTGTGCCAACATCTTCCCTCTTTAGTTTCTTTTCACTAGCAACTGCTGCTTGAGAAGTTTGTTGGCTCAGATTTTAGGTAGGATTTTATTCATCAACACTGAAAGAAAATAGAAGCCTTTTAGAAACTTAGATCTTAATGAAAGCAATAGAGAAATATTTCAAAAAAGAGAATGAGGTCTTCAGTATTCTGCCTTAACTCACATTTCAAAATCTGTTTTGAAAGCAGTTCTTTGACTTTACCTGACTTTTTAGGGCTTAGACTCCATCCTCGTTGGCCAGGCTGGAGAGCCACAGCCATTGTTCTTTCCCTCCCTCCAGCCACTGCCTTGCTTCTTTTCATGCAGATCAGGGCACTGTCCCCACAGCAAGAACACACCCAGGCCTCATTGTTGATCATCTGGGACCCCTCTCCTTCATATCTGTGATATCTCCTTCATATCACACCACCATCACCACCACTACCCTCCTCTTGTCTGCCATCGCAGTGATCAGATCTAGTAGGGTAAGCAGGATTGTAGACAAACAGTGTTGCACAATGAACAATAGTGGAGGCAGTCCAAGGTACCTCCAGGGAAAATGGAGTGCTCATCTCAGGCTGGAACGGCAAAGAATCACAAGGAAGGTGCCCCCTGAACTGGATCTGGAAAGAATGCATCTGACTTTGTTGGGTGGAAAAGTGAGAAGGAGATCATTGGATTGAAGGAGCAGAGAAGGGAATGGAGACAGAGCTGAGAGCTACCAGGTGTGTGGAAGGAAATAGTTTGTTCAGAGCCCTACAGGTCTGCAGAGATGCCCTAGGCTGGACTGGGTGGGTGTTGAACCCCCATCCTTCCCTCCAGCTGAAGTAGCTCTGATTTGTTCTGTTCTCCTGGAAGGTGGGAGGGACACACAGCATTTCTTCTGGAGGGGAGGGGGAGATTTTACCCCTAGGACAGCTTTGTGTACTAAGAAGGCTAATGCTCCAGAGAACCAGAACCAGGGAACACTAGTTCAAGGGCAGTCCAAAGTAGAGGAGTATGCCGAAGAAGTTCATGGATAGATATTAGAGAAGCTGAGGAGGGCGGTTTCCAGAAGGGAGTGAGTGATCCACAGATACATGTGGCCTCAAATAGCTGGGGGAGGGCAGAGGGAACTTGGGCCTGCCGGTGATCAAAGAAGATCATTCAAGGAGCAAGAACTAGAATTTATCTTTTCCTTTGTTTTTTATGTTGTAAGGAGGAATAATGTAATTTCTTCAGAAAGTCACAGAACAAAGAGCCATCACCACTTCCAAATCTACAGAGCTGATGTCATGGACTCTGACAGTTATATCACATTTCTGACAGTTACAGCCGCCTCCCCCCAAATTTTTGAGCAGGGCACCCTCCGGATGTTCTGCTTATGGGGGTGAGCAGGCATGAGGGTGGGAGGGGACGTTTAGAGGTGGTTGGCGACATTAGCCAAGGGCAGTGGGGTGGGCAGGCAGGCCTGAAGAGGTTGAAAATATAGAAATAAAAAGAATGTGTTCATGTGTGCTGAATGAGTAAATGTATGGAAATGATTCTTCTTTATCTAAAATGGATCTGCTTCAGGTTCTCAGAGATGATCTTTTTTATTATTTAATGTTTATCTATTTTGAGAGAGAGCGAGAGTGTGAGTGGGGGGAGGGCAGAAAGAGAGAGAGAATCCCAAGCAGGCTTCACGGTGTTAGCTCAGAGCCCACCACGGGATTCGAACTCATGAACCACGAGATCATGTCCTGAGCCGAAATCAAGAGCTGTGTGCTTAGCTGACTGAGCCACCAGGTGCCCCTCTCAAGGATGATCTGATATTATTTCATTATTTTTCACTCAATGAACAGAATCATTCGATTTGCTCATTTGTTATTGAACAGAACAACCTCTGAGGAATGTCACAGATCTGTGTCTATGCATGCACACACATAATTTCCAGCGTACATAGAAAACTGGGCACATTTCTTTTTGGAACAGACATTGTGCTCCTGGATTAAAGCTCCACATGTTAACTCATCTGGTTATTTTGTGACTTCAGAGCTTTAGAACAGAGGTAGAAGTCTCAGAATGTGTTGTTTTCCATCTCTGTAATGTGTCCTATTTTGGGGAAGCTGCACATGTCGTAGTAGCTAACATTTAGCATGGGCTGACTGTGCCTGGCAGAGAGGCGAGTGAGGGCCACACACACACAGCAA
This sequence comes from Acinonyx jubatus, assembly GCF_027475565.1. Taxonomy (NCBI): domain Eukaryota; kingdom Metazoa; phylum Chordata; class Mammalia; order Carnivora; family Felidae; genus Acinonyx; species Acinonyx jubatus. Next base: position 19,838,679 of record NC_069386.1, read on the forward strand.
GAGCGCCTGCTCTTCACACCGGCTTCGGGGGTCCTGAGATAATAAACCAGGAGGAAAGGAATCCTTCTATTTCCTCAGTGCTTTACTGTTTCCATCTCTGAGGCAAATGGGGGCATGAAATATTGATTTCTCCTCAGTGGTGACTTCATAGCCTGCAGGAAGGCTCTGTCCTCAGAGCCTGATTTGGGTGCTGTCACGAGACCCAGTGTTCCCCAGATGTCCTTGTGGCCTTTTGGTTCTGGATGTCTCTCACATTCTGCGTGTTCTGGAAGTCCCACTCTGAGAGTCAATAATGAGCTTGGACAGTGGCTCTGTTTCCAGATTATCAGGGCCAGCTTTCCCCTTCAGAGGCACTGAGAGCCTGCCCCTGAGGTTGGGAAGTAGCCACTGATGGGCAGCCCTGTGTGGGGAAGCCCATGGGGTGGGAACCAGAGAGAAAGGGGACATTCCAGGACAGACTCCAGGCAACTGGGGCTGGGAAGGAATGGTCCCAGACCACAGAATGGGTACCAGACAAAGAAGGAGTACCAAGAGCCCAGAGAGCCAAGATGCCCTGTTTGCCCCAGGACGAGAGAACGACTTATGTGATCTTTATGTACAACTTTAATGTTAGCTGATGAGGTGCCTGAGTGGCTCAGTCAGTTGAGCGTCTGACTTCGGCTCAGGTCATGATCTCACAGTTCATGGGTTCGGGCCCCGTGTCGGGCTGTGTGCTGACAGCTCAGAGCATGAAGCCTACTTCGGATTCTGTGTCTCCCTCTCTCTCTGTCCCTCCCCCACTCACTCATGCTCTGTCTCTCTCATTCTCTCAAAAGTGAATAAACGTTAAAAAAAATTTTTTTTAATATTAGCTGAAAGATCATATGTAGTGAAGCATTACCAGCAAAACATAGTCGTGACCAGGACAGATGTCATTTAAATTGGGCTTCAGCATCATCTCAGAATGTGAATTGTCCCTATTTGCACAAGCCACATGTGAGAACAGCCTCAGTAAGGCACATGCAGGTACCACATGAGTTGTTGGAGTTTCTGTTCTCCAGCAGTTAGTTGTTGCATATCCACATTGTCCAAGACACCATCCCTGGGAAACATAGTTTCTGCTTAGGAGACTTTATCCTGAATCTCTTAACAGCCAGAAGTGGGCACTTCATGTGATTGTTTTAGGTGGGAATCTTCCCACTCTGGGCCCCAGGGCAGGCAGCCCGGCCAACACAGCAGTTCAGCCGGCCACATGGGGGCAGGGCTTTCTAGCAAGTGCACTCTGGCAGCCTGGGCAAGGCTGTCCAGCTGGGGTCCTCCGTGGTGAAGAACTTCACTCTTTGTGCTTGTCACACATCGTAACTCTACTTACACTTATGGTGCTTGGACTTCCATGTGGAAATGAAAGTGGCAAACCTGTTACAATTTGAAGTTATTTTGGATGTTTGAATTGCTGGAGGCGATTGGTATTTGAAGAGATGCAGCCTGGGGCAGAGTGGACTTTTGAGCTGCTCTTCGCTTGGAAGGTGATTTCTATGTCAGGGGCTTTGATGATTGGAGGTTTTCTGACAGTCGTGGCTCTGCTTCATTCTTCGGGATGAGTAACAAAAGTGCCCCTACCCTTCAATAAGGACTTCGGTGTTATCAGAAAGAAGCCTTTTCTGTTGATTTTTTTTTTTTTTAAGGAACTTGGTTGAAATTCTTTAAAACTAGCTATGTTCCTGTACTCCAAACGTGATTTTAGTTTTTGATTATAATTTTAAAAATTATGTTTTGGTATTCATTTCCATGTTTAATATAACTAGAGCCAGCTTTGTAAGCATTTATTAGCTTTGTTTCTCCATTTTCTGTTATGTACTAAATTTTGAAAGATTTATTATAATTAGAGAATGAAAACCGTAAACTGGCTTTTAAGGAATTTTACTTTTCTCCTTCTGATCCAACTGTATACTTTGAGTTGCTGCAGTTTATTTAGGTCACTCATAGTCACTGGCATTTTCCTACTATTTTGGCATGAAAATTCATTTTCAGCATCTTGGAAATTACATAATTCAGTATATTCTTGTTGCTGCTATTTACATTTTAAAAGTCTGTTTCACCTTTGTCTCCCAGTGTATGTTCCATGTACACAGGAGAATGTTTACAGCGGACTATTTAATTTTAAATGATTTGCAAATGTTAATTTTTTTTCTCCCTTAAAGATGTTAGAAAGGCATGCTAATGCCTTGAGTCAGGGCCATATTTTAATACATCTAAATTTTGTTTTAGTGGAATATTAGATTTACCATTTGATAATTAGATTTTTTTCTGGTAAAGAAACATGTTTTCCATTGTTCTTTCCCATATCTAGGTATGTTTTGGACCAGGGCAAGAGAACAACCTAACTAGAACTACTGAGTTGGCAAGAATGTCATGTAGGAAAGGATTCCAGAGTCATATGTTGCCCCTCCAGACTTACTCTGTCAGTGATGATTGTGTTAAGTATCTTTCTGAATGTCATTTTCTATCTTGGACTCAGTCAGTGTTGTCTATGTTAGGTGGCATGCAGACAGTCTCCAACTTGCAGTGGTTCAACTTAATAATTTTTCAACTTTACAATGGTGCAAAAGTGATGTACATTTCAATAGAAGCCATACTTCAGATTTTGAATTTGGATCTTTTCCCAGGTTGGAGATATGTGGTACAATATTCTCTCCTGATGCTAGGCAGTAACAGCATCGGCCACACGATCACATGAGTAAACAACCAATGCCCTGACCAGCATTCTATCCCTATACCACCATTCTGCTCTTCACTCTCCATATAGTACTCAATAAATTACATGAGATACTCAGCACTTTATTATAAAACAGGCTCTGTGTTAAATGTTTTTGCCCAACTGCAGGCTGTTATAAGTGTTCTGAGCATATATAGGTAGGCTAGGCTAAGCAATGATGTTGGTGGGTTAGGGATATTAAGTGAATTTTTGACTTAACGATATTTTCAACCTACAGTGTGTTTATCGGGATATAACCCCACTGTAAGTCAAAGATCTATACTTGCTTATTACCTTTGCTCATCGTGTGCAGATGGGTATCTGATAACTGCTTTTCAAAGTTATTAAGTACTTCTCTGTTGTACATTCATGAGGAAAATTTTAGTACCAGTTGGTTTTAGCATGCCATCTTTTCTTAGTTTTCATTTCAGAAGATACAGTATATAAATGTACTACTATTTTTTGGTGTGTGCAGATTCTTTTTGGATCACTTCTTTACAACATAATATCAGTTCCTTTGTTTGGATGGTATAAAATAAGAAAGTCAAAAATTTATCTGGTAGAAACCAGCACATTTGTAAGCCTAAGGATCCCCAAATCTTTGTTTAAGATTTGATTTTCCAGTATATCACTACCTGATACTAACCTTTTTTTCCTTGGTTTTTGACTGAACAGTTTCAGAAATTACTTTCAGAAATGACTTTACTCTTAAAATGCTGATCTTCTCTGAGCCTAAATCTTGGAGCACTCATGTTATATATAATCTCAAATTACAGAATATTATAGGGTCTGTAATAGTTTGCTGACCACTGAAAGAGTTGTATAAATTTCGGAATTTGGTTCTAGTGCTTAAAACAACTTAAAATAAGTTATAAATGAAATGAACCATCTGTTACAGCATGCGTGTTTGTCCACAGGTTTGATGAGAGATCTGTTGGAGATTAGTAGAAGATGAGAGGAAACCATAAACAAGGGAGCCAGGGGGAAAGGGGACCGGCCTGCTATCCCGTCGGAATCCAACACAGCAGCCAGTGTTCCTTGTGGGTTCACTGCAGTTCCTGGAGTACAGATACCCGGAGTACAATCTGAAACTAAGCCAGGAGCTGGGTGATCAGAGCTGCAAGTGTGAGAAAGAAAGCCTTAGCTTGGGGCAGCCAGCGGGTGGCCCTCTAGATCCAGACATAGGAAGGCCGGAGGCTCGGTCCGAGTGGCTCAGGAACTTACTGAAGCTGAAGCAGCAGGAATGAGCATCAGGGTCTACAGTAAGATGGACCAGGAGGCAGGTACTAACAATATAAAGTAATATAATGAAAATTTAGCAGACTACTCACTGTGTTCAGGGTGTAGTCATGTATTAACTGTACTGTATGGAAATTTGTAATTTTTAATATATGCCATTTTTTTTAATGGAAGCGTATTAAGCATCTTTATGTGCCTAGGGAGACCTTTGAAGATGCCAGAGGGAGAAGGAAGTGGATGGAGTGTTCTGCTGCTGGGGGGGTGGGGAGGGAATGGAAACCTCCTCCCAGAGGAGGAACTGCATAGTTGAACATAGAGATAAATTCTGGGTTGGGAGGCAGTTTCATTTCTAAGTGGGCTTTGAGACTGCCACTTAAGGAAGAGGTGAGGATTCTAAAGAGGGGTGACTATGTAGAATTGCAAAGGGGGGAGGAAATGACTGGTAATGTGATAGGGACTGCCAGGCCTGGTTGAGGGGCCAGCAGAGGTCCCATGACTCAGCCTGGGACTGAGCAGTGGAGAGCTGGCCTGGCTACAAAATGAAGGGTGTATACAGCAAGACAAGGAAGGAGAGGCTTTTGAGGGGTCCAGACTGAGAATGCAAGGCAGTGAAATCAGAAGGGCTTGATGTAGAAACCCAGAGCTTTGGCCTGAGTGCTGGAGGCACACGTTTGAATTGTCGGGGGAACAGTGCTGACTTTGGGAATGAACTGATGAAACTGAGTGGCGGGAGGTGGGGGGAGGGTCAAGGTCATTCCAGGATTGGTGAAGCCAGGAATTTTGAAGTCATTTGGAATGACCATGGGTGAAGAAGCAGGGATTCTTTCCAGTTTTCCTGACCTCCTACTATCCTTTCCTGGGCCTTACTGTGCTGCTCTGGGAGGCCCCTGTAAAGCCACAGCACCCCACAGAAGACAAGAATTTTAAGAAAATGCCTAACAATCATTGCCAAAAGAGATAGGGACTTAGAGAGTCATGTAGTTACTGATAATTGGAACAGAGGAGGGGAGTACAGAGTTTAAAAGGTAAAGATAAAGAATTTAAAATTAAACGAAATTCGAGGAGAGACTGGAGAATAAGAAACCTTTGAAGGATGAGAAAAACACTTTGTGGAGGTAGTTTGAATTAATTGGAGAGTTAAATGCTAAATATTAAAAACACCTAGGAAATCTGCAAGTGTTGTTGGGGGTATGCCAAAGAGCAAATGCTTCCTGTAAGCAAATAGAAGAAACATCTGTGGAATGTGGAAGAATGTGGGTATAGTAATTTCTCTGTGACTTCATTTCTGACAATCATTTTCCAGATGCTTCTGAGAAATTAAGTTTCCTGTTAATGGCATTGCTTTGATATTACCTCAAAGACTTCCACATTTAATTTACTAATTTATTTTAACCTTTACAGGGAGATAAAAAACGATTTCAGAAAATAGAATTGTTGAACGTTTTGTAAATCCACAGTCAAATGAAAATCTCTGCCAGCTCTGCTTCCTCAAATCACCATTAACTCTTCACACACTGCTTACAACAAGGCTAATTAGCTTTGCCTGTAATAAATGTTTGTATTTGAAGTTGAAAACCACTTTAGAGCTTCCAGACATTTCAATGTAGGCTTTAGTTACGCACATACTTAGAAGGTAAACCTCTCAAAAAATTTTTATTACTCATAAATTTTAGATCTCTTTTTAAGGAATAATTAACGAGGTCAGTAAGCATTCTTGTTTCTCCAGTTTGGTGGGTTTGTGACACAAAGAAGTCTACATTCAGGTTTTAGTGTGGCATCACTCAAGGTGGAGCTGACTTTTGATGGCATTTGGATGTTGAAGGAGTTGAGAGATCATAGTGACAGCCCAGCCCTGCTTTTCTGTGACAGAGAAACAGCCTCAGTGTAACTTAACAGTACCATGAATCATCACATTTCTTGTTTAATCACAGATGTTTAGGAAAACATGAGTTGGATTATTTCACCTTGAATTGTTTTACCTTTAATTCTATAGGTTAAACTAGCAATTGCTGAATTGACCATGTCGCACGGGAACATTCATTAGATGCAGCATCCCCAATAGTGTGGATAGACTTTTGTGTTATCAGAGAATAACTTTAAAATATATCAAGCTTTTCCTCCTTTTAAAGAAATAAGAGCTTGTCAGTCATTTGGGTCAGTGATTAACTTGTTTGAGAAATTCCCCTTAGCGTCAGTTTGTATGCCATTTCCCTCAAATTCGTATCTTGGTTCTCATGCCATGAATGACTTGAAGTAAAGATGTAATGAGGGATTTATTTTTTAATTTGTAGTAAACTCTCAGAGACAGCTTAATGAAGATGATTCTTGATATAAATACAGAATTTTGTCCCACGCCAGGTCCCAGGTCTCGGTACTGAACTCCCACCCATACCAGAGGTTCCCCCTCTTGTCATTAGCTTGAAACACCAGTTCTTTTCTCCTGTGCTCGGCCACAACTCATGTTTCTCTTTTCCCAAGCACACTGTCTCCCACTGTCTTCAGGCTTTTGTGTCCTTGTTTTCTTCTCTCCTCCAGCGTCTTCAGTCTTGCAGTGTGTTGGGCTTCACTTCCTAGAGAGAAACAGATTTCTGCCATCTTGAAAAACACTGCCACTGATTTGTCACCTTCCTGCCACATTTGTTGACCCATGTGGTCCACACACACATGCCTTTATCTCCTATTTTCTTCGCATTCCAGTAGTCTGATATTTTCACCACAATGCTCTTGATTGCCTTTTCTTAGCACTTATTTGCCTGCAGGCTTTGGCAGTTGAGCTGTATTCTGGCCTTGAAATTCTTCCACAATATCCCGATATTCCTCCCACCTCTATGATTGCACCTTTTCATTTTTAGAGAGTTCTTTAACCCAAAACCTCAATATAGTCTTCATTCCAACATTTAGTCTTCACTCTTATTTTCCTCTTCTTACAGTCTCTTCTTCCTCCAAAGTGGTCCATTTGTGGCTCAAAGAATAATCTGTCCACTCCCCACTCAGCTAACCTTTTTATTAGCTTACATCTCCAATGTGATGGATGTCACTTCAATGACCCGCCTTCACTTTTGATCCAACTTGTCATGCATATGTACATATGTATACGTTAAGATACATGTACATTTCTGTATATAGTAATGGAAACAAAGTATAGAAAAAAATTCCAAAATATTAACAAGAATGTATGTGCATGAAGGATTATTAATGATTTTCCTATTTTTCTATATTTGTTTCTTTTTAATTTTAATGTTTTAATAATTTAATATTTCAAGTGTATATTTTAATATCTTTACAGGATTTCTACAATTATTTTATAATCATACAACTGTTAAAATACTTGATTTTTAAATTTTTTCAACAGTACTGTTCAAATCAGCTTTAAATTTTGTGTTGCAAATAACAAAAAGAGAAAAAGAATATTTTCAGAGAAGCCAAATACTTATTTTTCAAAATGGAAACAAAATATGGAGACTTTTCAGACATAGCTTTATTTGGAGAGAAGATTGATTATAGATTTGTAGGAGTTCTTTTTTTTTTTTAAATATAATTTATTGTCAAGTTGGCTAACATACAGTGTATGCAGTGTGCTCTTTGGTTTTGGGAGTAGATTCCTGTGATTCATCGCTTACATGCAACACCCAGTGCTCATCCCAACAAGTGCCCTCCTCAATGCCCATCACCCATTTTCCCCTCTCGCCCACCCCCCATCAACCCTCAGTTTGTTCTCTGTATTTAAGAGTCTCTTATGGTTTGACGCTCTCACTCTCTGTAACTATTTTTTTCCCCTTCCCTTCCCCCATGGTCTTCTGTTAAGTTTCTCAATTTCCACATATGAGTGAAAACATATGATATCTGTCTTTCTAGGAGTTCTTTGTATATTGTAGTTATTAGTCCTTTGATGGTAAGATGTATTGCAAACATCTTGTCTGTGGTTTATCTTTCACTTTCTGTTTCAGGTTCTTACTTTTAATGTTGTCATATTTAGCGATCTTTTCCTCTGTGATTTTTACTCGTTTAATGTCTTGCTTAAACCCTTTCTTCATGGGCACCTGGTGGCTCAGTCAGTTAAATGTCTGGCTTCAGCTCAGGTCATGATCTCACAGTTTGTGAGCCCAAGCCCTGCATCAGCTTTGTCAGTGCAGAGCCCGCTCTGAATTCCCTGTCTCCCTCTCTCTCTGTCCCTCCCCTGCTCTCTCTCTCTCTCTCTCAAAAGTAAATAAACATTTTAAAAATCTATTAAAAAAAAAAAACCCTCAAGTCATAAAGATGTTCTGCCTTGTATTTTTAAAAACGTTTTAAAAAATAATATTTTAAGGTTTACTTTTCACGTTTGGTTCTTTAATCTTGAAATTTGTTTTTTGGGTGTGGTGAGAGGTAGAGATTGCTTTTTTATCTTCAAGGTGGATAATCAGTCATCTCAGGACCATATATTGAATGTTTCAACCTTTCCATATTAATCTCTTATACTTTGTCGAATGTAAAGTTTCCATACATGTGTGGATCAGTTTTTCTTTTCTTTTCCACTGCTTTGTTTACCTATTCCTGTGTTGTAACTACAGTGCTTTAATTACTATAACTTAATAACAAATTTTACAAACTGGTAGGGCAGGTACCTTCCTTCCCCACCCTGGTTATTTAAAGTTGCCTTGGCTATGCTTAGCCCTTTGATCTTCCTTGTATATGAATCTGTCAGATTCCAGACAAAACACCCTAGCAGGAGTTCTATTGGAATTACATTGAAGTATAAAATGAAAATGGGGGAGAATTAATATCTTTATAATTTGGACTCTTACTATACTTGGATAGAACACATCTCTCTATTCTATTCTTAAAATTACTTTTTTAAAAAAATGTTTATTTATTTTGAGAGACAGCAAGAGGGAGAGAATCCTAAGCAGACTCCACACTCTCAGCATGGAGACCCACGTGGGGTTGGGTTTCACGAACCATGAGGTCATGACCTGAGCTGAAATTAAGAGTTGGACACTTGGGGTGCCTGGGTAGCTCAGTCGGTTGGGTGTCCAGCTTCGGCTCCTGTCATGATCTCATGGTTTGTGGGTTCGAGCCCCGCATCGGGCTCTGTGCTGACAGCTCAGTGCCTAGAGCCTACTTCAGATTCTGTGTCTCATTCTCTCTCTGCCTCTACCCCACTTGTGCTCTCTTTCCATCTCTCAAAAGTAAATAAATGTACAAAAAAAATTAAAAAGAGTTGGACACTTAACCAGCTAAGCCACCCAGCTGTCCCTAAAATTACTTTCAATAAAGTTTTATCTCGTAACTTATTAAATTTGTTATACAGTATAGTTTTTGGCCATTGCAAATGGCTTATGTTTTCTTTTCTTTTTTTTTTTTTAATGTTTATTTATTTTTGAAAGAGAGAGAGAGAGCATGAGTTGAGGAGGGGGAGAGAGAGATGGAGACACAGAATTCAGATTGAAGCAAGCTCCAGGTTCTGAGCTATCAGCACAGAACCCAACATGGGGCTTGAACTCATGAGCTGTGAGATCATGACCTGAGCTGAAGTTGGATGCTTAACCAACTGAGCCACCCAGGCCTCCCTACTTATATTTTATTTTCATTTTCTAACTATGCTAATGTTTACATATGTAATTGACTTTTGTGTTTCCATGTTATAACCAGGAACCTGCCATTTAATTCTAATAACTTGATTATTTCTTGATTATTTTGTATACTTTCCTAGTCTCTGCATGTACAAAAACAAATTTTTCTTGCTTTCTAATCCTTATACCTGTCTTATTTGTCTTACTTCCATTCCAGTAGTATTGAATGGAGGTGGTGATAGTGAGCATTCATATCTTCTAATGTTTCATTGTTTAGTATGGTGTTTGCTGTATATTTTTGTAGGTCATCTTTATTAGGTTAGAGAAACCTTTTTCTGGTCTTAGTTTACTAAGAGTTTAAATCATGAATAACTGTTAAATTTTTAAAAATGCCTTTTCTACACCTGTTGAGATCTTAATTGACCTGTGCATGTCAACGTGGTGAATTACAAAATTATACTAATGGGGGTACCTGGGTGGCTCAGTTGTTTAACCATCTGACTCTTGACTTCTGTTCAGGTCATGATTTCATGATTTGTGAGTTCAAGCCCTGCATCGGACTCTGTGCTGCTGACAGTGCAGAGCCTGCTTTGGATTCTCTCTCTCCCTCTCTCTCTGCTCTTCCCTGGCTCTGTCTCACTCTCTCAAAAAAAAAAAAAAAACTAAAAAAAAAAAAATAGGGGTGCCTGGGTGGCTCAGTCAGTTAAGCGTCCGACTTCAGCTTAGGTCATGATCTCACAGTTCGAGGGTGCAAGTCCTGCGTCGGGCTCTGTGCTGACAGCTCAAGCCTGGAGCCTGCTTCGGATTCTCTGTCCGCCTCTCTCTCCGCCCCTCTGCAGCTCACACTCTGCCTCTTTCTCTCTCTCAAAAATGAATAAACATTAAAAAATAAAAAATAAAATAAAAACAAACTTATACTAATGGATTATTAATTCTTTTTATTGTTTTTAGTTTCATTGTTCTACTTGTTGTTCCTCTAATTTTTTGAGTTGCACAGTTAGATTGTTGATTTTCAGTCTTCTTTTTTTTTTGTTTTGTTTTTTTTAATTCACTTAAGTAATCTTTACACCCAATGTGGAGCTCGAACTCACAACCCCAAGATCAAGAGTCACATGCTCTTCCAGCTGAGCCCACCAGGTGCCCCCAGTCTTTCTTCTTTTCAAATATACTCTTAAAACACCACATTTTTCTCTAAGTAGTAATTTAGCTGTATCTCATGTATTCCTTTTATTTTCCCCCTGTGTATCTCAGTATTTAGTGCTTTCATTGCCGCTAAAGTTTTAAGCATTTTCTAATATCCTTTATGGTTTTTTCTTCTGACTTAACAATTACTTACAACTCTTAATAAATTTCCAAGGAGATGGGCACAAATTACCTCTTCCCTTTTGATTTCTGATTTCATTGTGGTAACAGAAGACAGTCTGATAATAATTCATTGATAATTGTGGAAATTTGCATTATTGTCTAGTGGAGTCATTTTTTTTAATGTTATCTGTAGGGTTGAAAATAATGGATTCTCTAATAAGATCTTATATTTCCTTTAGGCTTATTACTTGTTATTCAGCTTTTTTTATATTTGATCAATTAATTTACTGAAATAAGTGTGTTAAAATCTATAATAGTGGTATTACCATTTTTCTTTCTACTTTTCCTTTCTACTTCTACTTTCTTTCTGTTTTTTTACTTTTACTTTTAGAAGTTTTCTTGTATGTGTCTCATGGCATACATGTGCATGAGTTTCTGTGGGATGTATAACCAGCTGTAGAATTACTGCATCTTAGGTTATGCATATGTTCAGTTTTATTAGATAGTACTAAACAGCTTTCTAAAGTGGTTTAAACAATTTATAATCTTAACCAGTGGTACACAAGAGTTCCTGTTAACTCTGTTTGTAGCAACACTTGATATTGGTATTTAAAAAAATTTTAGCCATCAAGTTGGGACGTAGCAGTAAGCACATTGTGGCTTTAGTATGCATTTCTATAGGTAATGAGATTGGGCCTTTTTGTATATTTATTTGTTCTTCTTTATAGTTTCCAGTGCTCTGCCAAAACAATCAATCTTTTCTTTTATCTTGTTGACAGAGTAAGCAAGATTATTTGAAACTTTATGCCTCATTCTCTAATATCTAGAGGTATTGAGGGTATTCTATTGTTTATGATTTCTTTTTCTTTTATAGAGTCTTGTCTTTTCGTGTGGTCAGTTTTCAGTACCAGAGAATGAAAAAAATTAAAAATAAATTGACGTCTGGGATAATGTAGTCTTCCTCCCAAATAGTTTGGTGTTTGTTTCTGCTGGCTACTTGTCAACCATAGCAATCTGGGGTCACTTTGGTCCAATTTCCAGGACTGAGATGATTCAGGCCCTAGCTATAGTGCCTACAGAGACCTGCTGATTTCAGGTTCACCTTCAGAAATGCTCCTTCAGAATTCCAATCCAAATTAAGGAGGATTTGCCTCCTGAATTTGGTGGGCCTTGACTCAAAGTTTCTGAAACTCAAGAACTCAAGTTTCTGACCTTAAGAATTCAAGTTTCTTGAATTTCAGAACTCAGGTTTCTTTCCCTTAATTCCCTGATGGAGTCATAGTGCTGCTTAGTCACACTCTCCAGAATCAGGGGACACCCCTGTGGGAAAGTGGTCCCTGTATGCTTGACTCATTTCTTGGACCTCCATTTTCCCAGCATTTAGCTTGGCAGTACTTTGTTGGTTCTGTGATGTCTTCAAGAAAATGTCCTATATATTTTTCCAGTTATGTTCAGAGGGAGGCTAGGTCTGAATTACTAGTCCATCATTCCTAGAATCTAAATTCCTCCCATACATGTATCTTTCCTCTTTTTATCTTAATCTATGTGTCTCTGTGGATTTTATGGGGTTTTCCTTATTACACAATCTAAATTTTTATCCAATTAAATTGACACATTTCTTATATTCTGATTTATGATATATTCAGATATGTTGCTGTATTGTTTTTTAATGCATTGTTTACCCTGCTTTTTCCAGGATTTTTAATTTTTGGGGGGTCTTTCATTGTCCATCACACATATGGATTTTTGTCTTGTCCCAAATGATTATTTACTATTTGATGGGTCCGTACAGTTGTTTATGGGATTTTGATTATTTGTGGGAATAAGGGCAAAAATTATGCAAGAAAGCTCTTTTTAAAAATAGGTTTCAGCTTTTGCTTATAAACACTCAGCTTGGCACCTATACTTTAAAAGTGCACAGAAATGTTTTATTTTTTTCACCTCCTTTTTACCCTTGTTTCTTTGGTTTTCAGTAAAATCATATATTCTGAACCTAGAGCTTGTTCCTCTTGGGGGAGTGCTGGGGGTCATAGTGTAGTGAACTAAGCCTGCTGCCCTAGCTTAAGGCTCCCTCCCAGACTTACTACACCACCAGGTGCTCCTGAGGGGCCAAAGGTGGCCATGGGTTAAATGGGGTGCCCAGGAAAACACAATAGAGGAGGGGAAATTGAAAATGTGGCTGAGAACAGAAAATGCTAATTTATGTTTTATCTTCCTCTCCATGCTGGTCAAGATCTGCCTGTCAGTAATAGACACCACTGAACTTTACCCTTTAAATAGGTGAATTTTATGGTGTGTGAAATACACCTCAATAAAGCTATTAAAAACAAGGAAGATCAGCCTGTCAGAAGAGTTAAAGGAGAATGTGTCAGAAATTGCTGACCTGCTCATAGGTTCCAGAAGCCTGCTGACTCCATGTGACAGGTATTTCCAAGTAGAATTTCCAAGAAGAAAAGTATGTACATGTATATAGGAATGATTTCCTGGGCTTTTGGTGAGTGCCATGGCTTACAGGTTGTATGTCTGCAGCAGCAAGTCGGCATTTTGTTTGTTTGTTTGTTTGTTTAAAAAAGAAACACCTTTTTTTTTTTTAATAGAAAAGGAAGTAGCACAGAAGAGGGACCAGAGGTAACATTTGATGAATGGCTTCAGTGAGGTGAATGTTGTCCCGCCTCCACATTACAGATGAGAAAACTTGGGCGTGGAGGTGTTGTACAACTTGCTTGAGTAAGCAGGGACAGGAGAGGAGCAGAGCCTGGTCGAAGGGGCCTGAGCACCTGCCCTCTTTCCCTTGCTGTGCTCCTGGGGCAGATTTGTGAGAGCTCTTAGGTCCCCCTCTAGCCTCAGAAGATTTGGGTGCTGTCAGAGAATGTGCTCAGCTCAGAGGATACTGAGAAGACTCAGCTTGATGGATTCCCCTTCACATTTTGTGGTGTTGCTTGTTGTTTCTGCAGTGGTGTCATCTGTGTGCCAGGACACAAGGCAGCTGATAGGAGGCTGGATGGAGTGCAGCCCTGAAATACTGAGGGGGCAGCCCCTGGGTCAGGGAGTGCTTGATTCTCTCAGTCTGCAGGAAATGCAGCAGTAGTGCTGACTGGGGTCCGTGGCTATACCTACGAACAGTGCGATTAGAAATTCTAGACTGGCCCGTGTGTATTAGCGAGATCGGCTCTTAGATTATTTACTGTGGTTGGAGCAGGTTAAACAAGAAGATGCTACAGGGAGCTGCTGGCACAGGTGGCCACCAGCCAGCAGTGCTCCCATGGGATTAGCTTTGCTGTTTTCAACCAGTGTGTGCTGGGAGAGTTCCTGCTTCTGCATTCCAGCCAGTTAAGAATGATAGGATTTAGGTGCAGCGAGGAAGAGTCAGAGCTGCCCTGGTGGGCCTGGATTTCAGCAGCATTCCTCAGATAACTACAGTCTGCCAGGGACTTGCACTTGCAAACCAGGCCTGGGGTTAGAGCTCTTCAGCTCAGGAGAGCAGCCAGGTTGAATCTCATGGTTTCATTTGCACATTTCTAGGGAAGGGACTGTGATTGCCCACCCATCCCCAGATCAGTCTGTGTCCCTCTGGCTAGGCAGTGTAGTCGTATCACAGTAACACAGTGGTTCTCAAGGAAGGAGATGGTATTTCCAGAAAGCAGTGGATGTCCCCCATACCCATGTTATAGTTATATATAATGTACATAACAAGGATCACACTGTATATACACTTTGTGTTCTGATTTGTTTTCATGCATAGATCATGAGCACTTTTTCTGTATATTTCTGTGTTCATTGAAGACATTTGAATGGCTTTTCACTATTCCTTACTGGACATATTATAGCTTATTGATTTTTCAGTTATCTGTAATCTGTATCTGTAATGTTTAGATTGCTTTCATTTTTCCCCAAATTGAAGTATTTCTTTGAATATAAATTTCTAAATTAAATGTCCTTATAATAGATTTCAGAAAGATAATATCTGATTCAAGGTAGGAGTTGTTATTTTAGCTGTTGGTATGTTTTGTCAGGTGACTTTCTAGAAAGGTGGAGTAACAGATGAATATAGAGCTGGCTTGTGTACAGGTGGTGAAATTCACACTGTATTTAGCTTTAAGAATGGGAGTATTGAGGTGACAAAGGGGCATGCAAAGATATTCAGCACTTGGGAGGGCTTTTTATGTCTTTTTTGGGATATAATTTATGTACCCTATACAATTCACCCATTTAAAATGTAGAATTCAGTGGCTTGTAGTATATTTACAGACTGTGCATCCATCATCACAACTAATTTTAGAATATTTTCATTAACCCCCAAAACCCCACTCCCTTTAGCTATCAGTCCTCTGTCATCCCCCCAGCCTCCCTGTATTCTCCCATTTCCAACCCTTCTCCCCAGCCCTGGGCAACCTGTAATCTGGGCTGTTCCTGTTTGCCTATTTTTAGCATTTCTTGTAAGTGGAATCATACAGTGTGTGGTCCTTTGTGACTGCTTTCTTCAACTTAGCATAATGTTTCCAAGGCTCATCCTGTAGACTGTGTCAGTGTTTCATTCCTTTTTACTGCCAATAAGAGGGTTTTGGCTGTGTTAGTAGAAGGGCCTCTAAGTCTGTTTAGAGAAGTTGAGGGCCCATTCCGGAGCAAAGATCATGAATTTATAGTGGCACTAAGTTTCTTTGTTATGTGACTTTCTCCAGCATCCTTATGTTTTTAATGGCAGTAGCAGCAACCCTTTTTGCAAATGTTTATTTGCAAATGTTTATTTTAGTTTATTTACCCTATCCATTGTTAACGGATATTTCAGTTTTTCATGATTTTCACTCTTTTGTACACTGCTTCCGTGGGCATTCTGATGGATGTATCTTTGAACGTTTATTTTCTAGAAGTAGATTGTCTTCTAGACGTAGATTTGGTGGCTGAAAAGGTATGGTCAGGTTTCATTTTGAGCAGAGTACCAACTGCTTTCCTACAAGGCAGAGAGAATTTACCCATCAACCAATGGTGCAGGAAAGCATTCATTTCCCGTCTTCATGACAGTGAAATAGCCTTCTTAAAAGGTAGTGATCTGACGAGTGAAAAATAGCTCATTAGACTCCTTGTTGACATTTCTTGGCACTTTCCAGGTTGAACAGTTTTGTTTTGGTTTTTTGCCATTTATGTTTTTTCTTTTAAAATATATAAGTTTAGAAGATCGTAAGAATTTTTAGATAGGTTTTTCAGTATTTCAGGATTTTCTTCTACTGCTTTAAATTTTTAATTAAGATTTTAATATCTTCTAAATGTTTTCTTTAATATCTTTTTATTACTATTAATTATCATTATTCTACTGTTAACCTGTTTATTATTCCATTATCCTTTTCTTTGATTGTTCTATTACCATTTCCTTTCTGCTACTTTTCCTGTGGCTTTTAATAACCATTTAATTTCTTTTAAAAATGCCACCTTCAGTGTTACTCCTCAAAATATTTATTCTTCTCAAGATACAAGAAATTTACAACCCTCAATTAGACATTTTCCCACACAGCTAACCCTTGCATTTTCACACCAATTATTTCTTTTTACTTTAACTAATTTTAGAAGACTCTCAACTGCTAACTGAAGATTTTCTTAGAAACGTAGAAAGCATGGCCCTTTACAAATGCAATGTTTATGCGTGGCCTATGGGTTAATCTGTTAATTTACAAACTAAATGTCAGATTCGTAGACTAACTTTTGCTGACCTTTGCTTTATTTTCCCTACTTCTATATAGTTCCTTTGTCTGATTTTCCTAAATCCTCTCTTAATTTTCCCTAATTTCCTTCTTACCCCTTCTTTGGAAAGAAGGGAAAGTAACATTCTTTTTATTCTCCCTAGAAAATCTTCCTTTTTATTTCGTGCATTACTTTTTCATGAGTAATCATGGTGAAAATAGCCTGTCTTTGCAATCAGAGGTAACTCTGGCTTTGAATGATAATTCTGGAATATTGTGATTGTGAAGACAACAGGTAAGAGCTGAATGAGATGACTAAGAATATCATATAGAGGTATCAGTATAATTTACAATGAAGAAATGATAGTTTTCCGTACGTGCTCTAAATAGCACAGAAGTGGCTTTCCCAAAGCAGAAACTGTAGAAGATGAAAAGAGAAATAGATAGGCACTAATAAATAGGGGTATTTGACATATCACTCTTTGATTTGTGTAAATCAAGGTGTAAAAAATTAGTAGGGATATAGATGGCTTAAGTGAATAATCAGTAAGGGGATCTGTAGATCTACATTGAGCTGTGTACCCCAATAATAGAGACTGTACCTTGATGTCAAGTGCACATGGATCATTTATACCAGTCAGCCTTGTATTAGTTGATGGTAAAAAAAAAAAAAAAAAACTTCAAGTAATTTTATTGAGAATTGACAAACTTAACATTTTTTATTGTGGTAAGAACACCTCCCATATCTACCCACTTAACCATGTTGCGCAGTGGATCTCTAGAACATATTCATGTTCTACAGCAACTGTTACCATTTAAAAATTTTTTCAGTGCACCTGGGTATCTCAGTCAGTTAAGCATCCAATTTCAGCTCAGGTCATGATCTTGTGGTCGTTGGGTTTGAGCCCCACGTTGGGGTCTGTGCTGACCACTCAGATCCTGGAGCCTGCTTCAGATTCTGTGTCTCCCTCTCTCTTTGCCTCTCCCCTTCTCACACTCTGTTTCTCTCTCTCTCAAAAATAAACAAACATTAAAAAGAACAACAACAACCTTCACTGGGGCACCTGAGTGGCTTAGTTAAGCGCCTGACTCCTGGATTTTGGCTCAGGTCATATTCTCATGGTTTCTGAGATCCATCCCTGTGTTCAGCTCTGGGCTGACAGCGCAGATCCTACTTGGGATTCTCTACCTTCCTCTCTCTGCTTCTCCCCTGCTCTCTCACTCTCTCCCAAAATAAATAAATACAAACTTTAAAAAAAGTATATATTAAAATTTTTTTTCTTTTATTTTTTTAGCTTTGATATATAAGTGACAAATTGTAAGGTTTTTTATTGAAGTATAATTGACATACAATATTTTATTAGTTTCAGGTGTACAGCATAGTTACTCAACATGTATATGCATTCATTACGAAGTGACCACCATGATAAATCTAGCTATTTGTCACTGTACAACGTTGTCACATATTAACTATAAACAACTTCAGATAATTTTGAAAAACAGAAGTCAGTCAACATTTTCTGAATAAAATAGAAATTAATGAAAACAAAAGGGTGTTTACACAGTAGTGTAAATATACTTAATATTACTGAACTATATACTTAAAACTGGTTAAAATGGTAAATTTTATGTTACATGTATTTCACCAGGGTTTTTTTTTTTTTCTTGAAAGGCCTAACAAAAAAAAGGGAATAACAACAGCAGAAGAAAACCCAACTACCTTGGGTTTTCATGGTAGAATACATGGTCCACCCTTAATAGATAAGTAGTGCAAAATGGGGCTGACTTTGCCACCATACAGACTTGGTTCAAATCATGTCTAGTTTCTTCGAGTGGCTTGGTATATAAGCAAAGCAATCACCTTTAAAATTTACTCACCTGGGTGTCTGGGTGCCTCAGTTGGTTAGGCATCGGACTTTAACTCAGGCCATGATCTCACAGTTTGTGGGTTCGAGCCCCACATTTGGTCCTGTGCTGAGAGCTCAGAGCCTGGAGCCTGCTTCGGATTCTGGGTCTCCCTCTCTCTTTCTGCCCCTCCCCGCCCCCTCCCCCCCCCCCCCCCCCCGTCTCTCTCAGTCTCTCAAAAATAAATAAACATTAAAAAAAATATATTTTTAAATTTATTTCCCTAATTTCGAAGTGGGTAATATCACTTCCCTTTACAGTGAAGATTTATTTAGAATTTATGTAAAATGCTTGGTGAATTCACAATAATAGGTTCTTCCTTCAAAGTTTTTGTCATAGAGATAGTTCCATGAAGTGAATCTATAATTAGCAGTCAACATGAACTCATAATTTTCATGAACATTTAAAGAAGATACTAATATGGACAGCAGAGGGAAATGCAAAATGTGGTCACAAGACTCCAGATTTCTCTGCTTTAAATTCAAGAACAGGTGAGGAGCAGCATTTTTACTTGAGTGCCAATTTATTCTAAATAGAAAACAGAAGTAATTATCACTTACAGTGCAGCTATGGAATAGAATTTAGACCTAAAACCTTAGAGTCAACGCCCTACTTAAACAGATGAGGGTATTGAAGCCCAGAGAGGTTAATTACAGCTGATTAGTGATAAAGCCAGATTTGACTTTGTTTTGTATCAGGAGGGTAGACCAGAAACAGAGGAAAACTAACAGCACCAGACAAAGAGGGATAACAGCATACAAAGAAAACAATAAAGCAATTACAAATAAAAACAAAACTTCCTTAGAATATGTAAATTTTTAGAGTGGAACACCCCTTCGCTCCAAAGTGCAAAGTCTTAAGTAAAAGGTTATTTTATTCATTAAAAAAAAAAAGAAAGCCTCTAAATCTGGTACATTTAAAACCCTATTAAATAATTTTTGGAGCAAAAGGAAAAATGTGAACAAAACTACAAAATTCTGAGAGAATAACAATATTGAAAACATGCTATAGCAGAGTCCGTGTGATGTAGTTGAAACAATGTTTAGGAAGATTCATAACATAAATATCTGTAGAAATAAATTTTAAAAATGAACTAAGCATCAAACTCAAAACACTGGGAGAATAAACAACAAAGTAAACAAAGTAAAGATAGAACATAAGGCATTCAGTAACATAAAAACTGAAATTAACTGTTAGTAAACATAAAAATAATAAATCAAGAATTTCAATATTGAGATAAAGATCAAGAAAAAGAAAACTACTAGCCCACCTAATTTTTAAAAAACTGGGGAAGAAAATAATATATACCCAAATGAGAGGTGACAAGAGGGAAATAACCATAAAAACAGAGGAAATTTAAAATAAAACAGGAGACTACATTGCAAAACTCTGTGCAGATATATTTGAAAACCTAGATAAAAGAGGCCACCTTTTATGAAAATATAATTTACTAACAGTGATCCCAGTGGAGATAGAAAATCTAAAGGGCCCAAGAATACATGTAGTAGGAAAAATTGCAAGAGTTTGGTTAAGCACAATGCCCAGATAATCTCATAGGGGAATTCTTCCGTATCTTCAAAGCTCACATAATCCTAATACTACTTTAACTGTTCCAGAGCATAGAAAAAGAAGGAAAATTTCCAAATTTTTTTTAACAAATTAAGATTAATACTAAAATCTGATAATAGCTTTACAAAAAAGGGAAAGTGAAGAACAATATTATCAATATCAGTGCAAAAATTTTAAATAAAATGTTAACAAATATAATCTGATGGCACAAAAAAAGACACATGATGATCAAGTAGTTTATCCCAGGAATTCAAATGTGACTTATTAATCCATTTGTATGGTTTGTTATACTAAGTCAGTGGATCTAAGAAAAAAAATTAATTGTATCGCCGCCTTCTTAGAACCAAAAATGTCATTTAGCAACATTCAACACTTATTCCTTTAAAACTGCTCAGCAAAGTAAGACCCAGTGCAAAGTAGTTTAACATGATTAGACATTCTCACATGTATATATATGTGCCCCAAAAGGAGCATCTTACTTAATGGCAAAAATCTAGAGGTCTTCCCTTTGTGGTCAGGAACATGAGAGACATACAATTGAGAAAGGATTAAAAATCTCCATTTGCATATCTTAGGTAAAAACCCTGTAATGCTAAATCTTAATTGGAAATAACACAGTATGAGCTGATTTTTTTATTAAAAAAGAAAAACATATTTCTGGCCCTGACCTCAGAGCAGTCCTGGTAGCAGGGATAACTCTAATAGCTCCAACTGTAATGTCTAACCAGGGCTACTTAGAAGAATGGCCAGTTCCAGATTTGGCAAAAAAAACTTCCATGCTACTCCTCCATCTTGGCCCCTCCCCCAGTTCCAGATTTGGGGCAGTAAATATTTAAGATGAGCTTGAACATTTTACTGCGCTGGAAAGTAAAGAGATCACCAAAGACCATTGGGACCATATCCGGAGACACAGGAGCCCACATGAAAGGGCTGTCATTGGCCAAAGTTAGGAAGATTAGGGAATTACACGTAAAAATGTGACTAGTTGAAACACAAGCATATGTATAAACTTGTTACTTTATAAGAACACTTTAAAAGAGAAAGTCAGAAAACTCATTGAACCTTCTTGGGTGAATCCAGAATAGGGGTCCTAGTCTTACTTTGAAGTTAGCGATTAAAAGGTAAGAATTACATACACACCTATCCTGCCTTTTGTGTATCACCTAGAATATAGGTAGACAAGTAACTGGAGCTCATGCGGAAAAGTTCCTCTTTATAAAGGAATGTCAGCTCATAGCTGTGGAAAGAATGATAGAATTAGAAAATCGTCATTTTACAACCCTTGATGAAGTGGCAGATTGAGGCATTGACTATCAGTGGGTGAAGCCATTAGACAGAAGGTGGAGGGGCATTACGATGCAGAGTTCAGGCTATCAGCACAGGCTATCAGCACCTCTGTCCACTGATGGCTTCCTAAAAGAGGAGCCAGCAAATGCTGTGGGCCTCCTGAGGTACAAGGTAGAGGCACTGGGGAGGACAGTAGACTGGATGACAAGGAATTTGATTTGAAACATTGACTCTTTTATAGGCAGCCCTAAGTAAGGGTAAGGTGTGAGAAGTGAGGGGACTCCCATGGGTATCGAGGGTTAGGAAGCTTGAGGCTGGCCTGTTGAATGCATCATTCACATGGGTATTGAAATTCTCCAAGATGATGGGAGAGCCCCCTGCCTGCATTTTATTATGAAATTTTTCAAAAATACAACAAAGCTGAATGTTATAGTGAATACTTCTATACCCAGTACCTGGATTCTACTTTGATCATTTTGTTTCACTTGTTTTATCACATATCTGTCCATCCCTCTATCCATCCATCCATCCATTTTACATTTTTGACTTATTTTAAGTTAATTGCAGACATGAGTGTGCGTCTGTCCTGCAGGAGTTTTGAGGATTAAATGCGAGAGTATCCTTTAAAGAGTTAGATGCTGTAGAAATACACAGTATTTTAAATCTGGTTATGAAGAAGTTGCCTGACTTCAGGTTTCAAATGATGACTCAGTTCTTGAGTCAGGTCTGGGAGCAGAGCCAGACCCAGATGGAGACAGGGCCACCCCTACATTTCCTTGCTCAGCAGGAGCATCAGGCCCCATAGCTGCTGACTCCACATGTTGGCACGCAGCAGCCACTCCTCCCGGCCTGCCCCTCACACGCCCCTGCCTGCGGATGCAAACACTGCTCTGCTGTCAGGTGAAGAAAGGCAAATGCAGTGTTTGCAGTGGAAAACTAAGGTGGCATATTCCAGAAGGGACCTAGCAGTGATGCCAGTAACCCAGCCATTGAAACATTCTTCTTCTTGCAGGTTGAATTTATTCCATCTTTTATGTGCATTTCTTTCCTGAATTGTAGTTGTTTCTAATCTGAGAGGGACTAAGTCTAGCCTACTTTTGGTACTTGTCTCTTACCACGGGTAGCTAGAAAATTACAGCTCGAAGAGAAGTTCCAAGACGACTAGACTTATGTTTTATTACATGCTAAGCTAAAAGATCTTTTGTTCTCTTGAACCAACTTGAGCTTTATGTTCACTTGCATGGATAAAGTGAAAAGTAACAGGAAAAACATTTTAAAAAAGTTTTTTTTAACATTTATTTATTATTAAGAGACAGAGAGAGACAGCATGAACATGGGAGGGGCAGAGAGAAGGGGAGACACAGAATCTGAAGTAGGCTCCAGGCTCTGAGCTGTCAGCACAGAGCCTGACACAGGGCTCAAACTCACAAACTGTGAGATCATGGCTTGAGCCAAAGTCGGATGCTTAACTGACTGAGCCACCCAGGTGCCCCAAAAACATTTTTAATAGGTCATGTTGACGGGTCTCTGAAACAGGCCCAAACTTACAGTTTGGACTCTGTAAACTAATGTGATATGTGACCCTGGGCACGTTCCTTACCTGGTAGTGCCTCAGTCCTTTGCCTCACTCTTATTTTGTGAAAAATACACATACAAAGTGACAGAAGTGTAAGGTGGCCTGTCTGCCTCGGCCAGTTTGGAGGCCTGGACTTAGCATGTTAGCATTTAACCTCTTGTGTCCTTTCTGTCTGTCTGGGGTCCCATCTCCCTTGTAAGGTTTCCACTGGGGAGAGAGAGGATGGATCTGACAGGGCCCCACCCTTGTGGTGGCTGGGGCTGCTCAGCCCTGCTGCTGGGCTGCAGGCAGAGTTACTTCCCAGGGCATCTGGAAGAGATGAGATGGCTGGAGCAAGAGGAAAAGCTTGTCCTTGGAGAGCACCTGCCAAGGGAGTAGACTGAGGGGGGCTGGGGGGAGGTGTTGGAGTCTCTGCCTGACCGGCTTCCCCCAGAACTCCTCAGGGCTCTGTGCCCCTGCTGCACTCAGATCCCCAAGATGGCCTCCACTCTCTCTCAACCAGCAGGGTCACACTCTGTCTCTTATACTGCTGATTTTGCTCAGCGTTTACCCAACAGGATGTAATGGTTTGTTTGTTGTCCTTCCCCACCTTAGAATGAAAGCTCCATGAAGACAGGAGCTTCATTTTTATCTATCGTGTACTCCCAGCACCTGGAACAGAGCAGTGCCTGGCACATGTTAGACACTCAGGAAAGACTGTGGGGAGAGTGAATGAGTCAGAGGCAAAGCCACAGGAACATAATACAATGCAAGGGCAGACAGAAGCTCCCCATGCCCTGCTCTGACCAGCCATGCTCTCTGAGTCAGCTGACTTCTCTGCCCCTCTCTGAGGGAGACCCTGGTTTGCCTCTGGCCTGGTTAGTGGTTTGCTTAGGTATAGAATTCTAACTTGAAAAATATTTTTCTCTTAATTTGGAAAACGTGTTCTATAGTCTACCTTTGAGTGTTGCTATTGAGACCTCTGACACTATTCCACTTTTTTTTTAATGTTTATTTTTGAGAGAGAGAGAGAATGTGTGCACGCACAAGCAAATGGGGGAGGGACAGGGTGGAGGGGCGGGGCCGGCGGAAGATCTAAAGCAGGCTCTGCACTGACAGCAAGATCTCTACCCTGGGCTTGAACTCAGGAGTGGTGAGATCATGACCTGGGCCAGAGTCAGATGCTTGACTAACTGAGCCACCCGGGTGTCCCGACACTGTTCCACTTTTTTAAACATTTATGTAACCTGCATTTTTCTATGAAAGCTCTTAGCATCTTCTCTTTATTCCTGGTGAAATTTCACCATGATACGGCTCATGCTGTCATGTTTTCCAGGCACTGGGAAAGCCCTTTGAGTGTGGAAGCCAGTATTTTCTAATTTTGAGACAATGTCTTCTGTTTCTTTGATAAACAACTTTCCTCTTTTCTCTCTTGGAATCCTGTTAATTTGATGTTCGGACCATCCGTATTGTCTTGCAATATTTGATCTCTTTTTTTATACAACTCTTCTTCTAAAAATTTTTTATTTATGCTACTTAAACATTTCCTGGATCCCTTTCTCATTATTTTTGTTTTGTCTTTAATGTTGGAAAGTTTTCCTGAAATGTTTCCTAATCCTTAGTTATCACATTATATGTACATGTAAGTCACTAACAAATAATTGGAAGCCCTTGAGCAAGCTGGCTCTTTCACTGGGAGAAAGTCTCTGTGCAGGGTGGGGGTTTGGGCGGGGAGAGACCGAGGGATCCAAGTGCTCCATATAATGGCATCCACTGACTCCCGTTTTCAGCCCTGTACCTGCTTGCCCTGCCCTTTGCAGTTGGTATCAGTGCCTTGAGCCTAGAGCCTTTCCTGGGGCTCAGAGCAAATCGGTTTCTGTGTGGTGGACCCTCTGCAGGCAAGAGGCTGCAGTCTCTGCTTTTTTCGTTTCCTCATTTACCCGCTCCCAAAAAGTGTTGCCACCTTCCATACACTGGGATCTTTTTTCCTTGTGGCTTTATATCTTTTTTTTTTCTTTCTTTTTTTTTTTTGTTAGTGATTCAGGAGGGAAAGGAGATAATATGCATGTACTCTCCACCTTTTTAATGAGAAGTTTGCAGGTAGATTTTAATAGTTCTAATCATATAATTATGGACATACCGCTTTAATCGTTTTAATCCACTCACATGCAAATGAAAAGCAATTCACTTGATCTAACTGTCCACACTGGTACCACCATCACCTGGGAGCTATGATCAAAATACTGAGTCAGCTTTCAAACCCAGGCTGCAGTGTGCAACAGGTCCCTTCAGAGAAGTGTCCGTTCATCTGTAGCTGAAGTGGCATGGCTCTGTGTCCTGATAGCACAAGGCAATTCTTTTTTTTTTTTAATTTTTTTTTTTTACATTTTATTTATTTTTGAGAGAGAGAGACAGAGCACAAGTGGGGGAGGGGCAGAGAGAGAGGGAGACACAGAATCCGAAGCAGGCTCCAGGCTCTGAGCTGTCAGCACAGAGCCCGATGTGGGGCTCGAACCCACAAACCGTGAGATCATGACCTGAGCCGAAGTCAGCCGCTCAACTGACTGAGCCACCCAGGTGCCCCCCACAAGGCAATTGTTAAAACAGAAAACAACAATACTGAAACCTGTAGAGAGTTAAATCCTGTATGTCTTATCTTTTTGTCAGCTATTTAAAGAAGGCTAAAAAAATACTTCCAAACTTGTCAAGAGAAATTATCGTTAATTTGGCTAAATTTAAACCACAACTGTATGGCATGAAAAACTAGTATGTGTGTGTCTGTGTGGGTTTTGTGTGTGTGTGTGTGCATGTGGCAGTTGGAAGGTAGATTAAGGAGAGAGCTCGAAAGGAAATGTCACATGATTTCACTTCTCACTGTTTTGTTGATGGTTTAAAAATGGTTTATCCAAATTGCTTAATTGGTATTATAGAATGATACACTAAAATAAATTAGTGAGTTGCTTGTAAACCTAAGTTGTGATAGCCACATGTTAACATTTAGGTACATCTGCCCTATTCATTGTGATTCATAAGGTAGAACTTGTCTTCATCCTCAAACTGACAACAAACCTCAGGATTGTAGGAGCTGATTGTTAACTGTAAGCAAGACTTTGAGCACCAGAGGAAGATGAATTTGTACAAATGAATTTGAAATTCACACAGTTGTGGTAATTTCTAGTGTAGCTACCTATCACACAAAGTAAATGTAATTTTAGTAAGACCATTTTTTTCTTTTCTAATTAAAGGTGAAGTAAGACCATTTTTTTCTTTTCTAATTAAAGGTGAAGTTAGTTGGCCTCTAGAGGATTAAATGTAAGGGATCCCATCGCCCATTCAGGAAATTCAGTTCCATTTTCTCAGGTTGCTCTATTACGTTAAATCTTGTGTATGAAGACCATCCAGGACATCCCACCCTGCTCCTGAGATCTTACAAATATTCCAGAGTATATTGGATAATAATATAGTGACATTTTAACACATTAGGAAGAAAGAGCTACTGCATAGGTGGTATTCGCTAACAGCCTTCTGATAACATGGATTTTAAAGCATCAGTTTTCATTTATTTTATTATTTTTATTAATTTTTATTGAAGTAATTACTATACCCTATGTGGGGCTCGAACTCACAACCCAGAGATCAAAAGTTGCAAATCATCAGTATTTAAAGGACAGCGTTTCCAACTGAATACAATTTTCAAAAAAACACAAGGCAGTTATTCAACAAAGTGACAGATTCCGTATCAAATTTTAATTTCAGTAGTTACAACTTGAATGTTTTTGTTACTGTATAGATTGTCAAACTGAAATGTGCTAAAACAAAATAAGTAACCACATATTTTACATCCAAAAATTAATTTTAAGTTTTTTTTAGATAACCTTCAATATTTGAAATTCTGCAACTGGATTACAGATGATAACAGGCACTAAGAAACTGCTTTGACAGAGCGCGTCACAGAGCTGTTTGGCGTCGACCTCCTTGTCTACGTTACATGAAATCCTATTAGACAAGTTGTAGGAAGATTTGGCGGTAGTTAATGTTCAAGTCTTAATATGAAATTCCTTTTATCAAGGGAAGCCAAATGCAGATTACATAAATGAGATTGTATGGTTTGTGAATCATCTTTGATAATGTCCAGTAACAGAGCCAAGGATTTTCCAGTTGAAAGGGAGTGCAGCTGGTCATGGGTTGTGTGGGGCGATGGTGGGTGATTGTGGCACTGATAGCTATTCTGGTTAACTTCACATTGGGGAGGGAGGATTTGGAGAATTGTTGGCACTTTGGGTTAACTCCTATGGCAGCTGGCCAGCAAATTCCAAAACTGCAAATCAGAGAATCATAAAAAAAAGATTCCACATAGCCCTTAAACACTTTATATTAACTAAACACACATAGATGCACATTCACTTACTGATGTTTGGATGTAGATCCCAGGCTTTTTCTCTGAATATGGATTCGTTCTTCTAACCACACAGCCATGTTGCAGCTGGGGTTTCTTCAAAGTGGAAAGAGCTGGATAGTCTGGGTGGAAGATTCACTATGACTTTTAGTAATTTCCTTTCCTCCTTTTTAGAGGTAATGTCTTCCATACCAAATTTGACACCATTTTTTTCATTTTTAGTAATTTGTCTTCATCAAATGCTTCCAAGGCATTCATTGAACAGGCTTTTTTTTAAATTTTTTTTAATGTTTATTTATTTTTAAGAGACACAGAAAAACAGATCACAAGCGGGGGAGGGACAGAGAGAGAGGGAGACACAGAATCCCAAGTAGGCTCCAGGCTCTGAGCTGTCAGCACAGAGCCCGACACGGGGCCCGAATTCACAAAGTGCAAGATCATGACCTGAGCCACCCAGGCGCCCCCAAACAGGGTTTTTTAGTACTTGTTCATCAGTTACATTAAAAAGTACAAGTGAAACAGTACAATTGACTAAGATTTAAGATTGTCTTGTCCATAGAGCTCAGTCGGTGAGAGCAGAAGTGTGTGCATGTGTTTGTGCATGTGTATGTGGTGTGTGTGTGCATGCGTGTGCAAGTGTGTATGTGTGCAAACATGCCTGTGCTTGCCTGTGTGTGTTGTGGAGTGGGGGAGAAGCCTGAGGGCCTTGGGCAGGTGTGGGTCCTCAGTGGGTGTGAATACTTTATGAAGACGAAGAGGGGTAGTGGATCCGGCAAAGCAGCGTGAGTTGCATTCAGGTAAGAGCACCTTACTGTTTAGATACAAGCATTTAGGAAGCCTTGGATGCTCTTCCAAAAGGCCCTGTTCTCAGTCACTGTCATTTCCATGTGGCAGCCATCTCCTTCCTGGAGCTACAGTCCTGGCCTCCCAGGCCATCAGGTTCTTCTCCACAAGACTGCTGCTCCACATGGCTGAGCATGACTCTACAAACGGAGGGCCCTCACATCTTCATTTTTTCTGACACCATCATAGCGTCTGGCTCTTGGTACCTGTTGGATGAACACAGTTCTCACAGGCCTTCTGCTGTTGGGCTTTTTCCAGGCTTCTGAAGGCTAGTTTGAAGCTCTTTGGATTTTGGGTCCCCTGGAGGTGGGTCGGACAGAGCAAGCAGAGCAATTGGAGACGCTCTCTGTAGAACACCTCTTTCTTCTTGGAGATGCTCTCTGTAGAGCACCTCTTTCCGCTTAGGCCACGTGAGAATCTGAGGAGTGGGGAGGCTCTTAGAGGTAGGAATGGCCAGGACAGTTAAATCAGAGTGCCGGAGGGCCGCTGGCTTTTGATCTCTAGAAGGCCTCCATCTTCTGGGGTGGAGCATTCCTATTGTCCAGGGCAGGAGAGGGGGGTCTCCAGTGTGGCTTGGGGCCATGCCACCTGGCCAGATACACCATCTGCTTCTGCCCTGTGCTGGGGGGGGAGGGGGTTGGCTCAGAACAGAAGAGCACAAACTTTTCTGGAGGTACAGACCCTGGATGGTGTCACGAAAGCTGTGCACTCTTTAACAGGAAAAAAAAAAAAAAAAAAAACAACTCCAGGATCAACAGCCTTTTTATCCAGTTTCACAGAGTTGAAAGACAATAGGAGTAAAAGGAAACCACTCCTAATAATGTCTGCTCTTCCCAGATCCATCCTTTCTCCCATTCTTACCCATCTCCAGCCCACTCTGCTTCTCCTCTTTCCCCTTCTCTTCTACTTGAACCTTACATCTGCACACTGCTGCCTTGACCCTTGCTGACTCCTTTAGTACTCAGGGCTAAAGTGGTTTTACAGCTCTAGAGCTACATGTTTCCTTAGCATGTGCCAGAAAACTGCCTGCAAACAAGCTGTTCTGTGGTAGAAAAGACACTTCAGCAGAGGTGATAATGCGGCCCAGCGCCTCTCAGAACCCTGGCTCTGAACCAGCAGAGCAGTACTGGACACATGGTGGACGTGCAGAATCTCAGGCCCCAGACCTGCTGAATCTGAAACTCTGGGGGTGATGCTCACCCTCTGGGTCATGTTTATTCAGGCTAAAGTGTGAGTACTGCTCACAGAGTGAATGAGGGCTCCACTCCCCCAGTTTTAGTGAACTTTTCCCGGGTTGTGTGAAGTTCTTCACCAACTCAGCTTTAAGCCCCTTTGCAATCAGACTGTAGCCCCGCAAAGGCCTCTAGAAAGGAACTGTGGACCCTATGGATGCAGTGGCAGGAGATGCCTCCTCTAAAAGGAGTTTCAGTCTCTGGCCCTGAGAATTGGTACGGTGACAGCAGAAGTCCACTACCATCCCCTCCCTCACTACTGCTCGGAAGAGAGAGGGGAGGCCGGGGCCTGATCTCTGCAGGAGGCTGGCAGGTAGCAGTGAGGGGGATGACGGAAGGGTTGCTGTGCGGGCCTCTTCTCTTACAGTCTTTGAGAGATTTTTAAACTTCAGAGCCATGTCTGAGTTAATGGAATCAGAGAAAGTCATGGAAGAGCCATTTAAGAACAGTCTGGAAGGAAAACTGTGTGACCAGTTTCCTTGAATATCGCCAAAGTCAACGTTTTGGCAGTATCGTAACCCCATTTCCTCCCATCAGACATACAGAGGAGTTTGATGTCTTTCTGTCCCTTTCTGAGCCTTATTAATTTTACTATTAGCCTTATCTCTTTGTGTCTCTTTACCACTCACTTCTTAGACCCCTGGCTTTCAGACTTTCTTGCAATCAAGAACCACGTGGGAGACTGTTAAAGTTCAGATTCCTACTCCACTGCAGAGATTCTGATTTAATAATCTAGGTGGGACCCCAGAATCTGCCTTTCTCATACACCAGGACATGTTGATCCCATGGCTGTGGAGTGCTTTGCTGTGGACTGCTTCGCTGGCCCATGTAATGGAATATGTGCCGGGATAATAGTGATTTATTTAAAAAATGTAGAGTGCTGTCATGCATTAGGTAGGTAACAAAAGACGATATTTTAAAAATTGTGTTTTAACTAAAGAAATTTTTGTTTTACTTAGAAATTGAAATGCCAGGGGCTCCTGAGTGGCTCAGTCAGTTAAGCATCAGACTCTTGGTTTTGGCTCAGGTCATGATCTCGTGGTTTGTAAGATTGAGCCCCGTGTGGAACCTGCTTGGGTCTCTCTCTCCCTCTCTGTCCCTCCTCTGTTCACCCACACGTGTTCTCTCTCTCCCTCTCTCTCTCTCTCTCCCTCAAAATAAATAAATACACTTAAAAAGAAATTGAAATGCTAGATGTGAGCAATTAATTACATTGTATTGGACCCAACTTCTGAGTGCTTCTGTGTATCACTTTTAACTTTGGAGAGAGAGAAAGAAACAAATCAAAAAGAACTTTAAGGCTCTGCTTAACAAATGTTTCACCACTAAAGATATGTAAATTTGTTCCTCGATATATGGTATGTATATAAAGACATGAAAGATGAAGCTATATTAAAGGGTAATCCACACTGGTGGATTACTTAAAGGGTAATCTACACTGGTGAGTCAAACTAATTAGTAAAAATCTCAAGTCCTAGGAAATGTTTTGAATATTTGAAAAAATTATCACTGTCTGTATTGCTATCTTTAGTTTACCTAACTCATATATGCTAAATTCATTGGCTTCTGTCACTGAAGCAAATGCCATGTCCCGAGGTTTTCTGATGCCATGAGAGTATGGAAAGCAGGCCAACGTAGAGAGAAAGGTCACTGTGAGAAAGACTTTGAAGATTGTTTTCTCATCTGCTTCTTATTTTTATATGCAAACAGGGTCTTCTGTAGTTCATCTTAGCTCTGTCTTTAGCCAGAAATACTTTGGCCCATAAAAATGAGGAAAAAAATCTCCGGCTCAAAGTGACACAGGCGAAAAGGTCAAATATTTGATTCTTTGAAGTAAAATAATTTATTTTTGTTCTTAGTGTAATGATACCCCTTTCTGTCCCTTTCCCCCCTCTCTCTCCTCCCCATGCTTCCCAGTCACCAAGCTAGAACCTTTATTGTCATCTTTAAATCCTCCTCCTCTCTCACTCCCTAGTTAATGGCAAGTCCAGAAATGCAATCCTGATGAAGTGTCTCATGGGTCACTTACATTCATTTTGCACTTACTGCTTCTGCCCCACCACTATACACTTGAACATTAACTTTTTCCTCCTTAATCTTTCTGAGGTTATGGACCCTATGAGCATCTGGTGAAAACCACAGGCGCTCTTCCTGAGGAAATGTGTGTACTCACATGCGTGTGCACACACGCACACAATTTTGCAATCATCGTGAGAGATCTGCAGACCCTGATTAAGAAACCTTCATCAGAGCCATTTTCATGCCTCTAATATATCTCCGGCAACAAATAAATTTTTCATATTTTTACCAAAGTTATCTTCCCAAAAGAGATTGAATTAGGTCACGACCTGCTTAAAGTTTAGTGACTTGTCTTTGACTATAGAATAATGGGCCTCCATAATCTAATTCTGCTTCATTTGGCTTCCCTGCTTTCACAGACTTCCTGTTGCCTGCTTTACTGTTCTCCAGATACATGCTGTGGGTTTGTATAACTTTTTGCCTGCTACTGCTACTCATGTACCTAGAATGCCGACATCCTCACCCCCTCTTCATCTTTTGAAAGCATCTTTCTTTTTCAAGGTTCCAATGAAACAATAGCTGTTCAGGAGACCATCTGTTAGTCCCTTGTTAGTCTCTGCTCACCTCTGCTTCCGGTGCTCCCACAGAACCATCTGCCTGTACTAGAGCATCTGTTAGTTTGAACGATGTGAAATTGCTGATATTCAGCTGCTTTTCACTTTTTACTCTTGAATTTACATACAGCAGAATTCACTCTGGTGTATGGTTTTGAGAGTTTCAACCAATACATTAACTTCTGTAACCATCACCAGTCAAGATCCAGAACAGTTCCATCACCTGCCCCCAGAATATTTATTCCTTCATGCAACCCCTCTGGAGTATTCTATTTTTTAATGTAACTTTTAGTGTTTAATCCATAATGAAATAGTTGTTTATCTTTCTCATTGGATTGTAAACTTTTCAAGAATCCAAGCCATGGCTGTTTTCCCATAGTTCCTAACATATAGCGTGGTGCATTTTGAGTTCCCAGGGCCTGAGTCTTAGTTGCGTCAACACATGAATGCATGGTTAACACAAACAATTAGGAGAGTTGTTTTAATTATGACATTGAACTTTCCTCACCCTCATTTTCCTTCTTCAGCTGAATCTACTAATGGGTTCCACCATGCCCTGTGCAGTTCTTGAGTCAGTCATGATAGAAACAGCAGCCTTGGAGTGCCTGGGTGACTCAGTCAGTTAAGTGTCCAACTCTTGGCTTCAGCTCAGATCTGATCTCGCGGTTCATGAGTTTGAGCTCCACATAGGACTCTGTGGTGACATCATGAAGTCTGTTTAGGATTCTCTCTCTCTCCCATGACTCTCCCCTGCACAAGCTTGCTTGCTTTCTCTCTCAAAATAAATAATCATTAAAAGAAAAGAAAAAGAAAACAGCAGCCTTGACCCCTTCAGTCTCCAGATTTTGGAATGAAGTTATGAGAGTAGCCAGGGTACAGGGATGTCAGAGCACCTGGCTCTGAGGGGTCCCAAACAGACCAGGTTCAGCCACTTACCAAAAGTGTCAACATAGAAATAAGTGGTAAGTGAAATAAGAAAAGAATTTAGTGAGGCCAGCACTGGGAAGAGGGCAGACTAATGTCTCAAAGACAGTCTCCAAAGTGCTAAAAATACTTCCAGGTTTACATAAGGAGAATGTGGGACAGAGGTCAGTGGATACCTGCAGGTGGGCAGTGAAGGCCAAGTGGGACAGAGGTCAGTGGGTACCTGCAGGTGGGCAGTGAAGGCCAAGTCATCATTGTCTCAGGGTCAGTCCTGGGCAGGGTCTTGCTGGCTCAGAGCAGTCCTTATTGCTTGGGGGGGACAATAGGGGGAGGTAGTTTTGGTTCCCATCAGGGGATGCTTTGCACTTAGGATCTTTTGCCTTAGTTAGGAGAGAAGCTGGAAAGAAGAACTTACCAAGTAGCAAGTTTGAGGTCAAAATAGAGGTAGTTGAAGTCCTCTTTCAAGATCTGGTGTGCTTCATTCCTGCTCTGGGCCAAGGCATCTGGACAGCGTCTCAGTGGCCCTGGGCAGCTGCTGGCTTGGTAGCATGCAGGTAGCTTTCAGGAGACACTCCACTGCAGGTAAATGTTCAGAAGAGGGAGAATATAACCTTATCATCACCACACTCTGTTTGCCTCTGTTCTCTCAAAAATCATCATGGCACAACTTACTTGCCTCCCATGCTCTGAAAGCAACAGAATTATCTGGAGCTGAAAGTGCCGGCTAGTGACCAGACTCCCTTTGATCTCCCATGTCTCTATTACTATGCACATGTGTGCTTTCCTTTGCCTGTCTTCCAGGGTTCATGGCCCATCTGATACCACCTCTGGTCATCTCTTATTCCCTCTCACTTTGCCCCACTAAATATAATTGATGATCTATAATCTGTGTTTGAGCTGGGGCCTCTCTGTTCCTGTAAGATGTTCTTTTCAAGACAGGAGTGATAAGTTTCCTATCTTTGGAGCTCTTAGACCAGGGTTGATATTACTTATTATGCATATCAATCATTATAAAAACTGATTCACAGGTCCATTTTTTACTAGTCTTATTAGCACAGTTTGTTAGAGCTGGAGCATACTACAAGTATTTTTAATAAAATATTATAGAATTGCCTACATGCAGGTAATAAGCATAATCTCTCTTGCCTGATTTAATTAAAATATTTTCCTTCCTATAAACTATTAAAATATAAAAGCAAACATAATATCAGAAAATATTTTAGAAGTGGAAAGGTTAAGGGAGGGTGAAAGTGCTCAAAAACAGGGCTGTGTTTAGGACTTCCTAGCGATAGGCCAAATACTTTGGCAAGGATTCAGGTATTGTAGCAATGAAGTTGGGTGGAGTGAACATATTAAAGTCACTCTTTCCACTTTACTGTTTAAAAATATAAGCAGGCTTTGATGTTAAGGGAGAAAGTAAGTGTACATAGAACATAAGTAATGTATTTATTTTTCCTTGGGTTTCTGTGACATTATAACATTTCTTAGTATAAAAGGCTCTGTCTCCACTGCCTGCTATTGTTTTGCAAGGAAAGTAGGCGTTAGATATCAATTTAGATTTGGGGAGGTGAGTAATAGTTCACATTGTTTTTCCAGATAAGGCGTTTTCTCCAGTGGTTTTTAGTAGTACAAATAAACAAATAATCACGTTGCTTTTTAGAGTGTTTTCCAATTTCAGTGCAGATATCCCAGCCCTTTGTGGAATATGAATCTGGATGATTCTAGAAACTCTGCTTTGAGCTAAATGATGACTTAAAGAGTTAAGTTAGTTTCCCACTACTGCCTGCTGCAGCTTAACCCATACATGGGTTCCAGCTAAAGCCCATGGCTGGCCCTGGAAGGGTTTAGCCACCCCCCATGCCTTGGGGGCCTGAGTTCTAATCTACAGACTCCAGTTTGGCACCATTGTACAGAGATATTGTATTTTCTGGGAAGGGGCGCTCAGCTCCCCTCAGAACTTTGTGTAAGCATGGTGTGCAAGTGGGAGGTGCCAGGGTGCAGGGTGAGTATCTTGAGAGCAGTAGTGGGTCTTCACATGGTGGGAGACCAGTCTTAAAGCCAGAGCTGTTGAAGACCTAGGCACTGGGAAGGGCAACTTTGTTTTTGACTCCTAAGTATTTTGTTAAGAAATCGGTTTAAAAGCATTAGAATCTCCTTCTCTCTGGTTTATCATGTTGAAATATCGTTTAAAAAAGTATCCGGTATTTTCTTTTAAATGTTTAACACCTCCATAAGGCAATCGCTTGTTTTTGTTTGGGAATTAGTGAATCACTTTTCTGGTACCAGATAGCTGAAACCAGGTCTCTGAGGTTTAGAGGTGAGCAGATATCAGAGGAAGGGAGAGTCTGGAGTAGAGGAAAGAGGGGCCTGGAGAGGGCCAGCTCAGTGGGTTTGGCTCATATGGGTGCTGAGGTGCCTGCAGGGTAGAGAGAGGAAAAACTTGAGAACAAAGGATGCTAAGAATAAACTTCGCTTTGCTCACTTTACCTTTGACCAGCTCCAACCATAAGGAAGCTATTAGATACTTGTTTTGAAGAATGTGGAATTAAATGTCCAAGTTCACAGTCTTCCCGGATGGAAATCTTCCTACTCTGGGATAACATTTTAATAGACAAGTCCCAAGAAACCTCCCTTTCTTCATCCTCAGGCAGAATTAAGGTTCCCCATGCCTACATCCCAGGGACAGCTCCATGCTAAGTCCTCTCTGGCCATCTGCAGCACCACCATCCTTGGGGTGGGCCTTCAGACACCCCAAGGATGATTAAGATGATGAGATTTACTCCTTTCTCCTTTAAAAAAAATTAATTTAGCCAAGTATTTATTCTCTACCAAATCCGATGGGGTATACTGCAATGCCACTTTGGCACTGACCACCCAGAATTGGTGCAGACCCCACAAAGTTAGAGTACCTGGCTCCCAACATAACTGGTCCTTTCCTCAGATGCCAGCTACACTTTGGAGGTCCCAGGCCACCTGCACTCCTGACCAACTGGCTATAAATATGAGGGTTCTCATGGCCCCCTAGGGTTTCATAGCTTGCTAGAGCAACACACAGAACTCAGGAAAGCACTGTACTTACGATTCAAGTTTTATTATGAAAGATGCAAATCAGGAGGACCGCCAAATGAAGAGACCTATAGGGCGACCCCACATTGGGGTCTGGGAAGGAACACCGAGCTTCTTTGCCCTCTCCTGTTGCATCAGGGTGTGTGGCCATCGTGGCAGAGTCATGTGTTCACCAGCTGCACTGAGCTTCAGTGTCCAAAGTTTGTATCAGGGCTTCATCACACAGGTGAGATTGATGAAGTCATAGGCCATGTGACTGAACTCAACCTCCAGCATCCCTCCCCTGGAGATGGAGTGGCTGAAATTCCCAACCTTCTCATCACAAGGTCAGTCTTCCTGGTGGCCAGCCCCTGTCCTGAAACTCTGTAGGGGACCACGACGAGTCCCCTCATTAACATAACAAAGACACTCCTATGATTCCAGAAAGTCCAAGTGTTTTAGAAGCACGGTGCTGGAAATCTCAAAGACAGGACAAATTCTTTATTACACTACAGTAATGTATTCATATAGTTTGCTAAGATAGTATTACAGGATTTAAATACCTTCAACTTTTAACTTTTTCAGGGTGCCTGACTGGCTCCATAGGGAGAGCATGCGATTCTTGATTTTGGGGTCTTGAGTTCAAGCCCCACTTTGGGTGTGGAGATTATAAATAATAAACTTAAAAAAAACACTTTTAATTTTTTCTTTGGAATTTGTTTCCATATTGCTAAATAATATGCTTATTCTGATTTCTCTTGATTCCTCTGCCTTAGATATTTATTATCCATTGACTGTCTGAAAGATGGGGAAGTAGCCTCTTCACCCTATGCTCTCCCTCCCTTCCACTTCCCTTCCACCCCAAATGCTGAGTTCATATATTGTAACTATATGAATATTGTTCACTGCTGGGCCAAGTAGTATTCTATGACCACTCTTTCTTTCTTGTACAAATTTTCATTTCTCTTGGACTTAAAAACTGCCTCATTTTGTAATTTGCTTAATTTTCTTTGCAGCTATTATTAATGTCTTCTTAAACTGAGAGAACTACAGAATACTTCCTTTAAAATTTTTTTTTATTTTAAAAATTTGGCGGGGCGGGGCACCTGGGTGGCTCAGTTGGTTAAGTGTCCAGCTTCGGCTCAGGTCATGATCTCAAGGTTCGTGGGTTTGGGCCCCGCATTGGGCTCTGTGCTGACAGCTCAGAGCCTGGAGCCTGCTTCAGATTCTGTGTCTCCTCCTCTCTCCGCCCCTCCTCTGCTCTCGCCCTCGCGCTCTCTCTCTCAAAAATAAATAAACATTAAAAAATTAAATGTATTTATTTATTTATTTTCTTCCAGATTTTATTTAAATTTGAATTAGTTAACATATAGTGTAATATCATTTTCAGGAGAAGACTACAGAATGCTTCTTAATGTGATTTTTCACGTCATCACAAAGCTGGTGTCTCTTTTTCCTGGAGGCCGCCTTGGAGCCGCGTGCCCCAGCTCTCGTCTGCAGGTCTTTGCCCAGCTGTGTCCCTTGCTTGTCCTTTTATGGTCATCCTCGGTATTGCCTTCACCTCTCCCATTTCTTGGCTCCAGGGAGGCCTCCTCCATTAAATGTCTGAGGAAGGGTGTATATCTGTTCATGATGCTTGTAGCTACAGGTGATAGCCAACTAAAAGTGACTTAAACAGAAAGGACATTTCTTATATCAGGTAAGTCTGGAATTAGGACGGTACGGAGTAGGTTAATGGTGTTTTCAAACTCAGATCCTTTTAAACTTCCAACTCTTTGAGTCACCCGCCATGTGAGGATTTGGCCTTGTGGGCTAGCTGTGGCGTGGGTGCCTTGCTGCAGGTGTCGTATGCAGACAGCAGTTGTCTGGAAATGAAAAATGAGCCATTTTCTCTAGTGAGCCTCATCTGAATCGTTTCTTTAAAGCCTCCTTCCTAGCCGCCCCATATCACATCTCAGGCCATGGCGAAGGGAATGGAATTACTGTAACTGAATTCTAATAAGGATTCAGCCTTTTGGGGCTTATGCTCCACCTCCTTCAGAGCAGGTGACAGATGACCACTTGGGGCACCTGGGTGTCTCAGTCGGTTGAACGTCCGACTCTGGATTTCGGCTCAGGTCGTGATCCCACTGTTATGGGACTGAGCCCCACATCGGGCTCCGTGCTGAGTTTGGAGGCTGCTTAAGATTCTCTCTTTCTCTGCCCCTTTTCCCCCATCACATCACACTCCCTGTCTCTAAAGTAAAAGAGAAAAAAACAGATGACCACTTAATGAATAAAATTGGGGTTTTTCAGCAAGGAAGAAAGGGGATGGCTGTTGGGTTGGCCATTAACAGTGGCTGCTATGATGCAAGGGAGTAAACAATGTCTGAGACCATCTATATGTCACCTGCCCACTAGATAGTTTCATTGAGTATAGTATTCTAGATGGAACATTAGTTCCTCCTCATTTTGCAGGCAACACTTCCTATCCTGGTTTCCAGTATTGTCACTGAATCCAGTGGCATTCTGATCTCCTATCCTTTATATGTTCCTGTTACTCCCTTCTCTTTGGAAAAATTCAGGAAACTCTCTTTATCCCAGGTGTCCTGATGCTATGACGTCTGTCTTTTTTTTAATGCTGATGGGCACTTGGAACTAACTAGATAATGCCTTCCAAATTTGGGGAAATTGTTTAGTGGTATTTTCTTTCTCTCTTGTTGGGCCCCTTGGACTGATCTTTTAATTCCCTTTTCTTTTTAATCTTCTATTTCCCACCTCTTTGTCCTTTTATTTTTTCTTGCTATATGAGAAAATTTCTCAATTTTATCTTCCAAATTGCCATTTTTCCCGTTCTCCCATATTTTTAATTTTCAAGAGAACTTTTGTTCTAGGGATTTTTTTTTTTTTTTAAGATCAGTAAATGACAAGAGGAACAAATGGGTGATGTGATGTGATGGGTGAAAATTCCAGGAAACTTTATTACACAAGCAAGGGAATTAGAGGTGGTTCATGTGAAATGAATTTCAGCATCCCTGAATAGGTAGGCAAGTTGCTTAGTAAAAGAAAAGGAAGTAGAAGGAACCTGTGGGGATATTGGGAGGAATGGAGAAGTTACAAAGGCCATGAACAGGAGTGTGATGGATAAATGCAAACAACAAAACAGGTGGCATTGAGAGGTTCATTAACGCAGTTTATTTTTTTGTCTCACATTAATGTTCTTTGGTTTTTCAGACCCCTGCATTTGTTATTACTTTTATTTTTTATTTATTTATTTTTTTAATGTTTATTTTTGAGACAGAGAGAGACAGAGCATGAACGGGGGAGGGTCAGAGAGAGAGGGAGACGCAGAATCTGAAGCAGGCTCCAGGCTCTGAGCTGTCAGCACAGAGCCCGATGCGGGGCTCGAACTCACGGACCGTGAGATCATGACCTGAGCCGAAGTCGGACGCCCAACTGACTGAGCCACCCAGTGCCCCTTGTTATTACTTTTAAATGACATTAACTCTTTATTCCTGATTATGAAACAACCCACTAGTTTATTGTAGAAATCTTGAATATAAGAAATCACAAAGAGAAACATAAAAATTGTGTATAGTTCCCCCCACTCAGAGATAACAATTATTAATATTTTAGTGTTTTCGGTGTTATATCTAATAATACATGAATATCCTGTATGTTGCTATATAATATTTAAAAACAAAATTAGAATCACACGATAGGTCATTTTTTATTCTTTGCCTTTACCCGTTAATAATATATTACATCTCTTGAGTATTCTTGATGTCGGATTTTTTTGGAGATCGTTTTTTTCTTTTGAATTCTTTTTAAATTAATAGACTTTATTTTTTAGAGCAGTTTTTCGGTTCACAGCAAAGTTGATCAGAAAGTACAGGGGGTTCCCATGGACTCTGGTCCAGAGACCTGTTCCAGAGACCCACAGTCCTTTTACACTCATAGCCTCCCCGACTATCACCACCTGTACCTGGGCAGTGTGTTTGCTACAACAGACAAATCTACAGCAACACATTATCACCCAGAGTCCATAGTTTATATTAGGGTTCCCTTGGAGCTGTGCATTCTGTGGGTTTGGACAAATGTATAATGACATGTATCGGCTGTTACAGTACCAAGCAGAATGGTTGACCATTCTAAAATGCCCTGTGCTCTAGCTGTTAATCCTTTCCCACATCCCCATGAACCCTGGCAACTGTCTTTATAGTTATTACTGTCTATATAGTTTTGCCTTTTCCAGAACGTCATATACTTGGAATTGTACAGCATGTGGCCTTTACAATACTGGCTTCTTTCACTTAGTAATACACATTTAAGTTTCCTCCATGCCTTTATATGGCCTTACAGTTCATTTGTTTTTATCACAGGCTAATATTCCAGTGTATGGATGTACCACAGTTTATTTACCCATTCACCTGTTGAAGGACATCTTGGTTGCTTCCTGGTGTTGGCAATTATGAATAAAGCTATTAAAACATACGTGTCAGGATTTTTTTATGTTTATTTTTGAGAGAGAGAGAGAGTATATCAGGGGAGAGGCAAGAGAGGGAGACACAGATTATGAAGCAGGCTCCAGGTTCCAAGCTGTCAGCACAGAGCCCGATGCGGTGCTCAAACTCATGAGCCACCCAGGTGCCCCTGGTAAGCCTTCTAAAATCATCTTTTTAAAATCTTGTATGTTAACTTCGGCTTCTGCCAGCTGGGTATTTGGGTATGCAGGTATGCGAGTATGCGAGTGACTGCTTCCCACATTATTGATAACACCGTATGTTACTGTATTCGTTTCCCAGGGCTGCTGTAACAAATAACCTCAGTGGCTGAAAACTACAAATTTATTCTCTCACAGTAATGCAGACTGGAAGTCTGAAATCAGGTGTCAGCAGGCTGGCTGGGTTCCTTCCAAAGACTCTAGGGGAGTATTCTTCCTTGTTTCTTCTTAGCTTCTGGTGGCTTCTGGCAATCTTTGGTGTTCCTTGACTTCTAGCTGCATCAAGTCTCATCCTGCCTTTGTCATCACATTGCCTTCTAACCCACCTGTGTATCTTTGTGTGCTCCGTCCTCTTATGAGGATGCTGGTCTTTGGATTTAGGGTCACTTTAATCCAGTATGACCTCATCTTAACTAATTATATGTGCAAAGACACTATTTCCAAATTAGGTCACATTTTGAAGTTGCTGGTGGGGCAGGAGTTTTGGAGGATACAATTCAACTCACTACAGTTATCTTCAAAAAAAATTTTTTTCTAATCAGAGTGGAGTGGGGACATCCTATTTTTGTCTTCATTTCTGTAATTACTAGTGATGTCGAAATCTTTTGATAGGGTCATTTGTATATGTTTCTTGTTTTGAAAATTGTTGGTAGCCCTGACCTGTTTTTCATTTGAATAGTTTATCCTAACTCCTCAAGCTATCTCATAGGAATTTATTTTTATTTACAAAAAGAGGTGAGAGCTGTTGCCTTCCTCTGGCACCTGGCATGCTCCCTCTAATTGTGTACCAAATCTGGTCACCCCTCTGCCTCCTCCACTGCCTGCAAGGTCTGAGCCACTCTTGTTTCCCACAAGAATCACTGTAGGACCCTTGCCTGACTCCACCCATTCTGATCGCCACACAGCCACCAGAACAATCCTTTTCAAATGTAAATCAGACCCTGACAATCCTCTGCTCACACCCTTCAATGGCTTCAGCTCACAAATGGAACAAAAGCCCAAGCCCTAACCGCCCTAATCGTGGCCTGCAGGTCCTGTGTGATAGGCAGCCTCTTCCTGGTCCTTTCCATCCACTCCCCCCAGCCTCCCTCCCTCCTGTTTATCCAAACACATCTACTGATCCAGACTTCAGGCACTGAAGCCTCCAAGGAGTTCAACTTTGCTGAAATCTGCTCTAGTTATTTTAGGCCTCACACCCAGCAGTAAGAAGTCAAAGAACTGATAATGGAGCTGTCCCCAGGCACTTCTGTTTCCCTACTCTGCCGCTAGTTTTGTGTAAGCCTGGGATTTTGTCTTCAGGTTACCTGTTACAAAAGCATGTGTTTATTTGGTTCCCATGAAAGAATTTCCCATTGCTAGGATCCAGTTAGATTGCTGCCTTACACAGATGTTCGGCTCTGATTTCTGAAGGAGAAAGGACAAATATCTTGAAGACTGTAAAAGGATATTTTCTGATTTTACATTTTAAATATTTTTGAAAACTTGGTAAGATTAAACACATAATATTGAACAGTTACTAATTTCTCAGTGACTAAGGCTTTAATCTCTATCTGCTCTTTTACCAAATGGCAAGGAGATCCTTCTAGATAAAAATACTTACCATGCTATTAGAAGTACATTTGATCCTGGAATAAAACTAAATATTACATTTATGGCATGCTCGGTTTATGCCGTTGTAAAATATTCATCTCGAGCTTTATATAGAACAGATGATACATAGATCAGTTAGAAAGTTTTGCTTCATTCAGCCTCACCCCTGTATGGAGATGGGAGATGGGTGAGAAATGTGTGAAGGGGGCCTGGTAGATGTATTTGTGAACAACCTAGCCTTTACAGAGGCTGGGCTCGCCTGTAAATCACTTAGGTCAAAACCTGGCCTGTTAGAAAAGATACTTTTCATAAATGAGGTTCACAGTTGTGTTGTTCTTCCTCAGAAGCGAATAGCACATGACAACTGAGATGTTAACTTGCTAAATTGTTGGTTTCTACATCTCTGGTTCTTACTAGTTTCCTTTGACTCAAACTACTCTTTTAGGGGGGAGGGCAAGTGGTACCTCCGAGCAGTTTATTAAGTAAGAAGTTCTGTCTTAACTGGTTCATGGCAAAAAAATGAACACTAATAAAGACTAATTTCTGTGTTCCTGATCCTTTCTTAAAGGTGTTTGTAAATAGGACTAGGACTCTATTCCCATAAACCTAAATCAGTTTATGACTGGAGAGGAAGTTTCTTTTAAAAATTAAGCCTGACCCTTGATTGTTTTCCATATAGTTAACTGAGTTCATCTTATCCTTAGTTAAGTAAAGATTTCTTCCTCCCTGAGTACGCAGTTAGAATAAAAAACAAACTAATAACACTATTAGTTTATATTTTCTCTGGCTGTGGAATCTGTAACTTTCAAATAACCAGGAAGCAGAAAAAATGGTGTTGCATTTTTTCAGTGGAAAGGTTTTAAACATTGCACTTCCTTATGGGCTATTTCTGTTTGTTTTCCATTTTCCAATTTTTAAAAGATGTTTATTTATTTATTTGGGTGGGGAGTGGCAGGGGCACAGAGAGAAGGAGAGAGAATCCCAAGCAGGCTCTGGCGACAAGGGGCTGGATCCCACCAACAATGAGATCATGGTTGAAATCAAGAGTCAGACGCTTAACTGACTGAGCCACCCAGGCGCCCCTCCAATTTTCTTATAAGATAAAACTTCAGAGATCTTCATGATTCAAGTTAAAGAAACAAATGTGACACTGTCAATAATTTCATTTAATATCTGGATTTTTTTCCTATTTGTCTTCTGACTTTGGGAAATAAAGTGGTGTTCGGAATTGACATGAACTAGGGTAATGCAGAAATTAGGGGCTTATTTTCCCATATTATTTAAAAATTTTTGTAGTTTTAAAATTTTTCCCCTTACTAAGAAAAAGCAAATGAAATACAGAATTATTGAGACTCTTAAAAACTGAGAACAAACTGAGGGTTGATGGGGGGTGGGAGGGAGGGGAGGGTAGGTGATGGGCATTGAAGAGGGCATCTTTTGGGATGAGCACTGGGTGTTGTATGGAAACCAATTTGACAATAAATGTCATATATAAAAAAAAAAAAAGAAATACAGAATTATAGGCTGGTACTAAATCTGTGTATGGTATAAGAAGATCTGGCTCATGATTGACCAGTAAGCAAACGTGTCACCAATTTAGTAATGTTATTCAGAGTGATACCTATTCACTGCAGAG
Organism: Acinonyx jubatus; assembly: GCF_027475565.1. Taxonomy (NCBI): domain Eukaryota; kingdom Metazoa; phylum Chordata; class Mammalia; order Carnivora; family Felidae; genus Acinonyx; species Acinonyx jubatus. The sequence continues at coordinate 19,882,498 of NC_069386.1, forward strand.
GATCAGAATGCCCCAGAGGGTTCTGTGATTCTTGGAATCTAGGAAAGAGTAAGCCTAAGGGCATGGATTAAGGATCAGGCAGCTGTAGGCTTCTGTAGTGTTTTGCTTTGGAGGTCTGTAATGCAGTTACACTGCTGATTAGCATAGACTGAAGCAGGTTATAATTGTGAAGGCAAGAGCAGTCAAACTAAATAACAACTTTGTAGTCAAGGAACATTCAGAAGGACTGCACTGCAGTCGTCAGAGACCCACATCTCAGTGTTGTGGTTCACAGAGGACACACTGTTTCTGTTTTCAGTAGTAGATGGTCATTATTCAACGTGGGGCAAAATTCTTTCAACATCCTGTCCTTCTCTGTAACCTCTCCCCCAGCTGTAATTCTCCTAGGTTCTTCTCTTGTGAAGGCCACCCCTTACTCTGCTGTCACCTACTCCGGGAAGCCCTCTTAGACTTCTCCCATCAGAGTCAGTCACAGCCTTTCTGCCTGACTTTCATGTCTTATGTGCTTTCCTGTGACTGCTGTTGAGCCTTGAAGTACAGAGGAATATTTCTTTCTCTCACCAGGTTGTGAACTCCTCCTGGAGGGTGGATTCCACATTTTACCCCATTTGTAGCTCTAAACTTAGCAGAGTCAGAGCCAGGCACAAAGTAGACATTCAGTAGGGTGTGCTGATTTGAAATCAAATGTAAGTTGAGAGCTCCTGTACCAGGCACTGGGCTGTGTGCTTACATATAATCATTACTTATCTGACTCAGAGGCGGAAGTTGTCCCACGTATGGTGTAGGCAGTAAGTAGAATTTGAATCCCATCTGACTCTCCTACCTTACCACCTCATTAAATGATGGGGCCTGCAACATAATAACGTGGCTAAAGACTTGAAGGTTATTGGTAATAAAGGCCATTTTGTACTAAAGGCTATTAAAAAAAAAAAAAGAGGCCCCAAATTCTGTCTTTGACTTTATTTTGAAGGGTTTTGCATGGTAGCCTCTTGTCTTCTGGACTAGACCATTTTGTGTATATAGTTGCCACTTTTTCCAAATTATCTGTGGTGATTACCCTGGAATATAGAAATTAAAAGTGGATCACACTGGTAGAGGGTGTCTCTTTAACCAGAGTCTCCTCTTTCCGCCTGCACCCATTTATCATAGCTAATCCACACTATAAATATGGATCAGAATGAACATGTCTATAGTATATTTTGTAATGAGTATGTTATATAAAACTTACTTTTGTTTTTCTGAGATCATGGGTCAGTAAATTTTTGTGAATATCAAATAGCAATTATTTAAGGTTTTGTGGACCATGTATGGTCTCTGTTGCTTCTCTTCCTCCTCTTCTGTCTGTCTCCTCCTCCTGCTCCCGCTTCTCCTCCTTCTTCATTAAACCCTTTTAAAAAGTAAGTAAAAAAAAATTCTTAGCTCTTGCTCACAGGTTGTAGTTTGCTGACATTGTTTCTAGATTAAATGAGCACTTTAATTCATTTATTATCTCTTTTAAAAAATGTTTATATACTTATTTTTTAAAGAGAGAGAGAGAGAGAGAGAATCTTGAGCAGGCTCCACACCACCAGCAAAGAGCCCAATGCAGGGCTTGAACTCTAAATCATGAGATCATGACCTGAGCCAAAATCAAGAGTCAGACAGTTAACCAACTGAGCCACCCAGGCACCCCTATTTATCATCTCTTAAAGGATATGAGGAAAGATAAAAATGGATCATAGAAAAATAACAAACAATAAAAATTATTCACAGTTTTAAAAAACTGGTGTTGTTTCACAGAGTAGGTTAAATATTTGATTGCTATTTTTTTATAACCATTCTGTTGAGATTATTCACATTTACCCATTTAAAAAAATTTTTTTAACGTTTATTTATTTTTGAGACAGAGAGAGACAGAGCATGAACGGGGGAGGGTCAGAGAGAGAGGGAGACACAGAATCTGAAACAGGCTCCAGGCTCTGAGCAGTCAGCACAGAGCCCGACGCGGGGCTCGAACTCACATACCGCGAGATCGTGACCTGAGCCGAAGTCGGACGCTTAACCGACTGAGCCACCCAGGTGCCCCCACATTTACCCATTTAAAGTAAACATTTTAGTGGGTTTTTTTTTAAAGATTTATTTATTTTTGAGAGAGAGAGAGAGCATAAGCAGGGAAGGGGGAGAGAGAGGGGGACAGAAGATCTGAAGCAGACTTTGCTCTGACAGCAGCGAGCCTGATACAGGGATCAAACTCATGAACCGTGAGATTGTGACCTGAGCCGAAGTTGGACGCTTAGCGGACTGAGCCACCCAGGCGCCCTTCAGTGGTTTTTAATATATTAACAGAGTTGTGCAGCTATCACCACAGTCTAATTTTAAAACTTAGCACCTCAGAAAGAAACCCTGGACCCACTGGCAGTCACTCCCTGTTCCCCATCCTAATCCCCACCCCAGCCCTAGAGAACCACTAATCTGCTTTCTGTCTCTATAGATTTGCCTGTTCTGGGTGTTTCATTACAATGGAATAATATAATATGTGGTCTTTTGTGATTGGCTTCTTTCATTTAGCATACATTTTTCAAGATTCAGTCCTGTTGTAGCATGTATTAGTACTTCATTCCTTTCTATTGACTGATTATATTTCATCCTGTGGAGATGCCACATTTTATTTATTTGTTTATCAGTTGACAGACATTTGGGCTGTCCCATTTTTTGGCTATTATGAATAATGTTGCTGTGAACACTTGTGTATGGATATATGTTTTCATTTCTCTTGAATATAAATCTAGGAGTGGAATTGCCAAGTCATATGGCAGTTCTGTGTTTAAGTGTTTGAGGAAATGCTAAACTGTCTTCCACAGCAGATGCGCCATTTTACATTCCCACCAAGCAATGCATGAGGGTTCAATTTTTTCACCTCCTCCCCAACACTTCTTATTGCTTGTCTTTTATTTTATAACCATTCTGGTGGCTGTGAAATGATCTTCCATTGTGGTTTTGATTTGCATTTCCTAGATGATTAATGTTGTTGCTCATCCTTTCATGTGCTTGTGGCCATTTGGGTATTTTCTTTAGAGAAATATTCAGATCTTCTGTCAGTTTTTCAATTGGGTTATTTGTTTTTTTATTATTGAGATATAAAAGTTATTTCTATGTTCTGGATAGAAGTCTTTTATTAGATATATTATATGTAGATATTTTCTCCCATTCTGTAGATTTTCTTTTACTTTATTGATGCTGTCTCTTGAAACATAAATTTTTATAAGTTTTATGAGATTCAGTTTATTTGCTCTTTCTTTTGTTACTTGTCCTCTTGGTGTCATATCTGAGAAACCATTGCCTACTCTGAGGTCACGAAGATTCACTCCTTTGTTTTCTTCTAAGAGGTTTATAGTTTAAGCTCTTACATTGCAGTGAGCGGTCTATTTGGAGTTAACTTTTTGTGTGGAGTGTGAGATACGGGTTTCCAAATTCATTCTTTTGCTTGTGGGTATCCAGTTGTCCCAGCACTAGTGGTTGAAAAGAATTTCATTTTCCCTATTATATTGTCCTGACACCTTTGTTGAAAATCAGTTGATTGTAAATATGTCAATATAAGGGTTTATCTTTGGACACTAACTTCCATTCTGTTCATATATATGCCTGTATTTATGTCAGTACCACACAATCTTGGAAACTTTGAAGTTTGGAAGTGTGAGTTCTCCCACTTATTCTTTCTCAAGATTATTTTGGCAGTTTGGGTCCATTGTGTGTCCATATGCATTTAGGAAGAGCTTGCCAATTTCTTTTTTTAAAAGGCAGTTGAGACTTTGATAGGGATTGCGTTGAATCTGTACATTTGTAGAGTGTTACTAACTTAACGATATTAGGTCTTCCAGTCCTTGAACATGGGATGTCTTCCTTTTATTAGGTCTTCTTTAATTTCTTTCAGTGATGTTTTGTTGTTTTCAGGGTACAAGTCTTGCATTTGGCTTTGTTAAATTTATTCCTAAGTATCTTTTTTATGCTGTTATAAATGGAATTATTTCTTATTGACTATTTAAAAAAATTTTAACGTTTATTTATTTTTGAGACAGAGAGAGAGAGAGAGCATGAACAGGGGAGGGTCAGAGAAAGAGGGAGACACAGAGTCTGAAACAGGCTCCAGGCTCTGAGCTGTCAGCACAGAGCCCGATGTGGGGCTCAAACCCACGGACTGCGAGATCATGACCTGAGCCAAAGTCGGACGCTTAACCGACTGAGCCACCCAGGCGCCCCTTATTGACTGTTTTTAAATATATAAAGTGTAATAGATTTTTGTACCTGTTAGAGAAATACAGATTTTTTTTTCTTCCAGTTCATAAAGGACAAAATACAAGGAAATGGAGTTTAGCTGGAAATGAGGAAGTACTTCCTGAGAATTAAGATTAAGGGAGCCTCTGGAGTTTCAGTGTATGGTTAAGAAGAGAATAGACTGGAATGCAGAGGAATCAGCTGAATCTTCACATTCTCTTTTCAATTCACTTAAATTAGGCTCTTACCTCCACTCCTTCCTTGAAACCACTCTCCTGGAAGTCACCAGTGATCTTCATGTTGCCAAATCCACAGTCCTGTTGGTCAGGTTGTTCAGTTCACTATCATCCTGCTTGACCATCCTCATGAGCTTCATCAGCACAAACAAAACTCCCTTCTGGGACATATTCCTAAAACTCTACAGTCCTCTGGTTCTCCTTCTATCCCACTGTGGCTCCTTTTTCGTCTTCCAACATCTTAATTTGGGTCTAGGATTTCATTTTTCTATCTGTACTCATTTCCTTATTGACTTTATCCAACCTCATGGCTTACCAGATACCATCTAAATGCTGTTGACCCTCAAATTCACATCTCTAATATAGACCTCTGCCTTGAGTTTCAGCATTATACGTGTCTAAAACCAAGCTCTTGATCTTCCTCCTACCCCATATCTGTTCTGCCACCCCAGTCTTTCTTATCTTAGTTAATGGTAACATCATCCTTTTACTTGCTCAGGTGAGAAACCTTGGGATCATCCTTGACTACTTCGTCTCATGCTCTGCTTATATCCCGCTCATCATCAAATCTCACCTTGGCCACACCTTTGGAACAGATCCAGTATATATGACTGCTTCTTACCGCCCACATTTACCACCCCAATCCAAACTGTCATCATCTCTTTCCTGGTTTGTTGCAATAGCTTCTTAGTAGCTTCTTGCTTTCACTCTTACCCCTCCTACAGCCTATTCCCAGCACTTTCTTCAAAGAACCCGAAGGATCCTGTTGAAAGGTAAGCTGTGTTATGTCTCTCCTCTGCCCAGAACTCTGCCAGGGCTCCCATCTCACTCAGAGGAAAAGCCAAAGTCCTTATCATGGCCTAGAAAGCCCCTTACCTGTCTTTTCCCATCATTTCCTTCTCTTCCCCTGGGTAACTGCTCTAGCCACACTGACAGTCCTGACTCACTGGTGCAAGCTGCTCCATTTGTCTAGACAGCTGCATGGTTCCTCTCCCACAACTTTGCATCACCTTTGTCTGAAACTGTTAAAATTGCATTTCTTATCCCCTCTGAGTTTCCTCCTTTCCCTTTTTTTTTCTTCACAGCACCTACCACCATTAAATACACATTTTTACTTATTTGTTGATCATGTTTTCCCTATGAAGATATAAGTGTCACAAGAGCAGGAATATTTGCCTGTTTAACTGCTGTATCCTTAGTACCTATAACAGAGTCTGGCACAGAACAGAAGGTTAATAAATAAATTTTTAATCGGCGAATCAGCTAGTCCAGCTTCCTGCTAGTAGATGAGTAATTGTTGGTTTTGTTTTTTGTTTTTTCTTTTGGAAGATCCTCTTAGCTATATGTATGTATAAGCTCTTAATGGGCCTTCCAGTGGCTTTAAACCTCACAGCAAACCTGTGGTGATGTAGACATCATTATTTCCATTTTACTGAAGAAGAAGGTGCAGGTCAGAGGGTTTTCACAGGTTGACCATGATTACACTTCTGGTCAGATGGGCCTTGAGTCCCTGTCAGGTGGCCTCCAGCACACTGGTGCCTGTCCCAGGGGGTGCCCTCACAGTTGGCAGGGTAAGGAGGGCCACCAAAGCTCCCAAAGATGATAGTGAGGAAGCAAATGAAGTAAGGAGCTAGATTGGAGAGTAACTTAGCATCATGATTGAAGGGAATACATTGAGTTGTCTTTTTTTTTTATTTTTTTTTTTTTAGAGAGAGAAAGTGTGACGTGGGGAGGGGCAGAGAGAGCAGGAGAGAGAGAATTCTAAGTAGGCTCCGCACTGACAACACAACCTCATGCAGGGCTCGAAACCATGAGCCATGAGATCGTGACCTGAGCCAAAGTCAGTTGTTTAACCAACTGAGCCACCCAGGGGCCCTGACTTGTCTTAATAATTGAGAACAGAGAAGGCAACAAGACTAAGTTGCAATATAAAAGGAATGATTAAAGTAGAAGACATAAAATAAGCATTTTTAACTTTTCTGTCCATGTATAATTAAAAACAGAAGAGACCTTCACTTCCTCATGCTGGTAGAGGGCCATTTTTCCTTAATGGTTGGGAACATGATGGCTTTTGGGCCTCTTTTCTTTAGGTCATTTTCTGTCTCATGAGACATTGGCTTCATGTTTTCAGGGCTGCTGATTAAGTGTACAAAATAACGCATAGAGGCTTAATAGAATCAGTATTATCCCAGTAATGCTTTACATTTCCGTCCCACAGACCAACCCTAACACTTGTCTTTGTCCTTCCTTTTTCTGTACATACTTCATTTCAACCAACTGTTCTAGCTGAAACCTAATCAAAATAAACCAAAAGATTCAAGTATATCTTGTTTTCATATAGTTAATGAACATGTCATCTATTCATCATTTTCTCACTTCAAGAGAATTGGGGGTGCAAATAATTCTTTCAGTTTGAGATGATATTGACATTATGTAACAAATAATGCTGTATTTCTTTTATTGGATAGATATTGTCTGAAACATTATGAGACATAATTAAATATAACTATTCATTGAAATTAAAGAATTTTTTGCTTGTAAAAAATATTTGAAGGGGTTCTGGATAGCTGTTCCCTGTGTTCAGATTCCTTCATGTACATACATTTACAAATTTAGTATCTTTTCTAATCAACCATCCATGGAGTGTGTGGACAGAGTACGTCTTTCATTATGTGTCCTACAAGTGACATCATTTCTATTCATCTGGCCCCAGACACAATGTTAATGAAGCTACCAGTGAAAAACTTGCTTCTCAAGACATGATCAGATAGGATTCCTTCCCCCTCTTCCTCTTTTGCAAAAAATCTACCTGTTACATAAATGTTGCTTCATAGAATCTGTTAAAAGTGAGAGGAAAATTGATGGGAGTGGAGCAGAGGATGACTTTATGACTTTTCTTTCACAAGGGAACAAGTATAATAAATCTGTTACTTCAGAAGCTTCTGTTTTATACTCCACTTTACAAAATGGGGAGAACAGAAAACTAAAATACTGTTCAGAGAATCCTCTTTTCTCAGTAATTCGCTACTGAGTAAGTGAGTGAACAGAGTGAACAGTAAGTTCATTACTGTTGTAAATTGTAACTGCAACAAAAAATTGATGGCCAAAAGGATCTGAGCCAAGAATTTCTGATTTTCAACTCTGGTCACAAAATCTCTGAATTGGAGATCTGGACCATAAAGATCTGATTTGATCCCTTCCAGGATTTTCCCAACATGGAGACAAACACTGTGTTCAGTGCTCCTCATACCTGTTGGCATTTAGTCCTCACCATCAATCTTGATGCTGACTCACACCCGTGCATAGGAGGACTGAAGCCCAGGGATGGTTTCAAGTTGATGAGTAGAGGATGTAGGATTTGAACTGCAGGCTCTTGACGTCAGGTGTGCATAGGGCCACAAAGCATTGTGGGAATAGATGCTGTCCCTAGGATGACATGGGTCCTGCACCAAAGCACAAGGTGTGGAGGTAGAGCTTGGGTTGGAGGCTAGCATGCTCTCAGTCCCTGCCCCAGTTTGGCACCTCTGTGCAGGGCACACATTGACCCAAGTCTGAAGCATAGGCTTCAGCAGTGCTACTGTAGAATAAGTAGACATTTTCCCTGGCAGGATCTGTCCTTATTCATAGCTTTTGCAGTCTTCTGTTGCATTGATTTTCTCACGATTCTGCTTTTTTGACGAGGGAGCAGTAAAAGAGAATTCTCTTTCCTCTGTTAGCAGTTGTGTAGAGATTTGCTACCACATCAGGTTCTCTGTGAAGGACTAAGAGGGGCCCAATAATTTTCAACATATTTTGTATTGAACATAATATATATATATATATTATTCCTTTCACAACAGAACATTTGCCCAACAATCTGTCCTAGAATTTTGTTAGGGATCGATGCCATATTTACCAGTTTATAATTTTCAGAATCTTACTCATTGCTCTTTTCTAAAAACCGGGGAAATATTCCTCTGGTTTCTATGACCTAACAGCTATCCATTTTTTCCCACTTAGGAACCCACACCAACAATCGCTCCACAGAAACATATGTAATTGCTTTTCATTGCAGTGGGAGTAATTCACTTGGGCCTTGAAGTTGTTAAGAATACCCTTCTTTATCTCCAGCTTTTCTAGTTTGAAGATCTTGCTGAAGGTGTTACAAATTAAGCAAAATAGTGAAGTGGCTCTACTTCTGTTTTCTTAGTCTGTTTCCCCTTAACTCTCGTTTTGCTTCAGATGGCTTCTAACAATCATTTCATTTTAAATGATATGAGAAAAATCTCATTTCCCTGGCAGCGGGATCCTCTCAGTAGACCCAGTTTTGTTGGGCATTTTCACTCAGAGTGGTAGACTCAACATAGGTGAGGCTGCACGGCCACTGTCTGGCCCACTGTGGAACTTCTGTTTTGCTGAGTGGGGTGGGGCCCCGGAGGGTCAGAACTGTATCTGAAGAGAGGAGAAAAGAGACATTAATGAAGCTGGCAGAAAGGCAAGTTGTGAGCAGAAAAGAGGAGATATTTAATGGAAGATAGTATTTTTTTTCCTCTGTGGTATATACCATATATGGTATATGATTTCCTCCTGAAATCTTTAATAAGACGACTATGCCTTAATAATGCCGTGACATCAGCTTTCTCTGGAGGATGGGACGAATTATTTACTAAGTGTGACCTCACAGTGGGAGAGGGCTGAGGAGGGGCCTGCCCTGCCATTCACAGGAAAGTCTCCCATAGGTGTGGCTTCCAGAGCCTGGGGAATGAGTAAATGATAAGTTGTAATATCCAGGAGGGCCTACCGTCCTTACAAAGAACTGTTGTAGTTACTTGTGTTTAAAAATAATATCCAGTTTATGGAAGTTACACTTTTTAAAAGCCAGTTTTCCTTTTCAATTTACAAAGCTTATTGTTCCATTAACGAATGTAATTATTTTGTATAAAATAAGACGGATTGTTGAATAATTTTAGTTCATTGGGTTTCCACCGAACATTTCAAACTACATTTACAGGTATAGTATATTTTGTTTTTAAGCATTGAAAATGTCTGAGAGGCGGCCGTGCAGGAGAATTAGGTAAGAGGTGGCAGTGTCTGGCCCTGTGGAGCAGGCTCAGCCTGGAGGGGCCCCACATGCCCAGCTCATCACGTGGACCAGGGTGTCAGGCAGCAGTGTTGGCGCCCCCCCTCCCCCACATCCCATCCATCCATCATTGCAACCTGCACTTCTGCCTTGTCCAAAACTTCTGGTGTTTTCCACTCCCTGCTCCTCCCTGCCCTCAGCCCCAGGTCCTCCTGAACCAGTGTGGATCACAGCTCAGCCTCCCCTTTAGACTCCAGGCCTCCAGACCCCAAAGTGGCCTCGAGTGGATCCTGTCCCTCCCTCTGGAACTTCTCTCTAGTGCCCCTGTCACTCTCAGCCATGGATGTATCTCACCCTCCCACCAGGAAAAGCAAAAGTGATGCAATCTAACCAATATATGCAATTATTTATTTATAAATTATTACATATGCCACTATACGAATATATTGGATAAATCATAAAATACATGCCAAAAAATGAAAACTGAAAAAAGAATGAAAGAAAGAGTAAATAAATATTTAAAAATACAAATAAAAAATAAAAAAAATAAAATGTCTGAGGAGCAAACTTAATCCCAGAAAATAACCCCTAATAAATTAAACTTCTAAATACAGTAATCAGATTATATCAGACATAACAGTATTTACAAACTTAATACATTTCTGATACATCTTGCAGCTTATAGATGACAAGACCATTATGACAGGTTTCCTAAAATATTAGAAATATAGAAAATACTATATATTAGATTTAATATATTATTAAAATATTAGAAATATTTTAAATGACAATCACTCAAACATTATCTTGTACTTCACACTAAGATAATACATGTACATACATGCTATGTGTTTGATTTACTTTGAGGCCGCTCCGCTTACTTTCTTTCCAGGACTGGTTATTCAACTAAGGGAACAGATTGACCTTCTCTTGGTCTTGGGGAGCAGGCGTCCTTGGCCTTGTGCAGAGCATGTTTTCTGAGCATTTTTCAGCTAAAGCACTTGATGAGATCCAGTCTGTGTCTGCTGCCTGCTTGGGTCCTGCACTGCCTGTTATTCTTGCCGGGCCTTCAGCCCCAGTCCATAGTCCTTTTAATAACATCGCATTGCATCCAGCATTCCTCCCGTGCTTCTGTAAGGGTGTCACTCTGATGACAGGAGTGACAATGCTCGAAGGTGCCATTGGAGCTCTGGGAACCCTGAGCCAGAGCCATTCCTCACGTAGGCAGAGAATGTTGTTTTCAGACGTACGCTGGGGGAAGCAGAAACAATGAAGTCTTCTTACGCAGACTGTTATGTGCTACTCACTCATTGTAGGAAACTAATTAGTTTTACTTGAGCTTAAATGGCTTGTCGTTTTGAATATGAGTACTGTTTAATATATGCTTAATTCATAATGTGTTTCTTTTATGACTGGTGAAAAAAAATGGGAATTTAGAATACCCTGGAAATTAATTATATTACTCTTGAAATGAGTGGTAATGCTTACGTTAGTGACTTTTGGCCTTACACCCAGTTTGTTTGTTTTTTAAGTTTATTTATTTATTTTGAGGGAGAGAGCTAGAGAGGGAGCAGGGGAAGGGCAGAGATAGGGAGAGAGAATCCTAAGCAGGCTCTGTGCTGTCAGCGTTGAGACTGATGTGGGGCTCAAACTCATGAACCATGAGATCATGACCTCAGCCAAAATCAAGAATTGGACACTTAACCGACTGACCCACCCAGGTGCCCCTACATCCTGTTTTTTGAACAAAGTAAAGATATTAAGCAGGTGATGTGTGTGTGTGTGTATATGTATGTTTATTAAAATATATAATATATGTGTATGTATACATACATCATATACGTACATACATAATGATGGGTATATTTGGTATTTTAGTTAAATATTTTAATATTTTATAAATAAGTCTAGATTTTAAAGTAAAGTTATATTCCTCATTAAGTATACAATTAGTATCTTGATTTTTTTACATTATAAAAATTTAAACATTATCACACGTAATTTCTAAGCATCATTTTAAACTTTTTTTTTTAATGTTTATTCATTTTTGAGAGACAGAGACAGAGCGTGAGCTGTCCCCACAGAGCCCAATATGGGGCTCAAACACACAAACCTTGAGATCATGACCTGAGCTGGACGCTTAACTGACTGAGCCACCCAGGTGCCCCATAAGCATCATGTTAAATGATTGCATAGTTTACTTAACTGCTCTTTAATGTGTTTCTAGATTGTCTCTGCTTTCTTTTTAACTGTCATGAGCATCTCTGTTTACAGAGAGTATTTATTATTTGTGATTATTTTCTTAGGCTGGATTCCAGAAATGGAATTACTGGGTCATGGGTAGGAAATATATTTAAGATTCCAGTTACATATACTGCCAAATTGCCTTCCCAAAAGTTTGTACTAGTTTACTAGCTACTAGCAAATCTAGTACAAATGTTATATCTCTGTTTATTGGAAAGTCTTTTTTTTGATGATCATTATTAACTACAAATATTTATTCCTCTTTGGTGTTTCTTTTCCACAAGTATTTTCTTTTTCTTTTTCTCTTTGTTTTTCTTTTTCTTTTTTAGAGAGAGAGCACACCAGTGGGGGAGAGGGGCAGAGGGAGAGAGAGAAAGAATCTTAAGCAGGGTCCATGCTCAGCACAGAGCCCAACGTGGGTCTTGATCCCATGTCCCTGGGATCATTACCTGAGCCAAAATTAAGAGTCGGATGCTCAACTGACTGAGCCACCCAGGCACCCCAACATAAATTCTTTTAAGGTAGAAAAATCTATTGGATATTTAAAATACTTCTGGGGGTGCCTGGGTGGCTCAGTTGGTTGAGTGTCCAACCCTTGATTTCAGCTCTAGTCATGATTTCACGGTTTGAGCCACATCGAGCTCTATGCTGACAGCACAGAGCCTTCTTGGGGTTCTCTCTGCTCACGCACATACACTCTTTCTCTCAAAATAAGTAAATAAACTGCAAAAAAAATTTTTTGTTGTTAAAGTCTTTATTTCACGTGGAGTTTATTTCAGTATATGGAATTGGATGAGGGGGCCTTTTTTTCTGCCTGACTTACTACCCAGTTTGCCTAATCCTTTCCCAATTTTATTTGATTGATTTTTTGATTTTTTTTTTAATATATGTAGGTTTTATTTCTGGGTTGTCTACTCTGGTTTGTTGTTCTGCTTGTCTGTGTTTCCACCACTGCCACACTGTTTAAATAATATAGTATCTGATAGGCGTAACCCCCCCCTCCGGATTCTTCTGCAAGTGTTCTTTGTAATGCTTGCCTGTTTGTTCTTTCAGATTAACTTTGGAATACTTATGTTGAATTTACAAATTATTTTGGGAAAAACTGGGTATTTAAACATGTTTAGTCATCCCAGTCAAGCACATGGCATGGCCTGTGTATTTACTCAAATCTTACTTTTCATATTTCTCACAGAATTTTCCAGTTTTCTTTAAATAGGTCATACACATTTCTCATTATGGTTATTACTACTTATTTTATAGTTTGTGTTTTCATCTCCTTTTTCATATTTTTGGACTGATGACACCTGGTATTTTGATTTTGTGTATCCTGTGTTCACTCACTTTTAAATTAAATCTGATAGTTTCCCCTGTGATTCTACATCATCCAAAAATAAATATTTTATTATCTTCCTTTGTAATATTTAAGTGGCGGTGTCTGTCTCATGTCTTTTAGCATTGCCCTGAATTTCCTGAAAATTTTTGCAAGAACAAAACATTTTAAATGACAAAACAGTAAAATTTTAAATGAGTAAAAATGTATTGAATGTTGATAGCGGCATGATGTGCTTGAAGTCTTACAGACATTCCACAGAACCTTTATTAAACAGCACCTTTTGACACAACCTGGTTTTCCTGCACTGCTGTTTAAATTTACTTAGAGCACACAGTGGTTTAACCTGGGATCTCATGCAGCTTGCTCTCCTGACTGAAGGATCAGTCGATGAGGGGTTTTTAAATCTGAACCTGGCCACTTGAACTTTTGCATGTTGTCATGTCTTGGAAAACTACAAATGCTTTTGCAAACCTCCTTTGCATTCTTTGAGTCTCTGAGACATAGTTTACATTTCTCAGCTGTAGTCATTCCTAAGTACTACACAATGGGCCACATGATGCAGTTGTTACTAGTCCAGGCAAAACCATAAAAAAAAAAACAAAAACAGGTAAAATATATTTTTCATAATCTGAATTTATTCTGCTTAAAGAATTGCTCTTTTTCTGAAACAGTGGCTTTCCTTCTCTGTATAAACTATAGATGTATGCTAGGCTTTGTACTCTAGAAGCATAAGATGCTTTTTTTCTTTTCCCCCAAATATTCTTAGATGCCAAAATAAAAGGTTGACAATTCTAGGTCAGTTCTTTGCTTTCCTCTCTCCACTTCTTTTTTTAATTTACTGGCCCAAGGCTGAAAAGAAAAGCTGATTGTTGATCAGGTTTTTGTTCTGGTTTTAAAGCTTGAAAACACAGGCAGTCTTGTGCTGACTGTCCTCAGCCTCACTGGGGGCATTTGCTGATAAAGAAGCAGGAAGAAGGGACAAAGCTTCACAGGCTGAAGCTCCTCCCCACAGCTTTCAGAAGTGCTCCTTTGTTTGGATTTCCATTTCCCTCCTAGTACTACCTCAGGGAGTTCCCTGACAGCCAGATGCTCAAAGGGAACTTTGTAGTGAAAGAACAGTGGCTTAAGAGTCAGGATATCTAGATCCAAGCCTGGTAGCTGCCACTCACTTACTTACCAACCTCAGGGAAGCCTTGCTTCCATCTCTAAAAGATAACCTACAAGACACTGTGCATGTTGGGTTTCCTATCAAAATTGTGGGGTTTGGGGGCAGGATCCACATCAACAACAGAGCCTGAAAAGGAGCAGAGTCTGAGGAGTGAGGAGTCAGGAAAACAGTCCCATCGTGGCCAGCCTGGCAGCCCTGGAGGTGAGGGAGACACCATGCCTGAGGGAGGATCTTGTTTTGTGTCACCTACTGTTCACATTAAGCACTTTTGTACAAAGCAGTACCTTCCAAGGCTGCAGTCCCAGTATGATGGAACCCTTCAGCGTTTACTAAACTTGGTGGTGAATGAGAATGGTTAGGTGAGTTCCTCCCCTGCCCTTAGCTGTCAGTCCCTTGCGCAGCCCTCCTTCCTGCCAGGCCAGATCTGCCTTCCTATATGAAGTCTCTTTATCATCTGAACGAGAAGTGAGGGCTTAGCTACTTAGATCTCTTGGTTCTCTTTAGTTAATCCACTCCTGTGGTGTTTATCACAGGCTGTCTTGAATTGCATCCCCTTGTGTGAATGGTTCACCTCTGCTCACTTGTAAACTACCTGTGGGCACTTCTGTAGCGCCTACTGCTATGACAGCGATGCCTTATGTAATGTGGGCTTTCTGTAAAGATTTGTTGAATAAATGAATAAGCAAGACCTAATATACTACTGTAAGATAGTTGCAGAAAATACAAGTGTTTTTTCTGCCTTTCTATAGTTTGGTTTTTAGTAAATGTTACGTTACAGAACGGTAGTGTGATATTTTGATTATTGGATTAAGTTCTACCTAGCTCTGTCACTCTACTCTTGGACAACCTAGGTTTGAGTTTCTGTGCTTGAAAAGGGAAGAGACTTAAAAAAATTGGGGGCTGCAGGGTGCCTGGGTGGCTCAGTCAGTTAAGTGTCCAACTCTTGATCTTGGCTCTTGATCTCACAGTTGGTGAGATCTAGCCTCAAGTTGGACTCTGTGCTCACAGCGCAAAGCCTGCTTGGGATTCTCACCCTCTCTCTCTCTGCCCCTCCCCTGCTCTCTCTTGAGTGTGTGCATGCTCTCTCTCTCTCTCTCTCTCTCTCAAAATAAATAAATTTAAAAAAAAAGAAAAGAGAAGAAATAGGATAACAGAGGTTCTCACAATTTAGTGGATAATAGTATGAAATAAGGTACTTATTAACTGTAGATGTCTTTGGGCGCCTGGCACTCAGTTGGAAGAGCATGCAACTCTTGATCTCAGGGTTGTAAGTTTGACCCCCATGTTGGGTATAGGGATTACTTAAAAATAAAATGTTAAAAAAATGTAGATGGCTAGGCTCTGTCCCCTGAGATTTGCCAGGCTTGGGGTAGGGCTGAGAACCTGCAGGTTAAATCTAACCCCCAGATGCTCCAAAGAGCACCTATTGAGAACTAATAAAGAAGGTGATCTCCATGGTTTCTCCAGTGTTACTTTAAAAGAATACTTAAAACATTATAGACATCTATTTGTAAAATTACTTTCTTTCAAAGGATGTTTAATTTTTCCTATTGTGAGTTCAGTGCAGTGGCAAGGACAAATAATGAGCACATGCCACATACTTTAGTAGAAAAGGCATGCCTTCAAATTCTCTACAAGGAGAGAACAGTCAACAGGCTGTCCTTGTTTTAATAAGGGATGGCCTTGGACAGCTTTGGGACTACAGACTTTTTCCCAGGAATTTTTATTTTTTAGGAATTTCCGTATTTAACATGTGTTTACTTTGTTAATAGCATTATAGTGCTGGAGCATGGTTGTGACAGTGCCACCACCAAATACATGAGGCTATCAAGCTCCATGTATAACTTGTCTATTCCTTCATAAATTTGAACTGTTAATATGTTATGAGTAGAATATATCCACACATTCTAAAAGATTTATGAAAACTTACCATTCATTGAAATGCAGTTCTTTTATTGCTAGAGACTTTTTCTCTTTAAAAGAAGGAGGAGGAGGAAGGGAAAGAGGTAAAGGAGGAGAAGGAGGAGGAGAAAACCCCATCTTCACAATTAAAGCCAGAAATGAAAAAAGAAACCCTTCCTAAAAACACCTCTTTCTCTTTGTCATTTGATCCAACATTAAATGGCAGCAATAGAATAAATGATCTCGGGATTAAAAAGGAAAAAAATACCATGTCACCCCTAAAAACTTGTGCGTGGAGGGTGATAGGGAGTTAGTCACTGCAAGGAATGTATGAGATTATATTTATTTTATAATTTTTTTCTCAGTCATGATACAAAAGTTACTCTCCAATTGAGCAGCAAATATAGGTTATTTAATAAGCAAGTGTAAACAACTCAGAATAAAAAAGAACACAGAACATTCTGCATTCCCTGCATTCCCTGAGCATTTTGTGCAGAACTGTCACCAAGCCCTTCCTTAAGAACCTATCTCACCAGCTTTCCAAGTCTGCAGGAAATGGACCCAGCATTACCCTAAGTCCCAAGGCAAGCCTAGATCTTGGCAGAAATCTTTTACTTTATTAGATTCCAAATTAAATTTATTTGACAAGAATTGAAGGAAGCAGACAGATTCCTAGTGGACTTCAAGCTGTATACAGAGGTCTCCACATTTTAGCATGGAAGAAATATTTGTTAGATGTTCCTTTCTAGCAGGAACGATAGTTCTAAAACTCAAGTAGGGGCATATTTTTTCCCCATTAATTAGATCAGTTCTTTCAAACAAGTATTTTATTTTTATTTTTTAAGTTTTTATTTAAATTCCAGTTAGTTACCATACATGTAATATTAGCTTTGGGTGTACAAAAGAGTGATTCATCACTTCCATACCACACCTGGTGCTCATCACAAGTGCACTCCTTAATCCTTATCACCTATTTCACCCATCTCCCTACCCACCTCCCCTCTGGAAATCATCAGTTTGTTCTCTAAAGTTAAGGGTCCATTTCTTGGTTTGCCTCTCTCTTTTTTTTTCCCCTTTGCTCATTCGTTTTGTTTGTTCAATTTTACATATGAGTGAAATCACATAGTATTTGTCTTTCTCTGACTTAGCATACGATTCTGTAGCTTCATCCATGTGGTTGCTGGTGGCAAGATTTCATTCTTTTTTTGTAGCTGAGTAATATTTTATATATATATAATATATGTATGAAAAATTATATTTATATTATATATTTACGTGTGTATATATATATGTGTGTGTGTATATATATATATATATATATATATATATATATATATATATAAATTTTTTTTGTCTTCCCAGATGTATGGTTAGGGTAAGGGTTTTATGACCAGGGTTAGGGTTAGGGTTCGGGCCAGGGTGAGAGTATATGCCTGGTATCCTACAATTTAGAGAACTCTCCAGAGGGCTCGATTTAGCGTTAGTTCAAACAACCATTTTTAAAGAATTCAACTGCTTTAGATATTTTTGTACTCCTTCCAGCTAAAAGTCAGTCATAGGACTGGCAGAATCAAAAGGGGCAGAAAGAAAGCAAAGACACAAGTCAGAAGGTATTACTGAGTAATGAAGTCATCACCAAGACCAAATAGGTAAGCAGCCAGCTGGTCAGATTTTGGGTCTATTTAACTTCATCTGGTTACTCTCAAAATCATCCTCTGCCAGATTTATCCAACAGGTTTTTAGGGTTATTTATTTATTTAAGTTTTGGGTTTTTTTTTTTTTTTAACCTTTATTGATAACCTACAGGGTCCCTCAAGCTGAATTGGACTAATGACTCTGGATTTGGGAAAGGTAATTAGAGAGGGACTTCCTCTGTTACACATGTAGGTATTGTTGTTTTTCATCTGGCCCAGCATGTTTAATCCAGACATCTCGGTCTCTTAGGAATTTCGTATTTAAACCTAGTTACAGATTTAATTTTGGTCCTGTTCCCTCTTCTGTGCATGATATCATGTGCCTCCTGGTCATTTTGTGGCCCATTTTCTTCAGTCTATTGAGTGAGTTGTTTGCCTAACAATTTAGAATGAAAGTCACAAAATCATTTTTAGAAAGGTTATTAATGTCCCTAAAATCTCCATGCACTCCCAGAGAGTCTTTTATTGTTGATACTGGTAATGAGGACATGAGAATCATTTCATGTTTTTGATCTGCCTTGTAGTCTAGCTTTGAGCCTACTGACGTCCTATCTCCTCTTCCCCCAAACCAAAACACAAACAAACAAAACATATAGTAAAAATTCAAGCCCCAGTGCTTGCTGGTGGGGAGATTGTGTTAGTGAGGGGCTTACTTGGTCTCTTTAGTCAGTGCACTGGAGCAATTTAAGGTTAGCTTGGGCTAATGCTATGAAATATGATGCAAAACACTATTTCATAGTCCAAAAACACTTTTTTAAAAGTCATTTAGTTGACTTTCTGGAAATTACTACTGAATATCCACACAGCTTCCTGAATAGAGGTGAAAAGTTTCTATCCAAAGTATGGGTCAAATTTGAATATGATACAACACACGATGAACATTAGTTGGATTTGGTCTTAATTAATAGATGTGATCCTATGTCTTTCAGTTAATATTATCCCAGATTAGAGAGAGAAATAAACCAGCTAGAAAGAGTAAATTACTTGCCCAGTGTTCAACAGTGAGAGCAAAAGGATTTGAACTCAGGTAATGAAGCTGTAAACTTCTCCTACACTGGACTACCTGCCTCCAAATGGCACACCAAACCATGGACAAGGACATTTAGTATTATCACAGCTTTGGTTTTAGAGACAAAGCAAAAACCAAAGAAACAGAAAATTCTGAATGTGCATATACAGAAAAATGGTGGAATAAGTTGTAACATATTATACCAAGAAAAAATTATTGAAGATATAGTGGAAGAGGAAAGCAATAAATATAATAAAAGCTTGAGTAATTTTGAAATTTACTTTATATTTGTGAGAAACAATTGTTTTCTTAAGGCAATACTCAACATACTTCAAAGTAGCTACCAAGATGAAGGTATTTTTCACTATCATTAGGATACATTCATTAATATTATCACTTGGTCCAAACCACATATACAAGAGTACACTTCTGGTGTCACAATTCTGTTGTTGTTAAAGTCCTAGCAGGTCAGAGGAGTGGGATTTTCTTCTTTCTTTCTTTCTTCTTCTTCTTTTTTTTTTTTTTTTATGTGTATTTCCCTGATGAATAATGATGTTGAGTCCCTTTGCACATGCCTATTGGCCATTTGTATGTGTTCTTTGGGAAAATGTCTATTCACACCTTTTGCTCATTTTAAATTTCATTTAATTTTATTTATTTAATTTATTTATTTTAATTATTGAAGTATAGCTTCAGGAGAGTAGGATTGATGGTGATTATGACAAGATTGCCATCTCTGAGAAGGACATTTCCTAGAATTTCCGGAGTGAGCTTTTTTTTTTTTTTTAAGTTTTTATATAAATTCCAGTTAGCATACAGTGTAATACTAGTTTCAGGCATACAGTATAGTGATTTGGCACTTCCATACCTAACCCGGTGCTCATCATAAATGCCCTCCTTAATCTCCATCACCTATTTAACACATCCCCCCACCCCTATACTGAGCTTTTAAACCACTATAAAAACTGAACTGATTATATCATTAACACAGCATTAGAAATAGAAACCTATGAAAATACTTGAAAGAAAAAAAATACCACCAACAGATCTGGCCCACAGGTCTTGGCTCTGGGGAGGCTCCTGGAGGCAGCTGTCAGGGAAAATGCAGGTGGTCTGAACATGGGCGCAGACAACTAAAGGAGGGGGCAGACAAACCTTGAGACTTCTCATCAGTGTCTTCCCAGCCTCAAGACAGTGTGCTGCCTTTCTTAGAAGTTTCTTCCCCACAAACACTGTGTCTGATACTCTCTTTATCCTATTCTAACCACTTGTGTGCAGGGGAGAGGAGCCAGGGAGGTAGTGTGGGCATTAACTAACGTGAAGGTGGTGTTTTCTCCTATACTAATCGCAGGCCTACCCTGCCTCCTAAATCAGCTTCCCTGCTGGTCTAGGCAGAATGGGAATATTATACAAGCAAACGTGGATACAAATACATACAAAAGGGAAATCATTTTTTTATTTGAGCTGTTTGCATGCATGATTAGAAATTATACAGAGCTATGGAACTCTAAAATTGTAGGGATGGCTTTTAAAGAATGCCTCTAGAGACTTCCCTTTTTTTTGCAGATTTATTTCTGTTCTAAGGACAGATTGTTGTACATTCTAAGGACAGACCGTGAACATGGTCTGTTTTTCTAAAATGAGATTATATCTGAATGATCTGACGTACAAAAATGAAGTGTTTATTTGAGAATATATGTTACTTCCAAGGAATTCATAATGGTTCTCTTGGGGCAAAGTCCAGAGCTTAATGATGGAAATCAAGTTAGTTAGTTTATTTATTTTAATGTTTATTTATTTTTTGAGAGAGAGAAAGATGCACAGAATGCAAACAGGGAGGGGCAGGGAGAAGAGGGGAGACACAGAATCCGAAGCAGGCTCCAGGCTCTGAGCTGTCAGCACAGAGCCCAACACAGGGTTCGAACCCACAAACCATGAGACCGTGACCTGAAGTCAGACGCTTAACTGACTGAGCCACCCAGGCACCCTGAGATCAAGTTAGTTTAGATTGCACTTGACTAGTCACTGTTAACCAACTTTTAAAAAACTGCACTTAACTATGGAGAGCAAACTGATGCTTAGCAGAGGGAAGGTGGGTAGGGGATGGGTTAAATAGGTAATAGGGATTAAGAAGGGCACTTGTGATGAGCACCGGGTGTTGAATCACTCTTTTGTACACCTGAAACGAATATAACATGTATGGTAATTAACTGGAATTTAAATAAAAACTTAAAAAAAAACTATACTTTTAGGGAAGACAGTCAAACTGTCTTTTTTTTTTTTAGTGAAAAAAGTGTAAATATTATTTTTAAAGACATAATCATACATTTTATGTCCTTGAGTCAAATATTAAGGCAAATGTTCTAAAGTCTTTTGCATCTGTCATTGCTTTACATGGAAGTATAAAAACAGTGAATCAGATCTGAATTAGTAAGGATTAGGTGTAGTAGAATGCTGCTGTTATCAGAGCTGCAAAGTAAACTGATGTCACACAGAAAATTGTAACAGAAATGAGGAGAAACTGAATGGACTTCAAACTTAACTGAAATACTTCCGTTTTGTGACTTAAGAATTCTAGTTACTTAAGGCTTCACTGTGTTCTCATAAGTATTTGATGTAAGCACTTGCGAGGTGGTATTGAGCTATCACAGGAAAAAGATGATTTCAGGCTTTAGACCAGAGGGTCTGGTTTCTCAGGTTCGTATTCACAGCTTGGCCGGGTATTACACTGCCCTCGCATTCTTCGGAAAAATGAGGGCTGTAGCAGTCCACGTCGTTTTTACTCATTTCAGTCTTCTCAGCTGTGTAGGTCCTGGTAGAAAGTGTTTCGTCTTATCCAGGAGTGTGAACAACCTACCTTTCTTCTTGTAGAGCAACGCTGCCCACTAGTATTTTGCACACTGTTCACTATGGCTGCCACTCGTAACACGTGACTGTGAGTCACTTGAAATGTGCCTTGATTGTGTCTGAGGAACAGGATTTCTAATTTCATATCATTTTAATTAATTTAATAGTCACATGGGGCTAGTGGCTGCCACATTGGACAGCACAGGTACAGAGTTTTGGGTGAAGTAATGACCTTTTGCCATTGGAGATGCAGCCCACAGGGAAGATGGTAACACTTTCCTCACAAAGGCAGAACCAGAACCCACAACCTGGACCAGGGGCAGAGTTTATGGACTTGTACATAGCATCTCCAGGAAAATGTAGTCCTCAGATACTTGCACGAGTGTTTTGCTTTAGGAATTCCTGTAGCAGGTGGAAAAGGGGACTCCACTAAGTTAATAAGGTCAGCAGCAACTTTCAACTGCAACAAGGTACTTGAGTGAAATAAAATCAAACCAATGAAAATTAAGTTGAAATTACCCTTTAAAAACCTCCCAGGTTGTTGAAGGCACAGTACAGGCTAGAGGCATGCCTTCATCTCCTTCTGTGGGTGGGCACGGTGCCTCTTACAGCGGCACACTTACTGGGGAAGGGTGCAAGGTTTGCTTGAAGTCCCCAGTGAGTTCCTAAGCTTAGATTTCCTACTCCTTATTGGGGTCTGCTACATGACTGACGGATGTGGGCACGAGGGGAGTGGGTCTATATTTAAAAGAAGAAATCCTTGTAGAATTTATCTCATCATTCCGTCAGATGAGGTTTTGCTTACTACAACCCAAGAAAGATGCAGATATGCAATAAATGTGACTTTCCACTGAGGAAGAGAAGGAAAATCTAACAACTTTTAAAAATCATTTTAAATGGTATTATTTGTTTCTTATAATCCTGAACTCTGTCTTTACCCAGATGGTTCTACTTTATGTTTATGCATGTCAAAATCAATCAGGCAACACTTTTCACATGACGTGTGTGTGTGTGTGTGTGTGTGTGTGTGTGTGTGTGTGTTATTAGAAGCATCCAGTAACACTTGTAATACTGATACCACTATGCATTCAGGTTGTGGTGTTTAAAAGCCATTCCTCATTAAATAAGGAACTAGACTTCTTTGTCTCAAAAGCTCACAGTCAAGTTTGCAGACAAAAATGTGAAATTCTATATTTGCTTAAAACAGTGGTTTTGCTAGTTTGTACTTGTTTTAGGGAATGCCATTAACATGGATTTTTTAGTAATGCCATTGCATCAGCCCAGAAAGAACAGAGACAACGATTCGCTGAGGTTTCTCTTATTTCATAATAGGGGGGATTCCTGTTTTCACCCGGGCATTGTCCCTCTGACTGCCGTCTGTGGCAGGCTTGTCTCACAGTTGACGATGCCAGTCCTGATGGTGTCCTGTGACTGAGATAAGCTGTTTGTGAGGTTGGCGCTCCCCACCCCCACCCCCCCTACCCCCCGCCACTGCTGTGTGGACCAAGTTCCAATGAGCCAAGTGCCTGATTGATTCCGACAGAGCACAGTGGGGCCTTCACGGGGTTCTCTGCAGCCTCAGCCCTGACACGCTCCCTCCTGTCGCCCTGCAGGTCTTTTTCGCCTGTCACCCTCCTCAAAGAGAAAGGACACACGTTACCTCTGAACAGACCCTCCTTGTTTATTAATGTGGTTGTCCCTCTGTTACTGTTATTTTGGTGTGATGGTGGTGACAGGCATAAATGGGAAACCTGAAAGAGAACATGCAGTATCGTCTGTGTCTAAACACCAAACCGCGTGACTGAGAAGATCCCTGTGGGCTGTACATTTTGGGGGAGAGGATGAGGAGGAGGAAGTGGAGGAGGTGTGAGAGAAGAAAACTGTTTTTCTTTCTGTCCCTTAGTTTTTTAATTTCGATTTTTTAACCTACTAGGTAGGAGCTCTGTCTAATGCTCTACTCTGTGCAATGTCAAATGTTTTTCTTGTTCTCAACAAAATAAAAAGTTACGATCTGCCTTCCATTTACACCACAAAGATTTCTAGATTTATCTGGAGAAAAATACCTATTTGTTACAACCCCTAAGAAGTCCACCAAAGCCACAAAGCCCAGGGTCTCATCTAGGCAAGTGGAGTCAGCTGAAAGAAAAGGAGAGCCCGTGCTTGAAATCTACCAGATGAGAATATGAAAACTTGAAACTGACAAAGAGTATCAAGTATAGAAAATATTGCCGTGATCATAAGTGAATAGTCCTCTACGTTTTCTTTACGTTTCTGACTTGATTCCAAAAAAGAAACTGATTCATGACAACAAACAGTTTGCTCTTATACTGAGAAGTATGGCAGGCCATGCTAGGGGCTGAGGAGCAGGGTCCCAAAGAGTAAATTTCTGCAGCAGGGCCTTGGTGATCTTCTTCCGCAAGGTGTTTCCAGCACCTGGACTTGCTGGTTTTGGCTGCGAGGGATGTCACCTTTGAATTTGGGAACAACTAATATCCAGAATTAGCATTTTATTTGTTACTGCAGTATAGTTGATACACAGTGTTGCATTAGCTTTAGTGTACAACAGTGATCTGGCAATTCTGTACCTTACTCAGTACTCCCCATGGTGGGTATAGTCACCATCTGTCACCTTACACACCACTATTACAGTATTATTCACCATAGTCCTTACGCTGTACTTTTCATCACCATGACTTATTTTGTAACTGCAAGTTTCTACTGCTTAATCCCCTTCACCTATTTGCCCCTCTCCCCACCCGCCTCTTATCTGGCAACCGCCAGTTTGTTCTCTGTATTTATGAGTCTGTTTGTTCATTTGTTTTGTTTTCTAGATTCCACATATAAGTGACATCATGTAGTATTTGTGTTTCTTTGATTAATTTCGCTTAGCATGATACTTTCTAGGCGCATCTGTGTTGTCACTAATGGCAGGTTCTCATTCTTTTTTATGGCTGAGTAATAGCCCATTTATATACATACCACATCTTCTTTATCCATTCATCTGTCAGTGGACACTTACATTGCTTCCATAGCGCGGCTATTATAAATAATGTTGCAATAAACACAGGGGTGCATATATCTTTTTGAATTAGTGTTTTCATTTTCTTTGGGTAAATACCCAGTAGTGGAATTACGGGGTTGTATGGTAGTTCTAGTTTTAATTTTATGAGGAACCTCCATATTGTTCTCCACAGGAGTTGCACCAGTTTATATTCCCACCAGCAGTGCATGAGGGTTCCCCTTTCTCTGCGTCCTCACCCAACACCTGTTATTCCTTGTTTTTTTGACACTAGTCTTTCGGACTAGTATGAGGTGATAGCTATCTCATTGTGGTTTTCATTTGCATTCCTCTGATGATGAGTGACGTTGAGCATCTTTTCATGTGTGCGTTGGCCATCTGTATGTCTTCTTTGGAAAAATGTTCAGGTCCTCTGCCCATTTTTAATCTGATTTTTTTTTTTTTTTGGTGTCGAGCTGTAGTTTTGTATATATTTCAGATATTAACCCCTTATTGGATATATCATTTGCAAATACCTTCTTTTATCCAGTAGGTTGCCTTGTTGTTTTGTTAATGGTTTCTTCAGAATTATTTTAAACCTGAAAGATAGAGGGACTCTCTCAGAGGTGTTTAGTATATCTGGCAAAATACAGTGAGTTGGTCTATTCAATAAGAGTTTTTTTTTTTCTAAATAGATATCAAAAGAAATGCTCAGAGCTGCTTGAAATTTCCCAAGTTCATGCTACTCTCAGGACAGAGCGTCACCCATCACCCACAGGTGGCCCATGTGTATGTGCTCATAGAATGACATGGCCTCTGCAGTTTCCTGCGGCATCCATTTCTCCTGGAAGGTCCATTTGAGATGCAGCTTTGAACCTCAGAAATGACTGTTGAAATGACTGGTGTTCACATCTGCTTGTTAAGGATGAGACATCCGTGGGACTCAGCCCCCTATCACAAAGTATCAGCTTTCTCCATATCTGAAATATGTTTTTGTTATCTGTCCTTGAATTGTGTTTTGTTTTTTATTTTCTGTTCTAGCCTGTGCTTTCATCTTTGTTTTATATTTTCAATTTGAATTTGAGTTCAAGGCACTCCATAATCATCTCTGATTGAGATACAGTAAGATTTAAATGTAAAAATTTTTTTAGTTCTAGAGAAAATAAAGAATAAAAGGACATTCCTACATAATCTAGAATAGTACAAGTAATTCTGCATTTATGCTTACCATATAAATACCTCTTTAACCCTAGAGTTTGTAAGAGAAATAACCAGTAGGGCCAAACATGATTCAAATTGAAAGCTAAGTGCTGTTACTGAGTCCTTCAGCTGACAGCCTCCTGGACCCCACTGTGTTCATCATTGTTCTGTTCCCTTCGCATAAGGTTTGTTCTCTCACAGAGGACCCTGTTAACCACCTGCCTTCCTTTCCACAGCTGTGAGCCTCTGTACATTCAGACCTACCCTCCTTCAAAATACCTCAGAAAACAGAGATGCATTTTTTTAAGTTTATTTATTTATTTTGAGAGAGAGTGAGCAGGGTTGGGTCAGAGAGAGAGGGAGAGAGAGAATCCCAAGCAAGCTCTGCACTGTCAGCACAGAGCCCAGTGTGGGGCTTGAACTCATGAACCATAAGATTATGACCTGAGCCAAAATCAAGAGTCAGATGCTCAACGGACTGAGCCACCCAGGCGCCCCTAGAGAAGCATTTCTAGGGCTTTTCATTCAGAGAAGTGGCACGAGAACTCAATAATTGTTTATTAACCTTTCTGGTTCACATTCCTCATGTCTCATAGCAAGAAATCCAGTCAAATATTTTTCCACAGTTTGGTTAGCTAAGGTTTCAGTGATGTATTCTTGAATAAGAAGCCACCCCAGAAATGAGTGGCTTATTTATTATTCCCTCTCTCGGTTCTGGTTCTGTGAGCTAGTGGCTCTCACCAGGGGTCTGTCACAGAACTGCAGTCAGATGGTATTTGGACTGGACTCCCGTGAATGCTCAGCTGGTCTGTATGTCCAGGATGGCTTCTTGGTGTGTGTGTCTGGTGCCTCAGCTGTGGTGGCTGGGCCAGCGGGGGGCCGACTGGCACCTCTCTCCAGGCTGCTTTCCCATGTGACTGGTGTGCATTTCCTCATGAGGGAGCCTTTCGGTAGTTGGGCTTCTCCCACGGCTGGCTAGGAAGCAAGGGTTCCAAGGGACTCAGGTGGAAGCTGCAAGGCTTCTTGGGAATCCAGTCTCAGAAGTCCCCACGGCTTCCACTTCTGCTGCATTCTAGGGGAAGGGACTGCAGGGGGGTAAATGTGGGAGGTCTCGCTCTCCGTGAGAACAGTAGAAGTTGAGGGTGTCATCTTGAAGATTAGCTACAGCAGCCAGAAAACCCACTATATATATGTCCACATTTTATAACGTTTTGCACTTTTATTAAAATCTTCGACTTTTACGGTTACTCTCACAGTATTTGAAGTGTCCCTTTTGGGCCTCATTTCCTGCTTTGCATCCTTTTTTAGAAGTGTATGGGAAATAACCTAAAAGTTGAGTAAATGAACCTTAAACTGCAGGCCAGCTTCAATGACCAGCTGTAAATGAATATCCAGTGTCTCCTTTAGAGGACTATCTTTCATTTCCTTTGTCTAGTAAAAATACTGCGAGTATTCAGGGGAAACTCTTGGAAATGCCTCCTCCTGGCTACTCAAACCAGTATTTGAGGAGGTGGCTGGAGAAGGCCCAGCTGGAGGAGGAAAGCCCTTGATCTCCAGGGCTGGCCACAACTGAGTTCCCTTGTGACTTGGGCAAGTTATCACACATGCACAACCTTGGTTCCTCTCTTTGTCTGAATAGATCAGCCAATAAACTTGTAGGTTGTATTATTTTCCCCATTCTTTCTTCTCCTCTTTGCATTTGCCCTCAATTTAAAATTGTTCTCTCTAGTCTTCAAGCAGGTGTAGGTCGGCTTGTGTTTGGCTGCAGGGTCTTGGAAGCACAGGATGCCTTCCTGAGGCAGAACTTGTTAGGTTTCCTCACATCCCTGTGAGGGACAGTTCCCCTAACAGGAATTGATAAGGGCACGTTATATAAAATCTGGAGGGCAAGCCTTTCCCTTTTAGGTCAACATTCAGCCGCAAGCTAAAAGGGCTAATCAACAGAAGCATTTTCTGTGTTCATTCCAGAGAATTTCCCAGGGGCACAATAAATCGAGCCTGCCTGTTTACAGGAACATGGTTATTTAACAAGCTAGTCTCCAAAGCTTAAGAGTCTTTGGTTTCATCCAATCTAACCCAACTTGCTAAATTTGTGAGATTCATCACTGTCTACCCTGTTCCTCTATGTATTGTAAGATAATTTTGCATACTTAATATATAAACGGTTTTTACACACAAGACCCATGTTACATTTATTACAGAACTGTTTTAAAGTTTCATGTCTCTCTTTTTTCATCTTTCACCTGTGTTTCAATCCTGTCTCTAATCTGCCCACTGGTATTTCCAGTTAGCTAATTAAACTTATTTACACATTCATTCATTCATTGGATCATTTATTCAGTAAATGTTATTTTTCATACCTGTGCGGGCTGTATAAATATTATATCAGAAAGGTGGTAGGACAGCATACTGCCTTCAACTTGCTGGAGCCTAGGCATCTTTGGCCAAGGCAAGTCAGTAGTGCCACACAGTGAGCTTCATAATCATTTGGTGTCAAGACAGTGCCCATTTGATTTGGCATCGAGGGGTATCATTGGTGAGTATAATCAGCAGTGTGAGTGGGTTGTGGGAAAGAACCTGATTACAGTGTGATGATGACCTGGAAATAGCACTGCTCCTTCTGCAACCTTGACCTCAGAGCGGAACCTCAGACCATGGGAGTCTATTTATAGGGTAAATTCTTTTTGGCCCAGGGATTGCTGAGATTCAGGTTTCCTAAATTTTGATAAACATTGCTAAATCCCCCAGAAATACTGCATGTAATGTTTACTCCCCTCAAGCAGTATCTCAGTGACCCAGGCCCTCCCCAGAGTTTTGCAGTGGGGTGCGGAAAAGAAATAGTATCTCATTATTTGATTTTACCTCTTCAAATATATGTGAAGTTGAGCATTTTTTAATGATTTTTTTGTTTTGTTTTAGAGATTTGTATTTCCTTCCTTCAGATTTTCTGTGATTCATTATTCTGTTAGTTTTTTTTTTAATTTTTTTGTTTGTATGAGCACTTTCTAAATTAAGGAAGTTAGCCCTTTGTATCTGTGATACAAATATTTTCCCTATTTGTTTTTTTATTTTTGTGTTATGTATTGCATAGAAAGAGACCATCCTGTCCATCTTTGAGATACTCTGTTCACCAACACTTTCTCTTATAGCTTCCTTTTTATACTTAGAAACTTTGATTCATCTGAAATTAATTTTGGTATAAGGAGTAAAAGAAATCTGGCTTCATTTTTTTCCAGATAGCTACTTAGTTGCATTGAACACTTTGAGTAATCACTTTGATATGCTACCATTATAGTATAAAATATACCTTTACCATGTACCTTTATAGTAAATTAAATTCTCCTACGTATTTTTAGTCTTTTGTTTCTTGTTTATTTCTTCTCTAGTTGCAAACTGTTCTAATACTGAAGCTTCATAATATGTTTTATTATCTGCTGGGACTAGTTTCTACTCATTATTCTTTTCTGGGGGGGGGGGGTTCCCTTGATAAAAATCTTTCTTGTCAAAATTTTACAGAGTTTAATAGCACCAGCAAAATCTTTCTCTTATGTCCTCAGAACCAGTCAAAAAACCTTAAATTTGAGCCATTTTGCATAGAGGGTTTATTTTCTCAACAAATACTGGGAATCTGGAGTATGCCAATGCCAGACCTGATTAGCCATTTTATTCTCTTGATTTGTTTCTTTCTTCCTTTTCTTCCTTTCCATCAGCCTTTAGTACATGTTGCCACGTGCTGGACACTGTGCTTGGCTGGGGCTTTGAGAGGACAGCCGGCCATTCCCTGATGCACTGATAGTGCGGCAAGCTTAGCCTGGCCTTGTGACTGAGCCGCGTGCAGATTCGAGCTCATGTAGATTTTATAAGAAGTCAGAACGCCCAAAAGGGAAAGAAGCCTCCTCAGCAATTTTTTCTACATTTTATCCTAAACCTTTCTGTACAACCACTGGCCAGAATTGGCAAGCTTACAACTGACCAGTTATTTTTAATTCCTGGAAAATAACAAAGAGGGAATTAGGAGCTATTGCTCTAATCCTCTGCTAATTCTTAAAAATGTTTTAAAACAAATTTTTTACACACTGAGATGATTTTTGAGGGAATATGCATACCTGTATGGAGCCTGTGGAAAAGAGGCTGGAGAGCTCCATTCAAAATTCCCACATGGTGGCAAGGGAAAAAAAATGTTTCTCCCCTGCCATGAGTGGACATAGGCTCTGTTGGGATATGCGAAAGGAAAGCAGGCTGCCTTCTTCCAGGGATGCCTGCTGTAACATTTGAACAGACAGGTTTACAGCTTCGCCCTTGGCCCTTTTGTGATGGCTGTCACATAGATGATCCCCACCCCCACCCCCGCAGTTGATTTCTTGCTCACAAATTGCCATTTGCTTTTATAAAACGGCTCCATTCTACTGTTGGCCACAGACAACACATCTGATCTGGGCATTGCTCAACTTTGATGGGTTGAAGTTTCTTATGTCCAGGAGAGTTTGGGTGCCAGTCAGAAATGACTCTTTCCACTTTGTACATTTAGTATAATACATACTTGATTATATTTGTTGTTAATAAGTGTCATAAAAGCCCAGTTCACTGTATTTTGCAGGAAAATAGAGGGAACAGAGAAGCAATAAGAAGCGCAGACACCTTGAGCACCCATGCTAATAAAATAGGAACCAAGGGACAATGTGATCAGGCTCAGTTGTGTGTTCTCCTTTTCCCGGAAGGCTCAGGGCTACTGGTGGGGGGTTGAGGGTGCATGCTCCCTGCTGCATGTCCTTATGCACCCGGGGCCCCTGCTGTCTTCCAGGCTGTCTCCAGTTAGGGCAGCCACTGGAGAAAGCCCATGGATGGTCTCTCCATCCACATTCCTTGATAGTTCAGTTCCAACCAGAAGGCTTCTGTATTTTTATGAAGCATACCTTACCCCTTCAGTTAATTTGTTGCCGTGAAAGGCAAATGATATTTTTCAATGGATCGAAAGCATTGGAATACTTTGCAAACATTCCAGAGCACTATTTTCTGATGTGACATTTGACTTACATAAAAGCAGCCTGTTTGTTTCCTGCATAAAATATACACTAAGGACAGCTTTTGTAATATAGTAAATAAGAACCCACACAAATTCCACTTGACATACTGTGTGGGGAGTTCACATAATAAAATGAAGAATGCTGCCTGTTTGTGTTCTAACCAGTGTGGAGTTTTCATCCAACCCCGCATCTGTCAAAACCATGTTCAAATACAGAAATGATGTATTTCAACATACTGATTAAAAATGGACACTTTTTCTTCATCAAGCAAAACACACACGTTATTGCAGCTATCCTTTATATTTTAGTAAGGGTGAAGGCAAGTTCTAAGTATAGCTAATGACTTAACCTAATGCCAAATTTGTGAGAGAAAATGTGTTGAAATTCAGGTGGGTGTTGCCAGAAGGAACAGGAATGTGGGGGGGGGGGCAGGACTAGGTGACATGGGGATAAAATCATGCCAGACATAGGCACACATTTCAAAGAGAAGACTTAACAGAGAATTAATATGCTGCTATTTTTGAAAAGGAGAAGGTGTCAGATCACTGAAAGAGAAAGAAAAAACGCGGAAAGCTGTATTTACATCAAAGTTTATGTCAGCTCTATGTTTCCTTGCTTCCAAATGCCAATGGTGAAAGTATGCTTTCGCAATTGCTGTTTGCAAATTTATTTCTGTCTCCTTACCGAACAAGGGCAAACAGCTTCTCTTCTTGTGTCCCCCAGTTCTTAGCGCAGTGCCTGGCGATTGGAATTGATCTGAACAGGAATGGGCATCAGTTTCTCTTGAACACTCTGCTTCTATTTCTTTAGCTATTCTGTTTATCTCTCTGATAGAGCCCCTCACTTCTTTTTTTATAAGTCATTTCTCCAACAGCTTTGAGGCTTCTGAGGGCCAGCCACATTTATTGTTTGGAACCAGTGATGATGTCTAGCTCAGACCTTGCATGACACATTTTCAGACGTGTGTGCATCTCTACTAATCCTTGCGGCCAAGGCTCCTATGTGTATTCCTGTTCCTCTTGGTGCATGTGAGAGGTTTTCAGATGCTTCACATATTTATGCATGCCCGTTCATTCATTTGTTTGATAAATATTTATCAAAACAATACTTACAAATAAAAAATGCACTACTAAACATGATATTTTAAGTTCTTTACAGATATTTCAGATTTCTTTCCGTGTAAAAGGCTCTCTAGGGGCCCCTGCGTGGCTCAGTCAGTTGAGCGTCTGATTTGGGCTCAGGTCACCATCTTAGGGTCATGGGATCGAGTCCCACATTGGGCTCTTCTCTGAGCATAGATCCTGCTTCAGATTCATTCTCTTCCCCCCCCCCCCCCACAATGTTCCTCTCCCCTGCTTGTGCTCTGTCGAAAGAAGGAAGGAAGGAAGGAAGGAAGGAAGGAAGGAAGGAAGGAAGGGAAGGAAAGAAAGAAAGAAAGAGAGAGAGAGAGAGAGAAAGAAAGAAAGAGAAAGAAAGAAAGAAGAAAGAAAGAAAGAAAAAAAGGCTCTTTGAAGCTGAAGGGAGGTGCAGTCCATTCTTTTGGGAAAATGGTGTTTTGAGGTTGCACTGGACCTAGTAGAGTAAAATTTTCAACATGGAATGGAATAAACTGCACGGTTTACATTAACATTGTAAAAATCACCTGCTTCATTCCCATGCACTTAGGCTTTAAATCCATGTTCTTTGTTAATATCTTCTTGGCATTAGCTGCTGTCAGTAACTGCTGAAAGAGTAATTCTTACCCTATTGGAGAGATTGTTGTTGATTTGTGTAGCTAAAACCAAGAAAAACAGCCATCTAATCTTGTCCTTGAATAGTTTCCTGGTCTTGTTACATATTGCTTATCCTGTTAAAATTCACCTGTAGATTCCAACTCAAGCAAATTATGAAGATCTTGGCTCCCATGAGTGGTCATGGTTTCCTGAACCTTCAGATCACAGTTGGAAGGGCCCTCTTGTTGTGTCACTCCTGGGGAAGGAGAAAGAGAGGTTATTTTAAGACTTCCAAATTTAGCTAAATATTTGCTTTTTTATTATATAACTTTTGTTAGTTTAGAAAAGAGATTTGAAAACAAAATACAGGTGTTTTTAAAGCAAAAAATTAAAAGGAGTAAAAAAAATCAGCATACCACTCAGTACTCTGTAAATCAAAGGAAAAACACTGCCATGTATAAAAGATCTGTAGGAGAGAAAGCACCCTGCATAGCTAGCTGATAAGAATTATGGGGATACTGATAAGACAGGTAGGAAGTCAGACATAATACCAGCACCACAAGAAAGATCTGGAAGCCTTCAAGGTCAGATTCTGGGTTCCTTCTCCTCTGCCTTTTTTCCTCTTATTTGGATGAAGGCCCCATGGAATTGAACCTGGCCCAGAGGCCTGCAGGTAACCCGAGCAAACAAGAGTTTGTAGGTAACAGTCCTGACAATGGGAATACTGTACAATTCTCAGTAATAATTATCTCCTGAGCACCAGGAACCTCGTTAACTCTTGTGTTAGTAAAACCAAATGAAACATATAGTCCCTGCCCTCAGGGAGATTATACTCTGAGAGAAGGATGGGGTGAAGAAAGTTCAGGAGAAAACAAAGGACTATATTGGATCTAGGGTGCAACTTTTTAACCTGAAGAGATAGAAATATTCTGAGAGATATCAACTGAAGACAAAAGGAAATACCACCTCACTGACTAGCACCAGAATCTCCAAACAACTTTGGAAGTTGCAGCCTGTAGTTTAAAAGAACCTTGGCCTCCCAGGGAACTGCAAGTCTACTTGCCAAAGCTTTCTGCCTTAAACCTTCAGTATTTAAAGAAAACACAGTTAGACAAGACATTTTCAAAGACTTTATTTTTGTTATTGCCACAGGAGGCCAGGAACCAGCAGTGCAAGCTGTTTAGAGTAGCAGGTTCAGCAAAAGCTTTGTGGCCACCCGGGGAGATGGGGGTGGGGGGGTGAGTTAGGCGCATGGAAGTGCAGAGATTAACTTCTCTCTGTGTTCTTTCACCACCAAAGAGCCAATAGCAGCCCACTTTCAATTTATCCTGTGGGTTTATGTTTTCTCCTCTCTCTCCCTCTCTCTCCATTATTGCTGCCCTTAGTTTGGGTCCAGGTGGCAAACTCAAATGGCCACAGGGTCCAGGGAGTAACATAAATAAAAAAAAAAGCAAACTCAAATGGCCACAGGGTCCAGGGAGTAACTTGCTCTGCCCCGGGGAAGTCTAAAGAGGGAGTGTTGGGGTGGTGGCAGTCCAGAGGGAGTTTCCCTCTCCCTCCTCCCTAATCAGGTATTCAAGTTCAAGATGTTTTAAAAACATTCTTCTAGCCAAACAACACACAATTGCCACCTACTTCTGAAAACTGATGGTAGGCGGAGAACTCAACTTTGGGCCTGGTCATGAATTGTTTCAAGAGTCTCCTAAAGCCTTCCTCCAGGCTCTACCTCCTATGGCCCATCATCCATGTTGTCAACAATAAATTTCTAAATGACAGATCTGGTGGTGGCACTTCTCTGCTAAAACACTGGGAGTGACTCCCCATTGCCCACCTGAGGGGGGCAAGCTCAGCCTGGTCCTCAGCATACAGACCCTTTGCAGCTTGGCCTGTTCTCCTGTCACTCCCTCCCCCTTTTTTGCTCCCAGTTTATTGACTATATATGCTTTTGACAACATTCCAGTGTCAATACTTTTGTAGTGGAGCTTTTTTTTCTGCCTGGAATAACCCTCCCTGTGAATCTAAAATCATCAGGCAGTTAATCAGTTCCTTCTTTGTGATCCCACAGCACTTTGCATATTTCTGCTCTTGTTCCTGAACATCCTGCATTGTAATGTGTGCCTCCTTTACTAGACTTCAAAATTCTAAGAAGTAGGAACCAAGTGTTCTCCTCTTCCATAACTTCCTTTATTTCAAATGCAGAGCAATTTTAACCTAATCTCTCTGGGCCTAAAACTTCTATCTGAAAAACAAAGATGTTGGAGGCGTTAGACTGGAATTCAGTGGTTCTTGACTAGAGGTGTACATCAAAATCACTTGGGATTTCAGCAAATGGTGCTGGGACAACTGGATATTTACATGGAAAGGAGTGAAGTTGGATCGCTACCTCACACCATAAACAAAAACTAATTCAAAATGAATTATAGACCTAAATGTAAAAGGTAAAACTATTAAACTCAGAAGAGAACAGAAGTAAATCTTCATGACGTTGGAATAAGCAATGGTTTCTTAGATAGGACACCCAAAACACAAGTTATAAAAGAAAAAATAAATTGGACCTCATCAATAATACAAACTTTTGTACTTCAAGGATATCATTAATGAAGTGAAAGGACACCTAATAAAAATGTGAAAAAGTTCTTGCAAATCATATTTATTAAGAGCCTAGTGTCCAGAATATATAAAGAAGTCTTATAAGTCAACAATTAAAAGGCAACCCAATTAAAAATGGCAAAGGACTTGAATAGACAGTTCTCCAAAAAAGATATTCACATGGCCAATATGCACATGAAAAGATGCTCAGCATCATTAGTCACTAGGGAAGTGCAAATCAAAATCACAGTGAGATACCACTTCACACTCACTAGCATGGCTATAGTCAAGATGAACAATAACAAGAGTTGACTAGAAAGTGGAGAAATTGGAACCCTCAGGTCTTCAGGCGAGAATGTACAATAGTGCAGCTTTTGTGGAAAAAAGTTTGCAGTCCTAAAAACCAGAGTCACTGTATGGCCCAGCAATTCTGTTCCTAGGGATAAATATGTAAGAAAACTGAAAACATCTCCACACAAAATTTGTACATAAACTTTCACACAGCATTATTTCATAATAACTCCAGTGTCCATCAACTGATAAATGGATAAGCAAGTTGTAGTGTATCCATACAAGAGAATATTCTTCAGCCATGAAAAGGAATGAACTACTGATACATGCTAGAACATGGATGGACCTTGAAAACGTTATGCTGAATGAAAGAAGTAAGTCACAAAGGGCCACATATTGTATCATTCCATTTATATGAAATGTTCAGAATAAACAACTTCATAGAGACAGAAAATGTTCATTAATGGTTACCAGTGACTAGGAGGTTGATGAGGGTGTTAGAATGGGGAGTGACTTTTAATTGGTATGAGGGTCTCTATGGGGTCCTGAAAGTATTCTGGAATTAGATAATGATGATGGTTGTGAACAACCTTGTGCATATACTAAACTGCACTGAATTGTACACTTTAAAAGGGTGACTTTATGGTATCTGAATTCTATCTTAATGAGGCTGTTATTGAAAAAATAAATCCCTTTGAGAGCCTTTATGAAATACACATGTAGTACCTACTGTCCTCCAATCTTGATTCAGATTCAGAAGGACTGGAAAGTATCTAGGATTCCACTTACAATACTCTTCTGTGACTTGACAAACCAAAAGTTGTACCAACAATGCACATACTTGGGTTATTCTGTAGCAAATGTGAAGTGTTTTTTAAATATCTAAGTATAGATGTGAAAATCTTTAAAAAATTTTTTTTAATATTTATTTGTGTGTGTGTGTGTGTGTGTGTGTGTGTGTGTGTGTGAAAGAAAGAGAGAGCACGAGGTGGGGAGGGACCGAGAGAGAGGGGGACAGGGGATCTGAAGCAGGCTCTTCACTGACAGCAGCGAGCCAGATGTGGGCTTGCACTCACAAACTATGAGATCATGACATGAGCCGAAGTCAGATGCTCAACCGACTGAGCCACCCAGTCATCCCTAGATGTGAAAATCTAAGGGTACCTCTGCATGACTTGAAGAGGGAATGAAAGCAAAGGTGTTCTGTAATTCTGCAACCAGGCAACAAGAAGGAGGAGAGGGAGGCATGTAAGACTGAACAGTAAACTAGGACTCCCAGGGAGAGCGAGAGAACAGAGCACTCTCTCCTGGGGTCAGAGTGCAAGATGTGGTCAGGTCTGGGGCAGGTCCCAGGGCAAGGACTGTGATGCAGATAGTAGGTATCATCGTCACCTTCAGTGATGTCTGACACAGGGTTCTGGGTTGGGCACAGAAGGGTGAGACAGAGGGTCTGGTCTGCCTTCAAGGCACATATACCTGTAGCTTCATTTAGTTGGTGGCCAGAATATCTTTGGAGAGGTCCTGCAACTGAGCTTTCCCCCTAATATATTTTCTTTTGAGACATAAAATCATTGGGCATAAATGTAAAAATAAAAAACTAGCCATATAATTCATTAATTCATTTATAATTCATTCTCCCCAATGTAGGGAGAGATGGACAGTAGGAAAAATTGTTTGCTTTCTAAGTTAGACGGTCATTTCAGACCCATAAGCAAGATCATCATAATAGCTGTATGTTACATCTTTTGAATGTAATGTTGGAGCTGATCTTAATGGTAGGGCTTTAGCAAAAGGACACATTTTTTCATTCTTACCTTAAAAATTAAACACTTCACCTCATAGTCACTCATATTTTAGGTATACTGTGATATTGCTGTAAATAAAACCCAAAACTCAAAGATAAAAATGGAAAAATCATGTTGACTATGAAACTGAATTTTTATTGGCCATCTTGTTTTGTCATTTCATACGCTCTGCCAGTGTCTCAGCCTTGAGTGTATCTACTATCTTTGAAAGCTGGGTTTTTTCCCCCACACATTCAGAATCTTGTCTTTTTAAGTTTATTCATTTTGAGAGAGAGAGAGAGCATGTGCAAATGGAAAAGGGGCAGAGAGAGAGGATTAGAAAGAATCCCAGGCAGACACCATGATGTTAGCAGGGAGCCAGATGTGGGACTCAAACCCACGAACCATGAGATCATGACCTGAGCCTAAATCAGGAGTCAGATGCCCAGCTGACTGAGCCACCTGGGCGTCCCTCAGAATCTTTTAAACAGTTCTTATGGAAACTAGGTGGACTACAGCTCGTATACATTTGTTTCCAACTGAGATGTTAAAATTGGACTGCTAATATGGAGACACTGAGCAAAAAAAAAAACCCAAAGGCATGAACACTGTTAATAGGGAGATTAAAAAAAGTAAAGCCATTGTTGTTAACAGAACATTTTCTAATAATAATAATCTTGGAAATGAAGCAGCATTTGGGAAGAGCCCGCTAACTGAAAAGGCAGCATATTATAATTTGTATAGTAAGAGTAAGAGAAGACAAGTCTTATCCATCATCTTTTGCCCTTCTCAACAGAATAGCCTCCTGAGTGGTGTAAGTAGGTGTCTTTAAATGATAACGTACTAGAAAATAGTCCAGTGCTTTGTGGCTACAGCACTCAGAACTTTCCTGAGGCAGCTTTGCCTAAAAACCCTGTCTGTAAAATGATCGCAGTGGTTTTTTTCCTCTGATATTAGCATACATTTTTATTCTGTTAGATTCTTTAAATGATTCATATATTTTACAATACTATAGTAATAAAATACACAATATGTAATAAGGATTATAACCAAATTGGGCAAAATAGCCTAGATCTGACATGATGATGTATTCCTCGATAAAGGCCATGTTATAACAGGAGGCATATTTTAATGACTGATGGGGTGGATGAACTGAGCTACCTTAAGCATATTTGGGTATAAAGAATGCCTTTGGAGCAGTGTGGCATCATGATAACCAGCATTTATTGACCATCTCTTACACACATGCCAAGGTTTGTATCAGGAGGCTATGTTATTTCTAATCCTCCAAAAAGGCTTAAATGGTAGATAGTTCTGGTCCCATTTTTCAATAAGAAAACTGATGCTCAGAGTTTAAGCCCATGTCTGCTAGGATCCAGACCCCACATGGGTAAAATATGGCATAGTCCAGAAGTTGAAGGATGCTGGGTTCTAGTCTTGACTTTTCCATTGTGACGTTGGGTGAGTCATTTCACCTCTGGATCCTTTTGTCCTTATTTGTACAATCAGGGATGTGGATTCTACAACTTCTGAATTCCTTCCAAATTTCAAAAGCCTGTGAGAATACGGAATATTTAAAAGATAACTATTGAAGTACCCTATCATTATATATATATATATAATTATACACATAAAATCTTGGTTGTTCAAAGTCATCAGGAAATGATTAATTATGAACTGCCAAGCACTGAACTTAAATTTTTAATTTCATGAATTCACATTTTTCTTAAATGTGTCCAGTGCTTCCTTGGCCTTTTTGAGTGGCATGTACTTTGTGTAACTAGACTTTTGATGTGCGAGAGCATTGTGAACACCTCTTACTGGGGATGTGGGCAGAGGAGGGAGATCTGTACCACAGCTCTCAGGAGCCAGCATGCCCCATTGTCTTATACCTGCACTTTTCCCTTCAAGTTACTGTGAAACCTGAGCAGTATCTAGGTTATTTTCTACAAACTCTGAGTGCAAAATGAAAACAGCTGCTCCCTGAGAATTCTCCTTGCCCTTTGGAGAATTTCCTTCCCTGATGCTCTTCATATCACTTGACCGGAAGGAACCGTACAGAGCATTCATTAGTAACTCCTGAATCACCTCAGTGATTTGCAGATACTCTAGTAACCAGGTCTCTTTCCTTAAATGAAGTCTCCAACTGTAAAACAGGAGAGGCTCTGGAGGGAAGAGACAAGGAAAAGAGCTTTCGAGCTGCTCTGATTTAGAGAATCAGGCCCAGAAGGTGCTGGAAGCTGGACCTCTGTTTACCTACTCCCCTGCCCTTTCCAGGTGACCTCCACGGAACCCTGAGGGCTCTCAGGAACACAGATTTAAAGTGACTTCCTAGAACAAGGGCTGGGGTGGGAATCCCCAGGAAGATTGTCACCCCCTGCGTTTTTTCTGGTGCTTTGTTATTCATGGGACAGGAGAGACTATCTCTTTTGCTCAGAGTTGCTGGTGGACTGTGTGGGGTAAGAGACCGCAGATATTTTGTGATCAGATAACACATACCTCTGCTGCCTTGCCTCCTGATTCAGTTTTCTTAAAGTTCTTCTTCGTTTTATTCACTCCCCAAAGTAAGCTTGCTCATTATAGAAAATTTGGAACTTCTACAGCAGAAGATTACTACCATAGCCTCACCATTCAAAGATAGTTAACTGTCAACACTCTGATCCTTCCAATCTTTTGTCTATACATAGGTTTAAAATGTTCTTATATAGTTGTGATTAAGATATATGTTAATATTGGGGAGCCTAGGTGGCTCAGTTGGTTAAGTGTCCGCCCTCAGCTCAGGTCATGATTTCACAGTTCATGAGTTCGAGCTCTGCGTCGGGCTCTGTGCTGACAGCTCAGAGCCTGGAATCTGCTTCAGATTCTGTGTCTCCCTCTCTTTCTGTCCCTCCCCCACTTGCGCTCTCTCTCTTAAAACTGAATAAAAGTTTTTAAAAAATGCTAAGATGATTTATTTCACTTAACAAAATAATATACTTTTCATTGTTATTACAAATAGCATTTTAATAAGTAGTTTTAATGGAAGTAATGTCCATCAATCCCTGGTTATTGGACATCAACCTTAGGGATTTCTGCTATCATGAATAATCTGTCCATCTGTTTTAGGAGACACTGTACCCATCTTCCATTAAACTGCCTGGCAGGTAGTAGAGACTCAATGTATAGTCAGTCACTGGATTAATATTTCTACCTGTAGCTGTTTTTATATTTAACATTCTGGAAAGCAGAATTCCTGAGTCAAAGCAATGGAAACATCTTTAATATAATAAACTTTATTCATTTAGACATCTTTTGTTGTTTACCAAGGCCGGTTTAAGTACTGGAGTATGTCCCAATCCCCAGAAGGAGAATGCATGTACACCTGGGATAAAGCTAGAAGAGGGAACTTGAATGACATTAATACTCAGTACTGCATAATTTATGTCCTCCCTCTGTGTGTATATCTTTTATTTTTCTTGTTTGTATGAAGAAAGACCTGCTCTGCTTTTCTTGTCCCCATGTCAGAAGGCATGACTGGTGGATGCATGTGATAGAAGAGGCAGAATGGTTGAGTTGGGGGACTACCCAGAGGGCGTCTGCTACTTTGGCCTTTTAAAATACGTGAATGGAAATGTCTTCTGTGTTTTGTTTGTTTGTTTGTTTTGTTTTGTTTTGTTTTGTTTTTAACCCAGCAGTATCCATTTAGGGAGTCTCTTGCATTGTCTGAGTTTGTAAATTTTATATACTCAAGTCTATCCATCTTTTATAATTTCTTTCATCCGTGCCATGCTTAAAAGTAGCCTTTCCCGATTAAAGATTATAGTAATATTTTTCTGTATTTTCTCAGATGTACCTTCATGACTTTATTTTTTATTTTAAAATCTTTAATCCAACTGAAGTTTATTTCATGACATGTTACAAAGTAAAAATATAACTTTAAAATTCCAGAACATTTCTATCGCCTCAAAAGAGCCTCATACTAATTGGTAGTCACTCTGCATTTTTCCTTCCCTTAAGTCCGGCAGCCACCAATCTTCTTTCTGTCTGTATGGATTTGCCTATTCTGAACATTTCATAAAAATGGAATAATGCAATATATGGCTTTTTGCATCTGGCTTCTTTCACTTAATGTGATGTTTTCAAGACTTATTCATGTTGTAGCACGTGTCAGTATTTCATTTCTTTTTATGAGTGAACAGTATTCTATTGTATGAATATACTATCTTTTGTTCATTTATTCATTGATTCATTTAGCTGGTGGACATTTGGGTTGTTTCTGTACTCTTTGGCTATAATGAAATAATGCTGCTATGTATGTTTGTTTACGTATACAGGATATATGTTTTCAATTTCTCTTGGGTATGGAATTGCTGGCAATTCTATATTTAACATTTTGAGGAACTGTCAAACTATTCTTCAAAGTAGCCAAACCATTTAACATTCCCACCAGCAGTATATGAGAGTTCCAAGTTCTCTGCATCCTTCCCACCCTTGTTTTCATTGGTCTTTTTGATTATAGCCATCCTAGTGAGTGGGAAGGGGTGTCTCATCCTGGTTTTGACCTGAATTTCCCTAATGACTAATAATGTTGAGCCTCTTTTCATGGGCTTATTGGCCATGTGTACATCTTCTTTGGAGAAATGTCTATTCAAATCCTTTGCTCACTTTTAAACTGAGGTGGGTTTTTTTTTTTTGTCTTTTTATTTGAATTGTAAGATTTATTTCTCATACTAGTTATTAATATCTTTTTCCTGTCTTCTCTCTTTTCTGGTGCCCTTTTCACTGTGAGTGAGTTTATTAGATATCTAGGATATTAATCCTTTTTTCTTATTTATTGTAAATATTTTCTCCAGCTCATTTTTTTCTTTTTTTTTCCACCCTAAAAATTCGGCATAGTACAGTGTATCAATCTTTCTCTTTTTTGGCTTATTCCATTGCATTTACAAGACCTCCTCTTTTCTCACTCTCCCTCCCACCACCCTTGCCTCCAGGGCAGGTCAGTTTTCTCTTTTATATCCCTCTGGCTTATTTGTTGTTTAATTTTTGACACTTAAGTCTTCAGTTCATTTGTAGTTTAT
The DNA here is from genome assembly GCF_027475565.1 of Acinonyx jubatus. Classification (NCBI taxonomy): domain Eukaryota; kingdom Metazoa; phylum Chordata; class Mammalia; order Carnivora; family Felidae; genus Acinonyx; species Acinonyx jubatus. The sequence goes on from NC_069386.1 coordinate 19,924,896, forward strand.
TTTCATATATGGTGTGATACAAAGATTTGATTGCTTCCCTACTGCCACTTCACCTTATTCCTATAGAGTTCATTCATTTCATATTACCTTTCCTGTTGCTGGTTTTACATACATTAATTCTCATATAATAAGATTTATTTCTCTGTTATCTATTCTGCTTCATTTAGCTTCTTATTTTAATAACTATAGCTTTATGTTATGTTTTAGTATATGGCATATCTTGTCATCTTTTTACCCATTAGTTTATAGATCTTTTTTTCTCACTAGAATTTTATACCGTAGGTATATTGGACTCATTTTAAATATCCTCCAAAAATACATGTTTGCATTGTGTCAGACCTGTCAACAAACTTGAGACTAACGTGTGTCTTACAGTATTTAGTTATCCACCCAACAACTGGACGTGTTCTACTTATTCAAGACTTCCTGAATAAATTAAAAATTAACAAGTAATAATAAAATAATAATAATTTTTGTTTTTTATAGGTTCATGCGTGGTTGGTTAAAGTTATTTCCTGATACTGTGTTTCATATTTGCATACTTCTGTGGATGCAGTGTTTCTCTATTATATTTTAAACTAGTGTTTCTAGTGTATACAAAAGATACCAATTACCTGGTATTCACCAATTTTATGCTTATTTTTTACAGAATGCTTATTAATTCAGGGAATCACTTATTTGATTTTTCTTTTTTTGGTGGTGATGGTATTGTTTCCCTTTGAACAGAAGTAAAAATTGTTTCTAGGGGTGCCTGGGTGGCTCAGTCAGTTAAGCATCTCGCTTTGGCTCAGGTCATGATCTCACAGTTTTTGGGTTCGAGCCCCATGTTGGGCTCTATGCTGACACCTGGAACCCTGGAGCCTGCTTCAGATTCTGTGTCTCCCTCTGTCTCTCTCTGCCCCTCCCCCACCCACACTCTATCTCTCAAAAAATAAATAAAAACATTTAAAAAATTGTTTTCAAACTTTTTTCCCTCCTCCTAATACCTTTCCGTTCAGTTGTTTCTTATTTGTTCTGGATTCAGAACCAGTTTGGAGGTCTCATAGTTACGTAAGTTAGGTTCTGGATCTGTTCTATCGTGAATTTAAAAGAGTGATTCTCATGTTTTGCTTTGATTGGCAAGTATGTGAATTGTATTCTCTAATAAAGGGAGTATACTACTTTTCTGTGGCTGTTGTAACAAATTACCATACAGTTTTGGAGGATGGAAGGCCAAAATTTATCTGTTTTCAGAGATCTAGGGGAGAATCTGAGCTCTGTCTTCCAGTTTTTGGTGGCTGTCCAGCATTCCTGGGCATTCTTGGCTGGTGGCCTTTTCAATCTTTTGTCTTCACCTCCCCTTCTCCTCTTGTGTTTTTGTCAGATCTCTCTGTGCCTCATTATTATAAGGACAGTTGTCATTGGATTTACGGTCCATTGGGATCATCTAGGCTGGTCTCTATCTCAATCCTTGACTTACATCTATAAAGACACTTTCCAAATAAGGTCATATTCACAGGTGCTGGAGGTTAGGATGTGGCCATATCTTGTTAGGGGACACCATGCACCCTACTACAGAAGCCATGGTTTAATTGCCAGTACATAGACTCTGTCTCTTGTTTGTAGTTTTTGATAATTCTCTCTATGTATTTGTCTTTCTGTATTTTCTACATGGTATATAAAATGTTACATTTTGCACATGGTTTTAATTTGGTTAAATGTATATTTTCCAAGTAATCATGGGATTTCCTTTGACAGTACCATGGCAAGAGAATGGCCTTGTCATTTTTCCATGTATTCTACAACTTAGTAAAAGTGCTGTGACATACTGATTTTCTTAAAAATGATTCATTGAAGTCTAGTGGTGATGTGGTGAAGGTAGAAATGCAGATGTACTGTTGCTCCCGTGATGTGATGTGCATCTGTTTGGTGAAAGAAAACCCCCTATCATTTCATTATTACATAATGCAGAACAGCATTATGTAAGTCATTCTCTACAAAGGATATTCATTTCAGAGGGTTTGGGTTTTGATCTAAGGAAATTGCTTTCATGATCCTGAAAATAAACACATTTAGTAACCTTGTAAAATTAACATTTTATAGAGCTTTGAATTTTTTCAATACAAGAATTTACTTGTATTTATTTTAGTTTTGATATATTGATAAATAACCACAGGGTACCAGTTCCTCCTTAGTTTTGATAGCGTGGCCATTGTGTTCATTATGAAGCTCGTGGGGGTAAAAATAGAGCCTTTAAAGTGTATATTTATCCTTACCTAACTTTTATGTATTTTTCTCTAAAAAATACTCCAGAAATCTCTCATGTTGCCTTTTTATAACCACACGCAGTTTTCTCCCTTCCCTTAACACATCCGGCTAATCTATCCTCTGTCTCTAAAATTTTATCATTTCAAAGTGTTATATAAACAGGATCAAGGATTCAGTACAGAATGAACCTTTTGGGGTTGGCTTATTTCACTCAACATGATTTCCTAGAGATCCATCCAGGTTGTTGCTTATATCAATTGTTTGTTCCTTTTTATTACTGAATAATATTCCACGGTATGGATAGATCACAGTTTTGTGTGTGTGTGTGTGTGTGTGTGTGTGTGTGTTTAACTCACCTGTTGAGGAAAATCTGGGCTGATTCTGATTTGGGGGGGGGGCTATTATAATAAAACTGCTGTTAACATTTGTATACAGGTTTTTGTGTGAATATGAATTTTCATTTCACGGGGATAAATGCCCAAGAGTGTAATTGCTGGGTATGGTAATTGCATGCTTCGTTTTATAAAAAACTGCCAAACTGTTTTTTAGAGTATCTCTACCATATCACATTTCCAGCGGCAATGTATGAGTGATCCAGTTTTCCCACATCCTTTCTAAAATTTGATGTTGTCACCAAATAGTTATGTAATTGAAAGATATGCAGGTGATAGCTCATTGTGTTTTTAATTTGCATTTCTCTGAGGTCTAATGATGTTGGACATCTTTTCATATGCTTATTAACCATCTGCATATCACCTTCAATGAAATATCTGGTTTTTGCCCATTTTTAACTTGGATTGTTTGTTTTTTTTGCTATTGACTTTGAAGAGTATGTTATATATTCTAGGCTTTTGTCAGATGAGTGGTTTGCAGATATTTTCTTACAAACTGTAGCTGGTCTTTTCACCCTCTTAACAGGGTCTTGGGCAGAGCAAAAGTTTTTAATTTTGATATTGTCCAATTTGTCAGTATTTCCTTTGGTGAATTGTCCCTTTGGTGTCAAGTCTAAGAAATCCTTCCCTAGATCTTGAAGATTTTCCCTTTTTTTCCTCTAAAGATTTTATAGTTTTACATGAAGTGTCTGATTTATTTTGAATTATTTTTTGTATAAGGTATGAGGTTTAGATCCAGGCTCATTTTTTTCTGATGGATATCCAGTTATGCAGTTGTTCAATATCCCTCTTTCATTGAATTGCCTTTGCTGCTTTGTCAAAAATGAGTTAGACATATTTGTGTGGGTCTAATACTGGATTCCACTGATCGTTGCTAATACCATAGTTTGGATTAGTGTAGCTATATAATAGGTCTTAAAATCTTGTAGACTGACTCCTCCCATTTTATTCTCTTTTGTTTTTCAGAGTTGATTTAGCTATTCTAATTCCTTTGCCTTTCCGTGTATACTTTAGAACAATTTTGTTCATTTTAAGTAGGCTTCATGCCCAGCATAGAGCCCAACATGGGGCTTGAACTCACCACCCTGAGATCAAGACCTGAGCTGAGATTGAAAGTCAGGTGCTTAACTGACTAAGTCACCCAGGTGCCCATAGAATAGTTTTGTTTGTATATACAAAAGTCTTGTGGGGATTTTGATTAGTGGTAATTCTTCCTTAGATGTTTGGTAGAAGTGTGCAGTGAATCCTTCTCGCCCTGTAGATTTATCTTTTGGAAGCTTTTAAATTAGATGTTCAATTTTTAAAAATGGTAATAGGCTATTCAGATTGACTATTTCATTTTCACTGAGTTTTGATAATTTGTGATTTTGTAGGTATTGGTCCATTTCTTCTGAGTTATCAAATTTCTGAGCATAAAGTTATTCATCATATTCCCTTATTATCTTATTAATGACTGTGGGATCTGTAATGATACTGCTTATTTCATTTATGATAATTTTTTTGTTTTCTTTTTATTCTTTTTATTCTTGCCAGAAGTTTATCAATTTTATTGAACCTTCTCCCCACCCTCCACACTGAACCAGCCTTTTGTTTTTTTGCTTTCTTCTTTTGTTTTTCTATTTTCAATTTTATTAATTTCTGCTCCTATCTTTATTACTTCCTTTTGCTTGCTTTGTGCTGCTTTTACTCTCTTTTTTTCCCTTCTAGTTTCTTGAGGTAGGAAGTTAGGTTATTGATTTGATACCATTCTGCATTCTTCATATAAGCATTTTTAGTGCTATACGTTTGCTTCTCAGCCACTGCTATAGCTGTGTCCACATGTTTGATATGTTGTGCGTTCATTTTCATTTAGTTCTATATATTTTTAAATTTCCTTTGAGGTGTTTTTTTGCACACTGATTATTTAGAAATGTTTTATTTCCACATAATTATTCTTTTCTCGTTTGATTTCATTATGGTAGCGAACACACTTGTGTGATTACAGTTACTTTAAATTTTTTGCAACATGGTTTATGGCCCAACATAAGGTCTCTTCTGATGAGTGTTCCATGAGTGCTTAAAAATAATTTATATTTTACTGAGATTGTTTAGTGTACTGTATATGTCAGTAAGATCCTGTTAGGTTGTGTTGCTCAGATCTTCTCTATCCCTGCTGATTTTTTTATCCAGTAGTCCTCAGTTACTGAGAGGGGGATTGCAGTCCCTAACTATAAATGAGGATTTAACCCGTTTCTCTTTTCAGCTTCATCAGCTTCTGCTTCATGCATTTTGAGGCTCTGTTGTTCGGTGCATACTAACATTTATATTCAAGTTTACATTATGTTAAACATATCAAGAACTGAAGTTCCAGCTATTATTAATTATCTATTTAGATTGCCTTTATGGAGTCACAGAGTAAGCCAACTAGAAACAAATTTAAAAATGTAACTTTCCAGCATAAGTAATATAGCAACTATTCTCCTAAAAGATTGCTTTCAACACTTTTCTTACATGTAGAGAATTGGTGGTGCTTTATTATTTTAACATCTTTTTTATATTACAGTAAATAAAATATGTGATTTATAATTACATAATAAACTGGGCAACTTATATCATCAGTAAAAAAGGCTTCCAAATAATACTGCAATCGTGAAATGTGATCATTATAAATAAGTTTTTTTTTTTAATTTTTTTTTCAACGTTTATTTATTTTTGGGACAGAGAGAGACAGAGCATGAACGGGGGAGGGGCAGAGAGAGAGGGAGACACAGAATCGGAAACAGGCTCCAGGCTCTGAGCCATCAGCCCAGAGCCTGACGCGGGGCTCGAACTCATGGACCGTGAGATCGTGACCTGGCTGAAGTCGGACGCTTAACCGACTGCGCCACCCAGGCGCCCCGATAAGTTTTTAAAAGATAGAACCAAAATAAAACTTCAGATTTTATCAAATGGAGTCTCTTAGACTTAATATCTTGAGGAGATTTTGAGGAACACCTCAAAGGTTTGATCCTTGGCTAAATTATTGTTTTCTTCATGAAATCTACATATGGCACATCTACCTTTCTTGTATTTGTCACATTCTGATTTGTGTTATACTTATTTACATGTGTGCTTATTTCAACAGTGTACTGTAGTCATTCCTATGGAACCAGATATGCAATGTGCTGGTTTTAAAAATCTCTGATCTTCTTCCCTTCAGGTCAGCTTAATTCCCTCCCCTTGAATGTGGGCTGGGCTTAGTGACTGGTTCCTAATGAACAGACTAAGGCAGAAGTGATGGTGTGTACTGTAGACCTGGTCATACACAGCACTGTGGCTTTCTCCTTGTCCTCTGCCCGATCAGCCATTCTGAGGGAAGTCAGCTGCCTTGTCATGAGGGCATTCAAGGAGCCCTATGGAACAGTGTATGTGGTGGGGAATTGAGGTACTCCAGACAGCAGCCATGTGAGTGAGCCACCTTGAAAGTGGCTCAATCCAGCCCAATCAAGCAGATGACTGCATCCCTGGTCAACATCTTGACGGCAACCTCATGTGAGCCCCTGAGCTAGAACCACTCAGTACAACCGCTCCTGGATTCCTGACCTGCATGAAATAATAAATGTTTGTTGTCCTAAGTCACTATATTTTATTATGTAGCAGTAGATAACCAAGGCACATAGCGTTTTGTAGCATGTTGCTTTGCATATAGTATGTACTAAAAAAATATTTACTAATTTCAGGGCACCTGGGTGGCTTCAAGTTGGTTGAGCATCTGACTTTGGCTCTGGTCATGATCTCGCAGTTCATGAGTTCGAGCCCTGCATTGGGCTCTGTGCTGACAGCTTAGAGTCCAGAGCCTGCTTCGGATTCTGTGTCTCCTTCTCTCTCTGCCTTTCCCCTGCTTATTCTCTCTCTCTCTCTCTCTCCCCCTCTCAAAAATAAATAAATATTAAAAAAATATATTTACTAATTTCTTCAAGAGGCATTTATTTGAATTGGCATTTATGTGTTTTCAGACACTTTTCTGTAACCCTAACCCTTTTATTCCTCCTTGAACCTCTTTCTAGGTCTGACCTTGTTGACTCCTAGCTCTTTGCTATCCCCACTGTTTGAGATCCCCATTTACCTTGACATGGCTAATCTCATGTCTGAGATTGCAGTGTTTGAGTGTTGTGATTTTGGAGAGGAGGCAGTCTGGGGTGATGGAAAAGCCCAGTGTGTCCCCCTGGTGTGTATACCTGAGAAGGAGTACAGATTAGGAAAGTGCAGGGCTTGAGAAGCCAGTGGTGAATGTTGACGTCCTACCTGCCACAGGTGAGCATTGGGCAGGAGAAGTCTGTGAGCTGGCATTCTCTGCTGTTTTATAATAATGAAAATAGATTATAAGTACATTTTATTTTGAAGTTTGCCATTTAAATGTAATGCTCTGTCATTATTTTTACCTTACTTATTACGTATTTATTCTTGTCACTCGCCAAGGTTGTCATCTCCTTACATATCTGCTCTAGTCTTGGGAGGTTTCTGTGTTTCCTTTGCTGTCTCTGGGGCTTCCATTCCTCTGGAATGCCTGAGGAGACCAATTAGACCTAGCTGAAGAATCCATCTTTGAATAGATTCCGGGATGTGTTTAGAGTTTAGGGGAGCGGGAGGGGAAGGAGACACATCCTGACCTATATTGTCTCTTTGTTCTTATGTGTTATAGCTTTCTTATCTTTAGTGTCATTTTAGGATTTAGGAAAAGAGATAAATATGTGTGGAAGCTCTCATGTTTAATTGTAAGGCCTTCTGAAAACATTGAAAACTGAATTTAAAAAATGTCTTATGTTGGGGCGCCTGGGTGGCGCAGTCGGTTAAGCGTCCGACTTCAGCCAGGTCACGATCTCGCGGTCCGTGAGTTCGAGCCCCGCGTCAGGCTCTGAGCTGATGGCTCGGAGCCTGGAGCCTGTTTCCGATTCTGTGTCTCCCTCTCTCTCTGCCCCTCCCCCGTTCATGCTCTGTCTCTCTCTGTCCCAAAAATAAATAAAAAAAAATAAAAAATAAAATAAAAAAAATGTCTTATGTTAAAGACTAGCTTAACATAAATTTTTTGAAGATTTTGGAGTATCAATTTTGGTCAGCTTTTGGTTATCTTCCTCACCTAGCAATAGCCTTTGACACAGTTCACAATTAATCAGTCCCTTCTTGAAATGTTTTCTTCACTTGGCTTCTAAGACACCTCCTGTATCTTAGTGGTGGTCACTTACTCTCAGTTGCCTTTACTCCTTCTCCCTAACCTCTCAACATTGGCATGCCCCAAGCTTGGTTTTGGTTCTCTTCTCTGCATTTACACCAACTCTTTTGTGAGCTCATGCACCACTGGCTTAAGGCGTCTTAAATTGATGATCATCAATGCTTCCAACCTGGCCCTCTTCCCTAAAGTCCATATTCACATCTCCAACTGCTGACTCAACACTCCTATATGGATGTCTAACATGGGACTCACATATAATGTGTCCAAGACTAGCTCCTGATATCAGTCTTCAAAATCTGCTTTTTCTAGTCTTTATGATCTTATTTTATGGCATTTCCATCCTTCCAGTTGCACATATCACAAGTCTCGGCATTAACCTTGACTCCTCTTTTTCTCTGTACTATGTATCCAGTCTGTCAACACACCCTGTCAGCCTTACCTTCAGACTACATCTGGAATTCACAGACAGCACCTCCAGCCATGCTACCTAGTCCAGACCAGCAGACCTCATCTTTAGGCTGCATTAGGTGCCTTCCTGCCTCCACCCTTGCCCTCTCACTTCATTGTCTGCATACGGCAGAGTGTTCTGTTAAAACAATTGCTCCATTTCACTTCCTGTTCACATTCCTCCAGTGGCTGCCATTTCACATAGGAAAAAAAGCCTCTGAGGCCCAGTGTGACCCACCCGCCCTGGTATAGTTCCTTTACTTCCTTGACATGCTTCCCTTTAACTCTGCTTCAGTATGCTGGCCTCCTTGCTGTTCCTCAGACACACCAAGGCCTCTCCCATCTCAGAGACCCTGCAGTTGGCATCCCTTCTGCCTGGAAGGTCTTCCTCAGATGTGTACATGGCCCATTCCCTGCGCTCTCATAATGAGACCTTCCTGAACCCACAAAATGAACTGTCCTCTGCCTTTCCTAAGGATTCCCTATCCTTCTTCACTTGATTTTTCTCCCTAGCACTTTCTACCATTTAACGTGTGTTTTTCTTACTTATTGTATTTGTTTCTGTCTTTCTCCACTGCAGTGGAAGCTTGTGGGGGAAGGGCTTTTTGTCTGCTGAGGGCTTCTTAACTGCTGAGTCCCCAGCATATAGAACATGATAGATACTCAGTAATTGAATCTGGCCTAGAAAATAACTTTTTTCATCTTCAGAATGGTTGCTTAACTCTTCTGACCTTACACTGATAAAAAAAATAAGAACAGTAAATATCAAATAGCAAGTCAAAATTAAAAATGGAAGCAAAGAATAATTTAGCAAAAGCAATAAGCAGATATTTATTGAGTGCCTGTGTGCTATCTCATATGTGAGCCCATTTAATCCTCAACACACCAACTTGTAAAAAGCAGTGATTTTCATTTTTATTGATAAGCAACTGATGCACATGGTCAGGATATATCTGGCAAAGCAAGGACCATTATGCAACTTTGCTTGTCTCAAACCACAGATTAATTTAGCATTTCAGAAGTGATATTTTCTTCTCACATGCAGAGAAGAAATGTGTAACTTAAGAAAACATCATTCTTGTTGCTTGGGCAGCAGGTGTTAAGGGACCCGCAAAATGGTCCTTCTATATTTCTTCCATCAAAGATTTGCACTTCTGATCATAACATTCATTCTTCCTTGTATACTTACATATGGAAGTTCTCCCTTGCCCAAATTTTCACCCCTTCTCAAAATAAAAAAGTTTAACTTGAGCTTCCTAGTTAAAATTTTACCAGCAGATGAAAACACCTTTCTCTATCCCACCACCTCAGGAAATGCCCCTAGTTATGGGAATTCTTCATAGGTCTCCAGGCTTTGGAAATCCCATTTATGGCGTTGAACCCAACTTTGTTATGTGTCACACTTCAAGAAATCAGAAGACAGAGACCACAAACTCAAATTTGATTCTCAGCCACATCAGCTATGGTCAAGAAGGATATAGATTATGGGGCACCTGGCTGGCTCAGTCGGTTAAACGTCTGACTTTGGCTCAGGTTATGATCTCACAGTTTGTGGGTTCAAGCCCCACATGGGGCTCTGTGCTGACAGCTCAGAGCCTGGAGTCTGCTTCAGATTCTGTGTCTCCCTCTCTCTCTGCCCCTCCTGCCACTTGTGCTCTATCTCTGTCTGTCTCTCAAAAATAAATAAACGTTAAAAAATTTTTAATTAAAAAAAGAAGGATATAGATTATATTTTTGGTGATAACTTTTACTTTCCCAATGGCTTACAGTCATTTAAAATTAGTAAAGGAGAAGAAGGGCTACAGTTTTGAGCTTTTTAAAATCTTGAGAATTTACTGATCCTGCTACTTCTTGCTGGCAAGTTGAGAGACAAGTCAGGACTTCACAGCTTGTACACGACAAAACTTCACTAAGTCAGACTAATTGAGCACAGAGAAAGTTGGAATTAGTCAAAAGTAAAATTATAGCATGTAAAGAAATGCAGCCTTTTAATATTTTGCTTATACTGTAACTCCCATTAAATAGTACCTAAGTGTTGCAAAGTATAGGTCCCAAAGGGTGGGCCTCCTTTTAATGAGTAGTTAAGAATCATTTTTAATCAGCAGGTTGTTTGTACACAAGTATAAATTATTTTCAGTGGGTTAAATATTTTTGCTGAAATATTTTCCCCCTGCCCTTCTGCTTGGTAAGCTTTTTGTTGTAGATTAGCCAAACTCAACTTCAGACTACATTGGAATGCTGGCTCAGTGCCCTACCACCACGTTTAAGGCCCAGCCTTCCAGGCAAGTGGGGAGGGGATAAGACTCCTTCCCCTTGTCAGCCTTATGCAGTCACATTCCCCTCTTGTGAGTTCTTCTTGCTGCTCTTGGGAAATGCCAATGTCCTATTTTTAGAGGAGCAGTCCTCAAACTGGTGGTACCCTTTGAAACATACTTCAAGGACTTTGCAATATAGGAACTCTGATTCTGAGGTTAGCGATTTTCTGTTTAAGATAGTCACACTTCCACCAAGTTCTCTCCTAGGAACACCTTCCCCCCCCAAACCTCCATCCAAGTTTTCCTTTTCTCTGCTTGCTTAGTTCCCTCTCTGTGTTCTTAGCCCTTGCTCTACTGGTTCTCCTTTTATTTGTCTCCCTCTCTAGACTGCAGATTCTTTGAAGACAGAGACCTTCCTTTTATTCTTTCTCATATTCCAGACGGCACCGTGAGTGACACCTAATCGTCATAATGGTGCAGCTTTACTCCACGGCATTGGAGTGGAAAAACTGGAAAAGTTTGGGAGCATTCATACTGCAGCCTTCCTATTGTGGGGTTTGCCCCTCCAACTTCTGTCTCTTCCTTTCCTGGAAAGGGGAAAGTGAGGAGACTATATACAGTTTTAATTTCTGAACCAAGAGTGAAATGGGGACATGGCAGAGGAGGAGGAAGAGATGGAGACCAGCCCATGTATCTGCTCTCCAAAACTTCCCTCTCTGGTCCTCTGGAATGAACATAATCAGGTCAAGGGATGACCAGAGCCAGTAAGAGGGGCAATCCTACTCTGAGGGCTTTCTAGAATAACTCTTTTACATTTCACGCTAGGGTGACTAGTTATTCTAGGGCTTTCTAGAATAACTCTTTTGCATTTCACACTAGGGTGACTAGATGTCTTCTGTTGCCCAGTGTCCCGATTCTAGCACTGAAAACCCTTTGTCACAGGAAACCACTCCCTGGCTTTTGGTGGTGAGCACTGAAGGTTGAGGGAAAAGTATGAAACCCGTGAGGTGGCCTCCAAATAGGGGCCAAAAGCAGGGGCGCTTTACTGCCAAAATGTACTGCATAGATGATCTACTCTCTGTAGTTGCTGTCACCCTTTTTACTCTAACACTCATGGTATCTGTGATTTACAGTTCATAGTAATGGATCATCATCCATTGTTGCATCACTCCGAGCAAGGAGATTTAAGTGTGTAATTAAGGATGTTGTAATCATGAGTGTTAAGAATATGGCTTTGACGTGGCCCGTTGATTAACTGTTGTGCTTTAAGATAGTGCTTGTTAAAATGTTAACATTGTGAATATTGTGATCATGTCTTCAAAGAATTCAGATAATTAACGATTACAATAGCAATGCCAGCATGGCCCACATCTCATTGAAAAAGAAAGCTAAATGACTGGTGTTTTACTGACAGATGGAAGGACACATTCAACTGGATTGGGGAGTCAAATCAGCAAAACAGGGCATGCTACACAATACACAGAATGGACATTGGAACTGGGCATGGAGAAGGTGATGTGAAGGCACATTTGGAAGCTGAATCCCACCAGTTTGGGCTGAGATCCGCGAGTACTTCTAAATCAATGAAAAGTTTTCTCATCTTCCCAAAAGAGATCAATAATCAGTTGGAAATAGCTGCTGCTGAACAATCTTAGACATACCACACGAATGAATATGCATTATGGTTTTATTCCCTGTTGCTCTATGCAGCTTACATTTTCTGATTCACAGGTTACAGTAATGCACCCTTGTGGGCAAACAAGGAAACCTAAATGCCAGATACATTTGCCCCTTATGGTATAGAGCTAATTCTCTCAGGTCTCTGCAACCATCCTGCTGTCTGTAGCACATCAGATCAAATGTTCTGCTCAGCTGTATTTTGATTTATAATTAAAATTTTGAATCATCTTCTTGATTTGTGTGAAGATTTTAATGAAATCTGAAGACAACAAAAAAGGCACAAAGATCTCATTCTACTTTGCTTACTGTTTGCAGATCCAGGATAGTTCAAATGTAAATTTTGGAAGTTCCATTCAATCTACAAACTTCTCACCAAAGAAACTGAAATGATCTTACCTATTAAATGCCTACATGCCTCATACACATACTCTTTAAAAAAAAAAGCATTTAAAAACAGAAGCAGTGTGATTGTTTACCTATGAAATTGAGGCTTTCATAATCCAAGTTTTGAGTCACTTTTCCATTTCCTCAAAATGTGCAGAAGCATTTAATGAGATGTTTGAATTTATAGAAATGCAGGGAGAGAGCCTCCTAAGCATCTTTGCCTTACGAGATGATTGTCATTGTTGATACTAACGAATTGGCCGGGTGTAAAATCGTATTTTCAAGTGTTGTGGGACAAAAGGAATGTCCTTCTCTAATTTGGAGTAACACTGAAGATGAGAACGGAGGGAAAAGGACAGTAAAACAGACATTTATATGCTGTTTCTTCAGAAGTTTTTAGTGATCTTTGATGAAGCCCTAAGAAGCCTATGAAAGGATAAAGTGACTGAATCTGAGTCATTTGGTGTTATATATAGGTTGTGGCAAAAACTCATATGGTAATAAAATGACTCCTTTTTGGAAATGACTGTTTCAATTTTTTTTTAAATTATTGGAAAAGGGAAAAAATGTCATTAGAAAAGAGTCACGAAAAAATATTTTGCAAACTACATATCCAACAAAGTCCTTATATCTAGGCTATATAAAGAACTCTCAAAACTCAACAGTAAAATAAATAAATAAATAAATAAAAATCCTGTTAGAAAATGGACAAAAGACGTAGACATTTCCCTGAAGGAGATATACAGGTGAATTTCTCATTAGCCATTAGAGCAAGGCAAATTAAGATTACAATGAGATACAATTACACACCTACCAGAATGGCCAAAATGAAACACAGTGAGAACGCCATATGCTGGCAAGGAAGCAAACTGCATTACTCATACATTGTTGGTTGGAATGTAAAATGGTACAGCTACTCTGAAAAATATTTCTACAGTTCTTCTCAACCCCCCCACCCCCAAATAGGATTTACCATTGGACCCCGCATTTGAATTTTTGGGCATTTGTCCCAGAGAAATGAAAAGTTATTTTCAGGCAGGGATTTGTACACAAATATTCAAAGTAGTTTTATTCATGCTATTCCCAAGTTGGAAAGTACTCAAATGTCCTTCAATGGATAATAGTTAAACTATGATACCTCCATAAGGTGGAATAAGGAAGGAATTAGTATTAGTATTAGTATTAGTATTAGTATTAGTATTATTTTTACAAAGGAATGAGTTAATGATACATGCAACAACTAGTATAAACCCTAAGGAAAACATGCTGAGTGAGCAAAACCAATTCCAAAAGGTTATATACTGTATGACTCCATTTATGTAACATTCATGAAGTAATATAATTATAGAGATGGGGAACAGATTATTAGTTGCCAGGGGTTAGAGATTGGTGGGAGAGGGAACATAAGAGATTCTTGTGGTGAAAATACAGTTGAGTATCTTGGTGGTGGTGGTTGTGGCTATATAAGACCACAGCGATCAAGTTGCATAGAGCTACACGCACATGCACAACACAAGCCCTTATATAACTGGCGAAGTCTGAACACAGTCTTTGGAAAGCACCACTGTCAATTTCTTGGTTTCCATATTGTATTAGAGTTGTGTAAGATGCTAGCATCAGGGAGCTGGGTGAAGGGAGCATGGGATTTCCCTGAACATTTCTTTGCATGTTCTTGTGACTCTACAATTACTTTAAAATAAAGTTTTATAAAATAGATATTTTAGACAGGGATAGCCTATGTGATGAATTTATAGGTGCAAACAACCTGATTAACAAGCCTTCAGGTACAATGTGGATGGATGTTTTTGGAGAGGTGGGAATGAATTCCCACAAGTCTAAAAACCTGTCCTTGCTAGTAAATGAAATCCTAAGCATTCCACCCTCAAATGGTTTTGTTGAGAAGATATTTAGCTTAATGTCATTACATTGGGCTGACACCAGGGATCCGTGTCACGTGGGTTTGAGCTGAACAGAGCTGCAAGTCAAAATGAATTTTACATATGACTATTCAGTTTTGCGAGCACATAAACAAAGGATGTCTAAACTGCTACAGGTGGTTCAGACAAGTGTTATTGAAAAAGGAAACAGAAAGAATAAAAATATCCTATTGTATCATGGCACTGAAAGAAGCAGGGCATTATTATTTTTGTGGGCGGTGGTAGTTAAATGTATCTGTTTAGCCCTGTTGTATTTGTATTTTCCTTTTAAGGAGTCTTAAATTTGTATATCTTAAAAATATACAATATAAAGCCTACAAAATTTAAATACCCAATAAATATTTTTTAAGAGTTAAATTGTTATATCAGAGGACAGAAAAACATAAAATCTTGTTACATTTTTCTAATACATTGTTCAAATAGTCCTATTAATTACTACTGATTGCCACTATTAACTGGTTCTTCTATTGTTTTGTTAACATTTATGCACAGAGAAGGAAATAATGCAGAATAATACATAATCTCCATCCACATAAAATATTTTTATGTTAAAGCAATCACACATGTTTATAATTACTTACTATATATTATAAAGTCTTTTGTCTGTTATTTCTGTCTCAGATTCACTCTGTAAAAGTAGGTCACCACAGGCATAACTTCTCTTTACAACAGAGGAAGAAGCAACATTAAGTGCAGCCAGAACTGTATTTCTCTTGAGGTGGGAGGGGGAGGGTAAAAAATACCGAATTGCTCATCTATTTATCTGCTCCTCCTGACCCATGTATGTGGATTGGGTTTTTCCCTTCATAAGAGAGCATTCTGCTTTGAGTACCACAGTTTAAATGTGCTCCTGGGTAGTGTGAACATGGCATCATACCTACCAAAGACAAGAGAGAGAGTAAAGGAGTATGAAGTTAAACAAATAAACCTGGAAGGATTTTAAAAGAAATGGTTTCTGGCACATAGTAAGAGTTCTAAAAATACTTGTTTAATAGGTGAAAACTGCGCTAATGAACAAGTGAGTGAAAAGTATGCTAAGTGTTGCTAAATTTTCTAGTCCAGCCAATGGCAGATACTATCTCTACAAAAGGAATTATGAGAACACAGATTAAAAATCTTATGGGCATCTGTCACATTTTTTAGTTGACTTACATTGGTTACATGCATAGGAATATCATGTTTTATGCTATTTTAGGCACGAGTTCCTTGCTGTGTTCAGATATCAGAGAAATGAATTTGGCTTTGTCAGAATATTTCCAAACAATCCAGAGTCAGGAAACCACACCCTTTCAAAACATACTCTCTCGCACACAGATTGAAGCTTAGCTGGATTTTTGCGTGTTTTCTAATTTGTCCAGCTTTTATAAAATTTTTCACTTTCATATATATACTCTCATGTGGAAATATTCATCATCTTTAAAATTAGATCCATTTAAAATTAGAGCTGTTCATAGAAGCAGAGTCTATGGTTTTATCATCTGTATTTTCCCTGAACTTGTAAAACCTACAAATAACCACATCCGATATTAGCCTCATAGTGTCAGGGATCAAAAGCTTTTGACTTTTTAGATCACTGAAAGTTATGGCTGGAAATGGTCTTAGGATTAATCCAGCATCCCCCTCCCCCTCGCCAACACACCCCAACCTCCCAGGTCACTCTCCTCTGTTGTACAGATGAGGAAACTTTAGTCCCAGAAGACCTTTCCCAGATTATTTCCATTATGTTTTTTCTGATGCTTTCAGCATATGTGTCCACACTTTGTTAACAGGAGAGAACATTTATTTTAGTATTAGGTAGAATGATAATGAAGCTAATGGCTTTTCCTCAGCTCTTTGTGTTATGCTTTCATTTTTAAAAAAAAATTTTAACTGTTTTTATTTTATTTTTGAGAGAGAGACAGAGACAGAGCATGGGAGGGGCAGAGAGAGGGAGACACAGAATCCGAAGCAGGCTCCAGGCTCCGAGCTGTCAGCACAGAGCCCGATGTAGGGCTCCAACTCACAAACTGCGAGATCATGCCCTGAGCCGAAGTTGGAGGCTTAACTGACTTGAGCCACTGACTGAGCGCCCCTGTTTTGCCCTTTCAATAGGAAAAGGCAGGACTGTCAGGAGCAGGAAATCAAAGTTCTGTCCCAAGTTAAGGAGGCCGAGTGGGGCCGTGGCTTCTGCTGCACCAACCTTCAGCTCAGCTGCAGGGTCTTCATTTGTCCCCTGTAGGTAGTTCCATAGATAATGAAGCTGCCACCAATTTTTCTTAGCTTTTAAAGTCCAGTCTTCCCAAATACCATATTTAATGATCTTTTTTTGTTGTTAGGCTTTTTTGAATAATGTTAATTCCAAATCCATACATAGTCCAAAAAGGCATTTGCAACATTTACTAAATAATAGTTTGCTAATTCAAAAGAGTATAAAATATGGCCATTTACTTATAAGATTCTGTGCTTTAAAAAATGTACTTAAAAATTATATTGCACCTTTAAAAATATAAATGAAGAAGTTGGATAAATTAACATGTAAATGTGGGCGGCATTTGTGAGAAGAGTAATTCTAATGTACTGAAAATAGCCATATTCATTAAAAATTAAAGTATCAAATTGATTTTAAAATAGTTGCAAATAGGGGCGCCTGGGTGGCTCAGTCAGTTAAGCGGCCGACTTCGACTCAGGTCATGATCTCACGGTCCGTGAGTTCGAGCCCTGCGTCGGGCTCTGTGCTGACAGCTCAGAGCCTGGAGCCTGTTTCAGATTCTGTGTCTCCCTCTCTCTGACCCTCCCCCGTTCATGCTTTGTCTCTCTCTGTCTCAAAAATAAATAAACGTTAAAAAAAAAAAGTTTAAAATAGTTGCAAATAAATAGCTAGTATTATGGAGAAATACTTAACTGTCTTGAATTTTTTTATAGGTTTAATATTTTGCTGATGATACTAAGAGGAGCCATACAGTCCTTTGGAGGATTATTTTAAAGTTATGTGATTTAGCTAAATTAATCAGTCATGATTTAAAACCCTTTAGGGGTGCCTGGGTGGCTCAGTTAGTTAAGCATCCAACTTCGGCTCAGGTCATGATATCACGGTTCGTGGGTTTGAGCCCCACACTGGGCTCTGTGCTGACAGCTCAGAGCCTGGACTCTGCTTCAGATTCCGTGTCTCCCTCTCTCTCTGACCCTCCGCTGCTCATGCAGCTCTCTCTCTTTCTCTCAAAAATAAGTAAACATTTAAAAAGATGTTTTAAAATCCTTTAATATTTTTCCTTTAGTAAAAAATACCTTGGTTAAAATATCCATATGCACCTCAGTGACTCCTGTGATCATTTTTTTTCCTGTGGTACTTTAAACACTCTCTAATTAGTCCTTATACCTGAGTCCAGCATTTGCAGGTGGACATCTGTGGTAAGTAGGAAACATGATTTGTTCTTTCAGTACGAAGGGTGCAATGTGCCCTGTTGGAGAGTGCCCCAGATGTGTTCATATATGCTAGCATAGCCCCAGCTGTGGTGCTTAGAGGAGGGAGGGTCAGCCAGACTCTCACAGATGTGTGCTCTCTTTATGCACTGGCTACTTGGATTGCAGAATTGTGAGGGAAGAAAGGCGGTGCCATCTGCCAGCAATCTCAAAAACTATTTCTCTTTTGTCTGGGATTGGTGACTGGAGGCAGAGCCAGACATCTGTAGTCCTCAAAAGAAAAAAGTTCTCCATGGTCCATCAGTCATACCTGCCTCTATCAGTGAAGTGACTACTCGATTTGATAGCCTCACTGTACAGACAAAAGGAGGCCATCTAGCAAAGCCTCCATTGTCTTTACAGTGGTTTCCATGTGTACATTTTCCTTTTTAAAAAAAATTTTTTTTAATGTTTGTGTTTGAGAGAGAGAGAGAGAGAGAGAGAGAGAGAGAGACAGAGTGTGAGTAGGGGAGGTACAGAGAGAGGGAGGGAGACACAGAATCTGAAGCAGGATCCAGGCTCCGAGCTGTCAGCACAGAGCCCCACATGGGGCCCAAACTCACAGACTGTGAGATCATGACCTGAGCTGAAGTCAGGTGCTTAACCAACTGAGCCACCCAGGCGCCCCCCATGTGTACATTTTCTAGTGTCATGTGAATTCATAGTGAATTCCCAGTCAGATACCTTTATGGATTACATGCCATGTGCCCCCACGGTACTTAGAATCTCCTCTTTTGCATATGTTTGTGTAGTACTCTTGGATATTTAGCCATACACATGAGTTTGACCTTGCTGTGTAACAAATCACCCAGTACTTAACATCTTAAAAAACGTTCATGATTCTGTGGGCTGCCGACTGGTTCTTTTGCTAGACTTGCCTGAGCTCACTCATACAGATGCAGTCAGTTTGTGGCTTGGCTGAAACTGGATGGTCTAGAATTCCCTCGCTCAAATGTCTGCAGGTTGGCACACTGTGAGCCAGGGTGTCTCATTTCTTTTCCACATGACTTCCAGCCCCTGCCAATTGGGGCTTCTTCCCATGGTGGTCTCAGGATTCTTAGCAACAAGAGAAACCACACCCTAGTGCCCAAGTGTTTTTTAAGCTTCTGCTTGTGTCACATTTTTCTTTTAACTAAAACAGGTCACATTGCTGCCCAGATTCAAGGGATGGGGGAAAAATATTCCAACTCTTTATGAGAACTGCGATGCCACAGTGCAATAGGGTCTCCAAATAGGGATGGCTGCAGTGTCTGACAGTTATCTATAATATACCCACCTTTGCTGACAGGAATATTTGTTTTTATTGTTTTTGTTGATTTTCATGATAAAAAATTTCAAATGTATATGAACATTCCAATATACTCCAAAATAGAAAGAATAATACAAGAAACTTCCCATATGCCCATCACCTGGATTCACCAATTTTCAATATTTTGCTACATTTCTGCCTCTACTTTTTAACTTTTCTCTTTGCTTAAATGTTTTTAAAGCAAATCCCAAGCATTGTGATATTTGAACTCTAAATGTTTCCATATGCATCTTTTTTTTTTTTAGTTTTTGAGTGAGTGTAAGCAGGGGAAGGGCAGAGAAAGAGGGACAGAGGATCTGAAGCAGGCTCTGTGCTGACAGCAGTGAGCCTGATGTGGGGCTTGAACTCGCCAACCATGAAATAGTGACTTGAGCCAAAGTCAGATGCTCAACCAACTGAGCCACCCAGGTGCCTCTCCATATGCATCTCTTAAAAAGGGATACTCTCCTGTGTAGCTGCAATACCATTATCACATCTGGGTATCATTGCACACTCAGTCCATAATCAGATTTCCCCAAATGTCTGAAAAATGTCTTTTTACAATAGGTGGATCTGAAAAGGAATCCATCCACAGATGGTCCATATCAGTCCCAACTTGCTTTTCTTTTTTTCTAGTGATTTGTTTTGAAAATTGGGTCCATTTTCCTATGTAGAACTTCCTTCATTCTGTATTCATCTGTTTGCTTCCTTGCAGAGTCATTTAACTCCTGTATCTCTATCTCCTGTATTTCTATTTATGAAAATTAAACCTATAGGCTGAATTTCATGCAAGTTCCACTTTGGGGGCAGACATCCTCTGTAGATAGTACTGTTTGCTTCGGTTGTAGCACATGGAGGCATAAATGTTTGTTTGTCTTAGCTTTTAATGATGCTAATCTTGATCAGTGACTTGATCCTTTGATGATCAATTGCCTAGGTCTATTATTTCAAGTGTTACAAGATGATTTCCTTGTTAGCTGGACTTACTTTATTTTATTTTTTAAGTTTATTTATTTATTTGGGGGGAGGGGAGGGGCAAAGAGAGAGGGAGAGAGAATTGCAAGCAGGCTTGACACTGTCAGCATGGAGCCCGACGTGAGGCTTGAACTCATGAACTACGAGATCATGACCTGAGCTAAAATCAAGAGTCAGATGCTTAACCAACTGAGCCACCCAGGCGCCCCTGTAGTAATTATATAAGGAACATTTTTTTCATCAATTAGACTTATTTGATCATCTGAAATAACTCTCATAGTAAATATATTCTTTCCTTTAAATTGATGGCTTACAGAATAAGAAGTTGGTGCCCAAGTTATATCCAGGGCTATTCAATAAGTAGTTGTTTGGGGGTTCTCTCACTTTCCTTTTTGTTGTTATTATGAATTCATGGGATTTGGAAATTCAGTGTGTTTCAGTTAATTGCCTTTTTTTTTTATATTGGGGAGCTCAAGTTGTTTTATCTTTGGCTAATGGGAACTCCTGGTTGTTGACTTCTGTATCCCTTTGAGAACTTCCTTGCTTTCTGGCACAAAATACCCCAAGATTATCTTGTATATTTCTTGCTCCAGACCTATAGCCAGGCATTCCTGTCTGGAGATTACAGTATGCGCACTAGATGTGCTTGTTGCTATTGGGTTTTCATCCTTTCTAGTCTTTTTCATGGGTGAGAGGAAATCTCTACACACACACACACATACATATTTATATTTATATATGTTTTAAAAGACACTTTAAAAACTAAGTCACACTGATTTTTAAAATTTAAATTAGAATTGCAACATTTTTATTTAGCTTCTTTGATTTTATACTTAAGTAAAAATCTTGTTTATAAGAATGTTAATATACCCTAATATATATTGATGCATTAACTAATATATAACCAATGTATAAGCATACATTATAATATTAACATTATTAGCATACACTAACATGTAAGCATTATTACTTTGAAATTGTTATATATTTATATGTAACTTTGAAACTATCATATATAATATAATGCTAATATTATAAATTATTGTATGTTAATGCTAATATATTAATATACTAATATATTTGTTAAAACACATAAATAGCAGCTAATTATTATATATAGCTTAATATGCAAATGAATATATAACGTTTTATATTAGCTAATGCACGCATACACATGTATTAATAGTTTCAAAGTAATAATGCTGATATTATTACTAATAATTTACTGAATGAAATTTAGGATTTCTTTGGAGTGCTGTTTTCCTTAGAATATATTATACAAAGAATCTACAATCTACAATTGTGCAAGAGGCATTGGTTAGGTCACCAACTTAATGTATATTTTCTTGCTTCAGTTCCTTTTCAGTTTTAACAGATTTTTTTTTCTTCTTCATTTCATTTATTTTCTTAAAGTGTGTAAAACATTTTTATGTTTCCAGAGTTGCAACTATGTTATAGAATATATGTAAAAAAGTTATTATTGATATCTCCTCCCTGTTCCAAGGTAACTGCTTGTATTTATTCTTAATTTTCCTTCCAGTGTTTCTTTTACAAGCATATGCAGCTATTTTATTCCCTTTTAAAAATTATTTTAAACATAAAAACATATTTACCTTTTTAAAAATGGAGTTTTACTCACATTTCTATATTTTATGTTTGTTTTATTTATTATTTTTTTTAAACATTGATTTATTTTTGAGACAGAGAGAGACAGAGCATGAACGGGGGAGGGTCAGAGAGAGAGGGAGACACAGAATCCGAAACAGGCTCCAAGCTCTGAGCTGTCAGCACAGAGCCCAACGTGGGGCTCAAACTCATGGACCGTGAGATCATGACCTGAGCCGAAGTCGGACGCTTAACCAACTGAGCCACCCAGGCACCCCTGTTTATTTGTTTTAAAAGAGTATTATTATAAAGATTTATCAGACACTCAAGCACATACAAACACACACACATTGTTAAAAAAAAATCCAAACATACTCTGGGGGGACTCGATCACTCAGCTTATTTTAAGGAATGTCTTTTTTTTTTTTTTTTTTTTTTTTTTTTTTTTTAATCCAGTGAGTTTGGGACTCCCTGCCATCTAGGGAAGACAGAATCCAAACTAAAGTGAAGTCAATAGATTTTTTCTTATCTCTGTTTACTGTTTGAGGCTGGAAAAATATCCCATGGCAATTCTTTCACAAACAGGAGTCTGAGAAAAAAAATGTCCCTTGAACATAAGAACTGTGAACCTCCAGGTGTACCCTGTGTATTGTCCTCTGTGACCTTTTGGTTTATACTCTGACTCATTCGTAGTTACATTCACAAACCTGAACTTAAGAAAAGTCTAGAGGCTCAAAATGATTATGTCTAAAATAATTACCTTAAGATTTGGAAAGGAGGAAGAATTGGCAAAATTGGAAGAATATCAGAGTTAAAATTGGCAGAATTTGATGCAGTTAGTAATCTTGTAACAATGTTAATTTTTTTAGCTTTTAACAAATCTACCATAGTTATGTAAGATATTAACATTAGGGTATGGTGGGTAAACTGGGTACTATCTTTGTAACTTTTCTGTACATCTAAAATTACTCCAAAACAAATTTTACTTAACACTCACACACACAAGCTGCTGATTAAAAAGACTTAGGTGCATTCAATAAAAAGTTTACTTGAAGAGCTTCAACAAATCAATAACAAAAATAACAGAAGGAAAAGGGGGGGGGAGTAAATGAGATAAACAGATAAGCAATGTACAATTTTTTGTCTACTAGATGGGCAGAAATCTAAAGGATTAATATTATCAAGTGTTCATATGGTGGGGGAAACAGGATAAGTTGGTCTGGTATTTTTCGAGGAATGGTAGACCGTATCAGTTTAAAAAAATTTATTTTAAATAAGCATATACTTCAACCAGAAAACCTCCTTTTGGATGTCTCTCCTAGAGAAATACTTACACATGTGCACAAGAAGATATAAATAAGGGTTTTCATTGCAGCATTATAATATGAAAACCATCTTACTGAGACAAATTACGGTATATCCATATTATGGAGTACTAGAGAGTCATTTTAAAATGGTGACGTAGGGGTGCTTGTGACTCAGTTGGTTAAGAGTCTGACCACAGCTCAGGTCATGATCTCACTCACGGTTGGTGGGTTCAAGCCCTGCATTGGGCTCTGCCCCTCCCCTGCTCGTGCTTGCTCTCTCTCTCAAAAAAATTTTAAAAATAAATAAATAAAATAAAATTATGATTTTCATTGACATAATCTCTGACAAAAATATTAAATAAAAAATTGCAAAATAGCAAATATTAACTACCATTTGTTTTTAAAAAAGAGTATATATTCCTGTATAACTACACACACACTTCTCCCCCCTTTCTCTTTGTTTTCATACAGATGTGTAAATAAATACACAGAAAGTGATCTGGAAATACACTGTCTGATTCAGTTTAAATAGTATTCCTGGGTAATAGGAATGAGAATGGGGGCATGTAGTCCAGTTGGACTTTTATTTTTATTTTTTTTATGTTTGTTTATTTTTCAGAGAGAGCGCAAGTGGGGGAGGGATGGAGAGAGAGGGGGACAGATGATCCGAAGCAGGCTCTGTGTTGAGAGCAGCAAGCCTGATGAAGTGGGGCCCGAACTCACTAACCTGGAGATCATGACCTGAGCTGAAGTCAGAAGCTCAACCGACTGAGCCACCCAGGTGCCCCCAGTTGGACTTTGAAAAATACCTGTGATTTCTTTCTTTTTCTTTCTTTCTTTCTTTCTTTCTTTCTTTCTTTCTTTCTTTCTTTCTTTCTTTCTTTCTTTCTTTCTTCCTTCCTTCCTTCCTTCCTTCCTTCCTTCCTTCCTTCCTTCCTTCTTTCTCTCTTTCTCTCTTTCTCTTTCTCTCTCTTTCTTTTTTTCTTTCTTTTTTAATGTTTATTTATTTGTTTTGAGAGAGAGAGAGAGCATGTACACGCGGGGGAGGAGCAGAGAGAGGGAGAGAGAGAACCCCAAGCAGGCTCTGTGCTATCAGCGAAGAACCCGACCCCGGGCTCAATCTCACGAACATGAGCAGAAATCAGGAGTCCACCACTTAACCAAATGAGCCATCCAGACAATCCCCCGCCATTGCTTCTTTCATGGAAGGAATGTATGTCTGCATTCGTTGTGAAATTGTGAAATTAAGATGAGAAAGAAAGAATGCCAACAGACCTAGGCATGCCTTGACAACAGACAGACCTAGAGGCTAAAGAGAACTTGTGAGAAGCTTGTCACCAAGTCCTAGACTGTGATCTAGAGACAGAGGAGGTCTCAGAGCTAATGCCCACATAATTTGTAAAAAATTTGTAAAAAAATTCAGTAAAAAATGAAAGTGTGGGACCTTTTATTCAAAGAGCAGAAGACAGTGCCCTTAAAGGTACATACAATTTTACTGTTTATCTTTTTTTTTAAGTGAGCTCCACACCCAACACTCAGCTTGAACTCACAAGCCTGAGATCAAGATGCTCCACCAACTGAGTCAGCCAGGCACCCCACCATTTATCTTTATATTGAGCAGTGCCAGTTTTAACAGCAAAGATCAGACTTTAACTTGTATGAGCAATCACTTAAATTACACAATCTGTATTTTGCTGCTTGTCCCTGGAGTTTGTCCCTTAAGCTGGCCAGAAGAGACAACCACAGGCAGACTCAGGGTGGAAGGAGAGAGGACCCCATTCCTGGGAGGAGCACATTGTAGCCAGTAGAGACCCTCATAGGGTCCTGGGGGTTCCACTTGCCTCCTGGGCCTACCGGGACCCCCCTTCTCACAAGCCATGTGACCTGAATGCCCTAGCTGAGGGCAGGTCCTAGGGAAGCTGAGCTACAGGACTGCTAGCTCATGGCAGCCCCTAGCAGATGGCAACTACCAAGGATCCTTAAACCTCCACCCCTGACAGCTTGGTCCTCCAGTGGGGGCTAGGCGGGAAGCTCACCCCCACCAGGATATGGCCTCCTGTCAGCCTGGGGCTCTTGCCCAGCATAAGGTGCTATGGGTACAAAGACCTGACCCAAGCCTGTCCCAGATCTTTGTGAGGGACAGAGGGTGGTGGAGCAGGGAGAGAGAGTGAGCCCTGACAGGACTTCAGGAGTTGGGGAATGGGTAGCCAAGAAACTCTCTGCGGATTCCAAAACAAATAGGACAACATGTGAGCTGAGGTCCCCAGTGCATGCCCATTGCCCCATCACCTTCCTTTACAAAACAGATTCAATGCAAAAACTGTTAAGATTCAAGACAGCACTGCAGAGCATTAAATCCCGTGTGGATTCTGAGCACTAGGTTCTGTATAGCTGTGCTGGCTGCATCCCTTTGAAGGTAGCCTGGGGAGGGTCAAGGGTTGCCCCCTTGACCCCACTCCCACTCCCAAACCTCATTTTTAAGTTGGAAGACATCAGAGAAGCTTGAATTCTGAGAGGTAGAATCCTTTGGCTGAAAGAAGATGAAGATGATGGTGAGACAAAACATAGCTGATGGGGCCGGCCAGCACCCCTCTCCCCGCCCCAACCGGGATGGGATTCACAGCACAGGGGAGGGAAAGAGAAGAAAAACAGGTACCCTCGGTTTGTAAATATGTCATTGTTTGGCAGGAAGAGAAGGGAGTTTCCATGCTTCAATTTCTATTTTCTGTATGCATTACTGTTTTCACTGGGGAGGAGGTCTTTGAGGGATCTTAGCAGAGTGTGGAAGACGGGAAATAGGAACTATAGAGAAGGGGAGGCAGACTGCTCAGAGATGAGTTAAAGCCTTGGCTTGCCAGTTAAAGCCTGGCTTGGGGTCATGGATTCTATGGAGTTATGGAACTAACTCTCTGCCCAGTTGTGTGACATTCTGGACCCTACACAGAGAAAGCTCCACCTTGGCACAGTCAAGGGAAGGGTGGCCCCACTCTTCTTTTAGGAAGGACTGTACTTTATTCTGAACTGAATAAAAAAGGACTTGTTTTTAGTGTTTGTATATCCTTTTAAAAAGAAATGTACATTGGTGATAGTGACATTCTTTTGGGGTTTTTTTTATTGTGGCAAAATGTACATTATATAAAGTTTACTATTTTAGCCATCTTCAGGTGTATTAATGTTTGTTTTTAAATGTCACTACTTTGCAAAATAAAATGAGTGAAAAAGTTGGTAGTCCTATTCTGTACCCCTAAAGTGTTTTTTCTTTTTTTGAAATTTTACTGGTCTGTGAAGTCTAGAAACTTTATAAGCCTTAGAAAGTTGTTTCTTATTTAACCTTGTTATATGACTTTATTGGTAGAGGAAAACTCAGAAGCAATTTATAGAATTTTTTGAAGTTTATTTATTTTGAGAGAGAGAGCATGTGAGTGCATGTGTGTGGGGGAGGGGCAGAGAGAGAAGGAGAGAGAGACTCCCAAGCAGGCTCCATGCTGACAGCACAGGGCTTGAACTCAGGAGCCCTGTGATCATGACCTGAGCTGAAATTAATAGTTGAGTGCTTAACCCACTGGGCCACCCAGGCGCCCCTGCAATTTACAGAGTTTTTAAAGACATGGCATAAGAGTAAGGTTAGGTTCGCTTTTTTTTTTTTGCTGTTGTTGTAGTTATAATGCTTCATAAAGGTCTCCTAATTCTCCTGTTTTGTATATATATTCTCTTCTGTACCATTATCAACATTGTCTCATGTTCTACCATAGTTTTATAATACTTCCCCTTTGCATTTCATATGTAAATTAAGAGCTCATACCAAAAATAACATAAATATGCCTTTCTAAGGATAAAGTTTTCTGTAATGAAAACAAAATATACATGTATAAAATGTGGGCATAGATATAGCTGTTCATTTGGTCAAGGCTGTTTTAATAAACGGTTCTAAAATTTATAACGATTTTGCACAGTGGTTTTGTTTTGTTTTGTTTTTCGTTTTGAGCCGCAGACACCAAAAATCCCACAGGAAGTTCTCTTTGTAAGTGTTGTGGTTTTTTAGTTCCTGTTCAGTTTGTACTAGATGATCAGAAATAAGATAATCTGTGTAATCAGAAGAGATTCTTGGTTAAACTTCATTGTAATTCTAAATGAGAATCTCAAATTTGCTTGTTTTTCTTCCCATGTAATCAGTCTAGAGGAGCTATAACCACATTCATACCTAGCATTAAAGTTGTGGTATAACTTGAACATTTTTTGTTGTTCAGTGGATAAACTCTTCATTGTTAAAGGGGCAACTATCTGAGATTACGCTCTATCCTTTCCACTTCTTATCAAAGCATCTCCCCAAAAATAAACCATAGGAATGGAGATGTGTTTCTCCTTGACAATACTTGACATTAGTGTTTTACTTTTATTTTTACAGATGACAAAAACTTTCTCTTGTTTCTTTGGAGAAAAGGAAATATATAAAATATAGGTTATACAGTTTACTTCAGATATTACAAATACCATTGAAAAATTTTAAAGGGTACTATTATTCATTGAGATATTTTTCTTAATGTAATTTTTAAAGCAAGATATTCTCAAAGTAAATTTTTTTTTATTTCATTATGTTTCAAACTATGGCAAAAGTAAAAGAAACTAAAATTGTAATCAGATGGATTAGATCTTTGACAAATCACGTAATCTAGCATTTATTCATATATATATGTTTTAATGTTCACTTATTTTTGAGAGAAAGACAGAGCCCTGGTTAGGGGAGGGGCAGAGAGAGAGGGAGACACAATCCAAAGCAGGCTCTAGGCTCTGAGCTGTAAGCACAAGAGCACAACCTCGGGCTGGAACTCAGGAACCATAAGATCTTGACCTGAGCCGAAATTGGACGCTTAACCAACTGAGCCACCCAGGTGCTCCTGTAATCTAGCATTTAAATGATATATGGGAGACTTGATGAAAAGTGACAAATGAGAAAAAAAAGAGTTTCTGTGCATTTTTAGGTATGTCTCTAGGTTTAAGTGCTATTAAAGACACAATGCCTAATTCTAGGCAGGTTATGTGAATTGCACATCTAATTAAATGGTGAAAGTAATGAAGATATGAAAGGTATTTTATTACTATAAAAAAACTCCCCAGATTTTTTTTTTAAAAGAGTGGTTACTCATGAGTACATTTTAATTACGGTTCTTAAAAGAATAAATAATACTGTGCCTCCAAACAAAAAAATTACACACACCATAAGTTTAAAACAAAAGTGACTTCAACCATTTCTATGCAGGGGGGAGAAAAGAAAAGAATGAGGGTTTGATTTGCAGAATATTTTTTCTAGTTCAGATAGCTTGGCTGCAAAATATATGAAAAGGTTACTTTATAACCTGGGTAGATATTTATGTATGATATACAGATATTTCTTGGTTAAGAGAAGTTTGATCTTTCCATAAGTTGAAGTTACAAACAGAAAACCATCGTTTAAAACCTGGTGTTTATGCTTTTTCCCCATTTCTTGTGTACCTTTTGTGGCACTATGTTAGGTACTTTTAAGAATGTTATTTATTGTTACTAAGAATTTCGGACATTTGTGGAGAGCTTTACATTTTACAAAGTTTAGAAAAGTGAGGCTCGACATGATTTCTTACATATCCTTTGGTGTGTAGCAAGGCGGTCAGCACTGTGGGAAGTATATGCAGTGGCCGATTTAACTTGGATCATGGGCTTCAAGTCTTTACCTCCTTGTCTGCCCAACATGAGCTGGAGAACTGGCTTTAGAAATGCAGGGCGGCCTGATCCCTTCACTTGCCACTAAGAATTTAAGCATTTTGGATGCCAAAAAATAAAGTTTTGAGATCCCTGCCTAGAAGGGTGAGAGAAGGAAGACTTTGGATATATCATCAGGCCTAATGTCGGTGGACCATGATACCACAGTTCTTTCGAGTATTTCTTAGCTTGCCCAGGAGTGCCCATGACCTCCTTCCCAGTTTTAGTTAGCACAATCGGTTTGAATGAGAGCAATTATTTAGACCGTGTTCTGAGCGCCCTAGAGATGAAAGCCAGGACATGCTTTACCGAAAAACGCATTCTGCTTTCAGTGGGGCAGCAAGGCCCAGGCATGTGGTGACGGCTGTGACAATCGATATTTACTAGGTTAAAGAAACTATTGCCAGGTATTTGCTGTATCAGCCTTTCCAGCCGCCTTTCTGCGTGGGGGCTGATCCGCGGTGGCTTGCTGAGGGGCAAGCGGACACGTCTCTGTTAGAAGTCGAAAACGCTTTGGTACACAGGGCCTCTGTCCTCGGGGGCGATTTCTGCCGACCTTTGATTAAAAACAAACAGGAAGACTCGCATGCCAGCGGAAACTGCCCTCAAGTACTTCGGAAACTGGACTTTTCCTTCCGCGACTGGGGTCCGACCCCTGGAGGAAGCGGGCCGCTGGGCGCTCGCCCCGCCCCGCTGCGACCCCGCCCCCACACTGGCCCCACCCCCATCGTGGCCCCGCCCCTCCCAGCCGGGCATGCTCAGTGGGCCGGGCCGGGCCGGGCCGGCAGGTTTGCGTGGCCACCCGCAGTTGCCGGCGCCGGCTCAGCCTGTCGACGCTGGATCCCTTCTCCGCGGCTGGTTCCAGGGAAGTTACGTGCGGAAGCCGGCTTCTAAAGAGCCATCGAACGGGCTACAGGGACGGCGGGAGGCCCTCGGTGCTGCCGAGTGGCGAACAGGCGGGGCCGGCGTGTCCGGGCTGTGAGAGCTTCGGGAGGCCGAGCGAGTGGCCGCACTCGGAGAGAGGCGCCGGCCGGGCGCGCCCCGCGGAGAAGACCCGGGCGGGGCGGGCGGGCGGGCGCTTCCCGGACTTTTGTCCGAGTTGAGTCCCCTCCCCGTGGGCCGGGCCTCTGCGGCCGCCCCCGCCCCCAGCCCCGCTCGCTCCCGGGAGATGTTTATCTGGTCTGTGGCGTGAGGAGCCGGCGGGCTGGTGGCGCGGAGTTTCGGGTCCGAGGAGCCTCGCGCGGCGCAGGAGAGAGACAAGATGTCCGCCAGAGCCGCGGCCGCCAAGGTGAGCGCCTCCGCGGCCGTCAGGGCCGATCCTGAGCGAGCGCGGCCGCCTGCGGGCGTCGGGCCCGCGCCCCGCCCTCCTCCCCGCGGGCTGCTGCCCCGGCGCCGGGGGCGGCGGCGGGTGGGCAGGGCTGACTGTGGCTGTGGGCCGCTCGGAGCCCCGCGAGTAGGCGGGCAGGCGGCGGGCGGGGGCCCAGGAGGGGGCGGCGGGCGCGCCGGGCTGCTGTCCCGGGCAGGTGCATCGCTGCCGGCGTCGGTGCCTGGCTCCGGCTCTCCGCGGGCGGGGACGCGCAACAGGTCGTGCGCGGGCAAACTCTGTGCGTGGAGTGGGTCCTGCGGCCACCCGACGCGAGCGTGCGGCGGGCCGGAGGTCGGGGTTTGGGGTGCTACCTCCAGCCAGCCGGTAACTGGTGTCTTTGGAGGAGTGGTTGGTCACCGGCGAAACCGTGTAGTTTCGATCTGATGTCACTCTTCGTGGTATGCGCGCGCCAGCGATAAGACATTGAGACAGCAAAACAGTGTTTTGTGTGTAGTAGGTTGGAATTTTTTTTCACGGTGTCATTTGTTTGAGGTGGCGTTGAAAAAATAACTCCTTAACACTTCTTAATAGTTTAATTTGAACTAAACTTTCAGAAGTAACACAAAATACTCCTACAAATGGACAGTGAAATGAAGTCTAAAAAATAAAAAAGACTTGTGGGTGCAGTAAAAGTAACTTTTTCCTATCAAGTTTTACACGTGCTTTGAAGTACGCTGTTTTTCTCAGTGCTGTGAAACCAACGTGTATGTTACATCAGAAAGCTGAAGTTAGTAATATTCCGTTAAAATCCTCTTTTCCTTTTGTACATTTTAATCTTTCTCATCATAAAGTAGTATCTGCTCTTTTTAACAGTTACAGACATACAGAAATTTGAAGAGTAAAAATCGCTCCCATTTAAAATCAACTCCTTACTTCAAACGGTATCGAAGTACTTAATCAGGTAGTGGTTTTATGTATTTATTTTTCTTTTGGAAATGTTTATTCGTAGCATCTGGAACAACGTATGATATGGCCCTGAAGTTTCTGAACTCAGGACCTTGTTTTCTGGGAGGCAGAAGTTACCGGTTATACTTAGTAGTGTGTATATTTTTTAAAGGAATATAGTATTCGTTCTCTATGAAAACTTTAATTTTCCCCTTTATGACCTTACCTTAATGACGAACAATCTGAAGATGAAACTTCAGCCAATAACTTAGAATAAAAAGCAAAATTTTGCTTTGATTTTAAAATAAGTTCACATTATTTATCATTTTGGGGGTTTCCTTTCCGAGGAGGAAAGGCTTTGTTTTCATATTGGACATAATGTCACTTTGTTCCTGAGGTGTAATCTTTGGTGCTTGATATCCAAGACAACACACTTTAAAAAGGTTATTTCAAGTTAGAGTAGGATGATTTAGAAGAAATAATATTTTTCCTCCCGAGTTATCGGATTGAGATTTTATGGTATATTGAAAAGCATCCCTACACACTGTAGGGATGTGTGTATTCTTAAATATTTAAGAGTAAAATGTGAGTTGAAAACTTATTTTTTTAAATGCTGTATTATGAGACTACCACAAAATCTTTTATACAACAAGGCAGGCCATAAAAAAATAGGTGAAATGAAAGAATATTCAGCCGTTTCACTAAGTCACATTTAATTTCTTAAGGTGACTGAAATGCTACTACAAGCCAGACTGTATACTTAATACTTTACATGTGATACTTTTGTTCCCCTACCCTAACCCTCAGTTAAAAAAAACAAAAAAACAAGACATTAATTTGCAGCTTGTTTTCTTGTTTTAGCAGAGTGGTTTGTAGAACTCCTCTCTAAGCAAGTACCTGTGATTTTTATATTCTTTGTAATAATATCCCAAGAATACGCTGCAGATCACCATTTCTTTAATGACAGACATTTAACTTGTTTGGGGGATTTCGCTATTGTACTAAGTAGCTTTATATTTTTATATCTGTGAATGTTAGAGTGTGTTAAATCCTTAGAAATGGAATTTCTGGGTCACAGGGAATGTGCTTTTAAAATTCTGATAAATTCCAGTAAATTTTTCTCCCAAAAGGTCACACCTAGGAATAAATATAACAGTTGTTGGTAAATTACATGTATTTTAAAGGACATAAAATGTGAATAAATTAGATGAGGGAGATGGGGAGAGTCAGTATTACAGAATATATCGGTTTCCCGAAGTTGATATACATGTAAATGTAATACGGTTCCAAATAGAATTTCATTGTGTTATTATAGAAAACTTGACATATTAATGAGAAAATTTATCTGATAAAATGATTGATAGCTATGAAATTTTGGAAAAAGGAAGTCCTACTAGAAAACCTAATGTGTTATAAATTCAGAGGAATTTAAAACGGTCTGTCAGCTCAGGAATAGACAGTGGAACCACAGAATCCA
Organism: Acinonyx jubatus; assembly: GCF_027475565.1. NCBI lineage: Eukaryota > Metazoa > Chordata > Mammalia > Carnivora > Felidae > Acinonyx > Acinonyx jubatus. Next base: position 19,957,500 of record NC_069386.1, read on the forward strand.
AGAACAGCTTTTTATTTATAAGCTTTTAGTGATTATCATCGTCAGCATTTAATGTGTCAGGTATTGTTCTAAGGGTTAAAATAAACTGATTTAATTCATAGAGTAACTCCACATGTGAAGTGAGCATTACTATTATCCCCACTTTCTGGGTAAGAAAATTGAAACACAGGTAAAGTAACTTGCCTATCACTTATCCAGCAAGAGGGAAAATTAAGAATATGTATATGTTAGGGGCGCCTGGGTGGCCCAGTGGGTTAAGCGTCTGACTTCGGCTAACGTCATGATCTCGCAGTCTGTGAGTTCGAGCCCTGCATCGGGCTCTGTGCTGACAGCTTGGAGCCTGGAGCCTCCTTCAGAATCTGTGGCTCCTCTCTCTGCTCCTCCCATGCTCATGCTAGGTCTCTCTCTGTCTCTCAATAATAAAAAAAAATTTTTTTAAAAGAATATGTATGTGTTAAAAGTAACATTGTAGATTACCTGGGAAAAGATGGGTTATTCAGTAAATAGTGCGGGGTCAGTTGGTTATCTTTAATTTTTTAATTTTTTTTATGGTAGTTCTCTGCCTTAAACCATAGACTAAATAAATAAATAAATTCAAGTGTTTGAATAAGAGCAAATAAAATAAATCATAAAACTAGAAGAAAGTGTAGGATACTTTCTAAAAAACTATGCCTGAATTGGAAAGGGCTTCGTCGTATGTGACATTAACTTAGAAATAATAAAGGAAAAGGTTTTCATATGTATAACATACATCTGAATTGCACACAGAATTACTAGTGTGCCTGATAATAAAATTATTTTAAAGTTGAAAACAGGAATTTGAGGGTGGTTCTCTGTCTCATCACGGAGTTAATTATGTAAGAAAATGGTGTGAATAATTATTAGGAACATTTCCATTGGTTGAATCACAGAAAGTGGCTGAAGGAAATTGCAGTGGCTTCTGGATTTTCAAGCTGTTTCACTTTTGAGGAAGCAATAATATTTAAGATTATACTATCATTTATGCTTATTAGATTTTGCTCCTTAAATGTTTCCATTATGTTTCAGGGACAGTATTTTTCCCCCCTTCTGGTTATCTCTCAAATTCTACCATAGTTTAGTGTGGAAATTATTTACATCTCTTCTTAGGAATTGATTTATTGTATCAAGTAAGGCACAATGTACTTTGCTTAGTAGCTGCACATTTCAAAGTTAAGAACTGTAGAAATTAGTCTTTATGGGTAGGAATTATGTCCTGAGTGGTGGGTATGATATAGTTTTAATTTTGGTATTTATTCATCAATGCATATTTGCTGCATATTGCTTTAAAAGTAAAGGAATAACTCACTGCACTTTATGACAGTTCACTTGGGCCTGCCAACTTCTAATGAGCTTCACTGTATTAGTATTTTTCTGGAAATCCTAAGTTTATACAATATTTTTTACTAGGAATATTTTTACAGTGCTTAAGGCAAAGGGCTTTTAATTTTTTATGTTAGTATTTTAGATATTTATGGTTAAAACTTTAATTTATGTTCTTTGTTGATAATCCTGACTATATTTACAACTTTTAAGTGCATTTTAGGACAGCTCTGTAGGACAGTGACTTCAAATCATGCTGTGCCTTTTCTCTCAAATTGTGTAATGGCACAGATTCCACTACACTGTTAGGAAGGCCCTTTTTTCCTTCTTTTCTTAAGTACTGATGTTTCCATGTTAGGATCTTACAACCTTTATTTTATATTTAAGAAAGACTTATGCTGTCATTGATTGCTGTCAGTTTGTGACAGAGATCAGACATCTATAGCCAACAAATAATGAGTTTGAAACCAATCTGTGGCTTTGAGGGCTGTAATGCAGTGTAGATAGTACTGTTCTCTGTTTGGTTTGAAGGAAAAAGATTACAGTAGTTTCACTCATTTTTTTCAATCCTGGAGACAATGTACTGGCTCTGACTTTCACTTGCTCTTTAATCTTTTTTTCTATTTAGAGACCAAATGTAAACTCTGTACAGTTCTAAGAATAAAACAGTATAAATAAGACAGATCACCATGCTACTAAGGAAAACCTCTTAAAAAATAATTTTGGAGAAAATTTGTAAATGTAACCATTTCTTAATATAACCCTGACATGGTAAAAATTCAGTCTGCTGGAAGACTTGTTAGTCTGACTGTAAACTCGTGTGTAGGACCACCCACCCCTGACTGCTCAGTCATAGCTCATTCCAGGCTCCTGTACGCACACATGCACTGGGTAGCCAGTACTGACTAAGCATTGTTGCTGAAGACAAGCTAGTTATTTTTTATTAGTAGAGTTTCTAATCAAATGTTAAATAAGATTAAGAAATAGTTGATTATGACTAGTTTGATATTTCTGAAATACTTGACTGGAACTTGCTTTGCATCTCTGAATTTTGATAGACAGTCTTGAAAAACCTTACTAGTTTAACAACTTTTAATCTTGTAGGAAGAGTGAGGCATTAGGATAGTTTTCTGAAGTTTTTGTTTGTTTTTGACAGTATTTAATCTAAAATTGGTGGGTTTCAGAACAGTATTCCAGTATAAAGCAGCAATAAATATAGCCCTTTTGGTATCTCTGACCTAGAGTTCTTCTTAATTTATTTATTGCAGAGAAGAGTAGCTTCAGGTTGCTCCTTTATGGGTTAGCCAGGTGCTTTATTTCCATTCCTTCTCAAACAGATAAATTGTTAATAATGAGAAGTGTATGGTGAGTATATGAGTAGGGAATTTCATTTTATATCTTAAAAATGATTGCCTGTATCATGGAAACACTGCTTTAGAACAAGAGAAAACCAGTGTTGCCAAAATTTGTACTGTAAAACACACCATTTGAGACTTAAAAACAAAGCCCTGGTTGTTACATTTGTAGTGTTAAATACTGAATCTCAGATGGCCCTTAACTTTGGGATAGATCAAAAGATAAGTTTTTATTAGTTTGTATTGTAGGTGTATATTAGAACAGCCTATAACTCTTTCATGTTGGTGGAATGCTGGGAAGTGAGTTGACTGATGAATGACCTCAAATCATTCTAGTTTATTGTACCCAAAAAGGATGTGAAAACAGGAGTTAATATTCCTTTATATGGATACTAATTAGGAACATGAGGTTAGCATATGCCTTCTTTAATTAAACACTTTTTTGACTTGCTGAAATATTTTTTATGTTTGGTTTTTAAAAATTTTTATTTTATTTTATTTACTTTAGAAACAGAGCATGAGCTGGAGAGAAGGGAGAGAGAGAAAGAAAGAGGGAGGGAAGGAGGGAGGGTGAGTGAGTGTGAGTCAGCCTTAAGCATGCTGAGCGCGGAGCCTGACGCAGGGCTCAATCCTATGACCCTGGGATCATGACCTGAGCTGAAATCAAGAGATCAAGAGTCAGATGCTTAACTGACTGAGCTACCCAGGAGCCTCTGTTTTTTGTTTTTGTTTTCTTAAATAGTATACATTCCCAAGGAGTGAAAATTATTTTTTCTTGGTTTTAGGAATTTTCACTCTTTCGGAACTGCCACTAGTAATCTTTGGGGTTTGTACAATTTCTGATGACTGAATTAATTTTAATTAGCTCTCAATTCAGTTCATAATTATAAAATCCAAGAGAATTTTAGTAATGACTATTTTGTTGTTGTTAGCCCAACATTCATTGAGTACATTTTGTTTTGGATCCCTGTCCTCTAGAAGCTTACAGTTTTCAAACTGCTTTATACTGTAATGATTGTGAAATGTGTAATTAAGTTTTAAGATGCAAAGGATTTATATTAATATAAGAGCACACTTATGGTCATCTTATAATAACATCATGTATGCTTTTTTTTGGTTGGAGAAAATGTTGGAGTCCTATCTAGAGCCTGGGCTGGCTGTAACACATGAGTTTCTGTGTTTTTCCTTGTTAATTTTTAAAAAATGTTTTAATTGAATCTGGACATATCCATATAAGTGTTATATGCATGTGTTTGGTTAAAGCATCTCAAAAGCAGAAAGGTTAAGGATTATAAAGTAATCAGAATTTACTTATATACTTACAACTTCTTGAGGGTACTGACATGGAAAATGCACTATATGCTAGCAATTACTGTTATATTTAGAGTCTGACAAGTTGTGAAATATGGAACAATTTGAATTTTTGAAACTTTATTCTGCATTCAACACATATTTATTGGGAACCTGGTATTGGGAGTCAGGCACTGTTGTAGATTCTGGAGATAGAACAGTGAACATATTTCTGTACTCATGGAGCATTTTAACAGTGTGAGCAGACAGCAACAAACAAAATACTGTACACGATGATAAGTTCTAGAATTCCTAACATGCCATTTCTGAATCATAACCTCCTTCTCCCAAAGATTACAACTATCTTGTCTTCTGTGGTACTCATTTTCTAGCTGTTCTTTATAATTTTACCACTTAATTATGCATTCTGTGGATACTGTAGTTTTCCCTGTGAACTTTATACAAACAGAATCTTCCAGTGTGGATTCTGTTGTACGTGGCTTCTTTTGCTCAGCATGGCTTTTGTGAGATGTGGGCAAATAGTTCATTAGTTTTCATTGTATTCGTGGATCAAATTCATCCCATTGTATGAAGACTTAACTGCCAAACTGGCTTGGGGTGGGGGGGGACGTTTGGGTAGACTTTTCTGTTTTTTATGGGAGAAAAATACTGTATACCAAATTCAATAAGCCTGGTGAGTGGTCATTGGAACATAACAGCTCTGTGAGAGATGTAAGCTGCTTTTGGTGTTCAGATGAAGTTTACCTTGAAAAGTCAAAAGTCAAAACTAAAGTCTTTAATTTTGATTGAGGGTATTGTATGACTAAGGTCTTAAAATTCGTCATCTTAAAGTATATTTTAGTAGGTGCCCACTTACCTGACTCTGATCAGACCAACAAAAGCCACAATCTGGTGATATACATCTTTTGGGAAAACAGGCCTACTTTTCAAAGTATAATTGTAGGAAATCTTTACCATGGTGTCATGTAAAGGAACTTTGGAAGATTTATTTACTGGTTATTGTTTTTTACAGTGATACATTTTGGAGTATCTGATTAAACAAATGTATATACCAACTCATATTTTTCTGCTGTATTGTCAATAAAATCAGAAGACAGTGGCCATGGCAAGTAAATTTATATTCTAGTTGTAAATACAAGAAATGTGTGTCTGTAATAAATATTAGTCCCCTAATATTGAGCACTGATTCTATGACAAGTGCTAAGCTAATGTTTTGTATGCATTGTTTCACCTTAATCTTAACAACACTGTTAGGTACTACTATAACCTCTATTTTAAAAGTGAGGAATGTGAGGTTAAATTTACTTGCTCTAGCTAGTATGCTTTATAATTCATATACATGCACATGCTTATATGTTGCTGTGTTCTAAAGGAGTGTCATGGAGATGGATGTGGAATGGTGTTAGGTGAGTTTTAGACCAGATAGACAGCATGAATCATGAAAGCTGGGAGGCATAGGGTACTGTGGCTGTCAGAGAGCACAAGCTGACCTAAAGGAAGTGTGTAGCAATTGCTCAGCTTTAGCTGATTGTTGGCATGGAAGAAGGCAGGCCAGATCTTCCGGTTTTTCAAAACAGGTTGTAAATCTGGATTTTTATGTAAATAATCTTGACTTAAATGCTGTCAGCTGATGTCATTTTTATGTGTTTTTATTGTGAAATATAATAAATACCTATATAAAAGTACATAAAGCAGATATACATTAATAAATAATTATAAAGTGAGTACCCATGTAAACGCCATGCAGGTCAAGGGAATACAATGTTGCCAGCTTTTCAGAAGCTTCCCATCTTGCTTCTTCTCAGTAACATTACCCTAGTAAGGTAGCCACTGTCCTGACCATAAGATCCATAGGTTGTGACCTTCCTAAATAACACCTTTACTCCCCTAAGTCAGTTGCTGTTCTGACTTTTAAAGATTCAGATGTGGTTGCATATGAATTCACTCCTCTTCATTGCTGTATGGAATTCTATTGCATGAATATGCCACAGTCTATGCATTCTCCTGTTGATGGACTTTTGGGTTATATCCTAATTAGGGCAGTTAAGAGTAATGCTTCCATAGAAACTTGTACATTTTTCTTGGTAAACACACATACATTCCTCTAAGATACGTATTTAGGGATGGAATTGCTGCTGGATTGTTTAATGTATCTTCAAAATAGTAGATAATGTGTTTTCCAAAGAGGTTGTACTAATTTATACTCTTCGTCATCAGTGAATGAGAGCTTCTTTTGCTCTGCATTTTTACGAGTGCCTGGTGTTATTAGACACTGTAATTTTAGCTCTTCTGGTAGGTCTTTAGTACACTCTCATTGTAGTTTTAATTTGCATGTCCTTGACTAGATGAAGTTGATCAACTTTTCATGTTTATAGCCTGCCTGTTAAGTTTTTTGTCTGCTTTTCTGTGGGACTTTTTCTGTTGATTGGCTTTATGTTTTTTGTATAAAAGCCAGTTGATTGTATGTGTTGTAGACATATTTTCCAACATGGTAGTTCTCTCTTAATGGTCTTTTCATGAATAGAAGGGTTTTTTTGTTTAAGTTTATTCATTTGTTTTGAGAAAGCATGTGAGTGGGGTAGGAGCAGAGAGAGAGGGGGGAGGGAGAGAATCCCAAGCAGGCTCTGCACCATCAGCACAGAGCACTGTGCAGGGCTCGAACTCATTATGAGATCATGACCTGTGCCAGGATCAAGAGTCAGATGCTTAACTGACTCATGAACAGCAGTTTTTAATTTGAATGTGGTTTGAGGGTAGTGGCACAGGGCAAGGCCAGCAAAGAAAGAAATTTCAAGAGAGAGACCTGCCAGCATGCCAGATCCTGCAGAGTGGTCAAGTGAAATAAGGACTGGAAAGGTTAATTGAATAACCGTAAGTTTTTGTAGCTTCACTATATGAGTTTAGGCTCTGGAATCTGAATCTTGAGTCTACTACTTAATAGCTGTTTTCTCATCGTGAAATGCAGTAATGATGACAGTACCCATCTCAGAGGGGTTGTGCACTCAGCACAGTACCCAGCACTGTTCTGTTTTGTTAAGCTATGCCTTTTAAAAACATTTTAAATGAAGTCCATCTTAATAGAAAAGAGACCCAGCACATAGTAAGCTGTTTGTTAAGCTATACCTTTTAAAAACATTTTAAGTGAAACCCATCTTAATATCAGAGAAGAGGCATGTATTTATGTATATATTTCTTTGATATTGGACAGAGGCTAGCCTGTAGATAAGGAGTCTCAGCCCAGCAAGATGCGCTGTGGAACAGAAGTCCTTGGGCTCTGAGACACTTTTGAAAAAATTATTACAGTAGCATTAAGTAAGACATGCAGTCTTTATTCTGATGGATTAGAGAATAGAAATTAAAGACTATTCCAGATCCAGTGCACAGTTGGAATATCTACCTGATTTGAATGGTTGATTGGCAAATTCTGTTTAGTTTTTAACTCTTGAGCACTTTGTAGTTTTCCACTTGTTCTATCTGTACCTTCTATCATCTCCTATGTCTCCCCTCCCCCTGTGCACATATACATATATGTGCATACATCATAGTTGCTCTGGATTCCTGTAATAGCTGCCTAAGTATAATATACCCCTTCTTTCTCCTTACTCTTTTTCTAAATTGATTCTCAAAATCCAAGTTGTATTAGTTTCCCACCCCAACACACACACTCTTCCTAAAACTCCTAGGCTTCTTACTGCCATTAGAAGTAGAAGACCAAAGTCCATACTGTATGGTCAATAAACTTCTGGATTATTTGACCCCTGCCTATCCCTCTAGACTCATCTTCCATCTTGTTCCTTCTTGCTGTGTTCTCCAACTATGCTGTCCTCTTTTTGGTTCCTAGTAGAAGTTGCACTTTCTGCCAAGTTTCTGAGCTCCTCTCAGTGGCACTGTTTTCCTTTTTAGTACTTATTTAAGCCTATGATTATATATTCAGTTGTGAATTTTTTTCCCCCACTGGACTGTAAGCTCCATGAGAACAAAGGTCAATACTGATTGATTATTCACAGAACTTAACACAGTCTCTAGCATAATAAACTCTCAAATATTATTTGAATGAATGAAAGAAGGAAGTACTTTTTTTCTACCCGGAAAGCTTCCCTACCTTCATCCCTCATTCCTCTAGCATCTGTCCCAGTTCTGTTCCTCAAGAACCATGTCCTCAGCCCAGAAATTAGGTCAGAATTCTCTTTTAAGCTCTCAGTACTTTCTCTTTGTTACACTACAATAACTTATATTATCTGTCTGCTAGTTATTTGATTAATATCTGATGTCCTTCCTAGAATTAGAATGGCCTTTTTAATACTCTGTTATTGACTCACTGGTAAGTCAACCTAGAAACTCCTAGAAGGTACTAGCACATCTCCAGATCTAGTTGCATTTTTCTAGGGAGGGAGCTCCTAGAGTAGTCAGTCCATGGAAAATTTACTTACATCCCTGGCGTCTTGGTAGCAGTATTCTTGGTGTAGGTTGTTCCTAGATCAGTAATTAATTTCTGGTCCCCTCATTAAGGAGTGCACTTGTTGTGATGAGCACCGGCTATTGTATGGAAGTGTTAAATCACTATGTTGTACAACTGAAAATAATATTACACTGTATGTTAGCTGGAATGTAAATAAAAACTTAAAAAAACAAAAACAAAAGACATACAGCTGGCCAACAGACACATGAAAAGATGCTCAACATCACTGATCATCAGAAATGCAAATGAAAACTACAATGGGATAATGCCTCATACCTGTCAGAATGGCTAAACTCCACAACACAAGAAACAACAGGTGTTGGGGAGGATGTGAAGAAAGGAGAAAGAACCCTTTTGTACAGTTGGTGGGAACACAAATTGGTACAACCACTTTGGAAAACAGTATTGGAGGCTCCTCAGAAAGTGGAAAATAGAACTACCCTCCAATCCAGCAGTTGCACTACTAAGTATTTATATACCTAAAAAATACAAAAATACTAATTCAAAGGGATACCTGCACCCTGATATTTATGGCAGCATTATCTATCATAGCCAAATTATGGAAACAGCCCATATATATCCAGTGGAATATTACTCAGCCATAAAAAGAATGAAATCTTACCATTTGCAATGACATGGATGGGACTAAGTGAAATAAACCAGAGAAAGACAGACACATGATTTCACTCATGTGAAGTTTAAGAAACAAAACAAACGAGCAAAGGAAAAAATGACCAAGAAATGGACTCTTAACCATAGAGAATTGATAGTTACCAGAGGGGAGGTAGATGGGGGGATGGGTGAAGTAGGTGGTGGGGATTAGGAAGGGGCCCTTTGTTGTGATGAGCACCAGGTGTTGCATGGAATTGTTGAACCACTGTATTGGACACCGGAAACTATACGCTATAGTTTACACTATATGTTAGCTGGAATTTAACTAAAAACTTTAAAAAAATTCTAGTCCCCTGAAGTTATCTTCTTTTTTTAAAGTGGAAAAATTTCAAAACCATTCAGAAGTAGATGAAGATTATAAAGAATCCCCACATCACCATCACCAGGTAGTTATCAAATTATGGCCAGTGTTGGTTCATTTATCCTTCCAATGCATTGTATCCTCACTCCCCCATTATTTTGAAGCAAATACCAGACTTGTCTTTTCATTATTATTGAGTATATATCTCTAAAAGATAAGAATTCTTTAAAAAAGAACTAGACCATTGTCACACTTTAAAAATAAATTCTAAATCCAAAATCCAGTGTTTAGTCAATGTAAAGTTTCCAATTGTTAAAAATACGAACTTTCCTTTTTAAATATATTTTTAAAAAATCAGGATCCAAACAAGGTCCTCCTGTTGTGGTTGTTTGGTATATCTACTGATAATCTTAGACTGTAAGGTCCCCCCATGTCTCTTGGTCTTTATCATCCCCGTCCTTCTTGTGGTTTTATTGGTGAGGAACAGTTTTGTTTGTCCTCTTAGAATTTCTTAATCTGGATTTTGATGCTTGCTTCCCCACAGTGGTTACAATGTTTCTCTGCCCTCTATTTATTAATTGGTGATATAGCTAGAGCAGTTCTAATAGAAATATGTGAGCCACACATGTAAAATAAAATTTTTATTAGCCACATCAAGAAGTTAAACAGGTGAAGTGAAGTTAAGGGGTGTCTGGGTGGCTCAGTCTGTTGAGCATCTGACTCTTGATTTCAGCTCGGGTCATGATCTCACAGTTTGTGAGATCAAGCCCCACATCAGGCTCTGTGCTTACAGTGGGAAGCCTGCTTGGGATTCCCTCTCTCTCTCCTCTCCCCCGCTGCCCTTTACCCCACTCACATATGTGTGTGTGCATGCTCTTTCTCTTTCTCAAAATAAATAAATAGATAAAAACTTAAAAAAAAACAGATGAAGTTAATTTAACGTTTTATTTCATGCATATACCAAAAATATTATCATTTTAACTATGATAGTACCTTCAGTTTCTCTTTCCTTGTCTTTCACAACCTTGACACTTTCAGTGAACACTGGTCATTTATTTTTTAGAATGTTTCAATTTGGGTTTATGCGATGATGTCTCATGATTTGATTGAGGTTGTGCGGTTTTGACAAGACTACCACAGACATAATGGCTTGTCTTTCTCAGTGGAGAAAGTGTCAGAAGAAAGTATGTCTGGTCTACTTCTTTTATTCTCTCTTCATTTATTAATTGGAATTCCTTTGTAAAGAAGAGTTGCCCCTTCATTTATTTGTTTGATTATTTATCAGTATGCATTCACAGATAATTTATTCCATGGGTTACAATGTATTATTATTATTATTACTTATTTTGTTGCTTGTATTGTTAACAGCTTTGGCCATTGGAAGTCCTGTTTTGAGCACTTTTTATTTTTTATTTTTTTTTAAATTTTTTCTAACGTTTTATTTATTTTTGAGACAGGGAGAGACAGAGCATGAACAGGGGAGGGTCAGAGAGAGGGAGACACAGAATCTGAAACAGGCTCCAGCCTCTGAGCTGTCAGCCCAGAGCCCAACGCAGGGCTCGAACTCACAGACCGCGAGATCATGACCTGAGCCGAAGTCGGCCGCTTGACCGACTGAGCCACCCAGGCGCCCCACTTTTTATTTTTTTGGTACATGATTTATGTTGTATTTTCCCTACCCTAACCCTGGCTTCTCTCACTTATACAAGAAGACCTGATTCTTTTATTGGAGAATGGAATTTAGATACCTGGATCTGTATATCCAATTGGTACGGCAGTGGTTGTTCCTTTCAGGAGTCACAACTAGACAGACACATAGGTTAGTTTTTTCCCCATCCTTTTCAGTTGTGGTATTCATTTGAAATGGGTTTATTTATTTTTTGAGTTTATTTATTTTATTTAGAGCAAGTGAGGGCTGGGGGAGAGAGAGAGAGAGAAAGAAAGAGAAAGAGAGAATCCCAAGTAGGCTCCGTGCTCTCAGCGCAGAGTCTGATGCAAGGCTCGATCCCACAAACCATGAGATCATGACCTGAGCCAAAACCAAGAGTCAGACCCTCAGCCGACTGAGCCACCCAGGCACCACATGAAATAGGTTTATTTGTTAACTCTGTGTATTCTATTTTGGGTCCCACCTCCATGACCATCCTTGTTGATTTTAATTATTTATTATTTTGGGGTATGTGAAACATTACTGTAGTTCAAAGCTGTACAAAAATATATGCTCAGGAGTGTTAATTCTTCCTCATTCCTACAACCCCAAACCCATTTTCTTTTCCTTCCCACCCCTTTCGCACTTAACCTTGTAAGGTAGTTCCTTTAGTTTCTGGTTTATCATTTCTATATTTCTTTTTCACAGAGGAGCAAGTACATGTGCATAATCTTACATTACCTTCTTTCTTACACGAAGGGTAGCATACTATAGATATTCTTGTACTTTGTTCACTTAAAGGTATGCCCTTGAAGTTGTTCCATATCAGTTCATAGAGATCACCATTTCTTATAGCTGCCAATACTCCCATTGTATGGATGTACCATAATTTTTTCATTTACTAGCCCATATGTAGTCATTTAGGTGTTGCTGATCCGTATTTGCAACAACAAACGTTGCTGCAATGAATGACCTTGTACATATGTCTATTCACATTGTTGGAGGTGTATTGTAGAAGTAGAATCTCTGGGTCAAAAAGTAAGTGTTAGTTTTGTTAGGTATTGCCAAATTCCTTCCAGAAAGGCAGTACTAATTCCCATTAGAAATGTAAGAGAAAGTCCATATCCTCACAGTCTTGTGAACAGACTGTGTTGTCATATGTTTTATATTTTTGCCAGTTTGATAGGTGAAGAATGGTATCTTGGAGTTATTTTAATATGCATTTCTCTGTGAGTGAGTTTGAACATTTTTTCAAATATTTGAGGACCATTTTAATATTTTTCTGTGAGGTATTTTTTTTCCTTTTTTAAAATGTTTCTTTTTTTCTGCATTTCTTTCTTTATATATTAGAGATATTGGCCCTTTGAGGTATATTTTGCAAATATTTTCTACCAGGCTGTACCTTGTCTTAAGACTGGTTATGGTGTTTTGTGTGTGTGTGTGTGTGTGTGTTTGGTCATGTGGGCTTTTTTTTATGTACCCAGGGTTATTTTATTTCCTGAGAACTTTTAGTTATGGTTAGGAAGCCTTTCCCTACACCAGCCTTAAAGAATTCACTTGAAGGGTGCCTGGGTGGCTTGACAGTCAGTTGAGTGTCTGACTCTTGTCATGTCATCATCATCCAGGGTTGTGGGATCGATCCCCATGTGGAACCTGCTTGAGATCCCCCCCACCCCCACCCCACTGCCCCTCTCCCCTACTCACATTCTCTCCCTTTAAAAAAAAAAACAATAGGAATTCATTTAAGTTTTCTTCTAGTACTTTATGGTTTTATTTTTTACATTTAGATCCATAATTCTTTTGGAGTTTATTCTTATGCACGATGAGATATAGATCTAATTTTATGTTTTTTCCTAAATGACTGCCCAGTTTTTTCAACACTATTAATAAGTGACATCCTTTATACCAGCGATTTGACAGGTTACCTTTCTCATATCCTAATTTGCCATTATTTACTTTGAGCTCTATTTCTGGATTTTCCATTTTATTCCACTGGTCTATATGTCTAATCATGCACCAGTACCACACTTTTAATTATAGAAGCCTTGTAGTATGTCTTAATTAATTAAGAGCTCTTTAACTGATAGGGCCAGTTACCCCCTGGGAGTTTTTCTTTTGCAGTGTTTTGGTTTTTTTGTTTGTTGTTGTTGTTGTTTTAACCTGTTATTACAGTCAAATGAAAACATTGTATGTGTTCTTATGTCTGGCTTCTTTTGTTCAACATTGAACAACATTGTAAGATTCATTCATATTGGTTTGTATAGTTGTAGTTTATTCATTTCATGGCTATATAATATTACATTGAGTGAATGTTGTAAGCCCTTAGCAACTTCTGTTCTATTAGGCTGTCTTTATTGATAAGAATTCTTTGTGTATTCTGGATATGAACACTGTGTTGGATATATAGATATTAGCCGGTTATTTTTTATTTTTTGACAACAGATCAAGTTTATTAAACTCTTATGCGTCTGCAATTAATGTTACTTTAAAAACTCAGTTTTACATGAAAATAAGTGATGTTGCTCTTTGTTGTGTATGGGAAAAGTCCTAAGTTTACCTAAGTGGCTTGCATTAAAACTGATGTATTTACTCCATTTCTGTTGAACTTTGATCAGTTACTGTTGCCCAGTTCAGTGGTAAGATTTTTAGCCTGGGGATGCCTGATTTTATTAGAAACAGGAGGGAGTGCCCTGATGGAGTGTGCCTAAGGAAGTCTTAGCAGTTGAAACACAGCTTGTCACCTTTTTGCCTTAGACTTTTTGTGACTCGTTTAAAGCAGTTTGAGGGTTTAAAGTGAAGGAAGAAGGCTAATTTTAAAGAAATGTGACCTGTTGAATCTGCTAATTTGGTCTGTTTTTCATTGAGTGCTTTGTTGTGTATCATGTTTTCTCATATATCTTTAGAAACCAAAAAGATTTTTTAAAGTTTTTTTATTTTGAACTAATGTTAGAGAAAAGCTTTAAAAATATTGGTTTGCTTATAATCCCTCATCCTATATGTTTTATATAACCATAGAACAGTTATCAAGGATAAGAAATTAATATTGATAAAATAATAAAATAATATTAACCAAACTGCAGACTGTACTCAACTATTGCCAGCTTTTCCTCTTTCTGTTTCAGGATTCCACATTGCATTTAGTTCTTGTTGGTGTCTTGGAATCTGCAACAGACTCTCAGTCTTCCCACTGTGTTTTATGACCTTTATATTTTTGAAGAGAATTGATTTATTATTTTGTAGAATGCCCCTCAATTTGCTTTGCCTGATATTTTCTTTTATTAAATTTATGTATGTATGTATGTATGTATGTATGTATGTATGTATGTATGTATTTTAGAGCACAGGAGCAGGGGACAGGGGCAGAGGGGCAGAGAGAGAGAGAGTGAATCTCTAGCAAGGCTTCATGCTCAATGCAGAGCCCAACAGGGTTCAATCCCACGACCCTGGGATCATGACCTGAGCTGAAATTAAGAGTTGGACACTCAGCCAACTGAGCTACCTAGGCACCCAATCTTTTTTTTTTTTTTTTTATCTTTATTCTTCTTATTTTTATTCTTCTTATTTTAAGAATGCTCCATACCCAAGGTGGGGCTTGCATTCACAACTCTGAGATCAAGAATTACATGTTCTACTGACTGAGCCAGACAGGCATCCCTGTCTGATATTTTCTTACCATTAGAATGAGATGATGCATTTTTGGCAAAACACTATAAAAATCTTGATGGGTCTTGGTGCATCATATCAAGTGGTTTATAATGTTGGTATGTATTATTGGTGATGTTTACCTTGATCACTAGGTTAGGGTGGTAATTCTCCACTTTGTAAAGTCACTATATATTTTTTTAATTGATAAATATTTTGGAGGAGGTAGTTTGAGACTCTGCTAATCCTGCTGCTTCTCAAACTTTCACCCACTAAATTTAGCATCTATTGGTGGATCTCATCTGCAACAGTTTGTGGGGTTTGGCTGATGGTAATTTTTGTTTCCCTTTTTCCTTCCCCATTTGTTAATTGGAGTTCCATTGTAAGGAGTGCTGTCTCTTTCTTATTTATTTGATTATATTGGTATAGGCTCAAGGATATCTGTTTTCTTCTATGGGTTAAAATTGAATAGTATCATTATTTACTTGGTTGCTCAAGTTATTCCAGCTTTGGCCATTAGAAGCTCCCTCAGATTGGTTCCTGTGTTCTTTTGACAAACCTTTTTTTTTTTTTTGGCAGTCCTTTAATTTCTGGTATCACATGATATTCGAGGTTCATTTTATATTTTCACCCTGAAAGCAACCACTTCTCCAAGGATTCCTGATTTCTTTTATTAGAGAATCATATTTAGAAATTTAGATCTTCATGATGGTGGCTGTGCTCATTGCAGTGGAAGTTTTTGTTTGTTTGCTTCTAGGCTCTTTCAGCAGCTAGAGCTAGGAAATAGATATATGTATAGTAATCTGTGCATATGTACGTGACTCTTTCTGTATCTGTGTGTATAGATGTCTAAAACCAAGGGTTTGTCCTGATACTTCAGATTCCAGTCTTATTTATAACCTTCCTCCTTTTCTTATTTATAACTTTTTTCTCCCAGCAGTAGAAATCCAGCTTTCATTATCTACAGTGTATTTGCTTCTTGGTTTACTTCTGATATACATACAAAATAGTTTCAAACTTATACCCATACCTCCAGGAGAAAGACTAACTAGGCTACAGAATTTCTATACAATTCTTTTTGTCTTTGGCTTTACAGCATTCAGTCAGGATACTGTTTTAAAACTACAGTTTCTTACTTGTGTTTTCTCCTTGGCTTTCTTCATGTGATCACATTATTCATTTATAATACAGTTAGATTCATACTTGTTATTATTTGTATTCCATTTTGGATAATTTCCCATATCCATATCTGTGTTTTAATGTGTGTGTGTTTTGTTTTGATATGCAAGGTGTGTGTATATATATGTATATATTTACATACATATAGATATATATTTATAGAAAGAATACTGTGGTTCTGAGAGTCAGAGTTACACAAAAAGATACACTTAGAAATATCACTCCATAGTCCTCCCTGCCACTTCAGTCCCTTTCCCCTTTCTACCTGAAAAGAATTTGAAGTCTTTTTATCCATCTTCAGGCCATTAGAAAATGTCTACCTAAAAATAGTTTTATTTTTGATAACTGGAAAGCACTCACAGTTTTCTAGAGTGTCTGTAACTGTCCCAGATGAGAAATTGTCATTTTTAATCTGCATATAATGGTAACTTAGTTAAGTTGATATCCTTTCACATTGATCTTAGGACAGGGCAAAGATTTATTTGTAAACTTATATTTTACAGAGACCTCCAACTTTGATCAACCAAAAAATTCCATTTATACTTTGTCTTCTAGCTGTTAACGTTTTCTAATCATATCTATCATCATTTGTCCCCTAAGTTGCCAACCAAAGAGTGGACAAAATAAAGTATTTGAAAATTTAACTCTTGTTGAGTATAGTTGGGTGTTAGCTACTAAATTTTCTTCCTTTCTATGGAGACTGTCATCCAACTCAACATCTATTGAGAGACTGCACTCTTACTTTGATCATTATTTGAATTCTTAAGCTTAGTGAATTCTTAACTTGTATTTGAGAAGTTTGTTGAATCCCTGAGTGTCTCCAAGACCTCTCTTCCTTTGGCTTTAGATTTGTCTCTTTTACTACTTGAAGGACATTTTTTTACTACTTCTTGGACATCTCTATTTTGAGAGTTCACATGACAGCCCTTCAGATTAATCCAAATGCTTATTTTACCTATTTTTTAACACATACTCTAGTCTTTTTCTTTGTATTTTATTTGTATATCAGTGATCACAGTTGAAATTAAATACTTAATTGATAAGGCCAAAGAGGTCAGGGGTCATCTATCTGTTTTATTCATTAAAACTTAGGTTGTATTTTTTAAGTTCCTGGCTCAGCCTGATCTCAGTAGATGATCTTGCATTTTATTTTGGGTGGAAAATAACTCAAAACAAAACAAAAACACTTTGGAGAGCAGAAGAATTCAGAAATAATTCAGTGTAGCAGCTCTGTTCACAGAAGGACTCCAGAGAAAGCACCTTCCTTTACTACTTGATTTTCCTAATGGAGGACAGCAAGTTGTCAAGAGTGTTCAGCTGCCTCATTTAAGAGATAGTACTGACTAAACTAGTCTAGGTATATATTTAATATTTAAAGGTCATAGCTTCCATTTTTATATTTTGTTTTGGTGTACTCTCCGAGCAATAAATGATGTTTTGTGTTAGCTCATTGGTTTTCCTCTATCCTCATTGGCTGTTCCTTTGGTCCCCGCCCCCCCCCCCCCCCCCCCAAATACTTGTAGTCCACAGGGTCATCTTAGTCCTTGCGTAATTGGATCTTTTCTCTTGGTTTCAACACTACTTTGTTGATTACTTCTAGATCCTTATCTACTCGCGATCTCAGTCTTGATCTTCAGCCCTGTATATTTAGCTTCCTATTGCCTATATCTCTGCTTCAGTATTTCCACAGGCACCTTCCATTTAGGATGTCTAACACTGAATTTATAATCTTTTCTTCTTCCTGCTTTTCCACTCAGCTGTCCATCTAAAGATGCCAGTTGGCCATCTTTAGCTTCTCCCTCTTTACACCTTAACTTTCTACCTGGTCTCCTTACCTAAAATCCATCTTCCACAGCCTTCAGAATGAGTTTGGGCTATGTCATGTGATTGCCTGAAATTTCTTAGTGTTTTCCCACTGAGCTTAGAGTCCTTAGCATTATATTACAAGGCCTGTTGTAAAGGAACTTTTGCAACTTCTCTTTTTACCCTTTCCTCATCCACACATCGTACAACTCAGCCATCCCACAGCCAACTTTATGTGCAGCATTAACAACCTTGCTGATGCGATGTTTCTTCTGAAACTTGTCTCCCCAGTTTTTTTTTTTTTTCCTGATCATTCTCCAAGCTTGAACTTGAACATTGTTTTCTCAGGGACTCCTATCTCTGATCTTCACAGCAGGCAGAATCTTCCTTCTCTTCTACACCACGTATGTAGTGTTATAAACTTACTCCTTGAGCCCTTTAGAGAGGAAGAGGGACCTATTTTTGGCCTCCACACCACTTGCATATCTGATAAATATTTGTTGAATGAATGAATGAATGAATGAATGAATGGGTTGCTTTTAAAATTACAGCTATAGCAGTAAAATTTAACTGACTATAAATCCTGCTATGTGTCTAGATAATGTTAAGGAGTAAGATCTTTCCTTCGTTTGTAGAATAGTTGCCTTATTTATTGTTTTGGATTTGGTTTTCTCCCAGTTATAGGTTCATCTTGTTTTGTCAGTTTTTGTGTCCTCCTGTCTATTCCCCATTTAATCTGTAATTATCCCTAAAGGACAGCAAAACTGCCTAGAATGGGGATCTGAAGTTTTGGCAGGAAGCCCGTTAGAGTTGGTGATCTGAGTAGTGTCTTTGCCAGCTGGATCTTAGAACAAAGAAACCAAACAAACTCTTGGCAAATTCTGAAATGCAGCTTTTTGCTTCTTCAGAAATTGTGATTCTAGTCAGTTGATACTGACTTAGAAATGTACTCATAACTCAGAATCCAGTAGTCACAATTTGCAGTCACTCCTGATGTCTGCAGTACTCCACTAATAATTGAATTTGCGGCAAGTTTGAAATTGGAATTATAATTGGACTACAATTAGAATTATAGTCCAATAGAATTTTGGAGGTAGAAAGAACCTTTTACTTGAGATAATTTCATCCAGTTCTTTAATTTTATAGGTAAGGAAAACTGAGGTCACCTATCCAGTATGGCAGATTTGGGCTCTGATCTCAGTATTTCTCATCTAGTTCATTTTCCGTGTAACAGCATCTTTCCAGGTTACTAGGGAATAATAGTGCTGGTATTGTGCTTAAAGGAGTAACACTTTTTCTTTGGTCTCCTAAAGCCCAGGGAATGAGACTGTAGATTTCTCAGAAGATCCATGTCCAAGTTATGCAGCTTTGCATTGTTTTTAATAAGAAACGAGAAGCAACTTTACAATAAGGATGTTGAGTTTAATCATCATGTATTTGTATAGGTAATAGATGAACTTGATAAAACACTACAGAAGGGGTCATAGTGAAAACGTAAGGTACTCTTAGGTATTCTAACAAAAGAAACCTTCTGTCCCCCTTTTTCTAAAGCATCAAAATTCTGTTATTAGTGAACTTTTTTTTTCTTTTAGTAGCGCTTACAAAAATAGTGTTTAATAGGGGTGCCTGGGTGGCAGAGTGGGTTAAGTATCTGACTCTTGATTTGGGCTCAGTCATGATCCCAGAGTCCTGGGATTGAGCCCTGTGTCAGCCTTCCTGCTGAGTGTGGAGCCTGGTTAATTAAGATTTTCTCTCCCTCTCTCTCTCTGCCCCTTCCCCACTTGTGCATCTGTGTGCACGCATGCACTCTTTCTGTCTCAAAAAAACCCCAACAGCATGAAAGTCGTGTTCATTAGTATAAAAACTGTTTCATATCACTTTTAGCCTTCAATTTTGAGTGATTTACTGTAAGACACCCCCCCCCCACGCCCACTTTATTATTATTTTTGAACATAGTAAAGTCAAAAGAATTTTGCACTGGATACTTGAATCCTGACAAATAAGAGTCTTCCATTATATTTGACTATATTTGCATTATCATAAACCCATTCATTCATCTATTCTCTTCTCTATTCATTGAGAACTCCTTGTAAGGTCTACCTGGTAATGTAAACAAACATGGATAGAATTTGGCTGCTTCTGCCACTGAAGGAAACCAAAGGCTAGAGAGTGGAGAGGAGAGGACATGCTTCCCGATTTAAACTAGGACTACATTTTGTTGTTGTTTTGTGGTTTAAGTGGTAGGATTGGCAAGGCATAATAATTCATTCATATTGTGGATTAAATTGGTTTAATGTGCTGGTCAAGAGCCTGACTAATCACCTTTTTTAAATGTCTCAATCTCTATTGCATACGTCTCCCTTGTGATAAATCAAGCTAATAAGGCTATGTTTGGCTTTAACAGAGAATGAGCAATTACTACCCTTTTTTGAGAAGCCATTGAGTTAGTTGAGATGTGTACTTTTCTAATCCCTCCAAAGAAATATTCATTTTGATTGGAATGCCAGACAGTTGTTGTAGTATTTTTAGTTTTTCCCTTATCTGAACAAAATTAATTTCTCTTACTGCAGTTTTCTTCAGGCTTGTACATTAAGACCTTACCAACAGTTGAATAACTACTTTTTATAATTAACAATAAAATAAAATAATTTCCTTAAATATTACTTGGTTTCCTAAAACAAAGTTAATAAAGATATTTGAAGTTTCCAAGGGGATTTGGTGAATGTGGTTTAAAATACACTGGCAGTTTATTCTGATTGGGAATAAAGAAAGGAAAGCAAAAAGATACAATACCTAATGAAAAATGTTCTTCCTAATCCCTTCACTTTGAAGATGATCAGTGTTAACACTTTGTGTCTTTTCAGCCTCCTTTACTACTCACGTTTAAAATTAGAATAACAATATATGTTGTTTCATAACCTCCTTAACATTAACCCTTGTTAACCCTCCTTGTTAACCCTCCTTAACATTAAATGAATTCCTTGTTTGATTAATACTCTTTTGAAAAATGGAAAACTTGTGGTGATTAAAATCATATGGAGGATGATAAGCTGCTTCATACCAAAGAATATGTTATCAAGGTACTTGTCTGTTGTCGGATCACTTTCCCTTTGCACTGATATGAAAGGGATTGAAAAGGCAGTTGAAGCAATGCTGCTGGTTAAAGTGGATTGAGAATAGATGAGTTTAGAGCCATGCAAGCAGTTCTCATTTTTAATAAGTCAGCTAAGATTGGACAAACTGGCAATTATTGCAGATATTTTTATCATGTATATTTCAGTAGGACTCTC